>NC_141693.1:133091630-133691630 GCF_964263255.1 Lissotriton vulgaris
ATGGATGATTTTTGGAAATTCAATGATAAATGAAAATAAATTCTTTGTAATAGAAAACGTTTGGTTCACGCAGCACAAATTGGCTGTGTGTGTCCTAATTTATCATAAAACAAACCTGACTAGCCATCTTGTTCTGTTTAGCAACTGTTGAGGTCCAGGCTGGTCAGTTGTAGGACCCAATACCTTCTTTTGTGCACAGTCCTGTCATGACGTCACTTCCGGTGACAGTGCCCCCCCACTTCATTTTTTAGGACTTGTGCCCTGTCCCGAGCATCCCATCTGAAATCTCACAACCTTCTCTCATGGTATTTGGTACCAGCGCTATTTATCGGCATTTTGTCTGTAGACATAAGAGGCCCTTAAACAATTAATTAATGTTAATGAGAACCAAGTTCACCAGCTTATCAGGCCCAGTGGGAGCCCCCGCTAAAGCTTTTAAAGCGGGGGTTACCTACGCCCCTGATCTAAAGATATATTCACATGGCGGCATGAGAGCACTGCAAAACATTCATGTACACAAAAAGAAACAGCAAACCTTATATCACCCTTAATAAGACATTCATCCACACCACCTGCTGGGTGAGGAGCTGATTATTAAAAGTGAGTTCACATGAAACAGCAAGCAAAGGGCTGCTGTTCTCTATTGTCGACAAGTACGTTGAATAGAAAAGTAAACAAAGACGAAAAGGAATAAAAGACGAATTGTGCATGAGTGTGAATCTTAAGCAGAACAAAAGTGAACTACATTTAACATGTTACAAGCATTTTAATTACTGGTCACCGTGAAGTGGAAAAAAAAAACATATGAGTTTGTATTTGTGCGTGTATCTCGTGGAAAAGTGTGTTTGTAGGTGCCCGACAGTGTGTGTGTGTGTATTTGTGTGCACAGACCCCGTCCCCTTTTTTTGACACTTCAGCCCCGGGGGATAAGGTACCCAGGGCCTACGTTGGCTTCCTCCCTTTATCAAAAATAATCAGCCCGGGTATGGGATGCCTGGGGCCTTCCAGACTTGGGCAGGGGGCCAAGCACCCCCTCCCCCTAAGTAAATATACATGACCGCGAAGGATGGTGTGCTGGGGCCCTGAATGGGCTAGGGGCCCTACTGATGCACCCCTACCCGTATATTTCATATAAAAGGGTGGGCCTCCATATTATGTTTTTTTTGGGTGCAATCCTGAGGGACTCCTGTAGGATTGTGGTAAAAATTGCGATTTTCTTTTTAATTTTGGGCCGGGTGGGTCCCTTTGGGGACCGTGGGCCTAGGGAGACTGGGTATCCCTACTCTACCCAACTCTGCCCCTTGAATTATTAAATATGGGTAAACATGCATAATTATCAATAAAAAAATTAAATAAATGGAATAATACTCTTAATTTTAAGAAATATATAGCAAGTTTAAACTTTTTTTTTAAAAGGCAACACTTTTTGTTAAGTTAATACATTTGTTTTCAATAAAATTGACTAATTAATAATAAAAACCAAAACGTTAGTGTCGGTGAGCAATTTTGAAAAATTATTAACATTTATAAATTAAATTAATGAATTTAAATTAATGTATTATTTCATACACATTTGATCTGATGAGTTAGCTGTAAAAATCATTTTACTATAAATAAATATAACAGTATTTGTAATTGGACATTGTAATATTTGTAGATCTTCAATAGCATGTCAAATGTTATTAGTAGTAATTTTACACTCATAAACTTAGTGGTAGCAGGACTCTAACCAATCATGTAAGAGGGTGTAAACATGTAAGTCTACACCAAGATGTAACTCTCCACTCTAATTTTGTAAATCGAAAAAATGTAGACAGTTACACCAAGGTGTAGAGGTAAACATACACATGAGTAAATATACAGATGTAGATTCATCTTTGTGACTCGGGCCCCAAGTAAAAAGTGGGCTTCAGTATGTGCATGCAATATGGAATAAAACGTGAACATAAGAGTGTGTGAAGAGAAGTTGTACTTACGAGTGTAAATGGTGAAATGCACAAAAAATAACCAAAAATGTGTATATTAGCAGAAAACGTGATACATGGGCGTATTGAAATGGAACTAGAAGGGAACAAACGTGCCTACCATTCTCTTGTGTCATGTCATTGGTTACAGGTCATGATTGACATGTTTCACTGAAGTCTTCTGTTGTGTTATGCACATATCATTGTATGTAGACAGTGCATGAAAAAGTTTGTTTACTGTTTTGTTCTGTATTATGCTTCATATGCAGTATAAATAATAGGATAATTGTATTCCTTCTGTCCAGGTCACAAATTGGTAGATGTTAAAGACTTTAAGGAAAGTGTTTGCTGTGAAAAGTCTGGATCACTTTCTATTATATTTTTAAGCTTGAAGATTTGATAACATGATCTGTAGGCCTCTGTAATGTGATGCAGGCGTTTTAGAGAACATTGTCTTACTGCTGGAAGTCTCCTCCAGTTTTAGGTGTTTTGAATGAAATCAAGCTCCAATATCCACTAAACTTTACATATTAAAGTTCACTTCTAAGCCTCTTCAAATGATGTTGCTCTGTATGGGGTGATGCCCTGATCTATTCTGGGTGGCGCTAAACCATGGTGCCCATTTCTTAAGGACCCCAAAGGCCCATTAAAGGGGCCAACCTATGAATGATGCCATTGTGGGTCCCACAACGCAAGCAGACGTCTTCAAACAATACATACTTATTGCTGGTGATTGTTAAAAATGCAGGTGTGGGTAAAGAGACTGCGTTTTTAAAAGGCGACCTTTGTTCTCCCCCCCTCCGAAAGACATTGGTCTTTTCTCACCCCCGCGTCAGATGTTCGCACTCAAGTCCTCTCCCTATGACCTCCCATTAGTACGGAGGAGTATATCTGTATCTCCTGCCTCCCCTTGGCTCTTCTTGGGCTTGCTAAGGTACATCATCTGCCCAATTGCAGTCCATGATTGCGTTACCACACTGAGTGCACACACAACACCACTGGACTCATTGACATTATTTCATGAGAAAGGGCAGGTAACATATTGAGTTATTACTTTAATGCCTTTCATTATTAAATGATAAGAGTTATTTAAACAGTGTAAAGTTTGTATCGTTTGCAATGTCCCTGTCATACAGTTTTAACATATCATATTAGACAGAACATATTACTTAATCCACCTCAGAACAGATATATACTGTAATCAGCTATCACACTGTTACCAATAGCATCAGCAATGAGTGAACACCATAGACAAACATTCAACTGAACTCATTAAGCAAATCATGTATGACAACTCTGAAACCAAGCTAGCTCACACCTGAACATGGAACAGAGACAGAACATTTCACTTACATTCAAGACAGCTGTAGCCCTTGCCACCAATATCAGCAACCAGCCATTTTCAAGCAAAGGGAAAGCACTACCGTAGAAGGACCATGTTCAAGTGTGTGTCTAATACATCAAAGCACACAGGCATGTGTGCATGCTTGTCAGACCACGATGCAGCCTGCTGTCTGTTGCTCTTTCCACAGGGTTCCCCTGACTTCCCCTGTTGTTAACCCTGTCAAGGCTAATGGCTCTTGACAGATAAATGGGACATTGGACACCAAGAGCAGTACTTTGGTACAGAAGCACTGCCTTGTCTGCACCGCAGTGCACATTTAGCAAGGTTCACCTGGCACACACCAGGGCAGCGTGCCCAGTTCAGTTGCCTTCAATGCACAGCCCCTGGGGCAGCCACAACCTGCATGAGAGATAGATGAACTGACTGCTTGAATCAGGCACTTGGGGCCCGATTCACAGAATGAACTTAAGACTCAATCCTAAACTTACTACTATAAACCTTAGGAGTCCTAACTTTACTTCTACTAAACTGAGAAAAATCCTAATTTTAAGACTTTAGGTATTCACAGAAGACATTTAGGAGTCCTAAAGTTAGGAGTCCTAACTTTTCTACTCCTAAACTAAGAAAAATCCTAACTTTAAGACTTTCAGTATTCACAGAAGGCATTTAGGAGTCCTTAAGTTAGGACTACTAACTTCTGTGAATACCGAAATGAGTAAGTGCCTTCTGTGAATACCGAAATGAGTAAGTGCATTCTGTGAATACCAAAATAGTAGTAAGTTTAGGATTGAGTCTTAAGTTCATTCTGTGAATCGGGCCCTTCGTCTTTCACAGTGCAACCGGCATCTGTCTGCGCTTCCAAGGGGTTCAGAACCTGCATAACTGTCTGGATGCAAAGACATATTTGGGACATGCTGGAAACTGATTTAAAACTGCATTCCACCCATTGCGTACCATTGGCTTTGTCTTTTGTCATTCACATTTGCTGGCCTTCTGTCTACTGTCTTAATTTGTTATTGGTTGAACAGCTTGAATTAGTCCCTTCCGTGGAGCACAGCCTTTTTACTACCTCCCTGATTGGCGTCATCTATTTTTTCACAACTGCTCACTTGTTGAGAAGTCTTTTTTTCTTTTTTTGTGAAGCACCTCATGAGAGTGCATGTTTTAAAGCCGCTTCTCGTTGCATGCATCCCACCCACCTCTGTCTGCAGGGCTTCTCTAAGGCGTTTTGTGGATTCTGCAGTCCCCTTTGCCAAAAGCTGTTTTGGTTTTGTCTTGATTTTGAAGCACATTTCTATGCATGAAAGTGTATGTTTTGTTGAGAGGCTGATTTTCACAGGGCATGCTTCGCTAGCTGCCACAGCAGGCATTCCTTTGGGATGCCAGAACCTGTCATTTTGTTTTTACAACTGCTAAGATTTGTAGGTCAATTAGCCCTGAAGAGCATGGTGTTACCTTTTAAGCATGTCAACAAACACCCCTGGCCCATTTGCTGCTTGACCAAGGATCTGCACAGAGAGTACAATATATAATTGTCCAAATTCTTTCTGTTTTAATTTCTGTCTGCTTTTACATTTTTTAACCTGGTATTGAAATGTATTTCTCTAACACGATATAAAGCACCTGAGTACACATTTTTTATTTCTTTTGGAAATCTCCTAAGACCTAACCCTAAAATTACCCTTATCACCCTTTACCACTACCCATCCCTAAACACTAAAATTACCATTTTTGTCAGTCTGGCATCTGTCCCTACCATGTAGCATAGTTTGTGTTATTTCATGTCTTTGATTGGCTTGCTTCTTTCATTCCTCTGCTTGATTTTAGGGCACTATTTTTTAGGTCTAGCCTAGGCATTGCTTTAGCAATGCTTGTTGGCGAGATATTTAGTGGGGCTTTCAAAAATGCACCCAAAGTGCGGATCGGTTACAGTGCATGCGAGCACAACAACGCGCATTGTGCACGGCTTCCATTTGCCACCAGACACTGTTGCGCGCGTGCTGCGCTCTGCCTCTGCTGTAAGCATGGGCGAATTTTGCGGATCTCGCGTTCGCGAATTTTGCGGATTTGCGGATTTGCAATCCGCAAAATCCGCGAATTCCCGCGAATTTGCGGATTTTTTTTTTTTTGTGTTCGCCCGTGTTTCTGCCAGTTCGCGAGGGTTTTTACAATTTCGCAATTTGCGAACTTACCTGTCGGGTCGCAAGTTTTGCGAACTTGTTGTTTCTACATGTCCAGCCTGTTTGGGACACTCTTCTTCATCACTGCCACTCTCTGTCACCACTGCCACTCTCTGACTACTCATGCCACCCTCTGGCCCACCCATGCCACCCTCTGTTTCATCACCACACCCTCTGGTTGTCCAGTGTACATTATTTTCGGCAAAGCAAAGCACACCTTCCCTGCCTCAAGTGACCTGAATTAATTTGGGGCTGATTAATGTGTCACAGAATATTTTTTTAGCTGGCACCTGCTTCCTTAGTGCGCCCTGATTAGTGATCTTTTGCACTTGCTAAGTGCTTTCATTGTTGCAAAATTAGTTACAACACCTGCCCTGCCCCAACTGACAATAATGAATTAGGGGCTAATTAATGTGTCACTGAAAGAATTTAAAGTTCCAGCCTGGCACCTGCTTGTCTGCTCCTTTAGCTGTAAATCAGGACCTTTGTGGCATACAGTTAAGGTCAGAGCAGGGTCACACAAAATAGTTGCAAGCAGGCAACCGAATTCTGGAGGGCCCCCTCAGGAAGCACTACAAAGAATCGTTACAAATCATGAGGTTGACCTTTTGCACCTGCTCATTGCTTTTGCTTTTGCTGAAATCGTTTTTCGGTTTTTTTCGCGCTATTCGCGGGGCGCGGCGTCGTGCGAAACCGACCGCGGAAGCCGCCAATTCGTGCGAATGAGCATTTTATTTTTTTGCGGCTTGTTGTTTCGCGAGTTTTTTTGCAGTATTCGCGAGCCGCTTGCAGCGCAACACGCGAATTTACCCCAAGGTCGAGTACGGGCGCGGCCATTTTGTTTCCGTGACGTATTTCCGTTTCCGCCCGCTATGTATAATCTCGCGCACTAAGCGCATTGCGAGTAGAGGTTCGCACGAGATCGCGCGGGAAATCTACAGGTTCGCACGAGATCGCGAGGAAAATCTCGCGCGAACTTTCTTTCGCGCTCGTGAACGGGCGCCGGCCATCTTGTTTTTCATTCATTTCCTGTGTCTGGGCATGGTGTTTAATCCTCTTGGTATCTTTGCCATCCTTTGCTTGTTTTCAGTTTTTTTTTTACGATTTTGCTTCTTATCTATCCCTCTCTTTTCCTAGCTGTATATTTTTGTCTTTTCTGCTATTTTTCTTTACTTTTAAACTACTTTTTTAAACTCTTTTCTTTTCTTCTTCCCTATCCTATTCTTTCTTAATTTTCTACTTCTTCCTACCTTACCTGCCCAGACCATGGTCAAGCCAGGCGCCGTGAAGCTGCCCAGGCACTTGAGGGCCGCAGCGGCGGCGGGGAGTAGTGCTGGACCCAGTGGCAGGACAGCATGCGGGAGATTGAGGGGGGAGCAGGTGACGCGACGGGAGATCTTCAGCCCGGAGGAAGTGGGCGCGCTGGTCTACTTCGTCCAGCGCCGCCTGCCCAGGACCATCGCGGGAGGCGGCAGGATCGCGGCCGGCGGCTACAACATGCGGGAGCGCCGGAAGCGGTGGGAGAAGGTGTGCTGGGCCATATCCCACCTCTACGGGGTCCAGCGCACCTACAGCCAGGTCACCCATCGCTGGACGGACCTCCTGGACCGCGAGCGCGACCTGCTGGACCAGCTCGGCTTGGAGATCCCCGGGCTTGGTGAGTAGTAGTAGCCATTTAATCACTCACTACTATGATGTTTTCTCCTGCTCTGTGTTGTTGTATTGCAAATATTTGTTTTTTACATGGAGCAAGCCAATAATGCCGCTGATGACGATTACATTGTAGTTAAATTATATTTCAAAATCTTCTGTGCATTTCAGGTGCACTGCTCTCCTTCTCAGTGGCGTTGCTACTATGCTTATTTGTTTTCTATTTCGTGGTCTCATTGGCCTGAGTAACTATTATGTATGAGTGTACTTTACAGAACTGCGTAATGC
This sequence comes from Lissotriton vulgaris, assembly GCF_964263255.1. Taxonomy (NCBI): domain Eukaryota; kingdom Metazoa; phylum Chordata; class Amphibia; order Caudata; family Salamandridae; genus Lissotriton; species Lissotriton vulgaris. Next base: position 133,099,058 of record NC_141693.1, read on the forward strand.
TAGACACTAGGGGGCAGATTACATTTACAAGCCCCTTGCGCCACGTTTACGTTGCCTTGCGTGACGCAACAGCGGCGTAAACGTGCCGCATCCCTGCGAGTCATTTACAGCATGACGCATCTAGGGAGATGCGTCATGTTATAAAGCCATGGGCCTGCACCACAATGGGTGCGTTCCTAGTACGCAGGGTGGGCGCCGCGGTCCAGCGGCTGTGCGCCTCGCAAAATTGCCTGCGTGAAATGTACAAGATTTAACGCAGGCACTTCTGCGACGCTGCTACGTCAATTCAATTCCTTATGTCTGCTCGAAGCAGGCGAAAGGACTGACACAGCATGTTAAGTATTGGGTGGCCCTGAGCATTACTGGAGTTGCATTGCGTTGGCGACGTGACTCCAGCGATGCGCCGCTCTTACGTGACGAGATGCCTCACGCAAGTGCCTACCCTTGCGCCAGGGCGCGCCGCATTGTAAATGAGGCACATCTGCCGTGTCGCAAGGGTAGTTTTGCGTGACGCATTTGATCTGGCGCATCTCTGGAGATGCGCCAGAACGCGTAAGTAAGTATGCCCCTAAGGGGCAGAATTGCAATTACCGTCGCATCCCTGCAAAGTAGCAGGGATGCGCCATTAATTGTGCGGCCCGCTACCACCACCAAACATGGTGCGCCGTATTTGCAATGCGGCGCACCATGGGCCCAAAACGTCACCGAAGCTTTACTGCTGGAGTTGCGTCGCAACGATGGCGCAGCTCCATCAATGCTCTGGGGTACCCTATCTCCCCAATGCTGGGTCAAGCCGTACGTCTGCTTCAAGCAGGTGCAGGGTTTGTGTGACGCATCATTGTCCTAAAGGTGACTGATTGATATTTTGTAGATTTCCCTCAGCCACTATTAGGATGTGTTCCAGCGCAGGAATGCCCTCCCTTGCGCCGGAACGCCCCCTGATGGCGCAGGGCTTTATAACGGGATGCATCTCCCAAACGCGTCACGTTGTTATAATATTATACGCCGCACCATGGCGCCCTTTTTTGTTTAGCTGCTGCGTCACAAAAGTCACGCAAGAACGGCGCAAAAGAGCCGCAAGGGCTTAAATCTGCCCCTTCCTTTGTAACCCTGACAATAAGAAAAATAGTGGCGGTGGATTGATAGTTTGACTATTTAAATGACTGGTAATGTAGCAGGCAACTGTTAGTGTTGTCACTGATCTGACTGAAATCACAATGGAGTTTGTCTGTCACTTTGCGTCTTGCCTGCGGACTGCTGCCTGCCAGTCCTAGGTGAACGTTTCAGTACTTTGTTTAGTGAGTTACGTGACTTTCGAAGTCACAGGTCCGCAAATAAATGAAAAGTAACCATAATCAATATAATTTCGCAGAAATATTTTGTTATTGTTCTTTTGAAATGTTTGATTTGGTTGACATTGACAAGCAACAATCATCCATGTTTTCTGTTCTTTCTTTCATGTTGTACGTCAGCTCCCCCCAGGGGCGAGAGGAGGACACAGGAGCAGCAGGCGGCGGATGCTGTTCATCAACAGGGCCAGGATCGGGCAGGCGAGGGCTCCTCTGCTGGCCCCAGTAAGTTTTCATTTTAGACTAGTACCCATTTTTCCTAGCGTTCCTCATTTGACTTTTTTCAAAATTGTCTTTGCTCTTCTTGTAGACTGTATCTAAATTCTTATCCTGCCTCTACTATGACTCCCTGTGGTATTACTAGATTATTCTTATTAGTCTGTCTGTGTAGCTAACTAAGATTGCACGGTTGGCGAAACTCCCATGATTCTAGTCAGCAATAGCTCTATCAACTTAGTGCAGTCCTCTGGGATTGTCCATAATGTCTTTTGAACTGTTCTATCTGGACTCATGCTTGCAAAAATTGCAAAACCTTTCGCTCAGTCACTCTAGTCTGGACCAAAAAACACAGATTGTATTTAAGTTTAAAAGCTTTATTAAAAGTAAACACATTTATTAAAATGAAGTCATAATAAAACTAAACGTTTAACTGATAATGGAAAAGTGGTTAGTGCTGACGATTAATTGAAGACATTTCTTGTGGTCGAGCCGAGCTCTCACCTGGTTTCAACTTGATCTTGTTGTTAGAAGTCCATCTTCTGTCTGTGTGGAGAAAAATGGTGCGTGTTAAAAAAACAGATTTCATCAGTTGTGCCTAAAAGTGCAGCAAGACAACCTTCCCTGGAAAAAGGGACATTTTTTTTAAGTTTAACGTAGACAGTCACAAATTACATTGTTTTCACATGTCTTCATTCCTAGACCAAATACTAGTGACTAGTGAGTGCTTTATTCTAACATTCCTAAATGTACTTTGTAGGTGGAACATCTGGTGGCGGGGCCAGTGTGGAGGTGGTGGTGCTCGACACGGAGGCGGAGGGCGATTCTTCAGGGGAGGAGGCGGCGGCGGCAGCTGTGAGAGTTGAGACGGTGGTGGTGGCGGCCAGAGGTAAGCTCTTATATATTCCTTACTTATTGAGATTGAAGACTAGCTGGGAAGGCAAGAATATGAGATGCATGGCTGGGTGAATGATGAAGCAATGATGGGTGGAAGGACAACAGCCTGGGTGGGTGACACAGAAACTGTATGTGTCCATATACCTGGATCATGCTACTATCTGACTCTTAGATAGCATATGTGTATCTAGAGCAGGGGTACTCCTAGTACGGCCCGCGGGCCGGTGGTGGCCCGGCAAGCCTTCGTTGGCGGTGCGCAGACCTTGCAGACAATCACTGCTCCCCCGGCCCCCACAGAGCAGAGGCTTTTTTGTATTTCACCTGTTAGCGCCCCTGCATCTCCACTCTGACAATCACTGCTCCCCCGGCCCCCACAGAGCAGAGTGGAGATGCAAGGCCACAAAGAGGTGAAATAGAACAAAGCCTCTGCTCTGTGGGGCCGGGCAAGCAGTGATTGTCAGGGTGGAGAAGCAGGGGCGCTAAAACAAACAAAGCCTCAATAATATGTTAATGGTCTTTTAAAGACCTGTTAAGTACTTTGGTGTTGTTGTCTGTGTGTGCGCGTTGAGGAAGCGGTCTCAACCCGGGCTGAAGGCTGACACAGATAGACACACACACAGTGAGATGACAGAGGGGGAGGGAGAGGGAGGGCAGGAGGGAGAGAGAGATGGAGGGAGGGCAGGAGGGAGAGCAGGAGGGAGAGAGATGTATGTAAATGCTGGGTCTGGTGGCTCAGTGGATGAGGGCATCTGCTGCAGGGACCTGTGTGCAACCTCATGGTCACAAGTTATCGTTTTGCTTTAGCCCCGCCCCCTCTGACTCCGCCCCCACCAGTGCGGCCCTCGGCCCCAAACTACACTGTAAATGTAGCCCCTGAGAGAAAGTTTGTGAGTACCCATGATCTAGAGAGAGTAGATGGTCAGTGGATGAACTAAGTGTAACTTTGAAGAGCATGTAACACTGCACCCGCACGTCCGTTCCAGTGTAGGAAAGGCAAGGAAAATAACTTTTAATTTTGTCCAAATACTACCATAAATAGTAGCAGTAGTTTGTATTGCAAGCACTGCATAGATCCGGTTATTATGGTGGCCACTCCCTACCTCTCTTAATAAGTTTAGTAGTACTCAGTCATTCATGTGTGGATGTATCACTGGTCACTCAATAAAAAGCAAAGCACCTAAAGTCATCCCATATATAAGCAAAAACATCCCATGTGAAGTGATAGATAATCAGATTATTTATCTTCTTCAATTTTCCATTTCTAGTACTCATTTCCACTGTAGGGTGAAAGTTAAATTAATTAAGCAGTAGCCCTTGAGTTGTAACAGAGTATTCTCAGTGCCACCCGTAATAGAAAAGTAAGAGATTCACCACCTGCGTGTACTGGACGGGTACAGTAACGCAACGGCAACGCAAGTCTAGGTCACTCCTCATGGCGTGCGTCTCTTTTTCTCGGGTGCAAGTTTACCGCGCTGGCATTATGCCGGCTTGCAGAAAATAACGTACCAATTTTCCAAAACAAGAGATAAGAAGAAGAATAAGACTGGTGTACTTTCATAGTCGACTCCAATGGAAGTCCACAGTGCTCATAGAATTTGTTCCTTAAACTCCCACTAATGTTAGAGCAAGGATGAAGAAGTGTGAGGTTAGATAGATACTGGCCTCAATAGTTATGTAATGCGCTTGCAAGTTGCTAGTTGTACTGCAGCACAAATTTCTGCTGAATGATTGAGTTAATCTTAAAGAGCATTGGTTACAGACTATGTCTTTCTTTCTTCATATAGGTTCTCCTTCCAAACGAACAAGGAGGAAGGAGCTGGCTAGAGCGGCCCGGCAACGGAGGATCGAGGCCACTGTTGCGGAATATCGGCGGCTGGTGGCCCTGGAGGACGTGGAAAGTGTGCAGTCGACAACTACGACAACGTCGTCTGCATCGGCCTCCGTGGCCCCACGGGCTGCCACCCAGCACAGTGGTCCACCGAGACTGAGCCGGGCTGCCAAAGGCAAACGCCACCGCCGAGCAGCAAGGCCAACAGCTGCTTCTCACAGGCCTTGCACCTGCAAGGCAGTGAAGGCACGCCTGCGCCGCACTACCCTGATGGTGTCCCGCCTTCAGCAGGAGCTCGCCTTGCTCCGCGAGGAGCATGATGCCCTGGCCCAAAAAGTTAACAGCATCCACCCATAGTGTCCCTTGCCCCTTTTTTAGAGACTTTTGGGGGGTGGGAATTGGGAGTTGGGTTTTTGGGGACTTTTGAAGGACAATCGTTGGGGTTAGGGAGGGTCTTGCGGGAGATTATTTTGTTAGGGATATAAATATACTTTTTCAAACTTTATCTGAGCATACCTGTTTTTTACTGCTTGCCTGGTGGGTGGGGGTTTAACGTTGACTGTTTTCCTGAAAGTTTAGTTCCATTTTCTTCCTTTAAGTGTAAATGCCCAAATGTTTTCAACACTAAGTGCCTCTCACAGACTAAGTGAAGTGAATCCAAGAGTCCTAGGACTTTAGTAGTACTACCTTCAGTCTCTCGTCTCTCGTACTAATACTCCATTATACCCCCAAACCACCAAACGCTTATCTTACCTGTAATTTGTGTTTGAAAGTAGGGCTAGGCCCAGGGCTGGCTCCACGGGAAACACCGAATAACGTTGGCAATCTTGGTCGGATAAAATTTCCTCATAGCGGTGGTACTAGTGGTGTGACACAGTGGCAGTTGCATGCCTATGAAAAAAAAGAAAATGAAATCTGGTTTGTCCTCCTGAGCAATTCAACGGTACAACTGAGAATATAGCAGGTGACAGAAGTACAGTAGAGCAGTGCCACATTGTAGCCAAACAAATGGTAAAGTATAACTACTAATTCGGTTGAAGTTCTTTCACATTAGCAATGGTTCTTTGTCAAGCAGAGTAAGAATATATCATCGACAACTGTGGAAAGAAAGAATGCGACAGTACAGGGCCTGTGTGGAATTATTGATAACGATATTCAACATAAGGTCTCTGTAGCCAGATACCCGAGAGCCTTGCTGGTCACTATAAATCCATTCACAACAACACTCAATGGGGTTGGTCTGGAAGGTGTCAGGTTTACTCCCCGTGATCCAGTCGATGCAAATATGGTTCCACCTCCAAATGTCACCAACACCCAGAAGTGTAAACACAGGGTGTTCGAGGCATTAGGCGGGGGAGAAAAATAACAAACTAAAATAAAAAATGTGGGATGGGTAAAGGTAGGGTCAGCAGGGAAAGGATACCTGTAAGAGAAGACAAGACAGGCATCAGTGAAGTGATGTCCTAACATACAAGGGTACTCTCATATAGTCTCACTAAATAGTCTGCAAGTCTCCCGCCTACTCATGGGAAATGTAGTTTCATAGTACGGTAGGCGCTTAGGGGCTGCGTAACCTGACAGAAGGTATAGTAGATAGAAAAGGAGAAATTGCTTTTTTTCTAGGTGTCCCCTCACTCACCAGGGTTGCCCCTTGGTGACATGCTTCATCATTGGGGCCATCCCAGTCCTCTACGGCCTGGGGCGTGCTGCGACTTGCGAATTACGTAGGAGCACTTACAAATGACTATGTGTGGTGCAGATAGTGGAGTGGACTAAGTGATGTGTTAAGGGATCAATGTAGAAGCCGAGAGAGAGCCAAGAAATGCAGTCACAGTCAGAGAAAAAGGCAAGGGATACTGTATCTATGTGGTTGTAGTGGTCCTGTTGGAAGTGGTAAGTAAGTTGCCCGCAGAAAAAAAATCCTCCTATTAGCGGCACTCCTCCATTGCAGCCGACGCTTCGTCCACCGATGTTGGTCACCAGAAGACACCCTGTCCACTGCCTGCCTGATGCTGAATTGTGGCTCGCTACTGTGAAGCCTGACTCCATCCTTTTTTCCCCATTGCAGAGACTGAAACCCGGCCTGTAATTATTCAACGAAAAACAGGAAGTGATATAATATTACAACACCACTGATAAATAAATATAAGGTATGTAGGCTGTGGAGTGCAAAAAGTCACAATTTGTTTTTCCTAGTAGACAGTACAATGTTTTTGAAAGTGCGTACTCTGAGTCACCTTTTGAAGGATAAATAAGTATGGGCAAATTAATGTAGCGGATCTTGCCCCTCAAGCTAGGTGTACTGTAAACTGTGTTTTAGAACAAAAATAGATCTTCCTAGCAGTGCTCCCACCCAGACCCTTACTAAAGCCAGTCGCAAAAATGTAGAAGACCCCCAATCAAATCTCAAAAAACGAGGCCTAGCAGAAAACTGGTGACAAAACTTACTTTGAAAGTAAAAGTAGGCCGAAGTACCCTAATTACCCATTACCCACCGTGGATTGCATTCAAACCACTTGCAAGCAACCAAGCAAAAGTAGCCATAGCCAGCATCGCTCCAAGACTCGAAATCCCCCCCACTCAAACACATGCAATAGAAATACTGCTAACCCTAACGAACCCTAAGTTAAGAATAGTGGCAAAGGCTTTCTTTAACTATGCCAAATCCCCCCTTTCCCACCATGGATTTTCTTCAAATGACTTGCAACCAAAATTACACATTCTCACGAGTGCTCTAAGACCCCAGAACTCAGTTTGAAAAATCTAGAACACCCCGATACACATGCAATCCTGCTGCTAGGGCTAACCCTAACGAACCCTAAGTTACAAAAAGTGCCAAAACTAAAGGCTTTTCCGCGCGGATTTTGTCCCAACCACTTCTACCCGGTATTAGACCTTCCCAGGAATGCCCCAAGACCCGGCAACCCACCCGCCAAGAAGCGTAACACCCCCAAACAGGCCAAAAGCAAAATCTCATACTTGCAATATTTCTGGGCCTTCGGTCCAAACGCGCTGCGTAGCTAGGCCATAAGTCGGGGTTGGCACGACGGATTTCCTGAAAAGCAAATGCAATCAAGATTAGAGTGTCCCAGCAGTGCTCCCAGACCACGCAACTCACCCACAAACACCAGGAAGCCCCCCAAACAGGCCCCCGAAAACGCTACATAGAGCAAAATGTCAGAAATAGCCCAAAAAAAAATCGGCCTGGATTTTGTCCCAACCACTTCTACCCGGTATTAGACCTTCCCAGGAATGCCCCAAGACCCGGCAACCCACCCGCCAAGAAGCATAACACCCCCAAACAGGCCAAAAGCAAAATCTCATACTTGCAATATTTCTGGGCCTTCGGTCCAAACGCGCTGCGTAGCTAGGCCATAAGTCGGGGTTGAAACGACGGATTTCCTGAAAAGCAAATGCAATCAAGATTAGAGTGTCCCAGCAGTGCTCCCAGACCACGAAACTCACCCACAAACACCAGGAAGCCCCCCAAACAGGCCCCCGAAAACGCTACATAGAGCAAAATGTCAGAAATAGCCCAAAAAAAAATCGGCCTGGATTTTGTCCCAACCACTTCTACCCGGTATTAGACCTTCCCAGGAATGCCCCAAGACCCGGCAACCCACCCGCCAAGAAGCATAACACCCCCAAACAGGCCAAAAGCAAAATCTCATACTTGCAATATTTCTGGGCCTTCGGTCCAAACGCGCTGCGTAGCTAGGCCATAAGTCGGGGTTGGCACGACGGATTTCCTGAAAAGCAAATGCAATCAAGATTAGAGTGTCCCAGCAGTGCTCCCAGACCACGCAACTCACCCACAAACACCAGGAAGCCCCCCAAACAGGCCCCCGAAAACGCTACATAGAGCAAAATTTCAGAAATAGCCCAAAAAAAAATCGGCCTGGATTTTGTCCCAACCACTTCTACCCGGTATTAGACCTTCCCAGGAATGCCCCAAGACCCGGCAACCCACCCGCCAAGAAGCATAACACCCCCAAACAGGCCAAAAGCAAAATCTCATACTTGCAATATTTCTGGGCCTTCGGTCCAAACGCGCTGCGTAGCTAGGCCATAAGTCGGGGTTGGCACGACGGATTTCCTGAAAAGCAAATGCAATCAAGATTAGAGTGTCCCAGCAATGCTCTCAGACCACGAAACTCACCCACAAACAGACGGAACCCCCCCTAAGAGCACCTCAAAGGCAAGCAAGTCATCAAAAACACAAAAAATTTTCCGCCTCGGATTTGGTCCAAACCACTTTTAGTGCTTCACAGCAATGGCCCCAGACCCGTCAACTCACCTGCAAAGAGGTAGAACAACACCCCCACAAGTGCTGAGTCTTTCTTCATTGGGCGTAAACCAGCCCTCTGCTTTGATGGAAATAGGAGTCTGGAGGAGGAGGATAGAGGAGCATGTTCTTCTGAACTTGTGAACCTGAGGAATGCAGACTGCGGCACCTTCAAATAAATTAGCAAACAAGTGAAGACAGTTCTGCTGATGGGCTTGTTTTTGTGATTATCTGATTAAAGTTTGAATTATATTAACTGTGCACAACAAAGAAAGACAGACACACAGGAATAAAAGTGAATAAGGATGAAAAAGAAAGTTATTGATTCGTTGTCTCATTTTCAGGGCTCGAAGTCGGTATCACGGTCCAGGAATAAGAATAAGGCTTCGTCATCATACTCTGCGAATTCAGCCAGGGTGAGGTCAGTGGCACCTGACAGAGTAGAAATTCCCTCATCTATGTTGCTGGCCACCTCCTCTTCATCCGGCACGCTCTCTCGTACTCTTATATCTGGTGGTATGAGGTGCTGATTCATCTTGATCATTGTTAACCTCTCCACATTTTTGGGCGAGAGGCGGCTCCGTTTGGGAGTTACAATCCCACCAGCCGCACTGAAAACCCGTTCAGAAGACACACTTGCGAGTGGGCAAGACAAGTAGTTTAAAGCCAGGTTGGTGAGCTGTGGCCACAATTCTTTTTTCCCATGCCAATACGCCAATGGGTCAGAATTAACATAGACCTCTGTGGAGTCATTCAGATAGTCCTTCACCATCGACTCAAGGTCCTCCTCCAAGGTTCCTCCACTTTGCGTAGCTCTTGCTGTGCCTCTGACCTTTTGAGAACCAAACCCACGCAGAGCTAGCCAATCCTCTTCAGCCTCCAATGTTTCTGTTGTCTTTCGTGCAGATGATCCGGTTGCCGGTGTCTTTAACGGCTGAGAGGTCACTTGTGCCACAGCCACAGGTGCAGAAGTGGATTGTTTTGACTGGGGATGGCCTGCTGATATACTGCCATTTCCTTCAATTTCCAGCCGTTCTGTTTCAAACTTCTTGGCTGACAAGGCTAGCCAACGTTTGTACTTTGTAACATCTTCATCACCAAAAGGAAAGAATGCTCTGCCTGCCAGCGCCTTTTTGTAGCGTGGATCCAGAATAGTAGCACAAATGTAATGCTGTTCTGAGTGGATCTTTTTAAGACGTTCATCACCTTGTAGGAGCTCTAATAATTGCTCAGCCAGAAGCAAAGAGTCTTTCTTTTTGTCATCTTTTCCAAACACAGAACACACCTCCTTCAGTTGGTCCTCCAGCATGTACAACAATGGGATAGCTTTTCCCAAATTAGAGTCCTCCTTGCTGACTGCACGCGTGAAGACCTCAAAAGGACGAAGCATGCGTGTTAGGCTTTCAACTATGTTCCATTGCGGCCCACCCATCCTCAGCTCCTCTATACCCTCTTTCAAGAAATATTGATCGAGTTGCGTATACTGCTCATACAGACGCTCAAGCATGTAGAAGGTTGAGTTCCAACGTGTTACCACCTCCTGGATGAGTGCTTTCACTGGCATTTGACATTGATATAGCATGCTCCTCAGCTGCTTCCGGGCCTTAAAAGAATGCCTGAAATGCTTGCAAATTTTTCGGCAGTTCTCCAATACACTGTACGCTGCACTGCGTTTATTACCCAAGAATTTTTGGACAACCAGGTTTATACAGTGCGCCAAACACGGCACTCTGAAATAGTAACCGTCCCTCATGGCCTTAACTATATTGGAGCCATTGTCCGTGGAAACATAACCAACCTTGCGTTTTAGTGGGGACAGACAGTTAAGGACCTTTGTGTTAAAGACATCCAAAATGTTTTCTGCTGTGTGACGTTTCTCCAAACCAAACATGGCTAGTGTTGCATGTTTCCGAGCACCTTTAAAAACAATGTTAGTGTCAACACCTGAGTTTAGCTTTGCTTTAGCCCCTGAAAAAGAGACCCAGTGTGCAGTGATGCACATGTAATCAGCGCCTGCGCCACTGGTCCACATGTCTGTTGTCAGATGTATAGTGTGAACAGCACTCTTCTGCAAAGCTGCCCCAATCACCTTCAGAACATCTTCATGTAGTGCTGGAACCGCAACTCGGGCAAAATAGAACCGGCTAGGAACCTTCCATTTAGGGCAGAGCGCTGTCACTAATTCTAGAAAACCAACCCCTTCTACAAAAGAAAAAGGGAGAAGGTCCAGAGCTAGCATTTTAGCCAGCTTAGTGTTATACAGACGGGTCATTGGGTGGTTGCGTTCATATTGCGCTTCTGTAAACAACATCTTTTTAATGTTGCCCTGGACCAATGATTTACGGGATGATGATGATCTCTTCGACCCAGTTACGCTCGCTGATGAACTTTCCCGCATTGATGTCTCACTCTCTCCCACACTCTTAGTGTGGCTCCCATGGGGTGTGCTGCTGACATGGGAACTGGGTGTAAGTGAAGTGTTTGAATCGTCTTCTTCTACCTCCTCGTCATCAGCAGATGACAAATCAACGTTTTCATTACGTGCAATTCCGGCTTTCTTGACCGCCTCTAGGTGCGGAAACCATTGGACAGGGTGCCTTCTCTCAAGATGACCTCTCTGGCCTCCGGTACCATAGTTAGAACCAAGCTTACCACGACTAAATCGAAGCTTACAAAGGCTACAAATGGCTACGTTTTCCTTTTTTGGGCAAACACTAAAGAAGTCCCAAACTGGAGACTTGAAATGTCTTCGGGGGCCGGAGGAGGCGGCGATACTGGTGGTGGTGGTCCTGCTGCTAATGACAGATGAAGTGGAGGATGTGGATTGCCGAACTTCAGTACGTTTTGCACTTTCACCACCACGAATTGAGGTCGAGGACGAGGTGGGTACCTTCTTGCGAAGAAATATGGAAGCGGTAGGTTTTGGTGTACTACTTAACTCCAAATCTAATGATTCCATTTCCATTGCCTCCTCGCCGACATCATCATCACGCTCAGCAGCTTCTCGGGATAGGGTCAAAATGTCTCTTTGCTGCATGCCCGGTGGGGCTGCAGTGACCTTTGTGATGACTGGCTCATCGTCATCGTGAGAGGCTTCATCACCAGCAGTATCTGTCACTTCTTGTTGAGCCTCATCACACTCCATAGGTTTGAGTTTTTGGCCGACCTTCCTTTTACGCTTAGGTACCGGTGTCAGATCATGGTGTGCCTCACTCTCAGGCTGCCGTGGTGGTAGTACCCATTCGTCATCCAGATCATCAGAAGGCGGTGGGCTTGAAGAAGATGTAGACACCCCCCTTGATCTTTTCCTTGCTAGGGATGTGGAAGACAATGAATGATCATCAGGAGGAGTGGCTTCCAATGATACCTCAGCTTCATTGTCGATTTCCAAATGTGCCCCTACTTCGGGAGGAACAACTATTGTGGGCACTTGTGAACCTCCATGCACCTTTGCTTGCGCATCTCCTTTTGCTGCCTCTCCTTCCACATGTACTTGGGCGTGTACTTGCACATGGTGTTGTTGTTGCGGCTGTGGTTGTTCAACACTTGTCAGATGAGTTACAACAGCCTGTGTTGATTCAGGGACATTGCTGCTACTTTCTTGCGATGAGCCAACATCACTGGTCGATGGTGATTGGAGAAGTACACTGACTGCCTCTGAAGCACTCAAGGGCTTTGACTTAAGTTGGCATGGTGGTGGAGGCACTGAACCCAATGGAGCAGGGGTGCTGCTCTCAGCTTGGTCCCCAGCAGATCCTGCTGCTGCAGGCGTACTTTTTTTTTTGCTCCCAAAAAAAGTGGCGGGTGGCACACCAGCCTCCTTGGTAACTTGCTTCTTCTGCTCCTTACTAGCAACTTTCTTGCTAGAGGAGCTACGGAGAACTTTCTTTGGGGGCGGGGCCATCTTCTTCAGAGCAGGTCAGACAGCAGGCCGCAGTTGCACGAATTGTAGAGTTGTCTGAGGCCAGACGTGACGTCGCGTGACGTTATGCTGCACACACACACCGCTGCAGGACTTCTTCCTGGCACTGGTGGTTCTCTTGAGTCTTGTGCACCTAAAAAAAATGGAAGACAGAGGAACATCAGTTCAGTTATAGAGCACAAAAAAATCGAAAAACACTGCAAAATCAGCACAATCCCAATCCATCCATGCCCTCCATAATGTTTAAATTCAAGACAACCCACAGAAAGACTAGGCCCATGCAAGACTCACTACCCCTGGGCATAAATAAAGGTTGAAAAGTAGGCAAAATGGTTGGAGGCCTAACAACAAAGCCTGCATTTAAAATGGCCACTTGCCTGCCAGCACATGGCCAGTGCCTGTAGCTGCACTCAAAATGGCCACCAGCCACATGGCATGTCCCTCCCCATGAACACCCCCAAAAATCGAAAAACACTGCAAAATCAGCACAATCCCATTCAATCCATGGCCTCCATGATGTTTAAATTCAAGACAACCCACAGAAATACTAGGCCCATGCAAGACTCACTACCCCTGGGCATAAATAAAGGTTGAAAAGTAGGCAAAATGGTTGGAGGCCTAACAACAAAGCCTGCATTCAAAATGGCCACTTGCCTGCCAGCACATGGCCAGTGCCTGTAGCTGCACTCAAAATGGCCACCAGCCACATGGCATGTCCCTCCCCATGAACACCCCCAAAAATCGAAAAACACTGCAAAATCAGCACAATCCCATTCCATCCATGGCCTCCATGATGTTTAAATTCAAGACAGCCCACAGAAAGACTAGGCCCATGCTAGACTCAAATACCCCTGGTGAAAAGGCCACAAGTACAGGCCCAAAAATCGAAAAACACTGCAAAATCAGCACAATCCCATTCCATCCATGGCCTCCATGATGTTTAAATTCAAGACAGCCCACAGAAAGACTAGGCCCATGCTAGACTCAAATACCCCTGGTGAAAAGGCCACAAGTACAGGCCCAAAAATCGAAAAACACTGCAAAATCAGCACAATCCCATTCCATCCATGGCCTCCATGATGTTTAAATTCAAGACAGCCCACAGAAAGACTAGGCCCATGCTAGACTCAAATACCCCTGGTGAAAAGGCCACAAGTACAGGCCCAAAAATCGAAAAACACTGCAAAATCAGCACAATCCCATTCAATCCATGGCCTCCATGATGTTTAAATTCAAGACAACCCACAGAAATACTAGGCCCATGCAAGACTCACTACCCCTGGGCATAAATAAAGGTTGAAAAGTAGGCAAAATGGTTGGAGGCCTAACAACAAAGCCTGCATTCAAAATGGCCACTTGCCTGCCAGCACATGGCCAGTGCCTGTAGCTGCACTCAAAATGGCCACCAGCCACATGGCATGTCCCTCCCCATGAACACCCCCAAAAATCGAAAAACACTGCAAAATCAGCACAATCCCATTCCATCCATGGCCTCCATGATGTTTATATTCAAGACAGCCCACAGAAAGACTAGGCCCATGCTAGACTCAAATACCCCTGGTGAAAAGGCCACAAGTACAGGCCCAAAAATCGAAAAACACAGCAAAATCAGCACAATCCCATTCCATCCATGGCCTCCATGATGTTGAAATTCAAGACAGCCCACAGAAAGACTAGGCCCATGCTAGACTCAAATACCCCTGGTGAAAAGGCCACAAGTACAGGCCCAAAAATCGAAAAACACTGCAAAATCAGCACAATCCCATTCCATCCATGGCCTCCATGATGTTTAAATTCAAGACAGCCCACAGAAAGACTAGGCCCATGCTAGACTCAAATACCCCTGGTGAAAAGGCCACAAGTACAGGCCCAAAAATCGAAAAACACTGCAAAATCAGCACAATCCCATTCAATCCATGGCCTCCATGATGTTTAAATTCAAGACAACCCACAGAAATACTAGGCCCATGCAAGACTCACTACCCCTGGGCATAAATAAAGGTTGAAAAGTAGGCAAAATGGTTGGAGGCCTAACAACAAAGCCTGCATTCAAAATGGCCACTTGCCTGCCAGCACATGGCCAGTGCCTGTAGCTGCACTCAAAATGGCCACCAGCCACATGGCATGTCCCTCCCCATGAACACCCCCAAAAATCGAAAAACACTGCAAAATCAGCACAATCCCATTCCATCCATGGCCTCCATGATGTTTAAATTCAAGACAGCCCACAGAAAGACTAGGCCCATGCTAGACTCAAATACCCCTGGTGAAAAGGCCACAAGTACAGGCCCAAAAATCGAAAAACACTGCAAAATCAGCACAATCCCATTCCATCCATGGCCTCCATGATGTTTAAATTCAAGACAGCCCACAGAAAGACTAGGCCCATGCTAGACTCAAATACCCCTGGTGAAAAGGCCACAAGTACAGGCCCAAAAATCGAAAAACACTGCAAAATCAGCACAATCCCATTCCATCCATGGCCTCCATGATGTTTAAATTCAAGACAGCCCACAGAAAGACTAGGCCCATGCTAGACTCAAATACCCCTGGTGAAAAGGCCACAAGTACAGGCCCAAAAATCGAAAAACACTGCAAAATCAGCACAATCCCATTCAATCCATGGCCTCCATGATGTTTAAATTCAAGACAACCCACAGAAATACTAGGCCCATGCAAGACTCACTACCCCTGGGCATAAATAAAGGTTGAAAAGTAGGCAAAATGGTTGGAGGCCTAACAACAAAGCCTGCATTCAAAATGGCCACTTGCCTGCCAGCACATGGCCAGTGCCTGTAGCTGCACTCAAAATGGCCACCAGCCACATGGCATGTCCCTCCCCATGAACACCCCCAAAAATCGAAAAACACTGCAAAATCAGCACAATCCCATTCCATCCATGGCCTCCATGATGTTTAAATTCAAGACAGCCCACAGAAAGACTAGGCCTATGCTAGACTCAAATACCCCTGGTGAAAAGGCCACAAGTACAGGCCCAAAAATCGAAAAACACTGCAAAATCAGCACAATCCCATTCCATCCATGGCCTCCATGATGTTTAAATTCAAGACAGCCCACAGAAAGACTAGGCCCATGCTAGACTCAAATACCCCTGGTTAAAAGGCCACAAGTACAGGCCCAAAAATCGAAAAACACTGCAAAATCAGCACAATCCCATTCAATCCATGGCCTCCATGATGTTTAAATTCAAGACAACCCACAGAAATACTAGGCCCATGCAAGACTCACTACCCCTGGGCATAAATAAAGGTTGAAAAGTAGGCAAAATGGTTGGAGGCCTAACAACAAAGCCTGCATTCAAAATGGCCACTTGCCTGCCAGCACATGGCCAGTGCCTGTAGCTGCACTCAAAATGGCCACCAGCCACATGGCATGTCCCTCCCCATGAACACCCCCAAAAATCGAAAAACACTGCAAAATCAGCACAATCCCATTCCATCCATGGCCTCCATGATGTTTAAATTCAAGACAGCCCACAGAAAGACTAGGCCCATGCTAGACTCAAATACCCCTGGTGAAAAGGCCACAAGTACAGGCCCAAAAATCGAAAAACACTGCAAAATCAGCACAATCCCATTCCATCCATGGCCTCCATGATGTTTAAATTCAAGACAGCCCACAGAAAGACTAGGCCCATGCTAGACTCAAATACCCCTGGTGAAAAGGCCACAAGTACAGGCCCAAAAATCGAAAAACACTGCAAAATCAGCACAATCCCATTCAATCCATGGCCTCCATGATGTTTAAATTCAAGACAACCCACAGAAATACTAGGCCCATGCAAGACTCACTACCCCTGGGCATAAATAAAGGTTGAAAAGTAGGCAAAATGGTTGGAGGCCTAACAACAAAGCCTGCATTCAAAATGGCCACTTGCCTGCCAGCACATGGCCAGTGCCTGTAGCTGCACTCAAAATGGCCACCAGCCACATGGCATGTCCCTCCCCATGAACACCCCCAAAAATCGAAAAACACTGCAAAATCAGCAAAATCCCATTCCATCCATGGCCTCCATGATGTTTAAATTCAAGACAGCCCACAGAAAGACTAGGCCCATGCTAGACTCAAATACCCCTGGTGAAAAGGCCACAAGTACAGGCCCAAAAATCGAAAAACACTGCAAAATCAGCACAATCCCATTCCATCCATGGCCTCCATGATGTTTAAATTCAAGACAGCCCACAGAAAGACTAGGCCCATGCTAGACTCAAATACCCCTGGTGAAAAGGCCACAAGTACAGGCCCAAAAATCGAAAAACACTGCAAAATCAGCACAATCCCATTCAATCCATGGCCTCCATGATGTTTAAATTCAAGACAACCCACAGAAATACTAGGCCCATGCAAGACTCACTACCCCTGGGCATAAATAAAGGTTGAAAAGTAGGCAAAATGGTTGGAGGCCTAACAACAAAGCCTGCATTCAAAATGGCCACTTGCCTGCCAGCACATGGCCAGTGCCTGTAGCTGCACTCAAAATGGCCACCAGCCACATGGCATGTCCCTCCCCATGAACACCCCCAAAAATCGAAAAACACTGCAAAATCAGCACAATCCCATTCCATCCATGGCCTCCATGATGTTTAAATTCAAGACAGCCCACAGAAAGACTAGGCCCATGCTAGACTCAAATACCCCTGGTGAAAAGGCCACAAGTACAGGCCCAAAAATCGAAAAACACTGCAAAATCAGCACAATCCCATTCCATCCATGGCCTCCATGATGTTTAAATTCAAGACAGCCCACAGAAAGACTAGGCCCATGCTAGACTCAAATACCCCTGGTGAAAAGGCCACAAGTACAGGCCCAAAAATCGAAAAACACTGCAAAATCAGCACAATCCCATTCCATCCATGGCCTCCATGATGTTTAAATTCAAGACAGCCCACAGAAAGACTAGGCCCATGCACCACTCACTACCCCTGGTCAAGGCCCCAACAACAGGTCAAAAATCGAAAAACACAAAATTTTACAAAAAAAAAAAATCGAAAAACACAGAAAAATCAGCACAATCCCAATTCATCTATGGCCTCCATGATGTTTAAGTTCAAGACAACCCACAGAAAGAATCAGTCCACCCACCACTGAGTACCCCTGGGGAAAAGGCCCCAAAACAGCCCAAAAATCGAAAATCCCAAAATTTTAGTTGCAGCAACTGTAATGCCCCAAACAAACTTACTTGTAAAATTTCTAATCCAACAGTGATCCAAAGAAAGTCAAAAAGGCCTCAAATCCAAAGATCCAGCAGCATCCACAAAAAGTAATCCTTCCAGGTCCACATCCGAATGAAAAGTGACCAGGAGATGGACAAAGCACTGGGAGGAGCCTGCTGAACAGGAACAGGAAGTTGAAGACTATGGGGCACTTCCTTCCTCCCACCCCCCTGCCCCCCTCCCCAAAATGGACTCCTCGCTAAAAAAGTGCAGGCAAATGTCAAACTAAGGAGTTATTCACATAAAAATCATCATTTCTAGAAGGTTTATGCTGCTTGCTGGTGGATTTCTTGTGCAGAATTGCAAATTTATATTTTCGCTCGCCGCATCTCAAATCTCGCAATTGCGAAGTACCGCGAGACGTGATCTCGCCGTACTCGCGTTGACAAACTATCGCTGGCAAGCCGCGATGACGTAATCGCGCTCGCCAATTCCCGCGGGATCACACAGCAAGATCCAAAATGGCGCAGCACTCGCAAACTATCGAAAAAAACAACTCGGCAAACGATGATAAACGCCGCGCGCCGCAAAAATTGTATCACCAACGCCGCGCGCCGCCAAAAAAATCCGCTGCGTGCGAATTTGCGGATTTTGCGGGAAATCCGCAAATCTCGCGGATTGCGGATTTCCCGAAAATCCGCAAAATCCGCGAGCGGAACGGATTTTCCGCCCACGCTTACTCTGCTGCCACTTCAGCTCACCAGGCTGTACACCCCCTCACCCTCGCTCGCCAATGTCCCTCCCACCCTTCCTTTGATCTCGCCACGAGTTCTTAAAGGCTAATGGCTCTCCCCCAGCACAGAGCGCGCATCGCTTGTTTTCGCTTTAAGCATTTGCAAAACTGCTTAAAAAACAGAGCGAGAGCGCACCGGCACAGTTTTAACTTGCCACGAGGGAAAGAAGCCCTCTTGTACGGGCATTCTGCTCTGCTTCCCTGTCACCTCTTTCTGCATGTTAAAATAGCAGCTGCTTTACCGCTTGCAGCATCCTGCTTTGACGGCTATGCTTGTCTCTCATTCTGTTTCTCTTTCCTCCTTAGTTCTGCTTCCCCGGGCCTCTTTTTTCTTCGGTGTCCTACCTCTCAGTTACTTACATTTCTCACACTTCTCTGCACCCTTCTTTTCCACCATTGCTCCGCTGATCCTTTTCTCAGCTCAGGGGCTGCACCCAGGGTCGGATTGGGATCACAATTCGGCCCGGGCACTGACGAAAAAAGTGGCCCACATTCAAGAGGCGTGGCCCATATTTAAGGGGCGTGGCCCACATTCAAGGGCGTGCCCTTTCATGAAACACTATTTGCACAGACAAGGAATGAAAGTGGGAGGATACTGTTCTTGCACAGGACACAGGGCACAGGGCAAAGGTGCCAATGGCCTACATGCTGAGCAACTAAAAAAAATAGCAAGGCCCCTTTCTGTCACAAAATTATTCCAGCCCTCCAGCACAGGAGCACCTGAAAAGCAGCAAAGCCCCTGCTATTACTAACCTACTTAGCCCTCCCCAGACCTTCAGCTCAGGAGCACATGAACAGGTAAGGCCCCTGCAATTAGTAAATTAATCAGCCCTCCAGGCCTCGTGAAAATGTCCTGGCAGGGGAGCACAAAACACAGCTTTCTGGGTCATCCAAGGTAGCCAGGTAGCCAGGGGGGAGGCTGAGGTGAAGCTGGTGCATGGGAAGTGCCTTCCCAGTGTGTTCTGGCAGTTTGAGTGTTTACCATTTACTGTAGTATTACCCTTGTACCTGTGTATGGTACCCTTTTGTAACTTGCACACGTCACTTTTCTCTGGTATCACACTGTATGCTACCCCTCACTTTTGTTTGCTTTAGATACTTGCACAAGTGCCACCATTGCCTACGTAACGTTTGTTCTTGTGCTGGAGTGTCCGCCATTTATTGCAGTATTATACCTCTATTTGTACTTTGTACGCTTTTGTAACCTGCACACATATCACTTTTTCCTCCTGTAATGTACTAATTGCTATGCTACCTCATGTATTTTGGTTGCTCACTATTGTCACTTTTGATTCATGTAACTTAACGTTTGCTTTTGTAATTTGTCCACTTATAATTTTCTCCTCATGTATTATTGCTGTTCCTAGTGTGAAGCGCTCCGACACCTTCAGGTAAAGTATGCGCTATATAAAATCGCATAAATAAATAAATAAAACAAAAAAATTCCAAACATCACCAGGCCCCCACAGCAAGACCCATTCTTCCTCGCCCACTATGCCCTGAATGTGAAGGGCTGTGGGCGAGGTGTTAAGACTAACACCGTTTCTGGGCTGCATGGGCCCCAGGGGGGCCGAGGTGAAAATGGCTCAAAGGCCTGAGAAACACCTGGCCCCCAGGGAGGTCGATTATTGCAAACAATCACCCCTGCCCAGCCTCAGCTTGATTGCTTGGCAGGGTAGGGGTGAAGGAGAGCCCACAGCTGACAATCGCTGTCTGGCCGCACAGCGAGGCTGCTTTCATTTTCTCAGTCTCTGTCTCTGTGCACTCTGTGGGCCGTTTTTTTTTCTCCCCTTTCCTAGTCCCCTCTCTGTGGACTGGGACAGGGGAGAAAAAAACGGCCCACAGAGGGCACTGAGGCACCGGCCCTTCGGCCCATTCCCGAATGCCCGCCTTGCCAATCCGCCCCTGGCTGCACCCCTTCTGGCTCGCCTTACTAGCTTCTCCCCGGCACTGCCCTTCCCCCTCCGGCTCGCTTTCCTCTCAGCCCCCAGTCCCCGTTCCTCTGTGCCAGGCCATGTCCTGCAGCAGTCGGTGCTGGTGGCAGGCCCTGGCCTGGTTGCAGACGGCCTACCTGTTGATAAGCCTGGTGGCCTGCAATGACGCGCCGCCGGTGCCGCTGGACGATGTGCATGTGGAGCGCCGCTCCGTGTCCGACGTCTGCCCCCGCTAGGTCGCAGTTGGCGACTTTGTGCGCTACCACTACCACGGCACCTTCCCCGACGGCAGCAAGTTCGACTCCAGGTGAGGAGGGGAGGTGGACGGGGTCGTAAAATGCGCCTGGATGTCACAGAAGTAATATCACATGTGGCTATTTCACATGCTTTCCAGTCAGCCCAGGCCTCCTTGGACTCCTGAAGCCTCGCTAGTGTAACATTGGTTTCCATAATGCTGAAAATTGCCTCGAATCTCACTAGAAGTGATTCAGTTAATCCAGCAAAATGCTCTGAAATGAAAAAGTATTTACAATCTGTCTTTCTGAACTGCATCACAGTGCAAAGGGGACTCAGATTAGATGTATAAATCGTTCCCACAGAATCATCTCAGCTATAGGCAGAAGCTGGTAAAACCAACAGGAACTCCTCAATGATACTTTTGCTTCGACATTCTGAGCCCCCCCCTAATTTCTCTGCCCCCTTCTCTTCACCTCATACTCCTGCGCATCTTTAATGTATTGAGTCCTCAGATAAGTATTCATTGATTACAAGCTGCGCATCAAACTAAATAGAGCGTTGAAAACACTCGTTCTGACATTTAAGGACAAACCAGTTGCTCTGGAATTCATTAAAATCTTGAAACGCATCTGGCCAAGCAGACCGTCCGCTCCATGGACACCTATTAAAAACTCACTATTAAACATCCCACGAAACAGCCAGACTCCTAGGACCTCTTTCGCAATCTCTCCCATCAATTTACCCCTATTAAAATGAGCTAGTTTTATCATTTTGGGGTCTCACAGGAGTACATCTCACACATTCATTTTGCATAGTTATTGTTCGAGTATCTCTGAGGGT
This sequence comes from Lissotriton vulgaris, assembly GCF_964263255.1. Lineage (NCBI taxonomy): Eukaryota > Metazoa > Chordata > Amphibia > Caudata > Salamandridae > Lissotriton > Lissotriton vulgaris. Next base: position 133,120,533 of record NC_141693.1, read on the forward strand.
GTTGGCCGGGCCTCACACTACAGCGTGGAGATGCAGATTGCCTGCTGGCGCTGGACCCAACCAGTAGTGTCCATGAATGAATGAAAGACGCAGTAGTTTGGAAACTCAAACTGGGACTGCCCGAAAATTCTCAACGGATCGAATCCCCAGAGAACGTGGAAACTGGTGGCCCTTTATTGCTTATTTTAAAAAATGGATTCATTGTGATTTGCACAAATTAGAGCATAATAGCACTGTACAAATTATGTTTAAGAAAACAGAGCCGTATCCGGTCCCATGTGATAATCAATGCGACAACAACGATTATCCAAATATATAAAAGAAACATTGCAAAATAAAACAACTGAAGCACAAACAACTATACCTAAATGAACAGCAGCAGTAAGGGACCGGTGCAGTTCTTCACCAAGACTAAAGACCCTCCCATCCAATCCCTCTAAAGGGGAAGGGGTGAAGAAGAACAAAATACAAGAGGTGGCAAGGGGAATAAATGGAACAGTGGCGGAAAGGAAGGTAGGGGAAGGGAATGGCCACAGCAGCCTCCAACATGCTGTCACCGCCACACTTAGACACACACTGCTATAAGTACTCATCTATATCCAACTTCTAAATCATTGTTCTAAACCTCCACAGGGGATGACTCTGGCTCCGGATCCTGAGAGGCAGCGAGGGGGGGCATCGGCAGGCATTTCCACCTCCAACAAACCATCTAACATGCCTTACCATAGTTCAAAATCACGTTCAGTATGATCGTCAGTGCACACTGCTCGCAGCTGCCACACCCCACTCATGCATCTCCGCCATCCACTTACTAATCATAAATGTGATGGGTTGCATCCAATAGATGCCCATTCGTCACTTGGCCAGCACCAGACCCAAGAGCACAAACCAATGGTTCATCTTGGCCCCACGCTTGGGTGTCAGCAGCACCCCAAGTAGGCTGTGATCGACGGAGGCCTCCACAGGCACCTGCGTGACCTCCCGAATGATCCTCATGACCTCTCATCAGAACCCCTGTAATTTGTTACAGTCCCACGTCATGTGGAGAAAGGATGCTGCATCAGACCCGCTCCTATGGCAAGCATCCGAACAAGCTCTATTGATTCTATGCCGACACTGCAGGGTCGAATATGCTTGGTGCAAGTAATACAACTATGTAAGCTTGAACCTCGCATTACTAGCCACATCCCTAACCTAGGTAAATGCTCTCTACCAGGCACCCTCAGTAAGTTGCCATTACAGAGCATCAGTCCATCTGCTTTGGACCCCATCATGTCAACACAACAGTCCCCCTTAAGAGCCTTGTGAATGCATGAAATTATACCCCGAGTCAGTGGCCCTTGATTGTTAACATGTTCCTGCTGAAATATCACTCTGGCATATTTTTGACTTCTGGGGTGCTTGTTGAAATGCCACTGAGGAGCACATGCAGACTGGTGAACTTTGAAAGCACTGGTATGTAAATGTCTAATTCAAACTACAACAATCAAGCCTGACTTCCACTAGTTCCTTTAAAATGTGTTCTTACCTGAGAAAATATTTGCAATTCTGGGCACAATTCTCTCACAAATAGACTGAAAAGCAAGCCAAATGTTTTGACCTAACATTGATGAAATATTGAAGTACTTTCACAGTGTGCCTAGCAAGGCAGAAATTCCCCGGAACTGTTGGGCGTAAAGTTTTTGAAAATTTTGAAAATCTGAAGGTTAATTGAGTATTTTCAGCACAGTTTTCTTAAAAAATTGGCAAAGATTTTCAGCTACTTAAACAATTCAGCAATTTCACATTGGCCTATCAATTAAAATAAATAAATAATGAACTTCCTCATTTGCAGTAAACTTCATTAAACCATACCAGTCTGCCCTTTCCAAGTGTATTCTCAGTCTTGTGTTGTGCATTTTAGATTCATTCCTCAGACACCAGTTGTGGAAATGTCATAAAAAGCTGTAGCATTCTAGATGAAGAAAGACTTCCAGAGTCATCATTAAATAACACATATAATATGTCCCCTCTTGTTTTATGCTCATGATCTCAGCATTAATTAGCACTCAATATCAACTTTATATATATTTTGGGAATGCTATAATTTTTTTCCCACACACAAGCTTGTCAGTTTCTAAAAATAAAAAAGTTTTCATCAAATACCCATTTGTATATGTGAACTCAATACCGCCACACAAAAGCCTACTATTTTAATGAAGGAAATATGGTTGTCCAGAAATAGCAGCATCTATTTTTTAGTAAATAGACGTGATCCCAAAATATGCAGTAATACAGATACCGACTGGCTTTATTATGAATGCTAATTTATCACCTTCACATACCAGGAATGCCCGTCATATGGCCAGAATTGTCACTAGTGTGCTAGGGATGACCATAATATGTCATATATCTCATGTCTTCTCCTAGCTACAGCTCTGTGGGGAAGTGGCAGGGTAAATGACACTCAGATAGACCTGAAGACTTTCTGTGTGCTTACTCTAACACAAAGAGAGACTTATTTTGGTCTTCCTCCCTGGCACACAATCCCTACTTGGCCAATAGACCATTACAGCAGGTAAAGCCTCCAGTTCAAAATCGCTTTCCACCTTTCTGCTTCCGGCTTCAGGTGTACGTTGCCTCATATAATCCAACTGTGACTCACCAATTTCAAAATGCTGTTGTACTGCAAAGCATGTTTTGGGCAATAATTATGCAGGGAAGGGAACTCGGTAGGTTGTACTTTAGCTGCAGAGATTTCTGAGTATCTACGGACAGTCTTGGCCTTTCTTCATGTTCTGCTGTGCCGTCAAACTTCTTATTTAATGTTTCGTTTTGGCGCATTTAAATTATTGTTGTTCACTTTATGTAGGCCTATAGTATATTCTTTCACTACAGTTGTTTTGTCTTGTTTTCGTTAACATAACAAAACATAGCGTAGCATAACAAAACATAGCATAGCATAACAAAACACAACAAAACATAGCATAAAAATATAGCATAGCATAACAAAACATAGCATAGCATAGCAGAACACAACAAAACATAGCATAACAAAACACAAAAAACACAGCATAGCATAGCATAACAAAACATAGCATAGCATCACAAAACACAACAAAACATATCATGGCCTAACAAAACACAACAAAACATAGCATAACAAAATATAGCATAGGATAGCAAAACAAAACATAGTATAGCATAACAAAACAAAACACAGGATAGCAACACAAAACATAGCATAACAAAACTAAGCATAGCATAACAAAACACAACACATATAACAAAACAAAGCATAGCATAACAAAACATAGCATAGCATAGCAAAACACAACAAAACATAGCATAGCATAACAAAACACAACAAAGCTTAGCATAGCATAACAAAACATAGCATAACATAACAAAACATAGCATAACAAAACATAGCATAACAAAGCAAAGCATAGTGTCAGGCTCAGTCTTCCTGTGTCTTCAGGATTGTGCTGAAGATAAATGGGTTCCACCTCCTGACGTCCCCGTTGTCTGAGATTATATATACAGAGCACTAGGATAGTCAAGCGAGGGAGGGAAAGGTAGGGGACAGTGGGGAGGGAGATCTGCAACAGCAACAATAGATTTACTCAGTACACATACCACCAAGTTAAGCATAGATCATCTGAGTTCTCTTCCTTTACCTCTAAATACACCTAAAAACATTTCCTACCTGAAAAGGAAAATATTGTAGTCTTGTATGAAAGAAGAGATAAGGAGACCCCAGGAGATATCAGACCTCTAGGAAGAGACAACAACCATTAGGGAACGTATCAATCGTGGCATAAACATGTTTCGTGATATGAGTCACAACCTACCAACACATTTCGTGTGATGTCCTTAGGACTGTGATCCCCTGTAAATCCCCTGTAAATCTCTCTTCTATGTAGAAACAAAAAGAACAGATTGCGGAGAAAAGAAAGCAAGCAAGAACATCTGGAAACGGTAATGCTCCTTAACGTCTCTGTGCACTTGCATTTAATGGACTCTGTTAAGTTTATCAACGGTTTGACACACAGTTAATGTTTCAATGGGTGATTGGCGAGTCCAGCCTGGACCCCCGATCCATACAACAATCACCACGAAATGTACCCAAAGTCTCGTTTTACACCACACGAAGATTGCTTGATTGGTTTCAAGCACAAGTCTGAGAACACAGTTCTGTTTCGAATAATGTCACAAGAAATCACTCCCGATATCAGGAAAGAAACGCCAACACTGTTATGAGAACCAGCCAAGAACAAGGAATGGCGTTACCTCGCGCGATTTTCACCATAAGCATAAGCAACAGGACAAGTATCCTTCAACCACCGGGTACCTGGGAGGCAGTGCAAGGCTAATTAGCACTTACCCCGAATCCGTAGTCCGTGGAATCACCAGCCAGAAGCAAGAATATTCGGCAACGCCGGGTCTCTCCATTCAGTCTTTATTTCCTGGTTGTACGCGGATGCGTATCACGTCGCTAACGTCCCGGGCATGCTGGGATATGTAGTTTCATGCCCTGGACGTAGGAACTTGAGATAAACAAGGTCAGCGTAACGATGCAAACAACGAACTGTGACACATAGCATAACAAAACACAACCAAACATAGCATAACAAAACATATCAAAACACAACAAAACATATCATAGCATAACAAAAATACAACAAAACACAGCATAGCATAACAAAACATAGCATATCAAAACATAGTATAACAAAACAAAACATATCATAGCATGGCAAAACATAGCATAGCATAGTATATCAAAACACAACAAAACATAGCATAGCATAGCTAAACATAGCCTAACAAAGCATAGCATAGCATAACGAAACATAGCATAGCAAAACAAAGCATAGCATAATAAAACACAACAAAACAGCATAGCATAACACAACAAAACATAGCATAGTATAACAAAACACAACAAAACATAGCACAGCATACCAAAACATAGCATAGCAAAGCATAGTATGACAAAACAAAACATATAGCATAGAAAAAGATAGCATATCATAACAAAACACAACAAAACATAACATAGCATAACAAAACAAAGCATAGCATAGCATAGCATAGCATAACAAAACATAGCATTACAAAAGCATAGCATAACATAACAAAACATAGCATAACAAAACAGCATAGCAAAACAAAGCATAGCATAATAAAACACAACACAACATAGCATAACAAAACATAGCATAGCATAACAAAGCAAAGCATAGCAAAACACAACAAAACATAACGTAACAAAACAAAGCATAGGATATACTAAAACAAAACAGCATAGCATAACAAAAGATAGCATAACATAACAAAGCATAGCAAAACAAAACACAACACATACCATAAAAAACGTAGCAAAACACAACAAAACATAGCATAGCAAAACAAAACATATCATAGCATAGCAAAACATAGCATAACAAAACATAGCATAGCAATACAAAGCATAGCATAATAAAACACAACACAACAAAACATATATAGCATAACAAAACATAGCATAGCATAACACAGCATAGTATAGCAAAACACAGCATAGCATAACAAAAGATAACATAGCATAACAAAACACAGCATAGCATAGCATAGCATAGCATAACAAATCAAAGCATATGAAAGTAAAACATAGCATAGCATAACAAAACAAAGCATAGGATAGCAAAACAAAACGTAGCATAGCATAACAAAACAAAAAATAGCATAGCAAAACACAAAAAGCATAGCTTAGCATAACAAAACATAGCATAGCATAGCATAACAAAACATAACATAACAAAGCATAGCATAACATAACACAACATAGCATAACAAAACAGCATAGCAAAACAAAGCATAGCATAATAAAACACAATAAAACATAGCAGAACAAAACAGCATAGAATAACAAAGCAGGCATAGCAAAACACAACAAAACATAATGTAACAAAACAAAGCATAGGATAGCAAATAAAAGCAGCATAGCATAACAAAACATAGCATAACATAACAAAGCATAGCAGAACAAAACACAACACATAGCATAAAATAACGTAACAAAACACAACAAAACATAGCATAGCATAACACAACACAACACAATAAAACATAGCATAGCAAAACAAAATAATAATAATAATAATCCACATTTGTAAAGCGCACAATCACCCGTAAGGGTCTCTAGGCGCTGGGGGCCGTCGGGAAGATTAAGCAAGCTATTGCCCAGAGTTACATGGTGCTGGGCTAATCTGCCGCCGGTGCCGGGGATCGAATCGTGATCCCCAGATTCCGGAGTCAGTCGCCCTAGACGCGGCGCCACACCTCTTCCATATCATAGCATAGCAAAACATAGCATAACAAAACATAGCATGGCAATACAAAGCATAGCATAATAAAACACAACACAACAAAACATAGCATAGCATAAAAAAACATAGCATAGCATAACAAAGCATAGCATAGCAAAACACAGCATAGCATAACAAAACATAACATAGCATAACAAAACACAACATAGCATAGCATAACAAATCAAAGCATAGGAAACCAAAACAAAACACAGCATAGCATAACAAAACAAAACATAGCATAGCAAAACACAAGAAATAATAGCATAGCATAACAAAACATAGCATAGTATAGCAAAGCATAGCATAACAAAACAAAGCATAACATAACAAAACGCAACAAAACATAGCGTTGCGTAGCAAAGCATAGCATAGCATAACATAAGAAAACATAGCATTCATTTTGATAAACTCATTGTAGCAGGTCTGCTAGCTTTAACGGGCAGTGACTGTAAGCAACTCCGTCAACCCAGAAGCAGTCACTCGGTCACCTTTGCTCTTGTATTGCAGTGGCTTTGTTTATTAAACAGTGCCAATATTTATACTGTTAGCACTTTACTTGTGCAAATTTCAGGGCTCACAAAACTTTGATGAATTGAAGTTCACAACTGAGGCTGTTAAGTTCACGCTATATAAAACCCCAAGTATAAATAAAAAATATTGCCATTTACAATGTGAATAGCTCCAACGAATACAAGACCTATTGCAAATTACAAAACATTGCCATTTACAATGCCAATAACTCCAGCTCCAACAAATGTGAGACCTATTGCATTTCCAATGCTTGTTTTTTTTGTTTGTGCACGAGATTTCCAGCCATCTCCCTCGTGTGCTTTTATCTCACCTTGCTCTCTCTGTTTACGTGCAGCTCTCATGCCACCCACATTGATGCTGCTCTCTCGCCCTTGTGCATCTGCCCCTGCACTCTACATTGCATTCACCGTGTGCTTCTTTCCCCACACTCCACGTTGCTCTCTTTCACAGTGTGCTTCTGACCTCACACTCCATGTAGCTCTCTTTCACTGTGTGATTCTTCCCTCTGAAGAACTGGGTTTTAGAACCCAGCGGCGCCAGGGGCACGCCCAAAGTCTTTGGGTTCTCCTGTCTTAGAATACAGAGACACAGGATACTTCTCGGTGACGTCAAAGATCAAATTTATTGGCTGCAACCAGGAACAGAAGTCTACGAAGTACGACACAAGTAGGTTTGCGAGAGACTGCTCAATTTTCGTATTGCGAGACATCGTCTTTTATGCTAAAAATCACATTCCTGACAAACACCCATTATTTACGAATTGTCCAATCATAGGTAACATTGCAAAAGGTATTGCATGACGACAAACCCACTTTTCAGTTGTCCAGCCCACCATCAATTACACGGGAAAGCCCAACATTCTTTCTCGGACAGGCCGGACAAACCCATAATAAAAGACCACAACCCATACCATAAACAGACCATAAAAGAAGGAACAGAAACAGATGTGAAACAAGATAAAGGGGTGTGTGCGTGTGTAATAAACTCAACAATGTCCTGTTCTTTGATCTCTATCTCGATCAGCTACCGGACAAGGAACTGGCTTAGCAAGGTTAGCTTCAGGCAACGGGGTCAGTTCACTTAGGTCATCTAAAAGTCAGTTAACGTGTACGTGTCCAAAAGACTTGTTTGGCCGTAGTCATCTGCCTATGTGAGGGCAACCACAAAATGGCTGCCATGCACAAAATGGAACCCAAGGGTTTGGAACGAAACCCCTAAATACGTAGTGAATCCATCGATCGAACATGACGAAAACACTTGTACTTGCGGTACTCATCATTTACGGTTCGCCACTATCAAATTCGTAACGAAACCATGACCTTTATGAAACGGGTTCAGAATTCACGGAACCTCAGACCCTCCTTTTGCCCTTACATAGGCAATAACCTAAACTCACGTCAATCTGAATCCAGGTCTATACTCATCAGATCATCAAGATGTTGCTGGTGCATCATCCTATTACTTAGTAACTCTCTCTGGACAGGTCTCCTTGCACATGTAGTAGCACAAAGGCCACATATAGCAGGAGCACACTGTACTCAAAGACAGAACAGGAAAAGAATAGCTAAAGCCATCCCAATGATCATCAGAATCTTCCATCCCCAAGTGGATAACAATCCCCAAAGCCGTCCCATTAACGACCAATCTCCTTCGTCCACATGTACAGACTCGGAGATCTTATGTAGCTTGGAAATGGCCTGGTACACTGTAGGAGCATTGTCTGGAATTAAAACGCAGCAGCTCGATTGAATCAATTTACATACCCCTCCTCTATCTGCAAGTATGACGTCTATCGCAACTCGATTCTGCAACGTCATAAGACGATCTGATTGGAGCTCAGCAGTCAAATTACTAAGGGCACCGTCAGTCTCAACTATAGTGGACTCAACCACTCTCGTCAATTGCCGTATGTTCCTACAGTTGATCATAGGTCCCCAAAACAGCAGGAAACCCTTTAGAAAATCTCCCAATTCTTGTCCTGCAGTATCTTCCTTACTGAAGACACCTCTAACTACTCTTGTTCTATGGTAATCTGCCGCAGCAGTATACGTAGGGGGTAACAAAAACTAAACATAACATGTTCCTGAAAAATCAGGGGGCAACCATGTGTATGCTCGATCATAGCAGACAAAATACGTACCCTTAGCTGCTAAAAATGATGGGGAAGTCTGGGACGCAAAAACATACGTCTCAGTGGAGAAGTGTGGCTCAGGGGTTAGAGGCGGCAGACCCGGAAGCTGAGATCGGCCCTGGACCAGGGTTCAGTTCCCCGCCCCGACGGGGGTTGGGCTCAATAATTCCACGGACTCGATAATTCTCGCTCCGGTGCCTACTCGACTCATGGGTTCACACTCTGCGACTCTGGGCAATAGCTTGCTTAATCTCCACAACGGCCCCTCGCGGCGGGATGCCTGGCTTTCACCTTGTGGATACCCTGCCGGGGTATCTCACAGGGGAATACCAGGACGGGTTCCCTAAGCAAGCGCATAGATGCCTGCGATGTGGGCGATTTGCGCTATATAAATACATGTACATTTACATTTACATGTACAGTACAGACGCTCTTCCCTAACTGAGCTCTCGGATTCTTGCCATTACCTTGCAGACAAAAATGACCACGATGGGGTACGATCCAAATCGGAGAAGACCTTTTCCCTCGCTGCTTTTCACTCAGACTAATACCATATCCAGTCACGTTCCATCCAATATATGCTAGTGTCTCATCTTTTGGAATAGTCTCATAGGAATTAATTCCTCTAATCAAATCTACTATTCCCTTCACTAGAGCACTATTACTCGGATTATCTTTCATGGAACGCAGGGGATAAATTTCACGGGCATAAATGAACATCGTCCTATATGCCCACACAGAACCATTATAGCTGAATTGCATGACCAGGTAAGGAATACCCTTATCCGTAGTATGAGGCATAAGTCCACACACCCAGCAATTTGTGGTATTCACTACTAACTGATGCTGATGCAGAAGTTGTACAAAGGAGTTATTAACGAATTCCAATCTTCTAATGGATTCATGGTCAGGCAAAGGATGAAAAGAATGCGAAGAAATAGTAGGAAAAGACATAGGTTGTGTGGTGGGTGCAAACGTCACTTGAAAAGAGAAAACAACATATCCCACCAAAAACATCGTCATGCTAAGTAGCATTAAAAGACACGTTATCAAAAAACATTTGCTACTCATTCATTTACACATTTTTCTTAAAGTTAATTTCTTCAACAGCTCTCTCGATCTCAAAAAACTCCATCCTCTAACCGTGCTGTTCGCGGCAGTTGGTTCTCTTCTGCTCAGGTGTACGTCTGAATGTCCCAGGGATCGCCCTAGAACAAACCAGAACCGTCGACTTGTGTCTACCGGCAGTACACTCTAAGTCTTTATACCGCGACCCTACAGCTGAACCCGGATGGCAGTTTGGAAAAGAAAAATAGATCAAAACAGCTTTTCGGATGAGAGAGCTTAGTTTAAAAAATAGAAAGAAATCATTTTATTTGTCCATCGACTCTCGGTCGTAAATTATAGCGGCCTTTACCAGGCAATGTCTAATCACGGAACAACAACTCAGGCTCAGTAGTGTTCAATCGTACAGATGGAGGCACAGCTTCTTGCAAAATATCGTCGTTCTCACGCTCAGAGCTTGTCCCAATCAAACGTGCATCACTGAATGGAATAAACTTTGGCACAGTCTCAGGCTCTGAATCACCAACACCCTCCTGGACCCACTGGTCGTACAGCAGAGGCAAAGAAACCCTCTTACAATGTACGCCGTGGATCCAGTTCTTCTTGCCTTGAAGTCTCACTGCGGTATGCGTCGCCATCAGGACCTGAAAGGGTCCAGTCCAGCGGGGCTGATCGTTCTTTGTCAGCTGAAAATTCCGCACCAGAATCCATGAGCCAGGATCAATGGCGTGTCCTGGATCTTCAGATGCTTGTGGCAATGTATCGTGAACCTGTTGGTGTAAGACACGCAATTTAGCCGTCAAATCATACAAATAGTCAATCAGCACAGGATATTCAATATCGCTAAACTTTGTCGGCCTCGGCACTCCCCATATATTTGCCGGGCGACCAAAAACGATCTCGTAAGGACTAAGGCCTACTCGCGAATGTACTGTAGTTCTAGTTGACAAAAGTGACAAAGCATCAGGCCATTGGAGACCAGAGACGCCTGAATCTTGGCTAACTTCAAGGTGCCATTGTAGCATTCGACTAAACCAGCTGATTGGGGGTGATTTGCAGCATGGAATTTCTGCTTGATGCCTAAACCTTCACACTCTCTTCATGACTTGACCCACAAATTCACTTCCATTATCACCCCACACCATCCTTGGCAAACCATATCTGGGGAAAAATTCCTTGAGTAGGGCTTTGGGAGTGGACAAGGCAGTATTATCTTTCAATGGGTATGCTTGTACACATCTCGAAAAGGCACAAACACCCACAAGGATGTATTTCAGGTTGTTACATCTTTCCATATGGATAAAATCCAATTGCAACACCTCAAACGGATACGTCGGAGGCGCAAAGTGACCAGCTGGAGTTGGAGTTCCCTTGCCAGGATTATACATCAGACAAACCATGCAATTCTTTACCAGATTCTCCGCACACTTAGGAATTCCAGCATTCTGCCATACTGGAGCCAACAAATTACAAATCCCTTTCGCACTAATGTGAGCTATTCCATGCGCCCTCGTAACCACTGCAAGCACATACGCATCAGGTAACAACCATCACTGATGTTCTGACAACTCAATCCAACAACCAGTCGAATCCAATTTTCCTTAATCTCTCTCCATACACTCAATTCTTTCTCTGTTGCTTCAGCTTGAATTGACTTCACACTCTCTATCGTATCTTCACACATTCCTCTATCCGGAACCCATCTCGCTGGACCCGCAACATGCATTCGACTCATCACATCTTTCACCACGTCTTTCGCAACTTCATCCGCAAACGCATTACCACGACCAACGTCATCGGTAAACTTCTTATGTGCACTGCATTTCACGATCACAACTTGCTTCGGTAACGTAAGTGACTCAAGAAGTTCATTCACCAACTGACCATGCTGAATCGTCGTACCATGAGACGTAAGGAACCCACATTCCTTCCATAAGTGCCCAAAACTATGGGCTACACCAAACGCATACTGGCAATCGGTATACTCATTCACTCTCTTTCCGCTCTCGTTAGTGCAATCAACTCTGCTGCTTGAGCTGAATTTTGTGGGATACGTGCAGCTTCAACAATCGTATGCAAAGTCGTAACCACATATGCTGCAGTCGTATCACCATTCGGAAGCTTAAAGCATGAACCATTTACCCATAAGGTACCATCAGAATTCACAAGAGGAGTATCTTTCAAATCAAGTCTACCCTTCATTTCTTCCTCTGTCCTAAGAAAGCAATCATGCTGTTCCTAAACATCCGTCTCTACAGAAATTGGCAACAACGTAGCTGGATTCAACGTGTAGCATCGCTTTATATGCACATGACTCGCCAAAAGTGTCAACTCGTAGCCTGACAAGCGAGCACTAGTCAAGTGCTGTGTTTTGGTCTTATTTAACAAGGTATCCACTGCATGTGGAACCATCACAATCAACATGTTATCCATTACCAAACCAGCAGACTGTCGAATAGAAACAGCTGCTGCCGCTGTAGCTCTCAAACAACTCGGCAATGCTCTAGCTACCGGATCCAAAGGCGCCGAGAAATACGCACACGGACGCTGTTTATCGCCAAACTGCGAGTCAGGACTGACAATGCACATCCCTCTCTCTTGTGAACATAGAGTGTAAAAGGCTTGCTGTAGTCGGGAGTACCCAACACAGGAGCCGAACATAAAGCATTACGCAATTCAGAAAAACTCTTCTGGCATTTGTCAGTCCAAGGAAGAGGATTCGGAGTATCCTTAAGAGTAAGTGCTAACAAAGGTTTCGCAAGAAGCGAAACATTTGGAATCCATTGCCTACAGTACGAAGTAATACCCAAGAAAGCACGCACTTCTCTCTGTGTAGTTGGCACATTCATTTTCGCAATCGCTTGAATTCGTTCTGGGGTCGACCTTCTTCCCTCCTTCGATAAGAGATGACCTAAGTAGGTCACTTCTTGTCGACAATACTGCAATTTTCATCACCACCCCCTTTTCTGAATCGTTTTTGTCCACCATAAGCGTGGAAGGGTATACTCAGATGTGAGTCCCTTGCTCATTGCACCATCAGGATTCAAGCAAGCCGGGCCGAAGACGGCTGAAATGCCAGAAACCGGTCCCCGGAAGCTTGTTTCCTTCCCAGTATAAGAATTGGCTTGGTAGTTTGGTCTGCCCTGTTCCCATGATGCACTGGGCCAGGGTCAGACTAATTTGCATATAGCCAAGTTCTGAGCTGGGATGGTGCAGTGAGCTAAAAAACGGTGATGGATCAAGCCCTGATCTTTGGACTGGGTAAGAGTGGTCTGCTTAATTCAGACACTCTGTTCATCACCACCCCCTTTTCTGAATCGCAACTTTGAAAGTGACACTTTATGATGGAGGTCAGACAAATGTCGCAACAAAGAAATAGTAGCTTCTTTACAAATTTCCTCATCATCAGCAGCAACTAACAAATCGACGACATACTGAATAAGAGCAGCACCATCAGGTAAGACAATCGTATCAAGCTGTGTTTTCAAAGCCTGACTATAGATGGATGGACTTTCACAATAGCCTTGAGGAGCGCGCTTAAACCGGAAACTTCGTCCTCCTAAAGAGAAGCCAAAAATATCTCTACTCTCTTCGACAATCGGGATGCTGAAGAAAGCGTTATTCAGATCAATCACCGAAAACCAGGTAGCAGAAGCAGGAATCATAGTCAGCAAAGCAGTAATATCTGGAACAACAGGAAATTGCGGTACAACAATCTTGTTCACTTCGCGAAGATCGATCACAAACCTATACACAGGTGGCTGAGAAGAATCAGTACGTTTCAGAACAGGCAAAACCGGACTGTTGCACACATTACCTCTTGTTTCCTCAATCACACCTTTCTCAATCAGATCATAGATGATCGCTAAAAGCGCTCTTTCACCATCACTAGAAATCCTATATTGTGGAATACGTGGCAATCTAGCATTCGCTTTCAGCGTCACAACATATGGTGGAATCTCCAAAAGACCCCCATCATTAGGACCAGTAGCCCAAAGGGTATCAGGGAGAGAACACAATTCCGATGGAAGCCGATCTTTAGACAAATACATCGGAGGGATCACTCTCTTACCCAATGTAAGCTGTACTCCTGAAGGAGAACAATGTAGTATCGCATACAATCTCTTCAACAAAACCAATCCCAACAAATTCTCACCACAACCTGTCGTTAGAATGAGGGGTGCTTCCAATTCACAAGGTCCAACAGAAAGAGACAAAGGACTAGAAACCGGATTACGAACTGGGGCGCCAGAAAAGCCTACCAAAACATTCATCAAGCCAGACAAAGGTGCGCCAGGGAGTTTAGAGTGCATGATAGAACTCTTTGCTGCACCAGTATCCAACAGAAAAGGCTCTGACACACGTGATGTAATCACTTCAACATAAGGTCCACTCTGATCTACTGGAACTGACACAACTCCCTCTCTTTGCTTATGGCTGTCCTAGCAATCATTACCGTCAGCATTCTCACTCTCGACATAGTAATCGTCAGCATAATACTGAGTCGACCTACCAGACGCAACATTCTGCTGATCAAAGCAATTCATAGAATTCTGTGGAGGAAAGGATCATGCATTCTGGGGGGAACACACCACGTCCTCTACCTCTAGGAGCTTGCTGAACACCTCGACCTCTCACACCAGAAGCACCATTCGTACGCTGTAACAGAACCGGACAACTATTCTTGAAGTGGCCCTCTTCTTTACAATACGAACACTGATTAGGGCCTACAGGAAAACGCTGTTGAGAAGGCTCGGCCCTTTGAGATCCTCTTTGAAACTGCTGAGGTTGCTGAAATTCACGCTGATTATAACGAGGCGGATACGCCTGTTGCAAAAGAACCTTCGTCTTTAAATCTTTAGTCTTTCTCTCTGCTTTCTCTTTCTCATCCTTATCTCTATTCTCGTAATGTTGTGCAGTAGCCAATATCTGCGCCGACGAAGAAACAGCCCATGAACTCTCTGAATCCTTAAACTTATTACACAACTCGGGAAGCAAGTTATGAACAAACTTATCTACGAACAACCGTTGGCCACCTTCCGTACTCATGTCTTGACCACTATGATCAATAAATGTCTCTTCAAACCTAGTGAAGAAATCAGACACACTTTCATCTTTCTTCTGCTTGCATGCAGATAACTTATCCCAATTCACTCGCATCGCAGGCATTAAAGTCTTCATATAATTAATAATCCTACCAGAAAGTTCCGCAACTAAAGCTTCAGGTTTAGCTCCTCTACCTTGAAGACCATCTGCAGCATTAATGTTAGCCCATGCATCACCTAACTCTTGCGCATGATCCATATGACGAATCGTTCCCCACAAGGGTTGAGGAACCACATTCCCAAACAACATGTCTATATCGGCTAAGTTCATAATGCATGCGTCAGCTGTCTGTGACAACTCTTTGTAATACCCTGCAGGATTCTTTCGGGGATCAGGAAGAGTCTGCTTAAGGGCCAAAATTTCAGCTCTCTTCCACGGAACATGTACCCAAACACGCTGAAAATGAGCTTCTACATCTGCAATACCCGCATTAGCATCGGCCTGAACTGCTTCTTTCCATACCGGAGGAACCTCTCTCATAGGGTACTGTCGCGCTTTTCTCCTAACAGAAGAATCAGGCTCAAACAATGACTGAGAAGGACGCTCACTCCTAAACGAAAGCAACGTCACAACTGCTTTTTCAACATCGAGACCCACTATCGTTCATTTCGCGAACTCGGACTGTACATGAAACAATTCTGATGGAGTCTGACCCAACCCACCATCTTCCCATTCCTCACGAAGGAAAGTACACATGATGTCGAAGACATACCTCTGCTTCGGTGCTTCCCATTGACGAAAGACATCCATAACCGACTCTAAATCATATCTCGAAGAATTAGTAACCCATTTTCGAGCCAAATGATCCAATACTGCCCGCTCTTCGGGACCAGGCAACTGGCTACGCAACTGTTTACGCGCAGAAACAGGGGTCATACTCAATGACCCAAAGAAAGAAGACAAAAGACCAGTAACAGTATCAGTCATTCTCTGTCGAACAGAAGGAGAAGCTGTTATAAGGACAGGAGGCAAAACAGGCTTAGACAAAGCATACGTAGAAGTAGTAGCAGAAGGAGTAGCAGAAGAAGTAGCAAATACAGGAGAAAAAGTCGTAGGAATTTTTATTTTATTTTTTTAAACTTTATTGGGCATTAAATATGGTTACACTTACGGGCCTATAACCACAGGGGCCGGCCGCTAGATAAAGTAGTAGCAATCAATGTTTACCACAGTTCCATCGCCGACCTCCTAGAGGTCTGGCAGCAGTGCAGGATAAGATTCGCAGCAACTCAGGATGAAGTCAGAATACAATAGTATTTTGTATTTTATAAATGAAGAACAAGAAAAGAAACAAACAAGTCTCAATGCCTAAGACATTGAATATGAAGTTGTGCTCGTACGGGGGGATCCTTAATTGCAAGATGAACAAATTTGTAAGCGGTGGAGTTGGTCAGGGGGGGTCAGTGGGGAAGTCAGAAATTAGGAACAAGAATAGATTAAACAAGGAATGTCGGATCAGGGGGAGAAGGAGGTGCCTGGATTATCCTCGAACAGGGGTGTACATATGTTCCCTCGATAGGTGTTCCACTGACTCCAGATTGTAGTCCACGCCCCAGGCTTGCCCCTAGCCAAATACACAGTCTTCTCTCTGAACATACACCAATCCATATTTTCCTTCCATACTGACTCGGTGGGCGGCCGCCGGGAACCCCACAACTGCGCAATGTCCCTCTTTGCGATCATGTTCCCAAGGGCCGCCCTCCGAGTCTGGGCGACGTTGTAATCATTCAGCTCCCTCACATTCAACAAACATCTCCGGGCCTCAGGCAGCAAAGCAACCCCGGTGACACACTCCATCACATCATGCACTCGATTCCAAAATGCGGCCACCTCCTGGCATTCCCAGATGATATGGAGGAAAGTAGCACTCAACCCACAGCCACGCTTACATAACCCATCCGCAGAAAAACCCATGGAGACCAACCGAGGACCAGTGACATACACACGATGGAGGATCTTAAGCTGGACGAGACGGGCGGGAATGGCCACCTCCTTAGGGGAAGATAGTGCGGACTGCTAGTCTTCATCATCCAGTTCCAGCCCGTCCCCAGTCCAGGCCTCCCTGAGACGTACGAGGAGATCTGCCCGATTGTTGATCAACTTTTTATATATGAGTGAAATTGTACTATCAGGCAGATGACCATCGAGTACACGGTCTTCCAGCGGGGAAGACTCAGGAATATTGGCATCGGAGGCGAAGACCGAGGTCAAGGCATGACGAACCTGCACGTATCTAAAAAACTCCCTGTCACTCAGTTCATATTCATTCTGTAATGTCTCAAAAGTCTTGACAACACCCTTAGCCCAAAGGTCACCCACTCTGCTAATACCAATCATGTCCCATTTCTCAAAACCTTTCGTTGTCCAGAGGCATCCCAATCTCTCCGACGCATACTATGGAGTCGCACGTGTCAATCGAGCCTTCCAACCCAGGGCAGCATTTGCATCACACCAGACTCGCATGGCAATCTTAGTGGGTCCTGTTAGATTCCTCTCTGCTACCTTAGAGTGGAGCGCCTTGTTGTAATTCCCACCCGGCAACTGATACTTGTCCATCTCAAATGCTGGGTTTGGGCTGGGTGCATACGTCGCGTGATTAATCGCGCTCAACTGGGAGGCCCAATAGTACCGCCTGATATCTGGAAGCGCCATGCCTCCGTCATACCAGCGGAGGGTTAGCTTAGCGAGAGCGATTCTTGCACGCCCGTCCCAGATAAGCCGCCTCTGTAAGCTTTCCAACTCCCGGAAGTAACTTGCCGGGATGGTGTCGAGTGAGTTCTGAAGTGCATACAGAAAACGTGGCTGGGACATCATTTTAAAGAGCGTGGCACGACCGAGTGGCGACAATGGCAATCTACGCCAACGAACCACGTCAAGCTTCAACCTCTGGAGAGGGGGGAGCAAATTGCACTCATAGCGAGCAACAGGGTCCATTGATATGAAGATCCCCAAATATTTGAATCCCGTCTGCGAAACCTGAATGAGAAATCTACGCGGCACGGGGGGGAAGACCACCTGAAATCACATAGACACAGGATTTAGTCCAATTGATAACTAGACCTGAATTCTTGCCATACGAGGTGAGAACATCGAACAAGACGTTAAGCGACTTTCGGGAGGAGGTGAGGTATAAGAGGATATCATCCGCATAAAGCGAGATCCGGTCTTCAAAATCGGAAGTCCACTGAATAACCTTTATTGAAGGCGCCCAGCGGAGCCAAGCTGCGAGGGGCTCTAAGGCAAGCGCAAAAAGCAAGGGAGACAGCGGGCACCCTTGTCTCGAACCCCTCTCAAGAGTGTAGGAATTGGATACTCGGCCGTTGACAAACACCTGAGCCAGCGGTTCCTTGTATAGCAGTTTCACCCACCCGATAAACTCCGAACCGAAACCAAATTTCGCAAGGGCGGCCCAGAGATAAGGCCATTCGATAGTATCAAAGGCCATCATGGCGTCCAAGGAAGCCAAGACGGCCGACTCTTGAAGTGACCCCGCCCTCGCGAGAACACCATGCAAGAGCCGCAAGTTGAGTGCGGTGTTACGATGCGGGATAAAACCAGATTGGTCCGGATGGATCAGGTCAGCAATCACCGTTATCGACCGATTAGCCAGAACTTTAGCTAGGATTTTAGGTTCAGCGTTCAACAGGGAGATGGGCCTGTACGAGGAGCAGCGATCCCGAGGCTTGCCCTCCTTAGGAATTACCACAATTGTAGCTAAACGCTGATCACAAGGGAGGGCGCCAAGGTCTCGTGACTCCATGAACATATCTCGGATATATGGTGCGACTTTATCAGGGTGCAATTTGTATAATTCGATGGGTAGACCGTTCGGGCCCATGGCCTTGCCGGCACGAACCGAACGAATAGCGATCGCAATCTCATCCGCTGACAATGGAGCTTCCACCAGGTCTCGGTCCACCTCCGATAGGCATGGCAACGCAATATCGCGTAGCAACAAATGGGAGTCTTCCTCATCTCTATCAGACACCGGGGAATACACAGTACAAAAATAGTCTGCAAAACACTCCACAATCTTGCTCGGGTCAGTCACACACTCTTCATTCAAATTCCGAATAACAGGGATCACACGATTTGCCCTTTCTTTCTTATCAAGCCACGCAATCAATTTACCTGCCTTGTCCCCGACATAGTACAACCTGCCCTGTTGCTCCCTGTGCATCGTTTTGGCAGGATCCGTGACAAGGGACTTATATTCCAGCTGCTTCAAACCAAGGGCGTGGAGTCTATCATGGGTAACACCTAATTCTAAGTCATTCTCCAATTCGATTATATCGGCCTCAAGACGCACAACCTCTTGATTCTTGGTTTTCTTGGCATCAGAAATCAAGGATAAGGCATGCCCACGAATGACAGTCTTTTTTTTTTTTTAAAACCTTTATTCGAAAAAAGTGCACACAGCTATTCAGCCTGACATCCCGGAGGCAAGGCAGCATAACGGATCAGGAGAGCAATAGTGCAAGAAGCAATGCAACAGCACAGTGAAGGTTGATTTTACTTTTTTATAAAGGAACATAGAGAAAGGAAAAAGAAAAGGAGCGCCAGATAGGGCGCAAAGAGAGTGGCAATGGAGTACAAAAAAACAGTGAGGCGTTGTTGGGGGGCAGGGGGGGACATAGGGAACACAAGTATGAAAACAGGATAAGAGGCCAGGAGCGAGGAGGGGAGGGAGGAAACACAGGATAATATTCACAGCGTATTGCAGTTGGTGTCGCAGGCTACGGCGACAGATGTTCCTCCAGCGAGACAGGTTCCGGGGGTGTGCAAATGTCTCCCCTGTACGTATTCCAGGCCCCCCACAATTTCTGCCACTTTTTGGGTTTACCCCTGGCAACATAGACCGTCTTCTCCCTAAACATACACCAATCCATATTGGCTTTCCATTGCACAACCTTGGGAGCTACCGAAGCTCCCCACTTCTGAGCGATATCACGTTTAGCCACCATGTTGCCAAGGGTCACCCATTGCGTCTGAGCCACGCTGTGGTCCGTCGGATCCCAAATACGAATGACAGTCTTGAAGGCTTCCCATAGTGACACAGATGAGGACACAGTCCCCTCGTTTTCAAGGAAGTATTGATCTAGGGACTTTATCAAACTGGCACGGGTCTTGGGATTACGCAAGTACCAGGGGTTTATGGGAGTGACTCGCCCAGCACTACTCACTCCAGTATCCATACAAAGCCACAATGGGGAATGGTCTGAAATGCCCTGGGTGAGGTGTCTAATCTCTCTAATAGAAGGGGACTGGGCCGCAGGCATGAGGACGTAATCGAGTCTGGAAAGACTTCCATGAGCCCCAGAGTGAAAGGTGTAATGACTCTGCGTTGGATGCATCAACCTCCAGCCGTCTACCAAACCAAAAGTGTCCAAAAATCCACCAAGCCATGACTGGGACTTAGGAAGATCCCTGGGGGGGGGGTGACGATCTACAGAACCAGAGACAACAGAGTTAAAATCCCCGTTCATAACCAAAATACCATCAGGAAGTCCCAGCACAACTCGCCCAATATCTGAAAAAGTGGAGGTGGAGACCCGGAGGAACATATATAGTGAGCAACGAAATAGTCCTACCCTCCCATCTGCCTGTGAGGGCGGCGTAGCGCCCCCTGTCGTCGAGGATTACATCGTCTATCTCCAGGGGGAGAGAGGACCGAACAAGAATGCCCTCCCCCCCTAGAGCCAGTGGTGAAACCAGAGTGTGCGACAAGGCGATAACCTCAACTATTCATGGCATGACACGTGTTGCCCAACAGATGCGTCTCCTGTAAAAGAACCACATCGGGGGACAGGCGACGCAAGAATTGCAGCACCACACCCCGTTTTATCCTATCACCCAACCCATTAACATTCCAAGATATTAACCTCAACCCACTCCCCCCATCCCAACAAGTGATGCAGAACTCACCCCACAAAGAGCACAACATTCGAATCATAGAGAAAAACAGTACGTTGCCTTGAAAAAGAAAAACAAACTCACAAACACCCCTCCCCACCCACTCACCGAATCCCGTTACAACTCCCCCCTCCCTGCACCCCTGCATTAGACTAGAAAGCCACCTCAACTTGCAGTGTGCCTGTCGCCCTACCATTACCCAATCTACAAAAAGACCCTGGAGGAGGAAAGAGACCCACCACCCCCGCCACTCTCGGGCAAATAACAATGAAATACAACAATAAGGAAATTATAAAACCCAGCTGCACAAAGTCAAGTGTTCGGAAATCAGGGGCCGAGTCATCGTTTCTGCTCCGGCTCACCACCCTCGGCACCACCAGGATGCTCAGTTCTGTCGTTCCGGGCAGGCAGAGATTCCAGCCAGTCACTCACATTCTCTGGTCGGTCAAAGAAAAATGTCCGGTCCTCGTATTCCACACGAAGTCTGGTAGGAAACAGCATCGCGTATTTCAGACCCAAGTCACGGAGTCGTCACTTCACACCCTGAAAACCCATCCTTTGCCTCTGGACGAGCTGAGTGAATTCCGGGTAGAAGTTAACTGTAGAGTTTTCGAATTTTACCGGGCCGCTCACCCTCGAAGCCTGCAGGATAGCATCCCGGTCTCTGAAGTGAAAGAGCTTGGCAATGATAGGCCTCGGAGGGGTGCCCGGTTTCGGCTTTCCACCCGGAACGCGATGGGCACGTTCCACTGCAAAGAACTTGCTCAGTCCAGTAGGGGCAAGATGGTTCAGAACAAGGTCCTCCACCAGAAGGTCCATCGAATGGTTCTCGGGGTTTTCCGGGACACCTATGACGCGGATGTTGTTGCGTCTTGCCCTATTCTCGAAATCCTCCAGTCGATAAGACATGACATCGTTGTTTGATTTCAAATTGCCAATCTCGACCGTAAGGCTAGAAGTCTTCAAATCCAACGATTTCACCTTCTCGTTAGTTTTAGACAAATCGGCTCTGATCAAGGTGACATCGATAGCAACCGTGTTTTATGAGCTAGAGCCTCATACTGCTTGCCGATGGTCTCCTTCATGCTAGCAATGGCGCTCATGACGTCCTGAAGATACGGATCAGTAGGATAGGTTGAATCTTCCTTGGCGTCCTCCGGGGTATGGCTGGCGACACCAGGGGATCCTTTAGGTTGAGTATACCGATCCATGATATTGGTTTGGACCGATCCCCCGCGAATGGGTGCCTTAGTTTTCTGTTTCTCAATGTCGGCCCTCGCCGCCCTCCCACGTTGTTGTTTAGCTTTTGTTTTATTGTACATCAGCCCCCTGTGCCTGTCCGCCCTGCTCCTCGCTTCCCGCCACCGTGCTAGCGGCCACGCCCCCTTTTTGTTCTGTGCCCTCCCCGCTCCTGCCTCCCAGCTGCTCCTCCCTCCCTCCCACTTGGCCATAAATGGCGACCGCGCGGTGCAGGTGAGTGTGACCTGTTCTCAGGACACCCCCGCGCCGTACGGCCACCAGCTGTTGTGTGTGCACCCCGCCTCGCTGCTGCCCGCAGCCTCATTGAGCCTGCCTCGCTGATCCCTGCCCCTCCGCCGTATTTGCGTGTGCTTGTATAATCTTTTTTTGTTTCCTATTTGTTTTATTGGCATTTTGTTATTGTCAGTGCTGTCCCCTGCACGTTGTTGTTTAGCTTTTGTTTTATTGTACATCACCCCCCTGTGCCTGCCCGCCCCGCTCCCCGCTTCCCGCCGCCGTGCTAGCGGCCACGCCCCCTTTTTGTTCTGTGCCCTCCCCGCTCCCGCCTCCCAGCTGCTCCTCCCTCCCTCCCACTTGGCCATAAATGGCGACCGCGCGGCGCAGGTGAGTGTGACCTGTTCTCAGGACACCCCCGCGCCGCACGGCCACCAGCTGTTGTGTGTGCACCTTGCCTCGCTGATCCCTGCCCCTCCGCCGTATTTGTGTGTGCTTGTATAATCTTTTTTTGTTTCCTATTTGTTTTATTGGCATTTTGTTATTGTCAGTGCTGTCCCCTGCACATTGTTGTTTAGCTTTTGTTTTATTGTACATCAGCCCCCCTGTGCCTGCCCGCCCTGCTCCCCGCTTCCCGCTGCCGTGCTAGCGGCCACGCCCCCTTTTCTTTGTGTGCCCTCCCCGCTCCCACCTCCCAGCTGCTCCTCCCTCCCTCCCACTTGGCCATAAATGGCGACCACGCAGACGCGCAGCGGGCACGCCAATTATGAGCCGAAGGCAAGCCCGTCTGCTCCCGTCCGCGCCTGGACCGCGCCCAGTGCCAGGACCCCTGGCCCCCACCGATGCAAGACGGCCCGACAGACCTACGACGCCGCCGTCCTCAACGCACTCAATACCGGCCGGAGGCCCACCTGCTGCCGGGCCGCCCCGAAACGCTTCCACGGACCCTTCACCTGCACAACCTGCAAATTCACCTGCCTCCGAACAGGCACCGCACCCGCCAAGCCAAACTCCAGCAGCAACCTCAAGTGCATCCTACTCAACACCCGCTCTGTTTACAGACACGCCGGCGAACTCTGGAACCTGCTAGACACAACCTCACCAGACATCGCCTTCCTCACTGAAACATGGATGAACGCCTCCTCAGCCCCCGACATCGCCATCGCCATCCCAGATGGATACAAGATCATCAGGAGGGGCCGCGTCAACCAGACCGGAGGAGGAATCGCCATCGTCCACAAGAACACCATCCGCATCACGACCGAAGCCGACGGCACCTTCAACGCCGCCGAACACCTCCACTTCCAGATTCACACCAACCCAAAGACGACCCTCAGAGGCACCCTCATCTACAGACCCCCAGGACCACGCGCACAATTCAGCGAAGACATCACGGACTACATCAGCCCACACGCGTTCCCCTCCGCCGACTACATCCTCCTAGGGGACCTCAACTTCCACCTGGAGAACAGCAAGGAATGCAACACCGTCACCCTGCTGGACAACCTCGCCAACCTCGGATTCAAGCAACTGGTCAACACCCCCACTCACTACGCCGGCCACACACTTGATCCCGTCTTCTCATCCAGCAAGCACATCGCCTTCAGCCACTCCACCGGACTTCACTGGACCGACCACAGCTGCGTCCACTTCAGCTTCAGAAAAACCACCATCCGCCACCACCCGCAACAGATCCCTCACAGAAGCTGGAGCAAGATCACCGCCGACCAGCTCACCACCTCCCTCAGCCAGAACCCATCGGCTAGCACACCGGACCCCAACGAAGCAGCCCGCAACTTCACGCAGTGGCTGACCGCCTGCGCCGACGACCTCGCACCAATGAAGAACCCTCCCAGCAAACCCAGAAGCAAGAAGGCCCCCTGGTTCACCGACGAACTCAAAGACTCCAAGAAGACCTGCCACACCCTCGAGAAAGCCTGGCTCCGCGACCGGACCACTGACAACATGACCGCCCTCAAACACGCGACCCGCAAGCACCACCAGCTCATCCGCACCACCAAGAAGAAATCACTAAAGGATCGACTGGACAACAACGCCCACGATAGCAAGGAACTCTTCAGCATCGTCAAGGAGTTCTCCAACCCCAGCACCGGCAACATCGAAATCACCCCTTCACAAGATCTCTGCGACTCCCTCGCCTCATTCTTCCACCGCAAGATTGCCGACATCCACAACAGCTTTGGCGCACCATCCACGCACCCAACCGTCAAACCAACGCACCCCACCGCCACCCTCCACACCTGGACCACGGTGACCACCAAAGACACAGCCCGCGCGATGATCACCATCCACTCCGGATCCCCGACTGACCCCTGCCCCCACCACATCTTCAACAAGGCCGACTCCACCATCGCACCCCTACTCCGAGACGTCATCAACACCTCCTTCGACACCGCCACCTTCCCGGAGAGCTGGAAGCACGCTGAGCTCAGCGCCCTACTGAAGAAACCAACAGCGGACCCCACCGACCTCAAAAACGTCCGCCCCATCTCGCTCCTCCCCTTTTCCTGCCAAAGTCATAGAGAAGAACGCCAACAGACAACTTGCCGCCTTCCTCGAGACGAATGGATCTCTCGACCCCTCGCAGTCCGGTTTCAGAGCCAACCACAGCACCGAGACCGCCCTCATCACAGGCACCGACGACATCGGAGCCCTGCTCGACAACAGGGAAACAGCGGCACTCGTCTTCCTGGACCTCTCCGCAGCGTTCGACACTGTCTGCCATCGCACCCTAGTCCAACACCTCAGCAACACCGGCATCCAAGAGAAGGCACTGAAGTGGATCATCTCATTCCTCGCTAGAAGAACACAGATAGTCCGCCTCCCCCCGTTTCGATTCGAGGCCACTGAAGTCATCTGCGGCGTCCCGCAAGGATCATCACTCAGCCCCACCCTCTTCAACGTCTACATGAGACCTCTCGCCACCATTGCACGCCAACACAACCTCAAAATCATCTCATACGCCGTCGACACCCAGATGATCCTCTCCCTCACCGGAGACCCCGACACTGCCAGAACCAGCCTCCACGAAGGGATGAAAGAGGTCTCCGAGTGGATGAAGAACAGCCGCCTGAAACTGAACTCAGACAAGACGGAAGTTCTCATCCTGGGACCATCACCCTCTGCCTGGGACGACTCCTGGTGGCCCCCTGCCCTGGGCACCGCCCCTAAGCCCACAGACCACGCACGCAACCTGGAATTCATCCTGGACTCATCCCTCTCGATGACCAGACAAGTCAACGCCGTCTCCTCTTCATTCTTTCACACCCTCTGCATGCTCCGCAAGATCTTCCGATGGATCCCGACCGAAACCAGGAAGACGGTCACCCAGGCCCTCGTCACCAGCCGACTGGACTGCGGAAATACCCTCTACGCCGGAACCACAGCCAAGCTACAGAAAAGACTCCAACGCATCCAGAACGCATCCGCCCGACTCATCCTGGACATCCCCCGACGCAACCACATCTCCGGACACCTGAGGGACCTGCACTGGCTCCCCGTCAACAAGAGGATCACGTTCAGGCTCCTCACCCACGCACACAAGTCTCTCCACGGCCTGGGCCCCAAGTACCTCAACGACCGCCTGACCTTCCACACGCCCACCCGCCAGCTACGGTCTGCTAGTCTCGCCCTCGCCGCCGTACCACGCATCCGAAGAGCCACCGCCGGAGGCAGATCCTTCTCCTACCTGGCGGCCAAGACATGGAACACCCTCCCCATCCACCTCCGGCTGACCCAGGACCACCTTTCCTTCAGGAAGCAACTGAAGACCTGGCTGCTCGAGCAGTAGCGAACCCCTACCCCAAGCGCCTTGAGACCCTCCCGGGTGAGTAGCGCGCTATACAATTGTCATGATTGATTGATTGATTGATTGATTGAAGATAAGCCCCCGGAGGGGCCCGTGAGACCTGGTGAAAATGGCCGCCTGCTGGCAAGTCACCAAAAGTCTACAAAAGCAGGCTCGTGTGGCCGAGGTAAAGATATAGTTCAACACAACTGCGTAGAGGAGAGAAGTGTGGCTCACTGGTTAGAGGAGGCAGACCTGGAAGCAGAGGTCAGCCCGGGACCAGGGTTCAATTCCCAGCTCGGCGGGGTCTTGAGTCCTAAAATGTCCATGGACTCGACAATTCTCGCTCCGGTGCCTACTAGATTCATGGGTTCACACTTTGCGACTCTGGGCAAAAGCTTGCTTAATCTCCACAACGGCCACTCGCGGCGGGGTGCCTGGCTTTCACCTTGCGGATACCCTGCCGGGGTTATCTCACAGGGGAATACCAGGACGGGTTCCCTAAGCAAGCGCTTAGAAACCGGTGGTGATTTGCGCTATATAAATTCCTGTACATTTACAAGGCACACTCTGAGACAACAGAGCCTGGGTGGATCTCCGACAGGACGGAACTGTCGCGCAGTCAGCCAATGCCAGGACCCAAAAGTGAAACCGAAAGCTGATGCAGGGCTACTGGGGGAGGACCCCTCAGCCGTTGTTGTTCAACTCCGTCCCGGCGTGCCAACTTGCCAAGTCCCCGGCTTACCGCAAGGTGGGCCTCAAAAGTTCGGGTCAATGTAACTTCGGTTCCCAAGGTCCAAATCAAAATTTTTAAAGAGATCAGCTGAGGTTCATCTTCAATAGCCCATCTGAAAATTCAGGATAACGTCAGGATAAATTGCGAAGAGTGGCAAGGGTCCCGGAAGCTCTGTGCTCACGCGGCCATCTCGGACGCTCGCGTAGCTCCTCTCTCCAAGTCGTAGGAATTTGAGACGGAACTGATAGCAAAGTCAGCGGCCGTAGAGAAGGCTGCACCAGAGGAGAAGGAACCAGCTGAAGAGGAGCTGGCGGCTGTGCAACAACAGAAGGCACAACAACTGGAGGTTGCGGAACTAAAGGCTGCGGAGGTGCCGTAGCACTCTGCGAATAAGGGGGTGGTGAACTCAACAAATGTGACATCAAAGGATCCTTTTCAGGGTCTTTGTTGCACCTTGTTGAAGAGGTGACAAAGCTGGATAACATTTATCGATGGCCATTTTACGTTGCCTATGCAACTGCTCACTCGCTTGTTCTTCTTCGTTATCTTTAAACTGTATAGCAGCCTGCATTATCGATATACCCTTCTCTCTTTTATTTCTTTTCGCTAGTTTAATTTCTCTCTGTTTGGCTTCCTTTCGCCAGAGGCGGAAAGAGTCAAACATCGCCGGCCGGGCTTTCTTCTTAGATAGTTTAACTTCCAGATTATCTAAAATCTCTGTGTCATAGCTCCCATATTGGGGCAATTTTAAAACACCGTCTTTCCTAGTGTATCGGACCCATACTTCATTATACGTAATGGGGCCCACGCCATGTTTAGAATAGAGCTCATAAGTCGGAGGTCCAACCGGAGGTATCGGTCACGAGTCCTCCAATCGGGAATCCCTGTTACAACCACAACAAAATATATTTCCAAGTTTGCTAAGACCAGGCTTCTTCGCTCACTAATCTAGCTTCAAACTTCAAGGGATTACCAAACACGATAGTCTCGCAAATATACAAGTCCCTCGGCTTTGGCACTTGCAAGTTCCAAATCAAAGATTCCGAAGGATACCCAAAAACTAAGGACTGGGAAACGTTCCACTTATACTTAACTGAAGTATCGATCACGTCACCTGAAGACCGGTCTATCGTCTCGCTCTACAAATCGTCTCAAAGGGTCCAAGACAGAGCGACAGTCAGGGCAGCAGTCTTTCGTAGCCGTTGGAAAGCGGGGAAGCCTCGCAGCAAAAACCTTCAGTCCACGTTCGACATGCCGGGGTCGATGAAGTGGGGGCTGCCTTCCAGAATTTCCTCACGAAGCTCCTCACGATCTTCAGGCTTGGACCGGTACCACTGAAGTCGCCCTACGTTGGGCGCCAACTGAAGAACCGGGTTTTAGAACCCAGCGGCGCCAGGGGCACGCCCAAAGTCTTCGGGTTCTCCTGTCTTAGGATACAGAAACACAGGATACTTCTCGGTGAAGTCAAAGATCAAATTTATTGGCTGCAACCAGGAACAGAAGTCTACGAAGTACGACACAAGTAGGTTCGCTAGAGACTGCTCAATTTTCGTATTGCGAGACATCGTCTTTTATACTAAAAATAAAATCACCCATTATTTACGAATTGTCCAATCATAGGTAACATTGCAAAAGGTATCGCATGACGACAAACCCACTTTTCAGTTGTCCAGCCCACCATCAATTACACGGGAAAGCCCAACATTCTTTCTCGGACAGGCCAGACAAACCCATAATAAAAGACCACAACCCATACCATAAACAGACCATATTAGTAGGAACAGAAACAGATGTGAAACAAGATAAAGGGGTGTGTGCGTGTGTAATAAACTCAACAATGTCCTGTTCTTTGATCTCTATCTTGATCAGCTACCGGAGAAGGAACTGGCTTAGCAAGGTTAGCTTCAGGCAACCGGGTCAGTTCACTTAGGTCATCTAAAAGTCAGTAAACGTGTACGTGTCCAAAAGACTTGTTTGGCCGTAGTTATCGGCCTATGTGAGGGCAACCACAAAATAGCTGCCATGCACAAAATGGAAACCGAGGGTTCAGAACGAAATCCCTAAATACGAAGTGAATCCATCGATCGAACATGACGAAAACACTCGTACTTGCCGCACTCATCATTTACGGTTCGCTACTATCAAATTCGTAACAAAACCATGACCTTTATGAAACTGGTTCAGAATTCACGGAACCTCACCTCACAATGCAGGTTGCTCTCTTTCACCATCTGCTTTCTGCTCCCACATGCAACATTGCTCTCTTTCACGTGTGCTTCTTCCTTCACACTCCACAGTGCTCTTTTTCACCATGTTCATCTGCCCCACACTCTATGTTGCTCTCTTTCACAGTGTGTTTTTTCCCCGCAATCCACGTCGCTCTCCTTCACTGAGTGCTTCTGCCCCCACATGCCACATTGCTCTCTTTCACAGTGTGCTTCTGCCCCCACACGCCACATTGCTCTGTTTCACAGTGTGCTTCTGCACACATGTTATGTTATGTTATGTTACGGTGCATTTTTATAGCGCACGGCTACTCTAAAAGAGTGTCCCGGCGCTTTCCACAGGCAACTTACAGTGTCAAATCAACATAACAAGTAAGACAGAACCCCAAAAAAAAAGAGAGAAAGAAAACCCACCTAAACAGAGTGATTAAAAAGCCAAGTCTTCAAATTCTTCCTGAATTGAAGCAGGTTGGGAGTGCTGCGGAGTGCCAATGGAAGCGCATTCCACAGCTGGGAAGCCTTGAGGCTAAAAGAACGCCCCCCAATACGGGCCTTCCTCACGCGTGGGACCACCGCAGTGAACAGGGATTCTGAACGCAATGAGCGAGCTGGGCGATAAAAAGCTAGTCTTTTCTTCAGGTATCCTGCGCCTGAGCCAAACAGAGCCTTGTGCACCAGCGTCAAGGATTTAAAGACAATCCGCTTCCGGATAGGAAGCCAATGGAGCGTCTGCAGCAACACCGAAGCCCGTGCTCGTCTATGCAGACCAAAGATAACCCCGGGCTGCCGAGTTCTGTGCCACCTGCAGACGCTGAACCAAGTAATCCGGGAGGCCTAAGAAAAGGGCGTTAGCGTAATCTAGCCTGGATCCGATGAGCGCCTGCACCGTAATCCGTCTGTGCTCTGCAGACAAAAGGGGTAGAAACTTGCGGAGCATTCTGAGGATGCCGAAACAGGTGCCGGACAGGCCCAGGATGTGCGTTTTCAGAGAGAGTTTATTGTCAAGCTTAACACCCAAGTTCTTGGCAACCAAGGATGATTGTGCCGGAGGACACATGGCAGCCGGCCACCACTGCCGCCACTCGGGATCGAAGGCGCAGCCGAAGAAAAGAACCTCCGACTTGCTGGAGTTGGCCTTCAGACAGCTTTGCTGGAACCAGCTGAAGACCCTGTTCAGGCAGTCCCGGATTCTCTCCCCGTCAAATGTCTGATCTTTTTCACATGTGAAGAGGAGTTGTGTGTCATCGGCGTAGGACACGATCTGGGCTCCGTAAGCCTCAACCTCAGCCGCCAGAGGGGACATAAAGATGTTAAATAATGTCGGGCTCAAGACCGAGCCCTGTGGAACCCCAACACCCAATGGCGGCATCTCGGCGGAGCTCTGGGAAACCCAGACCGTCTGGCGGCGGCCCTCCAGGAAAGATGTAAACCATCTGAGCACCGTCCCCCTTAGGCCGATGTCATAGAGCCTGGCAAGCAACGCCTTATGGGGAACGGTGTCGAAGGCCGCCGACAGGTCCAACATGACTAGCATGGCCTTGCCACCCCCATCCAAGGTCTCCCTGATGATCTCAGAGACCTCCACCAACGCTGTTTCCGTGCTAAAATTCGGACGGAAACCGGATTGGGATAGATGGAGCAGATTGTTAGCCTCCAGGAAGTTCGACAAGACGCCATGAACATGTTTTTCGGTGATCTTGGCCAAAGCCGGGAGAAGAGAAATTGGCCTATAATTGGCCAGAGCCTCGGCATCAAGACCAGGCTTTTTCAGGAGGGGGATCACCATCGCCCTTTTCCAGGTGCGTGGGACACTCCCCGCACTCAAGGAAGCATTGAGGATCGGGTTGACCAGGGGATTCACCACTGCCGCCATCCCAGCCAAGAATTTGGCGGGGCAGGGGTCAAGTGGGGAGCCAGATTTAAGACTGGCTAACAAGGTCCGGGACATGTCACTGGAGACAGGTGGGAAGTCCTCCAGGATAGCCATAGGCATGGCCGATGTCCCAAGTCCTACCCCAAGATCACAACAGCCCTCCTCCGTGCTTTCCGAGAAGGAGGCCTGAATAGCCTTAATCTTGTCGGTAAAGAAAGTGGCAAGATCACGCGCCCACACATCAGGTAAAACAGGCGGAGGTGAATAGGACGTAGGAGACGTGAACTCCTTCACAATCGTGAAGATCTCCTTACAGGAGTTTGCCGATGCCTCAATCCTCCTGGCAAGGTATTCCCGCTTGGCACCAAGAACATCACGGTGATAGGCCTTCACCGCCGCCCTATAGACGAGTTTGGCCTCCCCATCATATTGATGGCGCCAGGCCCGCTCAGCGACCTTGCATTGGCTACGAGCCACATGTAGCGCCTCTGTGAACCAAGGCGCAGATTGCCGTTTCGCCGAGGACCGGGGGGTTACCTTGGGGGCAAGGTCATCTAACCTCTCAGTCAGCCATAGCTGCAGGGCCTCCGTGTCTCTTTCCGGATCCCCCGAGAGAGAGCAAGGATGTTCCGTGAGCGCCTGCTCAAGCATAGCAGGCGTCACACTATGTAACGCTCTCGAGGCCAATCTGGGTACCATGGGGGCGCAGGTGTCGAACCGCCCATTCTCTAACACATAGAACCCGATCAGCCTATGATCAGACCAGAGCACAGGCCACGTTTCAATGTCGACAATGGGGACAGAGGAAAACACTTGATCAAGGGTATGCCCTTTCTCATGTGTAGGCCCCGACACAAACGGTGTCAGGCCAAGCGGAGATGTAATATCCAGCAATCTTGCCCCATCCAGATCGTCCGTGACATCAAGATGAAAATTAAAGTCGCCTGCCAGCAAACAGTGCTGTGCAGACAATGCCAGCTCCGAGATGGCTGTCTGTAGGTCATCCCAAAAGGAGCCCACCGGGCCGGGAGGCCTGTAAACCAACAGACCCTTGAGCGCTTGGCCTGGAGACAGTCTTAGCGTGAAAGCAAGGGATTCAGAGCCCCCAATGGGGTTCACGGGAAGAACTGAACAATAAATGTCCTTCCTAACCACCACCGCGACACCGCCTCCCCTGCCCTTAGCTCTGTCTTGGCGAAAGATGTTATAAGTAGGTGGGATTGCAGAAAAGATATCCGGATTGGACGCCTCTCCCAACCAAGTTTCGGTCAGGAGTAGACAAAGAGGATTATCCCTAGCCAATAGATCGTAGATGTGCAGCGCATGTCTTCCTACCGACCTAGTATTAAGCAGCAGACAGAGATGCTTCACAGGCGCCTCGGTGACCCTAGGGGCGCTACATAGCGACCACGTGGGCGACCAACCGCAGGCCGGACAGCGTCATTTACCCTTGTATCGTCCAGGGAAAACTGAGCGGCACTGACAAGAAATAGTGCGCAAGGTGCGGAGCCTCGCCGAAGTATAGTGGATCATCTTCGCCCACGCCTGGCCCAGAGTCCTACGCCGCCCTGCCGCCTCCGGGACGCTGACGGGCGCAGACGGGCAGGACTCCGGCACGACTCAGGCTAAGCGAAAGGCGTCCACCTGCGCGTCCCGCTGCGCGTGGGGAGCAACTTTAAATAGGCTCTCCAATGAGCCCTTGGCGCGCGCGACCGGTCCAAAATGGCTGCCGTCGCCGAACAACAATCCCCAAGCCAAGATGGCGCCTGAAAAGGAACCCAGGAACCCGGACCAACCAAAGTGGTGGTGAATTGAGGCACCGAGGTGCACTTTTTAAATGCGGTGAGGGGAGCGGGGCGCTAGCTAGAAGCAGCAAAGTCTAAAACCAGGGGTAAATAAAGCAAACAGCAACAGAAATAAAAAACGAGGACAGCTTAAAATAACCCAGCGCTAATGCAGCGCAGTCGCAGCAGAGTGGTAGATGGTGAGGAATGCTACCTCACGAAGAACCGCCTTAAATAGGCTCTCCAATGAGCCCTTGGCGCGCGCGACCGGTCCAAAATGGCTGCCGTCGCCGAACAACAATCCCCAAGCCAAGATGGCGCCTGAAAAGGAACCCAGGAACCCGGACCCACCAAAGTGGTGGTGAATTGAGGCACCGAGGTGCACTTTTTAAATGCGGTGAGGGGAGCGGGGCGCTAGCTAGAAGCAGCAAAGTCTAAAACCAGGGGTAAATAAAGCAAACAGCAACAGAAATAAAAAACGAGGACAGCTTAAAATAACCCAGCGCTAATGCAGCGCAGTCGCAGCAGAGTGGTAGATGGTGAGGAATGCTACCTCACGAAGAACCGCCTTAAATGGGCTCTCCAATGAGCCCTTGGCGCGCGCGACCGGTCCAAAATGGCTGCCGTCGCCGAACAACAATCCCCAAGCCAAGATGGCGCCTGAAAAGGAACCCAGGAACCCGGACCCACCAAAGTGGTGGTGAATTGAGGCACCGAGGTGCACTTTTTAAATGCGGTGAGGGGAGCGGGGCGCTAGCTAGAAGCAGCAAAGTCTAAAACCAGGGGTAAATAAAGCAAACAGCAACAGAAATAAAAAACGAGGACAGCTTAAAATAACCCAGCGCTAATGCAGCGCAGTCGCAGCAGAGTGGTAGATGGTGAGGAATGCTACCTCACGAAGAACCGCCTTAAATAGGCTCTCCAATGAGCCCTTGGCGCGCGCGACCGGTCCAAAATGGCTGCCGTCGCCGAACAACAATCCCCAAGCCAAGATGGCGCCTGAAAAGGAACCCAGGAACCCGGACCCACCAAAGTGGTGGTGAATTGAGGCACCGAGGTGCACTTTTTAAATGCGGTGAGGGGAGCGGGGCGCTAGCTAGAAGCAGCAAAGTCTAAAACCAGGGGTAAATAAAGCAAACAGCAACAGAAATAAAAAACGAGGACAGCTTAAAATAACCCAGCGCTAATGCAGCGCAGTCGCAGCAGAGTGGTAGATGGATGGATACTCCACGCTGCTCTCTTTCACCTTGTGCTTCTGCCCCCACACCCCACATTGCTCTATTTCACTGTTTGCTTCTTCCCCCACACTCCACGTTTCTCTCTTTCACAGTGTGCTTCTGTCCCATATGCCACGTTGCTCACTTTCACTGTGTGCTTCTTCCTCCACACTCCATATCGCTCTCCTTCCTCTTGTGATTCTGGCCCCACATCCCATGTAGCTCTCTTTCACCATGTGCTTCTTCTCCCACACTCCATGTTGCTCTCTTTCACTGTGTGCTTCTTCCCCACACTTCACGTCACTCTCCTTCACTGTGTGCTTCTTCCCCACACCCCATGTAGCTCTCTTTCACTGTGTGCTTCTGTCCCACACTTCACGTTGCTCTCTTTCACAGTGTGCTTCTGCACCCATACTCCATGGTGCTCTTTTTCATCATGTGCGTCTACCCCCACACTCTATGTTGCTCTCTTTCATCGTGTGCTTCTTCCCCCACACTCCACGTCGCTCTCCTTCACCATGTGCTTCTGCCACCGCACTCTATGTAGCTCTCTTTCACAGTGTGCTTCTTCCCCCACACACCACGTCGCTCTCCTTCACCGTGTGCTTCTGCCCCCACACCCCATGTAGCGCTCTTTCACTGTGTGCTTCTTCCCCCACACTCCACGTTGCTCTCTTTCACTGTGTGCTTCTGCACCCATACTCCACGCTGCTCTCTTTCACCTTGTGCTTCTGCCCCCACACCCCATGTAGCTCTCTTTTACTGTGTGCTTCTTCCCCCACACTCCACGTTGCTCTCTTTCATTGTGTGCTTCTGCCCCCACACACCACATTGCTCTCTTTCACAGTCTGCTGCTGCACCCACACTCTACACTGCTCTCCTTCACCCATGTTCTCTCCTACTTGTTGCTTCTCCCCACCCACTGTGTTGCTTCTCCCCCACCGACTCTTGCAACATGCTCATCCATTATTATTTTTTTTAAGTGCTTCAACCCACTTGCGTGTGCCTACAAAATGCTGCGACAGTCGAATTCTTACAACTTTTTTTGCCCTTCTGCACAGCAGCCGTGATGCTGTTCAACGTGGCTAAAACATTACGGTCTCATAGGCAACACCTATCGGCTTTGGCAATGCTTATAGTTTATTTGGAATGGTATGTATGAAACTTGGTAACAAAAAATGGAGTATGCAGTTCCTAAAGAGTACAAGTGACTGGCTACCAAGAAGGATGATGGGGAATTCCTCCTTTCGGACTTAGGGCCCTCACACACCCAGCCCACTGGGTGTCATGCTTCATCATTGGGCATGCTCCTCGTCCGGTCGGCGCTGCAATACCCGACGTGCACCCTCAGTGGGGGCTCTTTGGCGGAGATCTTTTAACATTGCCCTTTGGTGAGTGCGTGTAAGGGGCCCTAAAGTGTACAAATGTAGTGTAATGGTGTCCAAAAAATGAGTTAAAACAGGGAGAGGGAGAATCAGGGCAACTAATTTAATTATCCTGTCTCCCACCCTGATTAAAAGGAGTGATGGCTACTGTCTATAGTAATGTTATAGGCAGCTGCTCAATGTGTCATGCGGTCAACATGTTTCTTGCCTAGGTTGCCCTCTGGAGGATCAGGTGGCAATTCTTTCCCCGTCCCCCCCCCTCAGTGGATCTGTGACTATTTAATGTGGTTGGCAGTCTGCATGCCCAGTGACTATATTATCATTGGAAGTGGTTTCTTGTTCAAATGCTTAGTTTCTGCTCACTGACTGTCAGTGTGTGCTATGTGGCTGCTATGTGGCTGCATGCGTGCTTGTTCTGGTATTGTATGTGAGCTACTGCTCTGTAACTGTATACAGGTCTAATTTTCTCTCACCACCTGCACATGGTTGCTTATAGTTAGTTAATGTGTGTATCTGGTGTGTTTGCTCTGAAGCCATTTGTGTGCTATGTGACCGTGACTGTGGATGTTAGCTCTGTGACTGCGTATAAGACTGCTTTTGTGTGTCTGCTCAAGACTGACTCTTTCTGTGTCCGCCTTGTGTGCTTTGGAGAATGCTTGAATGTGTCTGGAATTTGACTGCTTCTGTCTGTCTTCTCTGTGACTGTGTGTGTATGTTTCCTGGGTGCCTGCCTGTCTGCTCTCAGTGTTGCCTGTATGCATCTGTACTGTGACGGCTTGTGATTTTGTGTGCTTTGTGACTGCTTGTAAGTGACTGCTTGCATGTGTCTGCTCGTGGGCTAATTGCCTTGATATAGTTTTGTGCATCTGCTCTTTGACGGCTTGTGTGTCGTCTGCTCAGTGACTGCTGGTGTGTGACTGCTTTGTGACTGCTGGTGTGTGTCGGCTCTGTGATTGCTGGTGTGTGTATGCTCTGTGACTGCTTGTGTGTGTCTGCTCTGTGACTGCTGGTGTATGTTTGCTCTGTGACTGCTGGTGTGTGTCTACTCTGTGACTGCTTCTGTGTGTCTACTCTGTGACTGCTTCTGTGTGTTTGCTCTGTGAGTGCTGGTGTGTGTCTGCTCTGTGACTGCTTGTGTGTGTCTGCTCTGTGACTGCTGGTGTGTCTCTACTCTGTGACTGCTTGTTTGGGTCTGCTCTGTGATTGCAGGTGCTTGTCTGCTCTGTGACTGCTCGTGTCTGTCTGATCTTTGACTGATGTTGTGTGTCTGCTCTGTGACTGCTGGTGTGTGTTTGCTCTGTGACTGCTGGTGTGTATCTGCTCTGTGACTGCTTGTGTGTGTTTGCTCTGTGACTGCTGATGTGTGTCTGTTCTGTGACTGCTTGTGTGTGTCTGCTCTGTGACTGCTGGTGTGTCTCTACCCTTTGACTGCTTGTTTGGGACTGCTCTGTGACTGCTGGTGCTTGTCTGCTCTGTGACTGCTGGTGTCTGTCTGATCTGTGACTGCTGGTGTGTGTCTGCTCTGTGACTGCTGGTGTGTGTTTGCTTTGTGACTGATGGCGTGTGTCTGCTCTGTGACTGTTTGTGTGTGTGTGTCTGCTCTGCGACTGCTTGTGTGTGTTTACTCTGTGACTGCTGGTGTGTGTCTGCTCTGTGACTGCTTCTGTGTGTCTACTCTGTGACTGCTTGTGTGTGTCTGCTCTGTGACTGCTTCTGTGTGTCTGCTCTGTGACTGCTGGTGTATGTTTTCTCTGTGACTGCTGGTGTGTGTCTGCTCTGTGATTGCTTGTGTGGGTCTGCTCTTTGACTGCTTGTATGTGTCTGCTCTGTGACTGCTTTTGTGTGTCTGCTCTGTGACTACTTCTGTATGTTTTCTCTGTGACTGCTTGTGTGTGTCTGCTCTGTGACTGCTTGTGTGTGTCTGCTCTGTGACTGCTGATGTGTCTCTACTCTGTGACTGCTTGTTTGGGTCTGCTCTGTGACTGCTGGTGTGTCTCTACTCTGTGACTGCTTGTTTGTGTCCGCTCTGTGACTGCTCTGTGACTGCTTGTGTGTGTCTGCTTTGTGACTGCTTCTGTGTGTCTGCTCTGTGACTGCTTCTGTGTGTCAGCTCTGTGACTGCTTGTGTGTATCTGCTCTGTTACTGGTTGTGTGTGTCTGCTCTGTGACTGCTTCTGTGTGTCTGCTGGTGTGTGTCTGCTCTGTGACTGCTTTCGTGTGTCTGCTCTGCTCTGTGACTGCTTGTGTGTGTCTGCTCTGTGACTGCTTCTGTGTGTTTGCTCTGTGACTGCTTGTGTGTGTCTGCTCTGTGACTGCCTCTGTGTGCCTGATTTGGCTGTGACTCTCTCTGTTTACTAATGGACCCATCTCCTGAGGATAACTTTCAGAAAGTCTTCTCTTTAATTAAACCTCAGAAAGCTGGTAGGCCCAGGTTTCATGGTCACTCTCATTCTTCGCTTCACATGACCACTGCCCCATGCACTCCCTACTCTTGCCAGATCTGCTCTGCTGTGTGCCATAAATGTAACACTCTGGCCTTATCTTCCAGCCTCCTCGACTCAAGGCTTCACTTTCTCTCAGACAAAATGCTTGCGTGAAAACCCAGAAGAGCTGCCAATCACATTATTATCACATTTCTGTGGTGGAATAAATAACATATTTCAATGCATGCTGTCAACACCTGATGTCAAGAAGCACTGGTGCCCCTCAACTGACCCCACGACACTGGAACGCTCATGTTGGAGTTAATTATTATTAGCATACTGTGGGACGTCATGGCATGAAGATGCCCACCCTGGCATAATGTTGGTCTTGTGTGTCATTCTTGCTATAATGCGAGCATCTATGAAAGATGCTGATTCTTGGGCATGGAAGGCACAATCTATCCATGTTTAGCTGTAGTACTTGTACAGTCTTGTTGAAAGTAACAAGTTAGTAGTTGGCCAGTAAACATGCATGCACTACAGATTAAAAAATCTGGTATTTCTGGCAAATAGTAGGCCTCATTTATAAAATTTTGGCATAGGGCAGCACCACAAGCTTTCCTGCTGCACTGTCCTACAGCAAAAGAAAAGGGCAGGAATGTGCTGTATCTGTGAGATTACCTCATCCCTGTCCTCTGTTACTGGAATGGTTCTCAAATGGCTGCAATGCACCATCGTAGGCACCACCCAGGCAAAGGTGTCTGCGTTAAAATCAGGTTGTTTTTGTGGGGAGGCGACACCTTCCTACACAAAATCGAACCTTACGCCACCCTTGAGGAGGCATAGACTTTTGATGCATTCCCAGGTTTACAGCTTGTTGTAAATTTGACAATGTGTCAAATATCATGGGACACTGCGATTGTGTGATATTCTTATCACCATACCCAATGCATTTCGGGTCAGATACAGAGACCCTTCATCAGGGGTTTCAGTGAATGCTGTAACGAAAATCTAACTTCCGGGTGAAATTACAGAATTTGTTACGGCGTTCACTGAAGCCCCTGATGAAGGGTCTCTGTATCTGACCCGAAATGCATTGGGTATGGTGAACCATCAGACTATCATGATGAAGTTGGATATGATATGAAGTAATTATACTTGAAGGATCAAACCTTTTTGCAAATTAAAAAGAAGAAATTGAAGAAAAACCAGATTACGTGTTTTTTTTCATAAAGGGTCAAATGAAGAGAAGAAACTCTCTAGTTTCAAGTTGAATGCGTGCATCCTTAGTGATAAGAATATCACACAATCGCAGATTTATTGAAGGCACTGCCAGACACAGTGCGACAAGAATAGCGCCAATCAAAAGCCCCTAGAACTATTTCAAGATACGTATTTACAAGGAGTGCACGGAGATAACATATGGGTTATGAAATATTATGGGACACCCATCGTAATGCCCATGGCACGCCTCCCCTTCGTGGTGTGAGGCTATGCAGCGTTGCCTCACACCATATCTATGAGGCCATGAAAAGCCACGCAGGGTGACTTTACGTGGCCTCGTAGATATGGATAAGCCCAGTGCGCAACCGTGATGTCATCAAAAGTTAACGTTGTAAATAAGCCCCTTTGTTTTTAATAAGATAAGAATGGGCATTTGTTTTAGGAATTTCATACATTTTTCTGGAACTACAATTATATATTTATATCAAAATGTCTGTTTCTTTTATAAATTGATAAGCTGATATTTGGGGACAAACTTTTATTGTATTTTCAAATATATATTTGTATTTCCAAATTTATATTTCAAGTATTACCAAATCTAGTATCAGATATATGTTAAATAAATATATGCAAATATATATGCTGTTGGCAGAATAGTCTCCATAATCTGCCAGACCAATGCAGTAAGAGTCTGCCTTGATTGGAAAAACTTAAATAGGCAAGTATCATACTTTCTGGAGTCTAACCATCTGCTCCATGACTCACAATTAGGAATCCGTGCTGGCTACAGCACTGAGACCTCCCTTCTCAAAGTATTTGAATACATCAAAACCAGTGCTTAATTTGAGCTGATGGTTTGGCACTTAATTGTCGACACCGGCACTTATGACTGTCTGCCACATGTTGGCGCTGTTTGTGTGGCTTCCAGTTAATAAACGGATCCAGTTTAAGGCACTCGTTTCTGCCTTTAGGGCCTACAACAATGAGGGCCCGCTCTACCATTTGCGCCACTTTAGGCTTTACATCCATGAGAGGTCTTTGAGATCCAACAATCTCAAACTTTTTCAACTTCCCCCACATACACAAGGCCAGAAGAGGAGGTAGATCGCTCATCTTCTTGGCAACCATGCTATGGAATGAGCTTCCTCTTGGTCTGAGAAGCAGCCCATCTGAAACTGTTTTTATAAAGGGTCTAAAAACCCTACTCTTCGACTTATGCATTAACATCACTTAATATCATTTCCCATAGGGTTCCTGTGGGTGATCCTTTCCGCTAGCGCTGGAACGCCTCCTCGGAGGTATAAGTGCACTTAACAAATGTATTCAATTTGCATTGTACTACAGGATTTGAGTAGCTGTTTCTTTCCACCTGGTCCCTGTCAAGGAGATTCTCATACCATATGATTAAGAATCCATGCCGGGATGGGGAGATGAAAGGTGGTGAAACACGAGGTATTGACAGATGCTGTCGTAAGTTCCAGACCTTGTGACATTACATTTTGTGAACTGTTTGTTTGTACCATGGCTCTAAATGCATGTTTTAGGAAAATTGCCCAGAAAATTGACCTTTTTGCCGCCATCTTCTCATATTTATCCTAAGGCAAGGATAAGGGAAGGGTCAGGCTTGCCTGGCAGACCATGAAAGTACTGGTGTGCTATTTCACAGTCCATAAAGTTTTAGCTAATTTATGTGAACATTTTGCTTTACATGGCACTGTTTGATAAACATTTTTCACGATTTGTTCAGTAGAGAACCTCCCCTTACCACTCCTGAGGAAGATAGAAACACTTGCTTCACTCGCTCGAATTCAGGTGTTGCACCCCAGCATTTTCAATGATACATGACCAAAGAGTGCTAGCGCCCATTGGTTCCTTTATTGTATTTGAACAGGATTCATGCGTTACACAAAAAGCAGAACATTCAAAACAATAACGTAAGAATGAAAGCACTTTACACACACCATGAGTCCCCAAACAAACCAGTTTCCGGAGGGGGGTTAAGAGTATTGAAGACTTTGGGCAGTGTCCAAGCGGGCAGTAGTTAATGCTTGTCATGGAAGTCAGTAGTGACAGAACTGTAAGTGGACAACCACAGTGGTGGAATTTGGTGTTGACCTCCTTAGAAAAATTGGGGCCCCAGCACTTTCTACACATTAAGGACCGCCATGGACAAGTTAAAGACCTAAACGATGTATAAAGAATTGGTAAAGCTACCCGGACACAACTGATATTTGGATAATGCTCAATGACAGCCAGTAGTAGTGCAACAGCACCATAAAAACACAACATTTCAGACTAAACGTTTGCCCATGGCATAACCGCACTTTACATGTGCAGCATTATATAGCCAACCTCTTGACATGCTATTTTGGTGTAGGTTGATCCTTGACTTCTAAAGTTTCATGGGAAATTGTGTTTGTGAATAGTTATTGAAAGGGCGTTGCACACCATCCACCAAACAATATTTATAAACAAATTCTCAAATGCAGAGTTTTCTTAAAATATTTTAGATGTGTGTCTAAATGTGTAAGCGCTGGTCGAAGTAATATATAAATGTTCCAACAATGTTTTGAGTAATGCATGGTGAAATACTACCGTTTGGGGAATTTCTCAAGACTGAGAGGACCGTGCTTGGGAATTAAGGATGCACCCCCCTTACTCTTTCCTTGAGACCCCTCCCCTCACAGGATAAATACACCCACAGCCCTCTGCACGTGCTAATGAGGAGTCATCCACAGGTCATGGGCTTCACCTTTTGACTCATTGCCTCTTGAACCTCTCGGCCACGGCTGCCTCGGCGCGCTGAGGTTTGTAATGTGATTTGTACAGATTGCCTGATTTCAATATGTCTACTCTAGGCTGCTCCAGACGTTCTGTAACCCCTAGGGAGAAACTGGGCCGGCATGGTGTGTGAAGAGCTGTGGCTGCCTGCCCGGCTGCTGCGCGAGAGGGGGAATTCTGGAGAGAACAGAAGAAAATAGAAGGAAATAGTGATAGATTCGGGAAGAAAACGTACAAAGGAGGAAAACGAAAAGAATAGAAACAAAAGAAAAAGAGAAATGACAAAAAAATATTACATTTGGGGAAAAGGTAAGAAAAGTGCAAGACGAAAAATTAAAAAAAGCAAGGAAGAAAGGCCCTAAAAGAAAGTGTAAGCAAGAAAAAAGATCTGATTACAAAGGTACAAAGGAACAAAAAATATATAATAAAAAGGCATATCATAGAGTGTCATACAGTGGAGTGGAGTGTTGTAGAGTGAAGTGGCATAGAGTGGAGTAGAGTGTTGTTGAGAGTGGAGTGTCATAGAGTGCAGTAAAGGTGAGTAGAGTGGAGTGGATTGGAGTAGCAAGGCATAGAGTAGAGTGGCATAGAGTACAGTGGTGTAGAGAAGAGTGGCATTGAGTGGAGTGGTGTAGAGTATTGTAGAATGGAGGGGCATAGAGTGGAGTAGATTGTCCGAGAGGGTAGTGTCTTAGAGTGAGTATGCATTGCGTGGTGGTGCACTGTCATTACAGACAACACACTTTCAATTGAAATTGCCATTACATTTGCATAGACATACAGTTTTACTAATAAAATATTTTTCATATTTATTTTTGAATTAAACACATTTTTTTTAAACTTTCTAAATTTACCATGCCAATATTTATATCCACCCCAACTGTGGAGACTCCCAATGGTAAAGTATAGGGAGAATGTAAGATATGTAGTTAACAAAAAAATTACTAAAATGCTACAGCACTATTAACTGAATTTTGAAACAAATCTTTGGTTAATGGATAGATCAAATTAAATGAAAAATATTTTTCTGAAGTTTAAATTAAAAAATAAATTCTCACCTAAAGAAAAAATATGTTTACAATGCATTAATAATTATTCAAGTGATGTATTGAGTTAATTGAAAATACTTAATGATATTTTAATAAAAATATTGTTCAATTAATATTTATCGAACTAGGGTTTTTAAAGGTAGCAACAATTGGGAAGTACATAACAGCAGGAAGGAGCTTTACCTGGCATAACACCTTGATAAAGTAATTAGGACAGAGTTTTAACATTGTGAACTCTCTGACAAGTCTAATAGGAAGGAGTATACATTGTGAGTTCGGTGACGAGCACCATATTAACCCGTTGGCCAATGGCCGACGGCAGCACTACCTCGCTGGTGATGCTGACGCGACCGCGCCCGTTTTTTAAAACGGCCGCACTGCCGCAAAAAATCGGAAGCAGCCAACGGGTTAATAGGTTTTAGATTGTAAACACTGAGAGATCGTCTTAAGTAAAATTCTGGTTCAGAAGGGGCACACATAGAAAATGGAATACAAAT
Organism: Lissotriton vulgaris; assembly: GCF_964263255.1. Lineage (NCBI taxonomy): Eukaryota > Metazoa > Chordata > Amphibia > Caudata > Salamandridae > Lissotriton > Lissotriton vulgaris. The sequence continues at coordinate 133,164,089 of NC_141693.1, forward strand.
CTAAGAAACGTTTTTGTGCAGGAAGGTATCTTTTTGTGCACAAAAACAATCCTGGTCCTAATTCACGCCCCTCGCACCCTGGTGCAAGGGTGCCTGCCTTCGAGCTAGGCAGGGAAGAAAGCTAAAGAGCGCCATATCTTAGTAAATATGGAGTATTTCATCTCTCTCCCATTCATGCAATGCAGTAACTTGCCCTACTGCACTACATTGCGGGAGTTCCAAGCAGGTAATCTCAATATTTTGGTCATTTATATTTTTGCTTAGATATTTCGCTAGCACAACAATAAAAACTCAATATTCTGACAAACAATCCTAAGTAGCAATGATGAGCATGAAATTGGTGCCCATCTTTTATTCCAAATCAAAAGTGGGTCGACTTTACACATCGAAGGGGTAAAAAGAGTCGAAGCCCCTGCAGTTCTAAGAAAATAAGATTTGTGTTTAGTGGAAGGTGTAAATGGCTGCAAAGCAAGAGTTGCTCCACACGACCCTAGTTAGAAGTTTGGAACAAAAGCTTGTAAACCAGTATTTAACACATTCAAATATGTGAACTGCACACACAGCGGTGCCAGCAGCAATCTTTGATGTTTGGAATGTAGATGAATCCAGGATGAAAGTAATTTTATTTCCGACGAGGACTGTGGCCATCGATGGATGGAACCCTGATGCTGCCAGCCCTGAGAAATGTCGTGGCATGTTTAAAACAATATTTACAAAGCAGAGAATTATTCCAGAGCTATGAAGTTTATCATGTCCTTGTAGAAGTAATTTGTCCAGCCTAGGATTTTACTTTGCATTCTGGGGCGTGTAGTTCTCTACAGCCAACAGTATATCCGAGTACCAGAATGCAATGTAAATAAAGGACTTTAGTAGCTACAAGACTTGGGTAACTCACTTTCCAATGGTTCAGGAGAATTTCGGTATTTGTAACACTATACTATGCCAATACTCCCAGTGACTGTGAATCAGCACAGACCAGAAATAAGCGAGGGCCCCTGATTCTGTTGCCTTGAAATAGTTGTATTATATTCAGGCAGCAACTCTCCTCCCCTCTCCTGAAGCAAGAATGGCCAAGGCTCTTTTCTAGCCACCCCCTTCCCTAGCCGCAGTTTATGCTGCTACTCCACACATAAGTTGGTTCAGGGCACCTTCTATCTGCTTTTAGAGGCAATAACGAGACATAGCAAGAGACCGCTTAGTAAATGCCCTACTTGGCTTTCAATATTTCACTCTTCCCTAAAGTCAGATGGCTCAATAAATAGAGCTTTGTTTCAGATGCCCGTGGGGATGTACAAGGGAACATGTCAAATACTGGAAAAGCCAAGTCAGTCATTCACCCCTCAGGGGTTGGTACATTCAATCAGTATCACATTAGACACATGAACTACTGATACTCTGCTATGAAAGGGACAAATAGCCGTAACAAGCTATATTTGAACAGTTAGTCTCCATTACTCTTAACTGTGAAGCTGGGTTGGCAGCTTTAATTTGTTGCCTTCATTGTAAGTCCAGCGGCGATCTGCGGCTGTGTTCTATATTGCAATACGAGACCCCCCCCCCCTCATGCATCAAAGTGAGCTAGGCCATTTTGTACAGGCTCAACCATCCTACCCATACCTTACAACAATTTGCCAGATAATACTATCTTATTGTAAAAGTTCATGAGCCCGATTCACAAAGGTAAAATAAGACGAAAGTCTAACTTCATGACTTTCGGTATTCACAAAGGGCATTTACTACTTATAAATTATTTATTTAAATTTATTTAAAACATTTATAGAGCGCAACTATCACCTTGCAGGTATCCTGGCGCTGAGATAGCTCTTAGGAACAGATGCACTGGGAGACAGCAGTTGATTCATTTTTAGGGAACAGCCAGGTTTTGACCAATTTCCTGAAAGGGAGAAGTTCACTTGTTTGACGGACCCTTTGTGAATACCGAAAGTCATAAAGTTAGACTTTCGTCTTAGTTTACTTTTGTGAATCGGGACCCAACTCTTTAATCCCAAACCTGTTGGCGTTGCCAATGTTTATTTTATGCAGCGTTGGGTGCTTTTCAAGCTATATAAATCTATGCTAGTTGTAAATTGGACAGTCTTAGGCCCAGGCTAGATGTTGATGCTGTACTCTGATTATTGGGAAGAGCCAAGGAGTGGTATCTGGCGTTTGTTATGTTATGAGAACTACTTTCTTTTTAGGGTCGATTTTGATGTTTGGGAAGAGTCAGGTTTTCAACAATTTCTTGAAAGCAGGGAAGCGAGTTCCATGATGCTGAATTGCCAATAGGCACTGACATCCAGGCCACAACGTTATGGAGTGAGAAAGAGCAACCACTGAGCAGTGGTCCCCAATCATTTGTGAGCAACGAGCAACATCTGTGTGCCATTCAGAGTGGTGAGCGACATCCAAAGACAGTTGAAAATATCAGAATAACCCCATAGGTTTAATTATTGATCCGTGGTTTGGTAGAGTGAAGAACAAAATATTGGGGAGGTGCTCTGCCGGGCAGCCAAGATGGCCGCATAATGCAGCGCTCTGCAGCCCGCGTAAAAAAATGAATAGTTTAACGGCACTGGAGGATGTAGCTCTATGAACCTGTGAAAGAAAAAAAACACAGCCGCTATCTTGGAGCAATGGACCCAACTCTAGGTTCTCTGGGATGTCTCACAGTATCTAATGCAAACTGCTACAATGCACACGGGTGAGCCTTAGGGGCCGTGCCGCAACAGGGACAGCCAGCAGGAGCATACTTAATTGTTGGTTGTTCCGTCCTGCACTCTCACTGCCGAGTCAATCCAGACATTACTGTACCCCTAGAGGTATATAGGCTATTTGACAGCTGTGGCCCTTGGAGGTAAGAACGGTGGGGCCCTTGGGGGGAAGGATTTCGACTGACGATGACAAAGGAAAATTAATTATTTATTTAATTTTTCCTCGTGGTCATCTGTTGAATGCCTAAACCCCCCCTCCCCCAACCCGGCCCCACCGCTCGTATCTGCAGGGGCCACGGCTGCTATTTGACCTAGATTTTGCACCTAAAAATGCCACATCATCGGTTGAAGCATAAGTAACTCACAGCGAGGGCACACTTCATTATTGATCTCTCAGTCCTTCCCTAAGTTTGGTGATTTGGTAGTTCTTAAGAACAATGGATAATAATCAACAGAGTAATCTCTATTGACCTTGATTGCTCGGCTAGAAAAATGGACAAAACTATTACCAAGCAAAGCCAGCTGGCTTCGATTGCTGCTGGACAGCAGATCAGAGACCAACCTTACCTGAAACAACTGCTCAGAAGATGAAGAACACACTGACTTTAATTGTGCCACATATACCATTTTATTGGATCTAGAAGTCTCACATCCATCGATCCGAAGATTAACTCGGTCACTTGCTGCCTAGATTGGCGGAAGGAAGAAAGGATAGGCAGAATATATGGGTGGATGGAGCAGAAAGGGAAATTTCGGACTTAGAGGATGACATCACAACGACTACTAAGAAGCTGCTCATAATTGAGAAGATGGATAATGCAATTGCAGAAAAGACTGAAAAGGCAAGATCTATCCGGAACAACATTAGGATTAGTTGAGTGGCAGGGTCAACAAATATAGGGCAGTGTGGACACATATGGAGAGACACTCCTAATAGCACTCTTTAGAAGGGAGGCATTATCCAATATTTTCCATGTGGGTTAAGCACACCAATCCCCGGGCCTGAGGCCTTAACCAAAACATCAAATAGTTACAAAAATACCGAGACTTGGCTGACAGAGAGGTTGCACATCTGGGTAAACATGCTCATGGTAGACTATACGGAGGAGGTGAGAGATCAGCCAGGAGTTTAGCATGGTTATTGATGCATGATCTGCAATGCAAATTATACATTACAGCGCCCTTGAGGGTGGAAATAGACAGTAACGGCTAGTGAGGAAATAGTGGGGGAATTTGTTAATTATTTTTGTCATCTGTACTAGACTCGCGCGTTAGAATAGCCTAAAAGCATGGCAGACACGGATCCGAACACTACATCAACCCAGACCAGGCAGCAGATAACTTCTAATAGGGAATTACAGAATGCGCTGACACAATCACCCCCACCACACCAGTCAATTCCAAAATACCTGCAAAAAAGCCATCTGGTTCAGCAAAGAGTTGAAAGCCACCAAAGGCAAATGCCGGCAACTAGAAAGGAAGTGGTGTGCAGCAAAGAGACAAGAGACTAGACCACCTTTAAAACATCCGTCAACCAATACCACCACCAACCCTGCTGCTGCCAAGAATGACATCATCCCCTCTTAGGAACTGTGAGACTCTCTAGTGAGCTTCTTCTAGCAGAAGATCTCGGCCAGCTACGGAAAAATTAAACCCCAACCCCCGCCACCAACAGCATCTGCCTGCTTACAACCACAAACCCTGAACACCTACTCACCCATTGGGACCCTCTCACAATGCAAGACAATGTCTCCATCAATAATTCTATGCACTCTAGAGCACTGGTGCCCTTGCCACAACCCCATCTTCAACCTTGTGGCAAGTCTATAGGCAACAAGCTCAAGAAAGTCCTGAACACCTCGATCACCTCAGCCGCCTTACCCGAGGTGGAAGTGAGTCCCCTCCTGAAAAATCCATCCTTACCCAGCACAACCGAAGACCTACCAGCTCATCTCCCTGCTCTCCTTCCCAACAAAAGTTTTTGAGAAAGCAGTCATTTAGCAACTCACTAAACAACTGGAACGAAACAGCCTCCCAGGCCCCTCTCAATCCGGATTCCGAGCCAACCACCGCACCAAGACAGCCCTGATCGCAGCCGCTGACAACATCAGGGCCCTCTTGGACTGCACCCCTAATCCCTACCCTCTTCAACACTTACAGATCCCCCAGGCTAACACGGGCAGATCACACGGACTTAACATCACGTCCTAGGCTAACAACACACAGCTCATTCTCTCCCTATCAGAAAACCCATCTACCACTAGAGCTAACGATGCATGGTGCCTGGCTGAACTCGGACCCGCTCTGACCCCTAGGCCACACCCGCAACCTCAGCAACATCCTGAACAGCAATCTATCCATGAAGAAACAGGTAAGTGTATGCTCCTCCACCTGCTTTCACACCCTGCATATACTCCATAAAATCTTCAAGTGGCTCCCGGTCAACACTAGAAGGACCTTCACCCAGGCCCTCGTCACCAGCAGGTTGACACACTTTAAATAGGAATCACTTACACCTTCTGAAGATTCTACAGACAATACAAAACTCAGTGGCAAGAATCATACTCCACCTCCCCAGATAGACACACATCACACCGTACCCAAAAAACAACACTGTCTCCCAATCCAAGATGTTGACCCACACAAACAAACCCCTGCACAACAGAGGAACCCCATACATCAACAAACGCATTGCCGGCCACCAACTGACCAGTCATTTACACTCTGCATTCCTCTTCCATGTGGACACCCCGTGGGTCTTCAGAAGCAACAGCGAGGATGCTCTTTCTCTCACCTAGTGGTTAAAGTTTGGAACAACCTTCTGATGCATCTCAGGGCCCCCTTGTTGATGCTTGAATTCAGGAAAGGGCTCAAGACTTGACTGTTCAAATGATTAGATCCCCACCTAGCAGCTACCAACCCCAGTGCCTTGAGACCTTCTTGGATGATTTGCTGCCCTTTATAAATGATTGATTGATTGATTGATAGCACTTCTACAGGTAATCATACTCCCCAGGTTTCTTCGCGTTTTCATGAATATTCCTATCCCATTAAATAAGCATTCTTGCGTGTATTGAGGTCGCAACTCATTAGACTAAAATGGGTAGAGATATAGCCAAAAATAGGGTGGGATACCTTGATCCGGCTATCCAAATGGAGAGAATTTGAGGTGCTAGATCCGGAATCGTATTATGTAGCAGCACCGGGACATTATATTCATTGTTAACACCATCCCGACCAGAGAATCCTATACCTCATTCTGGAGAAAGAACAGACAGACGAGATACCCCTGGACCCCGTAATGCCTGCTGGTCTACTGCAATCTAGGAAAGAGATCTGAACGGTTGTGGTAACTAGCTTGACCTAGAAATGCATAGTAAGGAAAATTGAAGTACCACCACCATATTCACCCGCTTTATCATTGACAAATAACTGGGCATTACCATTAACCAGTGAAAGAAGGGTATTGGATAGACTTGTCAGGGCGAGGATGGTGGAATTGGGGCACTTATGCATCAGTAGTGAGTTTATTTCATTGGGGCAGCACTGGTCACATTTTGAGCCATCCCCTCAAGACATGTTTTCATTTTATAGAATTACACAAACAGGTCTAGACAAATTGCCAGGATTCCATGCCGAGCTAACAGAACTCCTACCACTGACCCAGATTATTAACTCCCAAAATGCCAACAGATGGGTATCTGCAGATCCATTTTCCATTTAAAAGTTGGTATGGGAATCCTAATCACAGACGAGATGTGGGAATTTTGTTGCTTGCAAATGAAGCTAGTGTCTGCCTAAACGCAGACATAAGATGCTACATTACAAGTATCTGCATTGGGCCTACTTTACCTGGAGAGACAAGGTAAGATAGCTTGAGCTGATCACATCACTGTCCCTGTTGCAACACAGAGTATGCAGACTTGGGTATGTGCACACCTAATCAGATTTTGGACACTCATCTTTAACTACTTATCATGCATGATTGGGCGTAGGCTAGAACCAAACCCACTGATGACTATTGGACTTGGCCCTCTCTCCAAGGTCATCCCCAAGCTTTTTGTCTCCATCCTCCTATGTGTTTAGTCCATTGTGTTGGCTTTTAGGACTCTGCACTTTACCACGGTTAACCAGTGCTAAAGTGCTTGTGCTCTCTCCTTTAAATGAGGAAACATTGACTTACATCCAATTGCCACATTTAAATTACTTTAAAATCCCTAGTAGAGTGGCACTAAAGGTCCACATGGATGGTAAATCAAATGCTATTAGTGGGCATGTATCACTGATTGTGATACGCACTTAAGTAGCCCTTTAAGCATGTTTCAGGTCTGCTATTACAGTCTGTGTACCCAGTTTCAAACTACCATTTCAACCTGGTAAAATAAACCTGTTGCCATGCCTAAACCTTCAATTTTCACCCCTGGGATGGGCCCTAACAAGTCCCTAGGGCAGGGTGCATTGTCTTTAAAAGGTTGGACATGTACTTTTTAGTTTTACATATCCTGGTATTGAAAAACTCTCAAATTCCTTTTATACTACTGCAAGGGCCACCTCTCCCATAACCTTGATTTACAATATTTAATTTAATAAATGATACCTCTTGATTGGGAGCAGGTAGTGAAGTCATGTACGGTGTCTCAGGAATTGTAATTTAAAACTCTCTTTAATAGTAAAGTTATATTTTAAGTCACAAATCTGAAAATGGCACTTTTAGAAAGTTGGAATTTTCTTGTCCTATGCATTTGGTGCCTGAAGCCTGTTCCCGGGACACATGACTAGGTGTAGTCGGCAGTTGGCCTTTGTGTATTCCTCCCAGACAGTATCACAATAGAGGGTCTGTGAGTGTGCAAGATGGGCCTTCCAGTCATGATGAGGAGGTCGGAGCTGTCACTTACCACACGTGCACTTCAAAGGACTTCACACTAGCCTATTGTGCCGCAGACAGACTAGGACCAGGTCAGAAAAGCAGGAATTTCCAGACACCTCTGTAGGGAGAAAATCCAGAAGCTTCTCCCACTTCAAACTTGGCACCGGATATATAAACGGCACTCGCTCTTCAGATTACTTCTGCACCTGTGGAAGACTCAGAAGAAGGACTGCTCTACTGCTCTGTTGCCCATCTGTTTGTCTGCTTGCAAGAAAGATTGTTCTGCTGCCCTGCTGCCAGGGTAAGAAAAACTGGACCTGCACTGTGAAACCAGGACCACCAAGAGTGACTCCAAGGGCTCCAACACCCTTGAACCCTGCATCTGGACTCTCCCTACTGTGAGAGATAAGCCCCCATGTGGTGCCCTCACAGTTCTGGACCTTTAAAAGTGGGGTTAACGATGCTGTGCCAGCCAAGCTGTGGTCTGCATTAGAACGGGCTCAGCATGACACACCCTGATGCATCCCTCGCAGCTCCTCGTCGCAACCAACATAGAGCAATTCAACTCGACACAGGATCTCCCATCGCAGCCCTGACAGCCCCTCATCGGAACTGCCGCAGCACGACGCAATTTGATGCAGATCTCACCTTGCAGCTCTCACAGTACCTCATGGGAATCGATGCAGCATAATGCAACTGAGCGTAGGACCTCGCATCCCTCCTCGGAACTGCCACTGCGTGGTGCATAACCTCTGATCCAGGAGTTGGGTACACTTCTCAGCTGGCCTAACCTGGTTCCTGAATCCGGCCCATGCTCCATCGTGGTTTGTCCCGGTTTGGCACAACCAGATTACCACACTTGGCACATTGTGCTTCTAAGGGTATACAACCTTTACAACGAAACTTTTACCACGCACTGCCATTACAACGCAGTCATTACAACGCAAACCATTACAACGCATTGCGCTGGGGGGCGCTCTAGGATAGGGAATACGTTTAATTTACTATCCAACACCTTCCCTAGTGTCCATGGGGACTGGAGTTGGAATAGTTAATTAAACTTTTCACTATCCAGCACCCCAAAGCGCTATGCGTTGTAAAGGCATGCGTTGTAAAAACTGCGTTGTAAAGGCATGCGTGGTAAAAGTATGCATTGTAACATCATACATCCGCTTCTAAGCAATATTTTTACCTAAATCTTTAAAATCAATATTTCTGATTTTACTAACTGGATTTTTATCATTGTAGTATCAAATACTTTATTACATTTTACTTAATGTTTCTAAATTGGTGTGCATTTTTCTTGTGTTCTGTTTTCTCTTTATTACTCTTTAAGTGCTGCATAGATACTTTACAAATTGCCTCTAAGTTCAGCCTGACTGCTTTGTGCTAAACTACCATAGGGTTAAGCACTGGTTAATTTATTGGCTTATTCTGTTTCACCCTGAAAAAGACTGTCGTTATTAATTAAGAAGATTTCACACCCCCCTCAACCAATAATCTAATTCCTCACAATGGCCTTACGGGCTACACTTAATTAATACCAAGCACAATAGGAGATTTTTAGTTATGGCAATAAAATTAGCCTTGGGGAGAAGCACGAAATTCGAAAAAGGAAGACTGGAGAGAAAAGATATGGTTAGGTGCCAGGAACAGTTGGAAATATGTACAACACTGCAGCTCCTGGCCTCTAGACCTAAACACATCTGGGATCCACTTAGAGCAATCCTTCTGCAGGATGGGAATATTAATGAGACAGGAGCACATAGCCCTCATCCAGGCAGGTGAACTCTCTTACTTGTTCTGCGTACTGGGCTGGACTAGCCTGGAGGCAATCAGGCGGAACAGGTCAGTATGTGGGCTGGTTTCCTGGCTGCTAATGCACCTGTTTTATAGTCTTCTGGACTGGTTTTTACTGATGATTTCCCTGATATTTAAAAAAAACATTTCCTGTAGCAAGCTCAAATCCATGCAGTCTTCAATACCTTGCAAAACACAGAAAAGTGTATCTTCTTTTCTTTATAAGTTCAAAAATTCACTAATTTGCAAACATGCACCACTTGTTTAGCTATCTGAGTCACTACTGGGGACTATTTTCTGTCCCAGCCTGACCCTGTCTACATATGGAACTCTTGAGTGGAGTAGTAAAAGATGGAGGCAGACATCTCCCTGGGGTGCTTTGGCAGCTCAAGGAGCACGACATTGAGGCACAATATGATGGGAGCAATAGGGACAGGAATGTTGGTATAAATACCAGTCTGGGATGTATAGTACTTATACTGTGTGATTAGAGGAATGTTTGTAATCACACAATATGCCTCTATTCTACCATGTAATCTGATGTGACATGTTGTGGCTAATCGTCGAAATGTACTGTAAATCTGTGCTTGATTTGAGCCGGTGGTTTGCTGACGGGTCGGGAAACCTGTAACGTATTCAGCTGGCCACAAGCCACACTCTCACAGATAGTGTTGCTTGTACTTCTTTATTGCAGTGTACGTGTCTTCCTTTGTGTTATGCTTAACTATGTCAAAGCGTAGTATTTGGTATTGGAAGGTTCCAGTACAAAATCTCAAAATCAAAAACCTGTAAAGTTCACATTGTAAACCAAGCAATTCTTGCTTACATGTGTGCTATTTCCTGTATAATGACAAGCGTCATTAGGACAAATTACAAAATGCACTCAATTTAAATTTACTTAAAGGAAAAACAAAGGGGAAGGGCCATAATAAAAGAATGATCTGCTGACTGTCAAAATAAAATGTCTGATATTTGCCAGCCTGTCTTTGAAGTTCAAAAACCTTTGCAACCCAAAAAAATCAAAGCACTCTGTACAGCTAATTTTCTATGTGAAAATTCCTTCACGATAATAAGGGTGGGGTGACATCTGGGGTGCTTCACATTATTCCTGTAGGAGCTAAGAACTGTTACAAAACTGGTTGTCCAGTTCTTGTAGGATAACGACTGCTTATGCACATTGCTTTCCATTTCCAATGAAGGACAATGATGGTCCTGAAACAAACAGGAAGAGTCTGAGGAGGTTTTACCAGGGGGAGAAAAAGGTGTATATATAACATCAAAGACTAGTGGTCCTGGTACAAATTAGATTACACTTCATCTCACGGCAAATGGTGCAGCCTTGAATAAAATTCCACTTACAATAGAGCTGCAATTTAGAGGGTGCAAGAAAGTTCAGTTGAAGGGGAGCAGGAACAGTGCTGTCTGGAGGCCATTCCTGAAATGCATGTAGTTGGACTCTGCCATCAGAAATAGATTCAACAAGTTCCAGTGTCAGGAACCCTGGACTCCCAATGACATGACACCACGTTTTATCCATCTGGGTGCACATTTAGGCCTCCCAAGGTGGAATGCTTGATTTTGCAAGGAATATAACAGGGGTGACACTTTAAAGGTATCTTGGATCTTCTCCTTGTGAATGGTCCCGAGCGCTTTAAAGGCAATCCTAATGTCTACTAGGTGTCAATGTGTTGCTTTCATGTCTGGCTTGAAATAGTCATGCATCAAATTCGAGTACGTCTGGTTAGAGTTTTTGCAGCCAGGCAGTGAGGTTTTTCAGAGTCCAGTGTATACAAAGTTAGGTTGTGGGAGGATTCGCCAAGCTGCACATTGACCTCCTTGACCACATTGGTCGATGAACGGTGTGATTTGGAGTTGTGAAGTATAATGTGATGTGCTGTTGGCCAGTTTAATATGGGATGAGCGGTACTGTGAAATATGTTGTTCTATAGTAGGTTCTATTGTGATGTAGTGCAATGTGGCTATGCGATAATTGGAAAATTGGGATGATATGATGTACGGTGCGATATGTTGTAGATTTTCTTGGTATGCAAACGGATTGGTATGATGTAGTGTTGTCTTGTGTTGATGAGTAATGTTCTCTATGCCTTATTGTAATATGCAATGTGTTGCACCTTTCATTGTGTAGTGTCATACTGTGTGTAATGTTGTGCACACATGTGGTCTGGTAGGGAGTTTTTTTAACTGCTAAGTTTGGTGTGGTGCGCCATGGTTATACTGTGTGATCTAATGTGGTGCGGTATGGTGCATCGTGGAATGATGTGGTTGATGAGGTGTAGTATGGAGAAGTGCATTAAATGTTGCTGTGTGTGGTGTGGTATGGTCTAGATATGCGTGGTCTGGTGTAGTGTGATTAATTTAAATTGTGATTTACTAGAATATAATTTGAAATATCAGTGTCTGTGTCTCCCTGTTTCTGCGCTAAAGCACCAGTTGCAGTTCTGTGCTTTTGGTACTACTTTTTGTAGGGGAGTGTAGTTGATGTGTAATGGTCCTGGATACCCCACATAACAGCAGTCCACAAGGTGATCAGCAGATGTCTAGGTACGGAAACCTGACAGCACAGGACCAACCCTCTGGATTGGATGCACTAGACCCCTTCCACCTGGAGTTCAGCTATCAAGGTGTTTCTGACCATGTTTGGGTGAGGCTGCATGGCAGCCTTTGAGGCAATGTGGACAGGGGACTGGCCTGCAAGTGTGCTGTCATTGACAGACAGTAGCCTACTGTCCCTGTTGTGTTTTTAGCACATAGAGCCATGATGGCAGTATACCATGTTTTATGAATCCATAGTTGTGGCCACACTTTATAACGGGGTCACTGGAGTGAAGGGCTGCTGGCTCACTTGTGTGAAGTTTGTCTTCTGTGTGCTTTCCCCGTTCATAGCACTGATATCCTGCATGTAAGTTGTGCATATGCATGTCTTCAACTGGGTGATATATACATAGTACACGTGTGAGTGAGCCATATTAATGGAGGCCTGTGCCATCCATTATGAATACCCCCAGATCTGCTATTCGCACAACATGGCGTTACTGTTATTTTCCTAGACAGTGGTAGTGTATTTCTGACATTGCTGATACTGGATGGAGGACACGTGGACACTGAAGTGAGGCTAGTCGAGAAAGGCCTCTTTTAGAAATATAATTAAGCCCTTATCTTGGTAAGGGGCTGCTGATCTGAAAACACCGTTATTTGGTGGATAGTAGAGGTGAGGCCTGAGACTGCAGAGTCCGCTCTGCAAGGTGAGGGAAAGCTTTAGCTGAGGCTTGCCTTTTGTCTTTCCCTGATTAATTCCTTCAGGTTGCTGGTGACAGCTGGGTGCATAAACCTCCATGTGTCTCAGTTTGGGGCATTCCAGGCTGGAGACTATCCTGGTGTAAGAAGCATCTTGCTACACAAAGGCTATGTCTTTACTGGAGCCTGGAGAGAACGCTTAAAATGAGAACAACTTCAAACGATTCTGAAGCTGCAGAAAGTTTGAACACATCTCCTGTCTGATTTTGGTTGATAGAAGTGGGACCTCATTACTCCAGGTATTGTTCCAGTTCCAAGCAGTCTATGGTCAAGGGAGGGAGTGTTATGCAGTGCACTCAGAAGACTGCTGTTCAATCAGAACTGGGGCCTGCCTGACATTCAGCTTTCCAGAAGTGAGGGGACAACACTTGAGTCTGGATTTTGCTGGAAGAAATGTGTTTCTGTCCTGAAGGGCCTAGAAACCTGCTTGTCTAGAGAGCGGGAAGGAGCCTGCCATCCCTGAAGGAGTAGTATCTGTCCAGGAGGAGCGAGCAGCAGCATGCCCCAGGTATCGGTGGGGGCACCCAGAAGGAGACTAATGAGATAAATCTCTGGACGTTGATGTCTGTGTGCCTGCAGTCTCTCCACGTTAGTTCCTGGCCTACTCAGGGCACTGATCAGGGCACTGATCACATGTCAGAAGTAGTTGACCTGCGTGTGGTTCAGTCTGCCCAGAAGCACTTGGTCTGTGCATGGGTGCATCTGCTCAGATGTAAGTTGCCTCTGTGTGGCCACATCTACACACGGTATTCGGCCTGTGTGTGACTGCATCTTCATACCTGCGCAGGACTACACCTACCTACATATTGTACAGCCAGACGAGGCGACCCTTGCAAACTTTGTAAAGGCCCATGACTACTGCAACATCCATTGGAGGTTGAATTAGGACTGTGACTACCCAGGACTGCTGACGCCATGCCTGCTGGGCGCACTGCACTATGTTGGCCCTGGAGATGTAGCGGGTGCAGGTATAAATCTGCTGGCTGGTGCCCCACCTGTCAGGACAGAGTGTGTGAGCACAAGGGAGAAAGAGAGCTGGGCAGCTTCACAGACTCAATGAGGACTGCACCACCATGTGTGTTAAGAAAAATTCTGTGGTCGAACAGTAAAGACTGAGTGCAATAACCTCAGGAGTGGTAACTGCACCTGAGCCATAATCAACCCAATAACTGTTATCCCTAGACTCAGTGGGGAAACAGCCCGTATCAAGGGGAAGGATTGGAAAGATTGTGGATAGAGGAGCAGCACTGCAGAGACGGAGTTGAATCCGAGGGAGCAGAAGAGTGAGATGGATCATGATGAGGATGAGCTCAGTAAAAGAGGATGGTTCCAAATGCTCAGTGGAATCGTCTGAGTAGGGTTAAGAATGGCAAGTAGCATGCAGCTGTTTTGTTCCTTGTGAACTTGTCCATTTGCTGCCGTGTTATTGTACATGCCCAGGTCTGTGGTTGCTCAAGTCAAGCTGCTTGAGGATGCTGCCTCCTAAGGAGCCTCATTGAAGTGCTGAGTTCCTCCGTTCTAAGTCCTGAGAGGGCTGCCTGTGCAGCACCCATCACAAGGAGGGAAGCATGAGTAGCCGGGAGGAATAACAGTAAACCCATGCAGCCGCACTCTCTATTGTGGCAGCTGCCATTTTGCTGCTGATGTGGTGTTTGGTGATTGGCCACCCAAGTGGTTCCCTGGTCAGGTGGTCAGGGTGCACGAGTGAGAAGGAACCAGAAGAGGAGTAGATGGAGGGTTTGCCGTACCACGGCGATTCTTGGTTGCATCGATCGCGCAGCTAGGTTGCTCGTGCTGGTCTGCTCCTCAGTCGCTACTCTGGGCCCAGAGAAGCATTCCGTGGGGAGCGTAAGCAGCCAGGGCCAAAATTTGCACCTTTAACACATAGCTCGAGTGTTATTGCCTGTGAATCTGTCTCTCCAATAATGTCTGTATTTGCAGGACGAGGCCGGACCCTGGAGGCAAAGCTCTGACAATGGGCTTCCATCATTTGGCCCTCTTGGCTACACCCCTCCCCAGCCTCTTTCAGCCTTTGCCTTGAGACTTTATCCATCATGGTTTGGCTCATCCCAGTGGAGTATTATTCACCTTTTACCTACTGTATGCTTGCAGGTTTGGGTGCATCTTTTCACCACCTCTCAAGTGCTTGTACTGAGCTGCAGAGACGAATACTTGCCAAATAAGGGTCTCTGTATCCGTCGCTGCAGGCTCTCTCCTGCCTATCCCTGCCTAATATACTATCAGTGCATGCTTAGGATCTTTAAACCAGTGCTTTAAATGGGCCTGTACTGTGCGTTACTGAGTACTGGCACTTTTCTATTTTGAGAAGGAGAGTACCGGCACTTCTCGAGAGAAATCTAATACTATTAACTAGAGAGTACCGACCCTTCTCAGAAACAAGCAGGTACTCTGGTACAGAGTACCTGCACTTTTATTTTTCCATTTCAAACACTGCTTTAACCCCAAACCTATTGCTTTTGCCAACGCTTGCTAACGTGGCCATCAGCATCAGGCACACAGGTCTGTGTGTGCGGCGGCGCTTTGGTGTCTCTCGAGCTCTGCCTGTCGGGGAGATGGCGCCACACGCTGTTTGCTCTGCTCTGCTCTGCTCCCAGCTCTCAGTACCTCTGGCCCCTTGTTCCCGCTGAGCATCACAAGCTCGCGTTGCAACACTGTCCTGTTCTTTCTGAGAACTATCTTTATCATCTGATGGGTTTACCCTTGATCTTCGATCTCTGACTGCAGGCAGCGTGTATTCTGGCAAGGCCTGGTGGGAGGGCGGCCTAATGATTAAATGTGACACGTGGATTCCCGGAAGCAGCGGCGCGGGGAACCAAAGCACCTGTGCCGCGTGCCAAAGGAGCAGCTTGAGTGCGCAGCCAATCAAACGGTGAGAGAGGCAGGCTGACGCTCTCCGAACACTGCTGCCAACCACACCATGCCTGCTCAGAGGAACAGGCCCATTCTCTATTGTGATACACACTATGCCTGCTCAAAGGAACAGGAATACTCTGTACTGTGATCCACACCATGCCTGCTTAAAGTAATATAAATAAATAATAAATAATCCACATTTGTAAAGCGCACAATCACCCGTAAGGGTCTCTAGGCGCTGGGGGGCATCGGGAAGATTAAGCAAGCTATTGCCTAGAGCAGAGGTCTTCAAACTTTTTTAGGTTGAGCCCCCCCCCAGCTGAATTTATTTAGATGTCGGGCCCCCCCACCACTTGACAAAAAATTCTGGAACCTGGTATTCTACATAATCGACTGTCATCCGCATTTCCCAGTCCATATCTGGCTAATAATGTTAAACACAGTAAGAGTGTTTAGAAAACTGCAGGTTTGCGAGTTGGTGTGGTGAAATGACAGAGGCTTACTACACAGTCCAAAACTACATTTTTCAAGATAAAATGTGTGCAAATTGTTACGGGTTCTCCACTTAATTCTTGCAAAGCCTCCTCAAAGAAACTTCTGTGGTCAATAAAATGAGTACCATTAAAAGACCATGCTCTCCACTGAGAAACACTGTCCAATGGCATTAAAAAAAAAAAATTCAACTCTGGCCATCCTAAGCAGCACTGGGTGTAAAATGTAAACTGCAGTTGGTGAGCAGTGAGCGAATTACGGCAGTGCTTCTGTATCCGATAACACATGAACGAAATAACCTGCAGAAAATCCTGGCACATTTTAAAAGCCATTCTGGAAGGAGAATGCCATTTATATTCACAAAAGATTCTAATTTCAACTTTTTCTCAATCCATCTGCAGAAAAGTGCAAATAAGCATATGCTGGGGAAAATAGGTTTCTCATACTTATGCTTTTTCTACCTAAGCGAGCTATGGTGAGCCCTGGCGGTCCATGTGTTACTGTAAGTGACAAAAAGACCACTGTTAAACACTTTGCAAAACAATAAATACATAAATAACATACTCACGTTCTTGTTTTCACTTATTCTCGTTCACTTGCACTCTTTTCCTCTTCCTCTCTCCCTCACACACACTCTCATCTTCTCTCATTCCCTTTCCCTCCATTTTGTTGCCCAATTTTACGCTTCTTCTTTCCCATTTCGGTTTCTATCTCTTCCTTTCTCTTTTCACTCCCTTCTATTCCACACTCACTTCCTATCTCCCTCTTCCTCCTACTACCACCCATTTTTTTCATACCTCCTAACCTCTCTCTTCCTCTGCACGCCTTCTTTTTCTCACCTTTCAGTATATACCTCTCCTCACTTCTAAGGCCTCGTTCATCCCCTTCCCCTCCCATGTTTTCTCGTCCTCCATTCTGCCTCTCCCTCTTCCACTCTCCTTCCTCCTCTGCTTCTCCCTCTTCCTCTCATTCTCCTTCCTACACTTTCTTTCACTCTATGCTCTGTTCTAATCCCAGATTCTTTTATGTGTTTCATCTCCTGCCTCCTCCGGCTTGTCTTTAACTTTCCCAGTTCCCTCTGGGTGCCAGCAAAGCGTGGGTGTAAATGCCAGGCCGGGTATGATGCCCCTGCCCTCCCGTTCTCCGGACAGATCTGGATCCTTAATTGTACCCAAATTAATCTATACCGGAAAGGGCGCGGTTTCTACAAGGAGCTCGAAAATCTCTCTACATTTTTTCATCTTACTGGTTACGCTGTTAGACAAGTATTGCAAGGACTCTGGAGATGGGGACACTATTTCCGTGGTGCCTTCACCATCTCTTTATTATTTTTATGCTGTCAGCAGCCGATGAATAATTTCGCAGATATCACGAGCCAAGAACAGGCGCCCATTGGAATTAAAGGGCTTCTCTCGACCGCCCCCTCCCCCACCCCTCCTGCGTCTCTGGGTGGCAGCCCGGGATGAGACAGCTTCAGCTTCGCAGACACACAGCCCCCTTCTAGTTCTTCACAGGTCTTTTAATGACCTTTTGCATGTTAATCAGGTGTTGATGATTTTCACCCCTTCTTAGGGCCCCTGCAGCTCCACTCTGCCTCTCTGCCGTGGGAAACAATGAAAGGTGAAATTTTATGGTGGAGAGCGCGCCCCCCCTGAGATGGCGTCGCGCCCCCCCAGGGGGGCCCGCCCCACAGTTTGAATAACTCTGGCCTAGAGTCACATGGTGCTGGGCTAATCTGCCACAGGGGCCAGGGATCGAACCGAGATTCCAACGTCAGTCGCCCTAGCAGCGGCGCCCCACCTCTTCCTCTCAGGAACAGGCCGGCTCCCTGCTGCCAAGCACAAAACACCTGCTCAAAAGAACATGCACCTCTCTGCTGTGATCCACACCACACCTGCTCATGGGAACAGGCACATTTTCTGCTGTGATCCACACCACACCTGCTCATCATGGGGACAGGCACATTCTCTACTGTGATCCACGCCATGCCTGCGCAAATGAACAGGCCGGCTCCCTGCTGCCAAGCACAAAACACCAGCTCCAAAGAACAGGTACTTCTCTGCTGTCATCCACACCACACCTGCTCATGGGAACAGGCACATCCTCTACTGTGATCCACACTACGCCTGCTCGTGGGAACAGGGACGCTCTCAACTGTGATTCACATCATACCTGCTCGATTTAAAAGGTCCACTCTGCTGCCAACCACGTGACAACTGCTTAAAGGAACAGGCAGACTCCTGCTGTGGTGTTCACCATTCCTGCCCAAAGAAACAGGCCGACTCTGCCGCCAACCACACCACACCTGCTGAAAGAAATAGAAACACTCTCTGCTGTGAAAAGCACCATTTCTGCTCATACGAACTGTCCCGCGCTCTGCTGCCAACCGCACCACACCTGCTCAAACAAACGAGTACATTTTCTGCTGAGATGAATACCACACCAGTTCAAAGAAACAGGCCCGCTCTCTTCTGTGATCCACAACATCCTTGTGCAAAGGAGCACACCTGCTCTCTACTGCCAACCAAATCAAACCTGCTCAAAGGAACAGGCCCACTTTCTGCTGCCAACCACACCATAGCTGATCAAAAGGACAGGCACCTCTGCTGTCATCCACACCACACCAGCTCATGGGAACAGGCATGCTCTAGGGTCTAGCTGTGATTCACATTATGCCTGCTCGATGGAAAAGGTCCACTCTCTGCTGCAAACCGCGAAACACCTGTTCAAAGGAACAGGCAGACTCCTGCTGTGGTCTGCACCATTCCTACTCAAAGGAAAAGATACGCCCTCTGCTCCCAACCACACCACACCTGCTCAAAGAAACAAACACGCACTCTGGGATACGCAGCATCCCTGCTCAAACGAACAGGCCGGCTCTCCGATACCAACCGCACTATGGGTGCTCAGAGGTATAAGCCTCTCTCTGCTGTTATTCAAAAAATGCCTGCTCAAAGGAAGAGGCACGTTGTCTGCTTGTATACAAATCTTATCTGCCCAAAGGAGCCAAACTATGAACTGCTTCTACCCACACCAAACCTGTCTAGTTTTAATTTTGTCTAGGTGCAACATTTCCAGGATTTCAGTGTTCTTATGTGTGGCATTTTAAGGCTTTATGTGTGACACTTTTTTGTGCATGACAAGAAAACACAAACCCGTTATATTCATTTAATGAGATGAATGTACAAAAAAATGCACCGTTCGTGCATTGTAATGTCTGGAAAGGCCTTAATAACTCAACAGCACTCTGGCCTATGGTGTCAGTTACATAAGACAAGGCACATTGGCAGCTATGTCGTGGATTTCCCCATTATGACTCATGGGAGTTGGCATTTACAATGGAGAAGAAACATGGATTAAATGACGCTTCCAATCCTCAGAGAGAAAAATATCAAATATTGCAAATTGCTTTAACAGACCTTTGTAAGAGTTTTGCTACATCAGGGATGAATAATGTAGTGAAATAGCACAGAGCTGTGGCGAGACCAGGGCAGGAAACACCAAATGTATCATGAAACCAGGAGACGAGAAGGGCAGACAGCTACTTTTAATGTCACTATGTTACAGTTTCTTGCCATGAGGAGAGAAGCGAACGGGAGACAGCTACTTTCAATGTTAGTGTGTAACAATGTTATTTAAGTAAACAACTTAGCCAGTCTAGGGTAGGATTTCCATAGCAACCCACCTCCCTTGGGCCAGGCTCACACTCGAGGAGCTAGCTTCAAGATAATGTGTTACAATACAATTTTAGTGCGGTGATGCGGACACCAGCACTAAAATGTGTTATAGTCAGTGCTTAATTTGAGGCGGTGCTTTCCGGTACTCAGCACCGGCACCTAATCCTCAGCACCGGCACCTAATCCTTACCACCGGCGCTTATAGCACCAATTAAGGACACACTCATTTGGAAGGCACGTGATTTTCCCCGAAATCACAGGATGTTGAGCCGCGCAGAGACTCGAGCCCAGTTCTCCTGCTCCAAAATGGACTGCTCTAGCCCTTAGGCCAAGTCCTCTGCAGAATAATAAGTGCCAGGGCTCTAGTCACTAGGCAGTTGGCACCAACACATTTCTCCTGTTAGCGCTGCCTCCTAAGGAGAGCCCCAGCACTTTTAATTTTACAAATTTACCAAAGGTTATAGTAACCCAAGTACTTGGAGATCTGCCTGTTCAAAGGCGCATATCCCACCGTGCCATGACCGCCACATCATGCAGGCTCAAAGGATCATGTACGCTCTTCTATGTCATCAGCAATATACCTGCTCAGAATAACAGCCTGAACTCTGCTTACACTGGTGCTAGCCAAACCATACCTGCTCGGAGGATAAGGCCTATGCGCTGCAAACGATACCGCCATCCATACCACACCTGCCCAAAGGAGAGTGTCCACTATACTGCCCTCCATGCTCCAGCTACCCTGAGGAGCCAACCTATGGGCTGATTGCATTGCTGCTGCCCTCACTATACCAGCTGAAAGGCACAGCCCCACTGTCTGATGCCAACCACACCATGCCTGCTCATGGAACATGCCCAGCCGCTAACAATGCTGCTATCCACACCATACTTTTCTGAGTAACCCAGATGCAAGATTCCCTGGTAGCTTGACATGTTTATCCCTGTTCCCAGCACTGGCAAGTGGCCTACTGGCCTCACCCCAAATACTGTGCAGAAGCTATGCAGCCGGTCCCTTTTGCTGCATTCCACATGCATGATCAAAGCATGTCAATGATCATAGGGGGATGGCATCGTGAGCAGTGCAGTATGTGGACTATATGAGTAGCTGTCAGCAGGAACCACTTTGGAATGACGCAGACTGAATGATGCAGAAGATGGAGTTTGGAGACAGCCTGCCAGAGTGGCATTGTGTACTGCTAGCATTCCTGATGCTTTTGTAAAGTTAGAGGCTCTGAAATGTGGGAGGATGGAGACAGTGATCCCTATAGAAGTGCAGAAGTTACCATCTGGTGGGGTCCTGTGTGTCTCCCTTCCTCCAATACCCTCATTAGTCTGGAGGTAGGTTGTGGAGTGGTGGAGACAGCGGTCTCTTTTGTAGGAAGGGTTGAACTTTTCCGCTCAGGGCCCGCCGTTGGCTGCTGCTCCCAAACGTCTGATAGCGTTCCTGTGTGAGAGCTTCCTTCCTTCTTGTACTCATGCTATGAGTACTCCCTTGGAGACTCTCCTCGTCAGCCCCTGCTGCTTAACCGCCATCTAAAAGCAACAGCCCTATGTGCTCTAAAGTAATGAGTCTGCCTCCAAAGAGCGCCAGAACAGAGCAAGGGGAAGCAACATTCCATGTAGAGCAAGAGGAGGACTAAATAAGAAACAAATGGTTGCAATCCAATCTTACTGACCAAGCTACGCCCCTGCTTGTGCCCGCACTCAATCAGGTCCCGTCCACCTTGCAGGGTAAAACCTGTTACTGGTCTATGAGAATACGCACATTGATATCGGTTTCTATCTGTGTTCCCCAGGCATTAATGTGTCCTCCATTGGTCCACAACTGGGTTGTTGGCAGTTCCTCACATTTTGGCAGGGCCGGACTGGGAACAGCAACTAGTCCTGGCAGATTATTGCTTGATCGGCCATGGGAGCAGGGAGGTGCTAGCAAAAAGCACCACTCCTGCTTTTGTGACAGGGGGGGCCGATATTGCACCCAGTGACAAAACCGGCCCTGTGACCACAAAACTGGCCCCCACCCCTCTGGCTCACCGGAGAAATGCCCAGTGCCCGCTACGGCCAGTCCGACCCTGTATTTTGGTGTACCCCTCCCAGACAGGCCAGGCCGTACGGTGTGAGGAGTGAAACGCGTTGGCTGAACTCGCTACATATTTTATTGATGTGCTTTTTAGCTGGATAAAGATAAATAAAGAAAATTTTTCTACTTATTTCTCTTTGGACTTTCATTTTGGTGCGCCCCCATGAGCATTTAAAAAACAGGCCGTACTCTTTGTCTTCTGGTGTCACAAGGAAGGAGGGTTGGAGCTGTAAATTCTCTATCACCGAAATCAAAACCAAATGGGCAAAAAGAGCGCAAGGCTTTCTACGCAACTTTCTTTCAGTCCTTTAAGGGCAACACGTCTAGGAAAAGAATGAAAGAAGAAGAGGGCAGGGGCGTCAAATGGGAATCTGCTTTTCTTCTTCATTTCACAGAAACCTAGGAACTTTTAAGGATGTCAGGTATATTCCCACAATCTACATCCCTGTCTAGAAAAGCGTCTCCATCATTTATCTAAAGTACCATCTACGCATAGGAGAACCAAGATGGATTCCTGTTCCCACACAATAAAGCACCACAGATAAACTCCATGCTCATCATACCACACAAGCAACATGGACACTTTACACACGTTCTACCCGAAGAGACCCTTCTTCTGGCTGACCACAGGGAGCTGGCTTTACGTTAAAATGTGGCAACTACAGATTGCAGCTTCGAATCCTTTCTAAATATTGCTTATAGTGTGTGAGACTCCATTGAGAAGGTTTGCTACACAGCAGAGGCCCAAATTCCTGAGGTCAGAAAGAGAAATCCATGTGTTTTTTTGGGAGTTTTCCTATCAGGGAAGTTCTTAACTGGGTCCATTTTCTTGAAAAAGGTTCTTTCATTCTCAATGTCTCACTGTTGAGAATTCTCGGGCATCTAGGGCCATAGTATCAAGAAAGGGCGATACATTATCGCCGCTTTTATAGGCAGAAAACTGCAGCTAAAGCGGCGATAATGGGCTTGATAATAGGCCCTTGTGAATTCCCATAGAAGCCCAGGTTCTGGTGTTAACAGTTTTAGCTGTTGCTCAGAGCTCCCGTCCCCACCGCAATGATATACAGAGAGAGAAGGGTAATAGGTTATTCCCCTCAGCCATGAGTTGTGGTGTCAATAACATTTTGATTAGGCCATACTATAGCCTTATAGCCTATCGTAGAGGGCTATATCGGCTATTAAAGGCCCTCTCCAGCATTAAAGGCCCTGAGCCATTGTGTGTTGTAAATGTCAGTTATGTTGTATTGAGTTTTCTGCCTCACTGGCATCCAGCTATTTCTCTGGCTAGTAGTCTTATCTGTTTACCTATAGATGGGTGTCTTATCTTTATACATTTTGGCTTATATTGCAGTGCATGGACGGTGAGTGCACCATGTATTGAAATGGAGGCACATTCACCTAGTTTCTTAATGGCAATCTGCCAGTGGTTTGCAGCTTATGTTCCGCTGATGTTGGCAGAAACAACAACAGCTGAAACCCTCCACATGGCGGTGGATTAGCAGAGGGGCAACGGTGGAAATATTAATCTTGCCAAGCAGCTCTGTTGTGGCAAAACATGTAAACGTGGGTTAATTTTCATATTATTCTGACTTAAACAACATTTCCTATAGAAGCATAACTTGGCGAAAAGTTGGCGAGGGTTGTAGGGGAGAGCACAGCAAAAGATGTGAGCATAGAGAACTTCATCTCACTGGCTAGCTTCTTGGTTTCTTGCTGCATGCACCCTAACAGTTTCTTCATGGATAACCCCTGCTACTAACGCAGTAGATAATTATTCCGATGTAGCCAAACTGTCAGCACATGTATCGCTCAAACAAATAACATAAGCAGGCAGGTGTCTTTTATATATATACTAGCAGCCCGTCCCGACGTTGTCCGGGGCTGAAATAGAATGTGTGCAAAGGGTTGTAATAGACAAGCAAAATTTATTGTAAGATCTCACGGTGACGGTATACCACATTTTTTGTTTCAGTTGAATCGGGACGGAGAATAAATTGGTTTAAAGTAAACCGTGAGGTTAGCAGTATTCGGTAAGTATCACAAAATGTAAGATTATTTAGGAGCGTTATTTATCATTGACCTTACACGTCGTTATGTACCTGTTTATTGAAGTTGGTCAAAGACGGTAACGTTAGTTGCAAAGTTCAGTGCAATATGGCCGTGCGCTTGTGCATGAACCGTTCGCCAGTACGTTGATTGGCCTTAATCCCCGCTTGAGGGCCGTAGCAATTTTGGCAGTGGTAAATGCGAAGGCTGGCTGTTGTAAATCTGTGTACGCTGAGACTGCAGTGCGTGACAGCGTGCTTGCGAGGCCTACACGTGCAATAAGCGAAGCTTGTGCTCCCCGCTGTTAGTGTGAGTGGCTTGAGCCCCCGCCTGAGCACCGGAGCAGTATGCAAAGCTTTGTGATCCCCGCTGTTAGGCTGAGTGGCTTGAGCCCCCGTGAGAGCACCGTACCAATGCCGCGGCCCGTGAAGCCCAGCCCATTGGTGTTTGCCCACGCCCCTCTGACAATGTCCACAAGGCGCGCCCCGTGAATGCGGCGCCCATTCAGGTTTTGTCACACCGAAAGACCGCAATAAGAAGGGCGTGAGGATGACGGCGACAGACACCCTCAGCAGTAGAGACTTTCCTGCAATTGAGGTCCTTGAGGATTTGCGATTAGAACAGGATTCCGACGTTAGTCAATTGGACATCGCACAACGAGCAATCCTACAAGGAGTAGAGTAGGAGAGGGATGAAAGTATGTTTAAACCCACTTCAACTTTTGTGCCACAATCACCATGGGACGCTGTGGACGTATTTACAGAGGCCATGAAGAACGACCTCATGCAATACCTGGAAAGCGGAGCATCGAGCCGTAAGGAACAACCATCACTGCCCGCCAACGACTGGCTTTGAAAACCCTGATGAGTGACAAAACCCTCGTGATCAAACCCTTCGACCAAGGGGGGGAATGTGGTCTTAATGGGTAGAGACCAATACATAGGAGAAGCACTGAGGCAACTTGCAGATGAAAAATTCTACATGAAATGTACAACTGCATTATATCAACAAAGTATCACACAATATGAGACACTAATTCGGAGGTGGTACAGTCTTCAGATGCTGGGGAAAGATGAACATCTCTTCCTAAGGAACAACAGCCCAATGACACCCACCTTCTACCATCTCCCCAAGCTACATAAAAATATGGACTATCCTCCCGGCTGCCCCATTATTTCGTCCATTGGCAGCTTGATGGAGAACATGTCCCGCTTTGTGGACAACGCCTTGTTTCCCTTGGTGGTGAAACTAGAATCCTACATACACGACACCAAGGATTTTTTAACCAAGATCCAGGAGTTAGTTTGGAGCCCACATTATCTGCTGATGGTTCTGGATATTACCAGCCTATACACTTGTATAGAACATGGGCACGCCTGGAGGCAGTCAGACATTTTCTAGAACAGCGCCAGATGAGATTTGCTAAACATAACGAAATGATTCTTGTATTCACAGAATTTTGTCTAACTCACAATATCTTTCTTTTTGAGGACCAACTGTACATCCAAAGGTCCGGTACGGCGATGGGCACCTGCTTCGCTCCCAGCTACGCAAACTTTTTCGTGGGCTAGTGGGAGGAGCAGGTGCCCAGGAGCTGTGTGGTTCTACAAGATAGAGGGGAGGCAGTATGCTGGCACCGTTACATCGATGATTTATTTATCGTATGGAATGGTGGGACAAATACAGCAGAGGAATTCATCAGGGTACTTAACAACAATGACCTAAACTTGCATTCCTCAGGTACAATTAGTCCGGTGGCAGCGGAGTACTTGGACCTGAGGGTGTTTGTCGAGGGGGACCATCTGCATACTGCCCTCTACAGGAAAGAAACTGCTGGCAACTCAACACTCTTTGCCAGCAGTAGCCGCCCTCCCCAGCTCATAAGGAGCATTCCTTATGGAGAACTTCTTAGGCTCCGAAGAAATTGCTCAAGGGATTCAGATTTCGAGGCGGCTGCCTCAGAATGTTTAGCGCGCTTTTCTATTAGGGGCTATGGTGAGGAACTTCTAAACAAAACACTGAAGAAGGTAAGAAAGATACACAGGGTAACATTATTGATTACCGACAATCAAGGTGGTGGTCGAGAGAAAAAAGCAGTCGCTAACAAAGGGAAGTTTAGATTGATCACTGCCTACTCATCAGCCGCTAACGATCTCAGAGCAATGCTACATAAGAACTGGCATATATTACAAACGGACAGCACACTGAAGGAAGATCTACCTGCATATCCTCTATTAACATTCAGTAGAGCAAGATCACTAGGTGACATGTTGGTCTCCAGTCACTTGGAGAAACTCGCACCCAAAACCAATACCTTGAAACAGATGATGGGATTCTTTCCCTGCAGGCGCTGTAAAGCATGTGCCGGCAGCAGAAGAGTGCTGTCGTACACCATACCCGACACAGGGAGAACATTGCCCATTAAGAAATTCATAACCTGCAGCTCCCAGTTTGTAGTGTACTGTTTGCTCTGCCCCTGTGGCCTCCGCTACATCAGCAGTACAATAAAGGAACTCAAACTGAGGATATTGGAGCACCTGCGGGCAATCGAAAAGGCGGATCCCGCCTACCCGGTTGCCCGGCACTTTGCTGAAGAGCATGGCAAGGATCGGGATAAACTCCAATTCTTTGGGTTGGACATTGTCCCACTCAATGTTAGAGGAGGCGACCGCCTGAGAAGACTCCGCAGGTTAGAATCAAGGTACATCATAGACCTCTCCACCAAACATCCTAGAGGACTTAACAGTGGAGAAGAAATGGCATTCCATCTAGGAAAGTGACACTAAACAATTTGACAATTTTATTAATAAACTGCATGATTACTTAAAATCTTTACAGTATAAGATAAAAAAAAAAAAAGAAGCTTTATGAACGTCCCGACTCACCCCCTCACAAGTCCCATCCACACATAAAAGTGAAAGTCACTTTAGGTTAAATATAACATATTAGTCCTGATTAGCTGTCCAAGCAGAGTTCTTTTAAAAGGAGTGATGTATAGGTTGTACCAGTGTTTCCCAACTGATAAGGGGAGGCACATGAAAGTTCGGTAGAGTCAATTCATGTACCAAGGGCTGTTGACGAAAGATGGATTCTTCGTGGGTCTTTAAACTAGCCCAGGTTGGATAACTGGGGCGGAAGGCTTCCAGTTACTTTGCAGACAATGCCGTTAAGTGGGAGTCGAGTGCCATTTTTACCTGGTGTATAAATTTCGCAACTCTGGCTACCAAACAGGTCGTGGAGACTGAGAGGCACCAGTCCGAAGCCTCTCTGCAAGTTCTATAGTCCGTATTCCGTAAAATCGGAAGCAGCAAGCGATGGCGATCATTGGCCAGCTTTGTGCAGCAGCACAGCAAGTGTAGCCAGGATTCTCTGCGGTAGTTGCATAGACGACAGGCCAGGGTGCCATCCGTACGGGCCCATTTGGGGTTGAAGTCCATGATCCTGAGGGCCAAAGTCGAAAGTACAAAATTTTCTTTCTCGCGCAAGTGGATACTGGATCTTGCAGGTAAGGTTGGGGTTTACCTGGAATATATGATTTGTCCAGGGCCTGAGTTAGTGGATTTTGCCGAAGAGATGCAAGGTCAAGTCCAAAGGAGATGATCCGGACTTGGCGCTTAACTGCTTGGGCCCAGGCTGAGAAAGGAATTTCGTGCAGGGGCAAACTCCTTCTTTCGATTTTCAATGCTGCAATAGCTTGTCCTACCTTTGAGTACCAGGGGGAGCCCACCTCATCAAAGATTGATTTTAGGGAGTGCTTTAGCGAATGTTCTGGTGCTTTCAATACTCTAATATAGAGTTTTAAAAGGTCCCCCAGTAATACCAGCTCAGGTCGCTTAAGGCCTATTTCTAGCCTTAATCTAGTGTTCCTTGCGTATCTAGGGGCCTGTAGCACCATCTTATAGGCTTTCGCTTGGGCCGCGTTAACCACTTTGTCAAATGCACCAGGGTAGGCTATATGCCCATATGCAATGGCAGGGATCAGTTTTGCCCGGAGCACTGTCAACATTGGTTCTGCGGTGGCATAAGCGTCTTAGCGACAGAATGGTTTTGTTAATTTTAGGTTTAAGCTCCTTCAGATGTTTGACTGCAGAGGCACTCTCAGAGACCCAGGTGCCCAGATAGCTGTAGGATGGGGCAGTGACGATACGGTGCTCCCCCAGAGACCATGAAGCTTCTTTTTTGAGGGGGTATTTGCCAAAAATGACGATTTTGGTCTTGCTCACGTTGATCCGTAAGTCATTTGACTTATTGTATAAGGCCAAACTGCTTAAGGCTCTTTGGAGCCCCACCCTAGTGTGGTCCATGATCACCGTGTCGTCTGCATACTGGAGTGTTCCCAAGACGAGCCTCCCCAGTTTTGGAGGTGCTAAGTTGGCATCTTTCAGAGCTGTCCCCATGTCCGCAGTATACAAGTTGAAAAGCATGGGGGCCAAGACGCACCCCTGCTTGAGGCCCGAGTTGGTTTCAATTCTTTCGGTTGTTATTGTAGGGCTTAGCTTCACCTTGACCCAGGTGCCCTCATAGACCGTTTTTATAGCTTTTAGCAGAGCCTGTGGTAGCCCCCACGAGACAAGTTTTGCCCAGAGCCGGCCCCTGTTCACTCGGTCAAAGGCTGTGGAGTAGTCTATGAAACAGCAGAACAGGGGCGGTTTGTTCCTCGTATTGGCCTTCTTCGCGAGGTAGGAAAGGGCTAAGATGTTGTCAAGAGTGGAGCTATGGGCCCTAAAGCCGGTCTGTGTGGGCGGAAGAATGCCGTTCTTGTCCACCCAATCCTCCAGATCCCTGAGAAGAAGGCGGGCGTATATCTTTGCTTCTGTGTCGAGGAGAGCTATAAGCCTATAATTGGCCGGGTTCGTGTGGTCCCCCTTTTTATGGATGGGGAATAGAATAGAACCTTTCCAAGAGGATGGCAACATTGCCGTGGCAAAAGAATGGTTAAATAAAGGGGTGAGTCTGGATGCAAAAAAGGCTGGAGCGCCATCAGTTCTTATGACCTTGATGCACTTTAGAACCTCCATTTCTGTGAATGATCCGGTGCAGGTCGAGTTTGCGCCTTCTGACGTAGCTCTTTCGGGTTCGATAATTTCCGCCGCCACCTTGGACCACGCACGGCTTCCTGCAGTGGCCTGATTTGACTCGCAGGTATACAGCCCCTTGGCATACTGTTCCCACACTTTCCCTGCCACACTATTTTCCTTTTGCTCTCCTCTGGGGGTCAGACTGTTAATGAAACGCCAAAGCTTGCTATTGTCATTACCTTTAATTAAGGAGTACACAGTCAACCAATTCTGTTCAGTCTGCAGTTTTTTGTGGGCTCAGACTTTCTTTTTATAGTCTGTTCGCAGAGCAGCAATGGAGTATCTCCCTGACAAATGAGTGCCTTTCTTTTGTGCCCTGATTGCCTTATTTAGAGCACGCTTACACTGTGACAGGCACCACAATGTTGCACGGCGAGGATCAGAGTGGAATTGGCGACTTCTTGGATGATGGTTATTGCCGGCTGTCCTGCGGTATCGTCCGTAGTGGGAGGGGTAGGTGCCTAGACGCCCTCTGCCAAGAACTACCAGGTGTTTTACACCAAGTTCTGGCCCCACCAGGTCAGCGCGAGGGAGCTTCCCGAGTAAAGAATACGGTTCTGGGAAGGGCCCTGACGAAGGATTGCCATACGACACACACCAGGTCGTATACTGGATCCCCCTGATCACTGAGGGATCCCCTGCAATTATATGAGCACTATTCACATTTTTTGGTCCTGACGAATTGCCTTCTTGGCGAGAAACATGTTGACCATTGACTCACTAAGGGTTGAATGAGGCTCGACTACCTTGCTTGTTCCGCCTCTATACCCCTTATCATTTTAATAAAGCAGTGAGCCATACCATTAAAAGTCTATCTTTTTGGACTCTACTGACTTTTTTTAATCTCACCCACGCTCACTTTTGCACAACCACAAACCCCTCCTTTTCTAGGCCCCTTACACCCACACACCCTTTGGCGAAGGAATAGAAGATCCCCGCCAAAGTGCAACATCCTTTGTTGCCCGACAGGCATTGCACCGCCAGTCTGTCGCAGGGGCAGGATACCGATGATGACGCTGGACGATCACCGGGTGGGATTACAAATGTAGTCCAACCGGTGAGCTGTGTGAGGTATCCCTACAAATTCCGAAAAGGGTTCACAACATTCACCCTTTCTGCCTGACTCGAAGAGAGAGGCTTATGCCAGTCATTTGGCTGACTTTGCCCGGGGAACTCTGTATTAATTTTTGTTAATTTTTGTTGGTTAGTATTGCCCAGACGTTCCAATAAGTTGGAGGTCAGAGTTTCCCAGAGGTGGATGATGTTCTTAGTTTGAACTGGGTTAGGTTCTTCCTCCCTTCTAGCTACATAGTCTAGCAGGCTATGACTGAGATTGGTTGACCATTTTATTCTTTTAAGCACATTGTGATGTTCCTCCCCCGTGGTAGTTCCAATAACTGCTTGTAATTCTGCTTTTACCCGTGCCAGATTGAATGTGGCGCGGAGGGGCCTATGATCGCTTTCCTCTCTGTCGTCCACTGTGAAGTTGCAAAGATTGTGGGCAAGCCCTTCATTGATAAAGATGTAGTCTATAGTAGAGACATTTCTAAAGGTCGGAATGGTGGTCCATTCAGGTTGGGTCTTTTTTTGTATTCTATGGGTGGAGTGCAGCTTAAAATTTGCGAGAAATTCAGTCAGTGGGACTGACTTCTTGCTTGATGGAGTCTCCGAAATTAAACCCAAGCCTCTGTGATTGAAGTCGCCCGCGATTATTACGTCTTGGTCCTTCCAATTTATTAAAAGATCTTCCAAAATTGAAATAAGTGATTCCATGGCCTGGGAGGATTGATACTTAATTGGGTTGAAATAACAATTAATTAGTAGAAGGGGGCGAGATTTTCGACCCGATGACAACCCACTGATTAGGATGGCTTGAAGATCAGGAGACCCCAACTTTAATTCAGTTGTGTTAATTTTGCACGCATGACTTACGTAGATAGAGAGGCCCCCTGACGGGCGTCCAAAGATTGTCCGTTTGGTCGCTGGTTTAAAATGTTTGTAAAAGCCACCAATGGCGGTCGTTGCCCTTGCCCAGGTTTCCTGAATACACAGTATGTCCCCCTGTGCGAGGTATTCAGGTGTAGTTATGTCCCTAAAGATGTTGCTCATCCCCGCAATATTCCATGAGATAATGGATAACTCGCAGGCTAGGCCCCTAAGTGGATTTGAACAGGCGTTATTTACATGGCTGTTTATTATGTTAGGGACACTGTCTCCATGTGGCCTCCAGGTGATCCGATGTCTGGAAATGCCGCTGCACGCTCCGTTGCCCGTCGTTTTGCTGGATTTTGATTTTTAGCGGGGTTTTTGTCCGCCCTGATTTCGCCCCTATTTCTGGGCGGGTGTACCTTATGCCTTTAAGAATGGATGACGGTTCTGGGGTGTCCTGTTGCGGCAACAGGACGTGTGGATATTTCAGTGTACTTGGTGCAGCAACTTCAATGCCCCATTCAGCGAACAGTGTTGCTTCCTTAAGGACAGCCTGTTGGACTTGCTGACTCGCAAGTCCGATTATGGTGGAATCGTCATGAGTGTCTGTCTCCAGTCTCTTGAATATCACCCACTCAATATTTTCTGAGGTGATTTGGGCCAGGGAGGCAATATGGCCAAAGAGGCGGACAATGTTGGACCTGTTCAAGATGTCAAATGAGCCTTTTGCTGTGTACCTTGGGGTTAACTGCAGCTCATAGGGGGATTGTTTTTTTTTTTGTGTGATGGAGCACAAACTCACCCCTTCTCCCTGGAGCTTTAGCCTCTGGTTACTGAAATTTAAAGGGTTTTTGTGAGTGGGTTCTAGCTGCTGCCCATTGGGCCCCATGCTTGATTGGCCTTCCACACTCGGACATCCTTGCCACTCCCCCTGGTCTGATGTTAAATTTAGGTAATTTTTGAGTGCGACTCCTGGTTGCTGATTCCCTTGCCCCTCAGTTGGTGGACCTACCACTCTTGACAGTACTGGTTGTGCGCCCTGTTGTAGTTTGGGATTTGTTACAGACTCATGTTGCAGAACCCAACCGGAAGGGCTGGGGGCACTTAAAGGTGCTGAGACGGCCACCTGTGAAGGCCTTTGTTGGGGAGCCTCATTGGTTTGACCTTCCATGAGAGGGATTTGTTGACTTTGGGCCTCACCGCGAACAAGAGGTGCGTCACATGACTTGCCCATTTTAGACACCTGCTTGGGTATGAAAATGGGGAAGAGTGGTTTAGGGATACGTTTAGTTTCAGTGTCGCCCAGGGTTGATACCACCGAGGGTGTGTTTCTGCTTCTGGCTTTGGACTTCTTAAGTTGTTTTTTGAGTCTTTTTTTGGCTCTCCTTGATAACGGGGCTTTGGCACTTGCTAATGCTCCTTCGACCCTCTCCACCTGAGAGGTAGTAACAGACAGGTCATCACTAACGGTCTCGAGATCCGAGACCTCGGGGTCACCATTCCCTTTATTAGCCAAAGTAAAGTTAATGCGGGGCCCTACTAGGGGAACCTTTGAGGCGCTATAAAAACTAGATTACCATCTGGGCAGGGACCCTTTAAAGGATAGAACAGGGATTTTCCATTATCATGTCACTACTGGGTTCACTGCATCTATAATCTCCCATCTCCGTTTGGGTGAGGGATAGGAAATGAGGTACCATATATATAAGCAGATAGAGAAGGGACATAGATCCTTTGCTCTAATTTGTAAGCTCTTCCTTCTGTTGTTTTGTATTGGTTTCGTTTTGTCTTTTGCCTTTTCTGAGGTCTGCCCTGCACCTAATTACCATCTACAATGCTATTGCAGGGATTATAATATACCATTGTATAAAAAACCTCACTGTGATTTGAACTGAGCCTTATGTACGAGAATTTTTAGTCGAGTACATAGAAATTTTTTAATCGAGTACATTGAATTTATTAATTGAATCAACGTTAGCAACTTCAATAATGTATTCCGTAAGTTCTCGAATATCTTGATCTGATGAAAGCTGATTTTTGATGAACTGTGGTGTTATTTTCAGTATGTAGGAAATGCATAATCATGATGGGACATCCTGAACATAGGACATTAGCCGATCCACGGCTTTATTTTTTGTCAAAATCTTGTGACAATTTTGAAAGTAATATACCCTCCTTACATGAATACGAAGTTGATCAGTGGACGTCAAATCATTTTTTGTATGTGGAATAATGTTCAATATAGACATTCCAAAATGGCGCTCATGTTGATGCTTGAGGGGTCAGTCCTATATTGTTGTCATTGATTGCAAAAAAACTTTATTAACATGCTGTTTTTGAGTCAGAATTGATACACTGACGAAGGCTAACGCCGAAACCCGTCTGTGTGTTTTTTTCCCCCAATAAATCCTTCCGAGATTTCACAAACCCTCCTTGAGTGCTGCATCTTTTCTTGGAACTGTGAAAAGTTTGAGCGTAATATATATATATATATATATATATATATATATATATATATATATATATATATATATATATATATATATATATATATATATATATATATATATATAGTGTTTCATTCTGCCTGCGTAATTGGCAGAATTTGGCTACTCCGCATCAGAGTTCCAGCCAAATTCTACCAATCGACATGTGTCCATTTGTTTTCCTGCGAGGCCCCAGAAATACAGGCTGGAAAGGGAGATTTGGTGGCCCCTAGTGCTTTTTCCTAACACGAGTGGTTGCGGCAGTTGCGAGTGGTCATGGACAGAGGGCTGCTTCTCAAGTAGATTTTCTCACGCTCAAGTAGAGTTTCTACTCTAGTGGCAGCAAAATCAATTTGAATGATTGTGCACTTTTGATATGTATTTTTGTATAATTTAATAATTATTTAAGGTCGCACAATATTGTGAGTCTATGTATTATTAGGGCGGTACAACAATAATTGGTTTGCTATACAGCCTTTTTTCCTACTTGTTTACGTACTCCCTATGAATAGCAAACCGAACAGTGTTTAGGGGTCCCCTTTTTCTAAAAATTGTGCACTCTTGTGCACCACATAGTGCAGTTTGCGCTGATTTTTCAGCGCTGTTCGCACTATTGGTACTGAATTGCAGCACGAGAATGATGTACATATTTTCCACCCATTGGCAGAACTCTGTAGAACCCTGTTCCATTTTTTTGTAACTCCACAGAATTCCGGTAAAAATGTAAAATAAAAAATGTAGTGCTTATATAGCGCACGATTCACCCCCAAAGGGGTCCGAAGGCGCTGTACACATACCGCTTTGGAACCCTTTCTGGCCTTTCCCTGTGAAGTGCCCACTCCTGGACACCCCCAAGGTGAAGCCAGGTATCCTAGTGCTGTTGGGGCCGTTGTGGAGATTAAGCAAGCTATTGCCCAGAGTTGCATACTGAGACCCATGATTAGAATAGGCACCGAGGCGAGAATGATAAGGTCCAGGGAAATTGAGCCCAAGACCCGCCGAGGTGGGAATTGAACGCTGGTCTGGCCAGACCTCTGCATCAGGGTCTGCCGCTCTAACCATTGAGCCACACTTCTCTGGTGAGAGGATCTATGTGAGTTCGCACACCGCTAATAAATAGTCCACCTACTGTTAGGTTCTGAATAAGAGATAACAGAATTCCAGTTGACTGTGCCCTGCACTGGGCAACTTTATCCAACACCCCTGTGATGCATCCAAAAACCTTTGTTTCCATTTGCCCAGCATGGTGGGTGCTTTGCCAGTTGGGTTGGGAACATCTGGGCCGCCTGGAAGAATCAGGCCAGGTTTTGCAGCGGATGCACCCATGTTCCGCTGTGTTTGATTGAAACGAAATTCTTTTAAGACTCTTTAACACAGAACTGATACATTTTGCCTCTAAGTGTAGCATTAAGGACGTTTGTAGTGTGAAGTATATACTTGTAGGTCAAAAATTTGGTGCTACAGCTTTCCCCATTTTTTATCAAGGATTGCTGTTTAGTCTGTGTAGCTTTTAGGAGTCACAAATTCTGCATTTGTGAGCACATCAAATAATACAATTGTTCCTAAGCACAATATCTACGGAAGGAACCAGGGAATTCTGGTGTTCTCCGCTAATCATCGTTTTATGTGTAGTTTATGATTCTTATTTAAATTAAAGTACTTCTCTTTTATAAAGAAAATCACTGACTAGACAATTAGTTGTCATAGGTAGCAACGTGTGTTCTGGTTCTCTAACCTCACATCACCTCCTGGTGCAAGAATTGGACTGCTTACCATGAGAAAACCAGTTGCTAAGAAGGAGCAATTTAATTGGGTTCAATCCAATTGTCTCCGGACACCAATTATAAACTAGCTACAGAAACACCTGACTGCGGTGGCCCACAAGAACCAGTTTCTCAAGATGCAACTGTGATTGTGCACAAGTAGCTTTTTCAGTCCTGTGTATTTTATTTGTTTATTTGCAGAGCGCAGGTCCTGCCCTCCTAAGGGCATCCTGGTGCTGCAACTCTGACCAGGAAGAGGTCAAAGAGGAGATTACCGTGTTTGACAGAGCCAGGTATTGAGCAATTTTTTCACAGCAGAATGGTCCTTGATTAACCACAAGTGAGGGGAAGTTGATTCCAGTCTTTGTTGGCTGAAAAAGTGATGGACTTCCCTATGAACGTTTGACGATATATGCGGAGGACTGAGCGTAACGGATAGCTTGGCTGACAGAAGTTACGTTTATGATTGAAATAAGCAAATCACTGTTGTCCTCAGCTTTACGTGTGAAACAGTGTTAATATGGAAATCGATGCATACATCGATGAAACATAGGGTCCAGGGAGATTGCCCCAATTAAGCGAAGATGGCCAGAGGGGGTATGCGCTCCTAAAACCACCAAATTCTGATGCCACATGAGTTAGGAGGAACAAATAGCCAGTCAGGACTTCCCACATGCAGTGATCATGCGCTCCCCATGCCAGACACCCGTACACATTATCCACTGGCCACAGTGTGTCGATGCAAGGTTCAGACCTACCTGTGGTAACTAGTAAACAATTAATTTATGGCTCAAAATGCAGCAGCTAACATTCTTTACCATATTTGGTATGCCGGAAACTTTTCCAACTTATCATGTTTTCAATCAAACAATCGATAATCTTATAAAGCGCGACTACTCACTTGTGAGAGTTTTAAGGCGCTGAATGGCGCGGGGGTGTGTCTGCTGTTCAGGTGAAGAGCTAGGTCTTGAGGTCCTTCCTGAATTGCAGCAGCGATGTGAGCGCGTGAGGTGCACAGGCAAGGAACGCGAGGTAGGAGAAGGATCTTCCTCCAGCCGTGGTCTTGCGGATCCATGGGATGGTGGCCATGGCCAGTTGGGCGGAGCGGCGATGTCTGGTGGGAGTGTAGAAGGAGAGGCAGGGGTTGAGGTTTGAAGGTCCGGCACTGTAGAGGGCTTTGTAGGTGTGCGTGAGAAGCTTGAAGGTGATTCATTTGTTAACAGGTAGCCAGTGAAGGTCTCTCAGGAGGCCGGTGATGTGCTTGCAGCGTGGGATGTTCAGGAAAGTCTGCTGTTTTTGTGGTAGTTTCTGGGTGGTGCTGGCGTAGAGTGCATTGCCATAGTCGAGTCTGCTGCTGACAAGCACATGAATGACCATTTTCCTGGACTCAGTGGAAATCCATCTTACGAAGGAGGTGGAGCGTGTGGAAGCAGGAGAATGAAACAGCATTGATTTGGCGGTTCCTAGAGAGTGAGGAGTCCAGGATCATGCCATGGTTTTGTGTGTGGAGCGTAGGTGTCGGGGATTCCGAGCCATGAGGGCCACCAGGAGTCGTCCCAGGTGGATGGGGAGGAGCCCAGGATGAGGACTTTGGTCTTGTATGAGTTAAGCTTGAGGCAGCTGTCCTTCATCCAGGTGGCGACTGCATTCATCCGGTTGTGGAGGTTACTCTTGGCGGCTGTGGGTTCGTCTATAAGGAAGGGAATCAGCTGATCTCTGGGGATACTGAGTTGAACGGTGGAAGTCTGACTCTCTGCGTTCAGCCGGTGAAGAAGGAGCGGATCAATTCTAGGACTTTGTCACGGATCCCTGCGTCATGGATTCTTGACCAGAGGGTGTGGTGAAGACGGTGTCGGAGGCAGCTGAAAGGTCCAGGAGGATGAGGCCAGCAGTCTCCCACTGGTCGAGGAGGGTGGGGATGTTGTCTGGAGCGGTGAGGAGAGCGTTCTTGGTGCTGTGGTTGCTTATGAAGCCCGATTGGGAGAGGTCAACAATGTTCTTCATTGCAATGAACTTGAAGAGTTGGGAGTTGATGGATTTCTCAATGACTCTGGCTGAGAAGAGGAGCAGAGAGATGGGCCTGTAGTTCTTGAGGTGCGTCCGGTCAGGTTTGTATAAAAGAAATATGTTTACAGATTGTAAATTGAGACAGTCCTCAGACCCTGTGCCTGTAACTGTCCACCGGCGTAATATTTAGTTGAACAAACCTTTCCTGTTTTGCCAAAGCCTCTTGTCTTCTATTTCTCAAGGGACTTCAAACTCGAGCAACAACAGAGTGTCTGAAATGAATGTGTTTTTGCACAGGAAGCTAATGCAGATTCTTTAACCACATCCGCGCTAGTGGTATTCTGTACCTATGCTGGGATTTTAAAAATTACATGACGAGCTGGGCTCGTCATGAGCCTGGAAGGGGGTGTTGGAAGATATGTGAGAAGGAAAGAATATTAAGGACAGGACATGCTGCACGATCTTGGGTGACCTGAAGACAGCAAAGCAGTGAACTAAAGGTGCTATATTAAAGGCCATTTCCTTAAACTAACTGAGAATTGATAAGTGCCTGTTCAATGGTTTTCGATGATGACTGTGAAAGCCAGGAAAAAAAGTTGAGCAGCTTTTTTAAAATCTCAAAACAGCTTCAAGTGACATGGGCCACTTGTTTAGTCATAGCCAGGCTATGATCAAGAGTGATACTAGTGGTTTTTACTGATTTAAAAGGAGAAGAGCCTAGCCCGGCATGTCTGGCCACCAGAGACTGGGCCAAAGGCAGGATCCGAAGCATCCATTGAGCTGAAGAAAAGTTTCTGTCATCCAGGCTGCAACAGATATCATGGAAGAACAAAATCCTGTCTGTGAGTCTGAGATAATATTTAATAAGGAGGCAATGATATAGGTATCATCTTCATATCAATTTGTGTCAGTGCCAAAGGATCTATCAAGATTAGCGAGTTAGAAAATGTAAACATTGAAGAAGGTAGGGCTGTGCGATAAACTTTGTGGGACATCCAACATCTTAGTAGTAGAAGAATAGGATAAAGGGGGATACCTGAGTTGAAGAGATGTTTTTAGCGGTGGAGAATGAGCCACTGTATTGAATGCCAGATACATGTCCAGTAGGTACAGGACAGCAGAGCAGTCTTCATCCAGAATTTTAGCACATTCTCGACGAGCTTCGTGGGATGAGGAAGGAAAGAAATTGGCCTGTAAGTGAAAGGATCTATGGGATTTTCTGAATTTCGTAGGCTAGATCTCCCCCACTACTGTAGGTCTATCAACACGAGTTAGAGAACAGTCTTTTGGGACTGCAGCCGCTATGTCTGGATTTGAGAATGATTTCAGCCAAGTTTCTGCGATCAAAAGAATGAGAGTATTATGCGAGCATGAAGTCCCAGATTAGATTTAGAAGATTACCATACACTTATATGGACACAGTTAGCCAAATTATATTGAAGGACATTATCCAGTTTGGTGAAGGATGAGGTATCAGTAAGAAATGTGCTCTCAAAAATGAAAAGCCACATCTCCGACAGATAAAGAAACCCTTGAGAGGTGATGGTAAGCTTACAACTCACCTGAATCCTACCTCAATTGTGTAGGGTATGGACTGGAGGAAGCTGTTTGTGTAAACGGACTGAGGCTAGATTCTATGCATGGAGGTAATTTAGGGGTTGCCAGGGGTCACAGTTGTGACCCCGTGGCTTTCTCCTTGCTACCCATGGCACTGCCTTTACGATCCCTGGCCTCAGGGGTGGCAAAACTAGTGCCAAGAACACACAGCTCTGCATTACGTATTGTCTGCTTGTTTTTTATTATACTAATAATACTTGTAATATTTTATTAATCACTATTGGTGTAATAAAAACAGGAGCACATTTAGGGCCTATGGTGGCAACTATGGTAAATAAAAATGGTTTTAAATGTATGTAGTATACATACTTTCGGATGAGAGCATGTTAACGTGAGAGAGAGCATGCACATGTGTGAGAAAATGCTTCTGTATGTGTAAGCATGTGTGTGAGTGAAAATGAATGAGTGTCAAGGGACAGATAATGGGTGAGATTGAGACCCAGATTTACTTTTCTTTGACGCAAGGAAATGCTGCACCAAAGTTGCTGCACTGCCTTATGTCAAAGATGGAAAGAAAAAATTAGTAATATCTAATAAAATATGGCACATTATATCTCTCCCAGTGCCCTAGTTCACTTACAGTAGCCATGCACCAGTGTAGATAAACTGGTGCTAGAGTGCAAGGCGTGTGCATTCTTGAAGCATAGTTTTATATTGGGAAGGATCCCTTTCAATGCAGAACTATGGTTTAAGGCAATAAAGCTCACATGCAAAGTTGGAAAAACGAAAAAAAACTATTTAAAAAATCTCCTTGTTACGCCTGCCTCGAACAGGCATACAAATTTGGGGCAAATTCCTGTCTCACAATGTTTATAGAAAGGGATTTATGTCAAAACCTGTGGGTAGTTGTATGGGAACCCCAATGCACCATCCCTGAAACGCCCCCTCGATACAAAACAATGCAAAGGTGTACATAGTGCAACTTTATGTAACTTTACGATACTATCCAACGCAAATCCTCAATTGCTGTGATGTTAGGCCATGTAAAATGCCTTCTTGGAAAAAATCAGGGCCAGGGGTCATATGATTTCGCTTACTGTACTGTTACTGAGGTCAAGGGGTGTGCAATGCCAGTTTCGCGACCCCTGGCATTTTGGTGAATTGAAGCCCATGTTTCTGTTGTGGGAGAGGCAGAGTCCCTGGTGCCGGGAGCTGTCCTAGTGTGGATGGGTGCAGATGGACTTGCCTTTGGCTTGCCAACTACGTGCTGAAGTCTCTGTTAAGTTACCCGCCCCGTTGGAGAGGGGTACAACCAAACAACACTGGTGAGCAGACTAGAAGAGCTTTCAGAAGCCCCCATTAAGTAGCCTGCTGTGTGGGAAAGGGGCGGTCAGAGGTGCCACTAGTGCGCTGACAAGAAGCTCGTAAAACAGGAAATCTTACCGGCAGTACTACTAGGAAATTAAATTGATCTAAAATAAGAATGAGAAAGTTAAAACCCATGTACAGAAGAAAGAGTAGCAACCCCTGTTCATTAGGTTTGGGTGAGGCACTGACGGTAGTCATTGAGGGGATTCAGACACCTACACGTAAAAATGCAAGGAAAGAAATAGAGGGCTCAAGGTCCCAACATGCAGTCCTCTGAGGAAATCCTTCCTAGTCTGAAACTCAGCGCGGACACGACGAAGCATCCATTAAGTAGCCCATCCTGTCGCATAGGGACATGTCAAGAAGATATTAGTGCACTGACTGGAAGTGCAGAAAAACGGAAGTGGGTAGATTTAAAATCGAAACTGGTGCCCAGCAGAACTGTACGACCTGGCAATCTCCCTTGTCGTCGGTAATACTAGGAAAGTGAACTAAAATAAAAGTAATAGAAAGTTGAAAAAAAAGACATGGACTTAGGCCCACATGCATCAAGGTATTCAGGAGTCGTAAACGGTGTGAATCGGTAAATTCGGCCGTTTGCTATTCCTAAATATCTTTTTTGGATGCATCAAACATTTTTGGGGAAAATCGCTATTTTTAGCGAATTCCAAAAATGCGATTGCTTTTAAGGAATCGCAAATTTGCGATTCCTTAAAAGCAATGCATGATTGCATTTTAAATTGCGAATTCGCAATTAGGGGGTGCAAATTACCATGAGGTTGAACCTCGTGGTAATTTGCGAAAAAGTTTAAAAATGCTCAAAATTGCATTTTAAACACTGTAATGTTACAGACACACATGTCCTTAGGATATGTGTGTGAAACATTGTAACAACCGGATTTTCGGAACAGATAGAATCAGCTCACCAAGACACCACCAACCCAGCCGAAACGTAACCACCTCCCTCCTCAGGACCTACTTACCAAGGCACCTGGGTATCTACCTAAGGATGGGGAATTAGCAATATACAAGCTTAGATCTCCTAAAACACCACACTCATACCTTATAGTCTCGCGGCCACCTAGGCCCAGACTAGACTACCCTGAGGCAGTTCGGTTTACTTACCATTACACACTGATCACATTCAGTGCTCGCGCAAGCCACAATCCTGTGGGTATAAACACTGTATCCCCTCAGTGCTCTCACTATTTCACACATACACAAGCCACAATCCTGTGGGTATACACATTGACCACGGTCAATGCTCTCATTAACGCCACTTTCCCTAGCGGCGATCTCATTACACACCGTATCCCTCCGGTGCTCTCTCAAGCCACAATCTTGTGGGTATACACATTGATCACAATCAATGCTCTCATTAACGCCACTACACAACGACGATCACTGTCCTATGAATACCTCCAGCTCTTTCTCTCTTTCTATGTTGGGAAGTTTCTCTATTCACTATCTACTGGGAATATAATATTATAGGTTATGTGATAGATAGACAGGTCGATCCTTTCACACAAGAATGGCCAAATTACAACATGCAAAGGTTATCTCCTAATTCAAGTGCTCCTCTACTCCCTTGCTCAGTTACCATTTACCCGGACGGGAGGCGCATCCATCCACATAACAGCATCTGACTAGAAGAAAGGTTAACTTTATTATAAGAAAACAACAGTTACACAATAGTTCACTAAGAACTGGGGTCTCTTTATTGAACAATAATACTCTATAACGACAATATAACACTGCAATATAACATATAGCCTGAAAAGCAAAAGAAAGAATTAGAATGTGTGCACGCTAATAAGAAAGGGTCGACATCACCTTATGAGAACGAAGTCTGGACTCGGTTGTCATCTGGGTTCCCTTCTTGTCTGTGCCTTGGCTCAACTTAGGATCACCCCTGCAGTCACGGATACACGTCTGCACCGCTATGCTCTGTCTCCTCTGCTCCTCTCCAAACAGTGGCGGCTGGTGACATTTGAAATTGGTGAGGCGTGTGCGACATCTTCAGCCAGTCTATTTCAGTCAACAGCACAGCATGCTTGATTTTTTTATTTTACATTTTGTGTCTTAACAATAAATGACACCGGTGAAAAGGCGGAACCCTGCAGCCAGGGGCGACGCATACCACTGCTGTGGGCATGAGTTATAATTCCGGATGCAGGCTGGCTGCGCCCAGCACAGGGTATTACGTATTAGTCTAGAGGAAGTAACTTGGCAGAGGTCCGTGTCGCTGCAGCGCTACCGGCTAATTCTTTAAACAAATAAGTGTACTGCGAGCTCTTGGACGTGATTTAATGTTGCAGCGGAACATAGAGCCCCATCCTTTCAAAGACATTATTATTCATTGAATAAAAACCACCTTATGAACCGCAAGATGAGTCGACATACCACAATCACCACGGGCTCCTTAACGGCGAGGAGCACGAAAAGGCTGTTTATCCAGATTACACATTCCCCTCAGTTTCCACACCCGCGCCCCCGCCCCCCATCCCCCATCCCGCTGCCATGGAGCCGAGTCCTGTAATGTTAGCCCGCACTGTTCAGACTTCTTTGTAATCAGGTGCACTGATCTGCATAGTTACTTTTCTCAGGGTACTTGTTAAGGAGTGGTCGACCTGCATTAAAAATACAGTATAAATATAAAAAACTTACCTTGGTGTCCTGGATTTTGAATGCCGCCGCCCGCTGCGTCTGACGTGTGTGGGCTCT
Source organism: Lissotriton vulgaris (assembly GCF_964263255.1). Classification (NCBI taxonomy): domain Eukaryota; kingdom Metazoa; phylum Chordata; class Amphibia; order Caudata; family Salamandridae; genus Lissotriton; species Lissotriton vulgaris. Next base: position 133,206,860 of record NC_141693.1, read on the forward strand.
CGTCACGGAAGGCTGCAGGCAGCCTCCCTCCCCTCCATGGCAGCCGGCGCTGATTGGTTCGGCCGGCTGCCCTAACCGCGTCATTTCTGGTAGTCTGCATCCTGCAGAACGAAGAGTGGGAGGAGGCTTGGGGGAGCGGCTTGCCCACTGTTGCTAATACTGTCTGTTTGGACAGCCTCTCAGGCTGTCCAAACAGTCCGTATTCACAACATTGGGCAAGCCACTCCCCCAAGCCACTCCCCCCTGCCCTGAGGCTCGAGTAATCAAGTTCCGCTGACTGCTTTCTCGCCGTGCGAGAAGGGCAGGCAGAAACAAATGGTAGTTATAAATAAATAACTACCATTTGTTTCTACCTTCTTCTTGCACGGTGAGAAAACAGGGGGGGCGGCACCCAAACGCCCCCATGGTATAACCGCCGCTGCCTCCAAGTAACTGGAACCTTCCTCTTATTCTCTGTTTCGTCTGCTGCACTCTCGCTGTTCTGCACTACTCCTCTCTCCTCTCAACCACAGACGATCTTCACCTTCCAACTTCGATCTTATAAATCAGTTTCTGCCGCTCTAGTATTCGTTCACTCCGCTAACTTCTTCACTCTGTATGCTCTGATCTTAATATCAAAGCTCGCCAGCTGCTCCAACTAAAATAACTTCAATCAAAACAAAGAGAGTATCAGCCCTCTGTCTTTTTCGGACTTCAAAATGGCGACTGTCTGCTTTAAGTTGATTAACTGCAATAATGCTAACGACTAGCTGCCATCTACTAACTGACTCCTGAACTCTCTGTGCTTTCGCTAATATGGAACCTTGTTCATGCATGGAAATTTACGGCCAGTAACCTGCCGCCCACCAAATTCTTGTACCACCCCGTGCCAAGGACACGTTCTCAGCCGGCCGGCCTGATGTTATGTCTTCGACACGAAGAAAAACACAATCCTTCGATAAGGGCCAGCCTGAGCCGGTTCTCTCCAAGCGAACAACACCTTATAACTAAAACATTACATTTGACCTAAAAGCATCTCAAGCAGCCGAGGTAGAAAGAAAGATGGAGTCTCTCCCGTTCGAGGCCTACAAGGCCCGAAATAAGCATAACTCCATTAGAAATATACTAGCAACCTTACAAAAGGACGGATTAATACTAATACTAAGGAATCTATCCCTTAACATAAGTTTATAGACCCTAGAATACAGAAAAGGGTAGGGAATTATGTCAAACACCTGGTAAATAGGCGAGGTCTGAGGTTCTAATCCTCCTATTAGAATGATAGCAGGCTAAAGTCACCTTCACTCAAAAAGGGGCAGAAAACCCGGTCAGAACAAACATGCACTTAAAAATACATTTCAGGGGTGAAGGGGGGTCATTTGGACCCCTCCTGCACCCATGTAATGCATGAACATTTTGCGAATCGCAAATAGAAATTCGCAAAATGTCAATGCCTTGCCATTGATTCCTATGGGCCTTTTGGCCCATAGGAATCAATGGGAATTGCGAAATCGCAATTTAGAATTCGCATAATCCTTGCGATTCGGTAAAAATTGCGATTTTCACCGAATCGCAAATATTATGTGAATAAATTAATGCATCCCATTTTGCGATTCCTTATTTGCGATTCCCTATTTTTTGCAAATAAGGAATCGCAAAATGTCCCGATGATGCATGTGGCCCTTAAAGAGCAGCATTCGCAGAACCCTTGTGTTTTTGGGGCTGATCACATGCTGGCAGACTGGAACACAAGTCTGGCAGGAGATATCAATTAAGGTTTTGTTAAGAGATGTAATGCTTTTGACTAAAATCTGAGTAGATATTTAAACCAGAGTCAATCAATACTTCATTCGTATAAGGTAATTATATGTAAACATTTAGACATAAGGATTCAGCACCTGGATCTGGCCCTATGCTCCTGAATGCAGACCTGGCCCTTCAATGTGTCCTTGTGTGCCTGCTTTCCATCCTGTGCACTGTATTGATGATATGTTCCCTTTCATTATGCACAGTGCGCTCCACTGCTGCCCTATGCACCTCTGTCAAGCCTTGTGGACCTCAGCAGTGCACTGTACACATCACAGCTGCACTTCCAATATGTACCACCTAAATTGAAACTGTTCTGTGCACCCCCATATCATAATGCTAGTTTACATGTGGTAGAAGTCTGTATGCTGACCACACTCAAGATATAAAGGTATTAGTTTCTTTCACTGTATTGACCCGGGCAACATGGTGTTTATTCTTACCACAATGTCGGTAATTCTGAGCATAATGTGAGAATGCATGCCATGATGGTGCCCAATACTAGCACAATGTTGGCTGTGGAATAATGGTGGTAGTTCCTGGCATACCATGAACACCTTTTGAATTATTTGACCCTCTTGTGCCATATTGTGAGACCTGGCATAATGAGGGTAATTCATAGCATATTGTGGACATTCCTGGCATGATGTTTCCCACCTTTGGCATAATGCTGATGGTATCCATGGCATGACACTACTGATATCCAGCTTAACACTGGCCATGGTATCAAAGAGGCAATTATTGTCATACTGTGGGCATCCATTGGAATGCACTGCCAGTCACAGCAAGAAAAATCTGTGGATGGTGGGTTGAAACCTTATTTAATAGGTTGAGGAACAGAGGTAGTGCAAGTAAACATCTACAGCAGCTTGCATTCATCCATCCACTTGCCCCACTTACTCATTTAGGAACTCATGTGCTGTCACCCATTCATCCATTCTATACATTCATGCATTCTGGCAATGGTCTAGCCATACATTCATTCACCCATTCATGCTGCAGGCATGCACTCACTGACTCGCTGGTCTATACACTCATTAATCCACCCATTCTTCCAACCACCTATGTACACACACAACACGTGCAAATGAATAAAGACGCATTTTCCCTTGTGGACAAAAAGTCGGAGCACTGTTTGTTTAGAAGTGAAATAGTTCAGTGAATAGTAGGGTGTAATTAATGCGTTTGTATTGCAAGAGTGTGATATGTTCAATGTGCTTCACAGCGTCATGTATTCTCATTCCCAAAAGACCGCATTTTGCTGCAGTGTATAACAATGCGTACAGTGCTTTGATTTTTTTTTACAAGGTTTGCTTTCTGTGCTTTTGTCTGCTAAGGGGAGAACTTCGCCTCCTAAAGAAGATGGAAGGGCTGGCCTTCTGAGAAGGTCTTATGGCTAGTGGGCGCATGCGCATTTCTTTCGAGAAATGCACATGCGCCTGCGCCCGCGCATGCGCATTTGTGAGGATGAAGTCGGCGATAAACCAGGAAGAGGGAGCCCCGGGATGCTGCATCTCAGGTAAGTCGTTTTCATTCGTTTTACAATGTTTTTAATGATTTTAAGGGCATTTAGAAGAGGGCGGGAGAGAGGCAGGCGGTGCGTAGTGGGTCCACGCGAAGTGTGTGGGTGTGCGTAGATTCCCCCGACTTCGTGATGCTTCACGTAGCCCCACTATGCCCACTATGCCCAGGGTTTGACAGAAGGCTGGGGAGCCAGAGGGGCTTCAGATAGCAGCGTATGTAAGGAAATGGCTGAATAGACCCGAGCTGCGATGGGGGAAGGGGGAGGAGATTTCCTTGCCCCTCAAAGGGCCTGGTCGGCCTCTAAGAATGCCATCTCCACCTCCTGCCAGGAAATCACACCATCTGGCCGGGCACAGATACCCTCTGTTTGCCAGATCAAAGGATTTTTGTGTACAAGTACTGATGCCCGGACCCCTAAACTTTAGAACTCTTTTCGATCAAGAAGACTACCAAGAAGAAGAGCTGGAGAAGCTGTGAGGAGAAACTACCACTTTGCTGTGTTGGCCTGCAGTGGCTGCTTCTGTAGTGAAAGAACTGGACTGAACTTTCTGCAATCTACTTTTGCGAGTTTCTCCAAGGATTTGAGGTAGAGCTTGCCCCCGTTCAAGAATAGTCAGGAGCAGCAAAGACTTCAAGCTCTTCTGCCCTCCACACAGGGAACTGTGTGTTTGTGCTGCAACAGAAGAAAAGCAACTTCACAAAGTCAACAACGCTGCTGCCGACTCCGTTTCCTGACGGCACCACAGAGGGCACTGCTGCAACGCGGCACCGCGACCCTGGTCTCGCTGACGACGCATACTGATGCTGCCACCAAGCCGCTGCTCGCACCGCGACCTGTGGGCACCGCACTCCGCACCGCCTTGCTTCACGCCAAAGCTTGGGCACTGCAGAGAGCACTGCCTCAATGCCACAACGTGACCCTGGTCTCAGCGACTACGCCTGCTGATGCCGCCATCGAGCTGCTGCTTGCACCGTGACCTGTGGGCACCTCACTCTGCACTGCCTCGCTTCACGACGACGCCTTGGTACCCCCGGTGACGACGCTCCATGCCGAAATCGACGACGCTGCTTGCACCGTGGTTCGAGGGCACCGCTCGTAAAGTTACACGGTGCACCGCCCTCATCCCACACTGCAGCCTTGGCCTACCGACGCCAGCACCATCGGCTCCCGTTCGTCAGCCGCTGACAGCGCTTCAGCAACGACGAAGACGCTGCTTGCACCGTGACCTGCCAGCACCGTGAGGAGCACTGTCTTCACCTCGTACCGCAACCCTGGTCCCACCAACGACGCCATCTGATGCCACCATCGAGCCGCTGCTCGCACAGCAACCTGAGAGCACTGCACGCTGCACCGATGCACTTCGCACTGCAGCGCCTTACGCCTGCCGATGCCAGCGCTCCTGATCCCATCAGAAAAGAGCTCTACCTGCAACGTGAGTGACTTCAAGGGCCTCGGCGCCCTGCATCTCTAACAGGTACTGTTTGTGGGTTTTCCCGACACTGCAGCTGGTACCCGACACCGCGACCAGCCTGAACTGTTGGGATTTGTTTGCTCACGACGCCGTGATAGCCCCCGGCGGAGCTATCAAGATCAAGTAACTTGTTTTTAAAGCATATTTTGATAACTGTAGATTTTTAAGTACTGTATTGTGGATTCTTATCGTTTTTAGTATTGCATATAAAAATATTGGCTATTTTTCTAAACTGGTGTTGGGTCCTTTTGTAGTGCCTACACTGTATTATTGTTGGTAAGGTGCAAATGCTTTCCGCACTGCCTCTAAGATAAGCCTGACTGCTTGTGCCAAGCTACCAAGGGGGTGAGCAGGAGTTATTTTAGGAGTGTAACTCCCTCATCCTTACTAGAAAGAAGGGTCCCAACTTGGACAAAGGTGCAAGCCCATGCCAACTAGAGACCCCCATTTTTAACAATCATCCAGTGCCCAAATTGCACAACGTGAAACCGGGAAACATTGCATCAATCCCAGCTTCTGCTTGACCACATTGTATGATCCTAGGCACCACTTTTTTCACAGAGCCTCCTTCTCTCACTGAGCCAGGCAGCAGCAGACCCCTCTCCCCTTTCCCCTAAAGGTCAGTGGTGCTCAGAGAACCCTGCAAAGGGACAGAATCCTGTGGGCCTAGCTTGGTCAGTAAGATTGGTGGTGGTGGGAGGGGGGGGGGGGGGGTAAGAGCTTCAGATTTTCCAGCAATCACACTGTTATTTAATTGTTAGGGCATATGAGAGGGGTTTAAGGGGCAGTCCAAATGGAGAGGAATACAGATAGGTAGAGTTACTAAGTAAGAAAAAACACAAGGGCCTAGATGTAGGTAATTTTATTTTACCACTTCTTAAATACCGAATTTTACCGATTCGGTATTTAAGAAGTGGTAAAATAGAGGGGGGGGGGTAGGTATTACAGAATCGGTAAATACCGAATCGTTAAGATTCGGTATTTACCGATTCTGTAAATACCGATTCGTAATGCCCATTTATTCCTATGTAACAAATAACGAAAGAAGTGCCAGTGCTGATGGTATTTATTCAATGGGCAAACTCATCATCCACACCAAGAAAACTAATTCGAAATGGGGTATTGCTCTTTAGTCGCAATTTTTTTTTCCAGAAATTCAACAGTTTTTACAAAGTTTATCTGGTTATAAAAAGAGAAGCATTAGGGAAGTTAGGACAAGTTAGGACACATCAAAACAACATTCAATAGAAACTTCATACATTCCAAAACCTCAATCATATCACAGTCAGCACAGCATTCACCACATACATATCTCAGTCAAACATTGGCCATTTTTCCACTGGTCTTCTTAAGTATCTAGGAGTCATTATCACTCCCAGGCTCCATACCATCTTATGTACATTACCTTTTATTGTACTAATCTTTAATGAATGACGCTAAATTCATCAAGAGATAGGAATGTAATTTCTCTAATTTGTACCAAAACGATTGTATAATTTGTGCAGACCCAGTACATTCTTCCTTTTTACTCTAGTGGTAATAAGTGGTATGTTTGACTGAGATATGTATGTGGTGAATGCTGTGCTGACTGTGATATGATTGAGGTTTTGGAATGTATGAAGTTTCTATTGAATGTTGTTTTGATGTGTCCTAATTTGTCCTAACTTCCCTAATGCTTCTCTTTTTATAACCAGATAAACTTTGTAAAAACTGTTGAATTTCTAAAAATAAAATTGCGACTAAAGAGCAATACCCCATTTCGAATTAGTTTTCTTGGTGTGGATGATGAGTTTGCCCATTGAATAAATACCATCAGCACTGGCACTTCTTTCGTTATTTGTTATATAGGCTCAGCCTTGCTGATTAGAGCCAACCCTATTTTCGTTTTCACATTGATTCCTATGGGCATTGAAGCCCATAGAAATCAATGGGCATTACAGAATCGGTATTTACCGATTCGGTAAATACCGATTCCAGCAAGGGTGCAGTGGGTGTCACTTTGACACCCTCTAGCACCCCAAATACAGGCATGTGTGCGATGTGGCACACAGACATGGCCGAAGGGCATGTCTGTCTGTCACATGGCATAGTTGTGCATGCACACATGTGCATGCACACCTAGATTCGGTATTTTACCAACCAATTGGATTGGGTTGTAAAATACCGAATCGGAAAGGCCTTTGGGACTCAGAAGAGTCCCACCTACATCAAGAAGTTACTGAATCGGTAAAAATACTGATTCGGTATTTTACCGATTCGGTAAATTTACTGAATCGGTAAAATTGGCCCCTTACATCCCAAACACCTATTTACCGGTCGGTAACGGCCGAAATCGGCCGTTACCTGCCGGTAAATGGCCACCTACATCTGGCCCAGGATCTTGTAAAAATAGTCAATATTTTTAAAGACTTTCACAACAAAGAGGGAGGGAGTGTGTGTGCGTTTTTGTCAGTGTGGATGTAAACTCTGGTGAAATCTGACAGGCATCTCACCATACCCTAATGAAAGCCCCTGTACCCAACTATTTATCAGAAAATGTATTTACTTAGTGGGGTGTAATTCCCCAAACACACCCACTCCCATCTCCCTCATCCCTCTACCCCCTCCCCCCCTTCCCCACGAAGCTATGCCCCTGAGAATCCAACCAAATGCAAAAACAAATACTTCTGACGCGAGCATGAACTGACTGGCACACTTTAAAGCCATTTGTTTTATATAGTTTGTTTGTAAATTGCCAAGCATGGCTGGCAGGAAACCGCGCACCTCCCAGCTGCACACCTGACCCCCATCAGCAGTAAAACCATCCTCTACCCTGGCAGCCCACCCAACCCTCCGCCCGCCCCACCCAATTAAGCATGGCAGAGAGCAGTGGCGTAGCAAGGTCAGGTGGTACCCGGTGCGGAAGATTTCTTGTCAACCCCCCTCCCCACAGTGAAATTATTAGAAGAAAGAAAAATAAGATACTTAAAGCTTTGCCTTTCTGGTTTTGTTTGCTGTGCACCACTCGTTTTAAATAATATTATTTTTTCAAAAAAAAGTTTTGTAAGCCCCCCAAATTTTTATTCTAAAAACACATATTTTTGCCATTTTGTCACCCCCCTCAGGGATGATACCCAGGACAGCCCGCACCAGTCTGGAAGACAGCTGGCGGGGTCTGTCGTAAGGCTCGATGAAAGCTTTTTGTGTGTTGGTTCCAAAGAGAAATCCACAGTGGAAACTTTGTGTCCTAGGTTGGTGCATTAGGAACCACCTCTGACAGATATAAAACACAAGAATACAGCTGAAATACACAAATGAGGGGTGATGGGTACCAAGAATAGCACAATATGCTATGCAAAGTGGTTTCTTTGACAATGGCCAGGGCCCTGGACTCCCGAAGGTATGGACATGTTCCATTAGTGAAACCTGTTTACCTCTCAGGATGTGTCCAGTGAAGAAGCTGCATCACACCTCACAACAGGACTAGGAATCTCTCCCCTGCAGCCAGATTGGGCACTTTCCTGAAGTCATATTACATTTAATCATGGAAGTTACCATGCAAGTCAAGGAGGGCGGTTATTTACAAGATGACCCAAAAGCAAACTGCGCTGAAGAATGAGTATCACTCCAATGTGAACTATCAACATTGGCATTGTTTTTAGAGGGTACTTAAGATACATCACCATCAGTCTTAAAGCAAAGACTGTTCCGGCATTTTCTTGCAAATTTGAACATTTTGATTTTAAAAGCAGTAACTGACCCATTTCAATTGTGTTTTTGTTGTGTTGTAGTGAGGCTACAGTTTGTGTTTTATATCAAGATTCAAAATCATTCCATTCAATAACTTTATTTCGGCCACAAGTGCATTGCAAAAAACAAACAGACACATTAAAATAAGTCCAATTTCAACTGTAGATTGCACAACCTGAAAGTGGCTTCAGATACAAAGTTGTCAGAGCTAGCAAACAAACTGATAAGGACTCTAATGAAATGTAGTTTTAAAAAGTGTCGGCTCCGTAGGCCGGGGAATTTTGACAGGCTTACCTGCACTCAATAACTGCTTTTCACCCGTACTTGGCGGGATAGAGTGAGTTTACCGGGTCAGTCCGCCATCTTGGGTGGGGGTGAAGTTTGTGAGCACTCCGGGCGCCATCTTGAGTAGGTCAAGGGACGCAGGAGGCGGACTTCCGCACTTGGTGTGCTTATTTAAGCCACCGTGTGCATTATCATGTCAGAACTTTTGCCTACGCGCTTATCGCTGCTGCTACACTTTTAATTGCGCTGATTGCTTTTAAACTCCTGCGCTGCTGGTCATCACGCTTAGAGCTTCTAGAGCTCGCTTTTATTGCGCTGTCTTCCTGGTGTCGGCTCCGTAGGCCGGGGAATTTTGACAGGCTTACCTGCACTCAATAACTGCTTTTCACCCGTACTTGGCGGGATAGAGTGAGCTTACCGGGTCTGTCCGCCATCGTGGGTGGGGGTGAAGTTTGTGAGCACTCCGGGCGCCATCTTGAGTAGGTCGAGGGACGCAGGAGGCGGACTTCCGCTCGGTCCAATACCATAAAGGAATGGTGGACCAAGCGCGCAGCGGTTACGCGCAGCGGGCGAGTCGTAGGCGCGCCAGAGGTATGCCCGTTTGCGCCCATTCGCGCAACGGGCGCGCACAGGGCCGCTTCCTCTAGACTCTCGCATTCTCCTCGCCTAGTTTATTCCCGGGCTGCTCTTCTGGAACTTAGACCGACTTTGGCGTCTCAGTCTCAGAAGACTACTGTTTCTCTCCCATCTCAATCTCTGTCCTGCGGTTTGCTTAACGTGCGGTCGCTCTGCAAGCACCATACAGAGATTGCCTTCCTGATTGAATCCTCAGGTCTGGACGTGTTGTTTCTAACCTAAACTTGGACTCGGGAGGACTGCCTAGTTGAGTTGGGACTTGCTTGCCCCCCAGGCTTTAAAATCATACACACCCCTCGGCTGAAGAACAGAGGTGGTGGAATTGGTATCATCTACAGAGAAAAGCTGGGTCTTTTTCAGCTTAAAATTGGTGAGGTGTCGGGTTTTGAACTGATGGGGTTCTCCATTAGAGTTCTGGAGAGAACGCTGCTCTCAGGTGTGCTCTGCTATCGTCCACCGGGCTTGGCACCCTCCCTATCAGATTTTCTTGACCTAATATATGACTTATCCAACACTCACTCTAAGCTGCTGGTCCTGGGGGACTTCAACTTATGGCAGGGGGGTCCACTGGATGGGGCGTTTACGACACTTTGTCAGGCCTTTGGTGACATTCAGCTGCAGCAACTGGTTTGCTCAGCGACTCATAAGGGAGGTCATGTCCTGGACTTGATTTTTGCTGACGCTCAATTAGCAGTGGTCACCGATATCTTTTGCCAATGCTGGACGGACCACGCACTTGTGGCCTTCTCCCTTCGTATAGGTGATTACTCCTCTGAGACAGCCGGGGTAGGAGTGGCAAAACTGGGTAGACCCTGGTCTCGACTACTCAGCCTATCTCCTCTGCCTTCTCTACTACCAGACAATTATTGTCCGAGTAACTCAGTGGAGGAAAGCTACTTGACTTTGTGCCGGTCGATTACTAACACGCTGGACAAGGTTGCTCCTTTTCGTAAGTCTCGTGAGAGAGTGAACCGAGCCAGTATCGGCTGCGGTATCTGCTCGCAACTTGGGGGTGATCTTCGGCCCAAATTTAAAGCTTGACATGCACGTCAATAAAACCACGTCTATGTGCATGATGCTGTTACGCATGCTGCGTAAAGTTCTGCCCCTTCTCCCCGCCCAAGCCAGGCCGGAAGTAGTTCGCGGTACCATACTAAGTCGCTTAGACTATTGTAATGCGCTACTTCTGGAGGCCCCAAAAAATCTGGTGGGGAAGTTAAAACGAGTACAGAACATGGCCGCCAAGTTGGCTCTCTCACGCCCTAGATCTAGTTCCTCTACCCTAGCTCTGAGAGAGTTACACTGGCTCCCGGTACATCTGAGAGTGCTGTACAAAGCCGCTTGTTTGGTGTTTAAAGCAGTACATCATCTGGGCCCGATACCTCTGCAGAATATGTTCACCTGGTACTCTGCCCCGCGACTTCTCCGTTCCTCTTCGGCGCATTTGCTGGTAGTCCCGAGGTTTCAGAGAGTCAGGATGGGTGGCCGCTCATTCAGTGTGGCAGCGGCCAAACTTTGGAACTCCCTGCCACTCTCCGTGAGAAGCCACAGTGACTACCTTCCGTTCAGGAAAGCGTTAAAAACGCATTTGTTTCCAAAAATTGTTGTGTAAGTGAATAGTGCCACTGCTCAAGTTCAAGTGCCAGGATGCCCTCTGGGTGACAGGACTGCGCTCTATAAATATACTAAATAAATAAATAAATTAATTAATTAATACAAGGGCCTAGGCCGGATTAAAATACAATAAAACAGTCATATATGAAAAAGAGACACTAAGATAAAAACGTTTGAAATACAATGACAACACCAGGTTAAAATGGGCCAATATGGGCATGTACAGGTTAGACAGTTACATTATCTATACATAAACTGCTTTAAAAAAGCCTGGAATATACCACATAGAATTTAAGAAACGGTATACGGCAAAGACAATAGGTGGATGAGTGGGATGTATGACGTTACAACGCATACTTTTACCACGCATACCTTTACAACGCGGTATTTACAACGAATACCGTTACAACGCATAGCGCTTAGAGGTGCTGGATAGTGGTAAGTATAATTTTCTATTCCAACTCCAGTCCCCGTGGACACTAGGGAAGGTGTTGGATAGAAAATTAAACTTATTCCCTATCCTAGAGCGCCCCCCAGCGCAATGCGTTGTAATGGTATGCGTGGTAATGCCTGCGTTGTAATGGTAGTGCGTTGTAAAAACTTCGTTGTAAACGTTGCATACCGGATGAGTGTCTTATTTTAAAACTCTGTAAGCCTACTCACAATGCACGAAACCTAAATTCTTACATAATTGGATAAGCCAGTGCTTATGCGGCGATGAGTAGGTAGGACAGAGGAACAAAACATGTGTTTCAAACTCTTCCTTATAATTACAAGCAGGAAATTCACCAGTATGCGTTTTGGGCCACTTGTTAAAATGCATAAAAAGCGGTAGGGTTCCAAATCTGAGCTGAGCCTACAGTTTCCTAGCCAAAGTAGGTTGGATATTGTCCAAAACGTGTTCCCTACTGTATACATCTTTGACTTGAAAAAACTCTGCTGTCAGTCTACCACAGGAGGCACTTTCCAGGGTAGTCAATAAGTTGAGTGATCTATAGTGTCTTACTAATTCCAACCTGGAAATCGTGGGACAAGAAGCCTCAGGTGTCCTCCATAGGTCCGGCTTGCCTAGATTTAAGGAGAGGTCCCTTATGTGGAGAAAGCAGGGAATTTTTGTGCAACAATAGGTGGACAGGAGCTCATTGAGCTCGGCCCTATAGATGGCCAGTTCCGGGGTCACCCACAGCTGGCACCAAAAAGTCACAGGTCTAAGGGCAATCTCTTCATCAATGGGCCTAATACCCAGGTCCCTACGAAGAGGAGTAAGAGGGGTATTGAGGGGAAGGGATAGTAGCTGTCTCATGAAGTTGTTCTCCACCTAAGTCAAGATAGAGGTGGAGCAGTGTCCCCACAATTCTGCCCCATACAATGTGACTCCCGAGCTTGTGTTTTTATAAATTTCAACTACGGGGCCTGCTGGTTTGAATACAGAGGTTCTGTGGAGTTTCAGAAAACAACCCGCATATCTGAGTTCACCTAAGACTTGCTTTAGGCACCTGTGGCCCTCATTCAAAATGCTCTGTCATATTGACAGATAGTCAAGTACAAACAGTCTTTCAAGGGGTATGCTGTGTAGCGATGGATTGGGGCGGGTCGTGTTGGGGGGTTGAAGACCATACATTTGGTCTTTGCTGTATTGATTTCCAACACCCGCAACTTTTAAAAGTTGGCAAACCCGTCAAGGATGTGCTGGATTCCCATTGGTGATTTTGAAAGTAAGAGGGTATCATCAGTGAACATCAATGCAGGGACCTTCCCAGAGGCTAATTTGGGTGCATCATTATCCTTCATTTTTCTTAGCTGGTCAATGAGCCCAATGATAAAAACACAGTATTAGGTGGGGGCTAAGACACAACCATGTTGTACCCCTTTTTTGACTGAGAAGCGAGGAGTAAGTTCACCATGTTTTCCGTATCTTACTTGGGCAAAGTTTTTTAAGTGCAGCCTCTCTATAAAGTTGAGAAGGTAAAATGGAATCCCCAGGTCTCTGAGCACTTTCCAGAGTTTCTCCTTGGGTATAAGATCGAAGGCCGACTTAAGATCAACAAATATTAGATAGAGGCTGCCACCCTCTTTTGTCACCGTTTTCCAGAAAAGGAGGTGGACTGTGAATATCTGGTCGACGGTTGACATATTTGTTCTGAAACCAGCTTAGTAGGGGCTCAGGATCTCCTCCTCCTCCATCCAAGCCTGTAAGCGTTCAAGAAGCACTCGGCCAATACGTTTTTGAGTAATATCAATTAGGCTGATCGGTCTGTAGTTAGTAGGTAGAAGGGGACAGGATCAATCCCTGACCCTCGCCAAGTATCAGGGGGATCCATACCATTCATGATGGCATTAAATAGTGCCCACAGATATGGTACCCAAATTTTGGGTCCTCCTGAAAGAGGTCTCCCGGTAGTTTATCTAGACCCGGCGCTTTGTTCCTGTGAAGTTTATTAATAGTGTTTCCCACTTTGATCATAGTAATTTCCATACCCCCCTTTCTGGTGAGGCTCTGGGAGTAGACCGGGGGAACAGAGTTGGCAGACAGAACTTCCTTAGTTGAGTACAATGACCGGAAGTGCGTATCAAGATATCAAGATTCACTTTTCTTGTTTATAAAAGATTCTCTAATCATGGTGTGGTGGGTTCTTAAGTAGTGGGGCCATGATTTTGACTTACCATGTGTCCTGTTTTTGGAGAGGGTGTTGTTTTTTTTCTATTAGGAAGGGGGCCATCTTTTCCTCCCTGTGCCACTTTGAACCACTGTCTTGGAAGGTGAGTGATCCAGTGGACAGGGAATGAACATGGCACCCTATATAAGCAACCAGGTGCGCGGAATCACCTCTTCGTGCCAAACGCACACCAGGCTCAAGCTCATCTGCTCCCGTCTGTGTCCGGATCGCGTCCGGTGCCAGCCGTGCTCCCGGTTTGGTCAAACCTCCCAGCACCATAATATACAAGAGATCAGAACTCCTGTCCCTCTTAGCTGGGTTAAATTACATTTTAAAACCTTTAAGGGATCTGTGCACTGTTGAAGACATCAAACACTTTTAACATGAGTTAGAGGCTCCTTAAAATGTCAGGCATCAAGTACCCCATTCTATGTGAAGTTTGTGAACTTGTCAGCGTTAGGCAACTTTAACCTTCATGCTGACGATATGTGTGATACACTGGCACACAGACTTGTGGATACTTTAGCTGCCTCAACCCTGCAACAACTGATTACAGCCGCCGCCCCCATGTGGCAGGTCACAACATTGACCTATTAATTTCTAACAAAGGAAGAAAACTTGGCCCTCCCTTACTGGTGGTTTGGCTGAATCATCCATTTATTTCATTTTGTTTCAAAATACTCTCCAAGGACGCCTGCGGCCCTGCAAGAGCACGATTCTCTGGACCATGAAGCAAAGTCAGGAAACAAAAGTTTTTGGATGTGTTAAAGCCTTCCCCTCCATCCTGTATTGGAGTCATCGAAGAGGACGCTGAAAAAGTCAAACAAGCATTTGCAATGCAATAGGTCACGCATTCACGCAAGTTTAAGCTATTGGCATTGTAAATGACAATGCCTTTTATTTATGTTTTAAAAATTAAAACAAAAATAGAATGCATTGTCATTTTAAACGTCAGTAGCTCAAACTTGTGTAAATGCGAGACCTGTTGCATTGCAAATACTTGTTTTATAGTGCTACATAGTTCACTTACACTCATTTGTGTGATCTGCATGGTACATGTTCTTTGCAAAAGGCACATTAACCTCTCCAGCAGGAATAGTAATCACTAGAGTTACCCTCACAGTTTTATTCTTGCCTGAAAACTGCTGGAAACTGCTGGACACACAAGGATCTCTGCAGGATGTGCTTTTAAGTCATACGTTTTTTGAAGACAGCACCCCCAACCCTCATGTCAGCGCCAGGTGCGGCTGCACCTGTGATGCCGGCCTAAAGCCAACCTTGCTTACCAAGGTAGAATGTCTGATTTAGACAGCACAATTTCTTCATAAACATCTGTATTCTGGGCACAGGGCTCATGGTACTGCTCTGTGCTTCTATGTTGCTCTGTCAGGGCTACAGTGAAGGTTTAGTGAGTTATCCACGCTTGTTGCCTGTGGCACAGAGAGATGCTGGTCGCCCACCATGATGCGGCCCTCACATGACCACATAACCTGCCTTTGATTTCGCCACAATAAGCCTAGAAGCTGTGATCCCAGCTCTGCCATAGATTTGACATTCATCATTTTGAGAACAGGGCAATGGCCCCAAGCGGCCTGGAAAAGTTCCAAACACTTCCAAAGAAATACAGAGAGAATGCCCTGAAGCCGATGCTTAATGCGTTGAGATTGGACCACAAATCAAACCGTGCTTTGCAGGCAGCATTTAGGGAGAAACCCACACACTGTTCCCTTCCAAGAACTTACTCCGCCTTAACATTTTACCTTAAATTATTGCAAACAAGAAAACAAGTGGGCGTTCTTTCTGTGACTTTATTTTAACATGGTATCTCTCAACCTGGAATAAAGTTCATCCTCCAAAAAATACGAACACCCATCCCTGAGGTCATCGATCGGAGAACTTGTCATTTTTGTTAGTTATATTGCCCCTGCATTTCAGAGGAGACTTACAGGTAGATTCATCAAGCCGAAATCGGCTCGCAAAGGGCCAGATTCTGAGAATCTGGCCCTTTGCGAGCGCTATTTTTGCATTCGGGATTCATCATCCCAAATGCAAAAATCGCAATTCTACAAATCGCTAAATTGCGATTAATTGCATTTAAGGAATCTCAATTTGAGATTCCTTAAATGCAATTCATGAACCATTTTAAAATTGCGAATTCGCAATCTCGGGCCGCTATTTACAGCGAAGTCTAACTACGTGGTAAATAGCAAAAACTTAGAAAAATGGACTACAGTGCATTTTTCTAAGTTGTATGTTACACACACACAAGTCCTTTGGACATGTGTGTGCGCAACACCAGTGTACATTACCATTTCAGGGGTGCAACAGGGTGTAAAGAACACTCTGGCACCCTTGAAATTGCTTCCTTATTTGCGATTCGCTAATTGCTAATCGCAACTAAGGAATGACTCCCCATTCATTCCTATGGGCCTTCAGGCCCATAGGAATGAACGGGGAAGCCATTCCTTATTTGCGATTCGCAATTAGCGAACCGCAAATAAGGAAGCAGTAGAAATCGCATAAAATATTGCGATTTCTACATGCAGCCGGCCGTTTTGCGAGTCTTTAATAGCAAATCCTTAAAATTCGCTAATAAGGACTCGCAAAACGTTACTTTGATGAATCTGGGGGTTAATTGCCTCTATCTTGACTAGAGTGCACGCTGCCACATCACTTCCATTCAAAGGCATGGCAAAGCCACGCAACCCCAAGGACTCCCAAACACAGGGAAGTAGTCGCCATATACCTCATATGTATGCATACACAGCGGTCACCAAGGAGACTGCATCACCTCCAAGGGTAAACAAATTAATATTGCGCATGCGGGTGAGGCCATTTTAAACTCGGGCATAACAGAGCTCGCTTGTTGACTGACTTTATTGTGGCGTGGCAGGGGCATGTCTCTGTGTATGAACACTCCTGTGTCAGTGTTACATTTGATGACATTCCCTCGCATCAATAGGACTTAACCAGTCCCACCAGTATATGGGTTTCTGCACATAAACAGGGACTTATGGGAGAGTGCAATGTTTAACAGTGGTGCCAGAGACTGGGTGTACGAGCAGCAGCCCATGAAAATGTTGCTTCCTACACAAGCCTGTTTTTTTTCCCGTTTGGGGTAGATGCGCACCTCGGATTCTAATGCCACATGTGCAATGAAGGATACGGGGGCAGCTGACTGCATATGGCCGCCAGGAGAGTAAGGTACTGGAGCAGACAGCGTGCACTGCAGCCGGAGGCTAAGCAGTACCCCTGAGGAAATGTGAACAGCAGTACGGTCAGGCGAGGCACTGCCTATAGCAGGCTAAGGGTCTGCCGGTGTGAGGGGCTGCAGTGAGGTGGGCAGTGATCATGGCTGGTAAGTGCACCCACTGTCTTGTAGAGCAAGCTTGATTACACAGCTAGGGAGCTTTGCCACTTTAGTTATTCCCCACATGCCCTTTTCCAAGCTCCTGGCTACACAACTCCAGAGTTCACACTGCATGCAAGTTTGAGTTGGCAATATGTTGCAATGAAATGGGGGTAATCCTAACCAGCGGAAGAAAGACGCCAGCACCGAAAGTCTACTCACGTAGAAGCTGTTTTCGTAGAAGAGCACCAATTATTAAATTGAAGTTTATAACTTAAAAAAAAAAAAATAAGCTTCTGACCCGATTACTGGAAACAACCTTTGCGTGGCAGCATACGTCATGTGCTGAACAGAGCGCCCTCTCAGGTGTGGAGTCATAGTTTACACAACAGGAATGTACCAGTCGCCTTGGCAGTCGTTTCTCAAACAAAACTGGAACTGGTAAAGCAAGTGCTCCCTGTCCCAGCATACCATGAAAGCTGCTTTCGGCGACACACCCCAGCCGTTCCTCGTGGAGAGCACGGGCTGGGAGTGGCGCGGGTATGTATCCGCCCACATGTGTTACTGCAGGCTTCCTCGGCTCAGCTTGGCTCGGCTGGGACGGGCCTCCCTCTAAACACTTTTTCCACTTCTTCGTAGAACAGCGGAAAGCCGTTCAGTGGGAAGGCTGCCACTTCGGAGGGTAACAGCCCTGCAAATGCCCTGTTGGTAGGTGAAACCTGCAATCCAGTACGCCGAGCTATGCGTGCTTGTTAACTTTCCAAGTGCTTTGGACATATTTTATTTCCTGCTGGCTGGTGTGTGTCGGCGGATCGCGCTTTCAAATAGCCAAAGTGTCTCCGTGTGTGTGTGTAGCCAGACGTCTCCAAAACCAAGTCTGAAAAATTGCATGGCTTGCGAGGACAGAAGGGGGACAGGAGATGTGCAACATCACGTGACTGTACGTGCGTGTTCACACGCGCGTTCCCATTTCCAGTCTGTCCTGCGCGTGTCCATCTCTTGTCTCCCTTGAGAGACAAGTCAGTGACAATAGAGCTCGCTGGCGACAGTGCTTTCGTGCTGTGTTCGCCAGGCGAGACCTAAAAATGATTGTCTGCAGCTCCTGATCAATCGGCGCCCCCTAAAGCATTTTCCACCAGGTGGTCTACCCCAGCCCCTTGGATTTCTCCGGCATCGATGAAGAAAAAAACCTGCAAACACCTAGACAGGAAATGGGAGGGTATGCTATAACACAGAAGTCTACAAAACAGTGTTGAAATTGTATCTTAATGGAATTAAAGCAGTACAAGTGGAGTCTTTTATGAAAGAATCAATGCAAAAGGCAGCACACTAGCAAAAGAAGGGTTGGAGCAAAGTGCCTGCACCTGTTATAGTCAGTGACTCCTGAGTAATGTGATGGTGCTTGGGAAACCTAGGAACACAACCCTATAAGTTCCTTTCAAGGACAAAAGTCCTAAACAAAACAACACACACTGTGGAATCAGCACCCATCAACAAAATATTTCTTTGATAATTGCAAATAATGTCCTTTGAAGCAATAAACAACATCCGTAGAAAATGAACAGGACCGAACTTGGCAAACGTTTGGTTTCAATCCTTTATTTTGTTTTCATGGTAGACAAATGATCCAATTCACAATGGATTTTCCTTTTCTCTTTTCTAGCCAACGCGTTTCGTCTCATTTACTGAGACTTCTTCAGGGCTCAAACACCTGTCTTTATGGTAAGTGATATGGGCTGGCGAATTCTTAGTATGTACGAGGAACTTGTGAGGCATCTGTCATATCCTATAGGTATTCAGGAATGACTCGGAAGCGGCATGGTAACCTGCAAAAAGACCAGCGTGGATTCGAAATGGTGAAACACCATTTCGAATCCACGCTGGTCTTTTTGCAGGTTACCATGCCGCTTCCGAGTCATCTCATTTACTGAGACTTCTTCAGGGCTCAAACACCTGTCTTTATGGTAAGTGATATGGGCTGGCGAATTCTTAGTATGTACGAGGAACTTGTGAGGCATCTGTCATATCCTATAGGTATTCAGGAATGACTCGGAAGCGGCATGGTAACCTGCAAAAAGACCAGCGTGGATTTGAAATGGTGAAACACCATTTCGAATCCACGCTGGTCTTTTTGCAGGTTACCATGCCGCTTCCGAGTCATTCCTGAATACCTATAGGATATGACAGATGCCTCACAAGTTCCTCGTACATACTAAGAATTCGCCAGCCCATATCACTTACCATAAAGACAGGTGTTTGAGCCCTGAAGAAGTCTCAGTAAATGAGACGAAACGCGTTGGCTAGAAAAGAGAAAAGGAAAATCCATTGTGAATTGGATCATTTGTCTACCATGAAAACAAAATAAAGGATTGAAACCAAACGTTTGCCAAGTTCGGTCCTGTTCATTTTCTACGGATGTTGTTTATTGCTTCAAAGGACATTATTTGCAATTATCAAAGAAATATTTTGTTGATGGGTGCTGATTCCACAGTGTGTGTTGCAAAAGGCAGCACCTTGCACAAAATATGTTCTATTGTTAAAACGTTTCTTAATCCTAAGGCTTGCAGGGCAAATATTATCGGATGTATGTCGTTACAACGCATACTTTTACTCCGCATACCATTACAACGCGGTATTTACAACGCATACCGCTACAACGTATAGTGCTTTGGGGTGCTGGATAGTGGTAAGTATAATTTACTATTCTAACTCCAGTCCCCGTGGACCCTAGGGAAGGTGTTGGATAGTAAATTAAACTTACCTCTTATCCTAGAGCGCCCCCCAGCGCAATGCGTTGTAACGGTATGCGTTGTAATGCCTGCGTTGTAGTGGTAGTGCGGAGTAAAAAATGCGTTGTAACAGGTGCATACCATATTATCTCCTCTAAAGAGCCCTGTAAAAATCTCCACATTTTATTAGGAGAAGTTGGCAAAAATACAGCAGTCTTTTGCTGACTCAACCCCCACAGATCCTCTGGGTTGATCACAATACAATCAATATCCAAGGTTTCCAATTCCCTCTTGCAGTTCATCCCAGTTTCACTGGAGGAGTACAGGCTATTTTGAACTGCATATCCGATTCTAATAGTGACCATTGCCTTGCCAGGTTATTAGCCCTGGCTGAGGACGCAATCAACCTATGTTCAAAGCTTTTCTTACTACAGCTAATATCCCTTAAAAATGGAAATATGCAGTAATAATGCCACCAATTTCTCTACCGCCAATCACCTAAAATATGTTAAAGATGCTAGTCAATATTCAATTATCTGGACACCTGGAGTGTTTAGATCTGCTTCCTTAACCCAGTCCAGATGCAAGTTGAGATATAGTCTGAAACAGCACTGTTAGAGGTGTCTAAATCTGTTAAGGGCTTTTGTAGATCAGGGCTCGGCCGACGCCTTGATCTGTTAGTGTCATTTAAAACTATCTCCCACCAGACACTGCTACAGCAGCTGGCAGAGGTGGTGATAGGCTGATCAGCTCTGCAATGGATTCACTCATACTTCTCTGACAGGGGGCAATCAGTATCTTTGGAGTCTTTCACCTTGTCCTCAAAAGACCTCGAGCACGGGATCCTGCAGGGCCCCTCATGAAGACCCATGTATTTTAATGTATATTTGGTCCCGCTGACATCCTTCATTGAATCTTACAGCGTGCAACATACAGATTGTCTCTTATGCCGACGATAGACAGCTTAGTCTGTCCCTAGGAGAAAGGCTGAGGCAGTTCAACTAACCTATAAGAAATGTCTGGTTCACATGGTTGAGCGGATGAGGCAGAAATGCTGGAAATGTAGCTTTGACAAAACAGAGGTGCATCTTTTGGGACGAACTGTAGAGGACTGGCCCAAAGACTGATGACCAGAGTAGTTAGGCCCTGTTCATGAGCCTACAGCTGTAGCCAAAATTCTGGGTGTGAAATTTGTTGTAAACTATCTTTCTGCCCCCAGATTCTCTCTGTAGCGGGTACTTGCATCTCAAAGCTCTGTACATTGTGGAAACCTTGGACTTCCTCCCCAGTGAAACCCAAAAAACTACTGAGACAGATACAAAAACATCTAGAACTGACTATGCCAGCACCTTGTACTTAGAGCTTCCCAACTACCATCTTGATCACCTGCAGATAGAGCAGAATACTGCATCTAAGTTGATTCGACCGCTTCCAAGTAGACAACTAGCAGCTCTTCCACTTACAGTGTTACAAAGCACTGGTGATAGCCCACCAAGCTTTTTACAAAACAACTGATATATACCTCAGCAACAGGCTTAGATATGACCGGCCTGCGAGAGCATTGCAATCATCAGACGCTCTTCTGCTGAGAACACCCAGGTATAGGCTTGCTACTTGAGGTGGTCGGTCCTTTACTTACTTAGGCTCTAGAGCCTGGAAGGAGCTACCCCTCTTTCTTGTTTCAAACGGCTAAGAAAAGCCAGATTTTATCACAACTCAAAACTTGGCTGTTCAATGCTTAAAAACGTGTTCAATCCATGCCCTGCAGTCTGCTTCCGGTGCTGGGGCACCTTCTGGGCAGCTGTGAGCTTTATAAATCTGATTTGATTGATTTGATGGAGTGACTGATAAATATAAATTACAGTGTTGTAAAAACATTATCAGGAACATGAAATGGTAAAAGATTCTTTCTGATCCCCTATGGTGACTCAAATCTTGATGTCGCTTTAAGAAGCCCCAGAAGGCAGTTACTTCACAAATTCTAGCCAGCCGCAGTCCATGAAGGTGAGAGCGGTGGGGCAGTGGGGCCCGTGGGTAGGGGGATTTCGAGGGACAGTGACGAGGGAAAATTAAATAAATAATTAATTTGCCCTTGTCATCGCCCATAGAAATTTACCCCTACCGGGCCCCATCACTCCTACCTGCACGGGCCACGGCTGATGCTAGCTCATCGGTGGCATATTGTTCAAAATAAAGTGGGCATTGATACCTCTAGAGTCAAATCTCTCTCCGCATGTGGGAAGATTGTGCTCAAGCCCTCTCTGGATGCCTACAATTTCGAGAAGATCTTGAAAGCAGTGGATTGGTGAAACACAACAACTTTCAGCTCCCACTACTTTTTACATGTCAACTATGTGGCTTATTGAGTGCTCAAGAAGCTTTAAACATCCATGTAGGTCCAGCTTTACTAAAAGGTCATGCAACACAGAACAGCAAATTAAAGCTGCGCTGTGTTGTGTTGAAGGGAGGAAGCAGAACAGTGCCATATGGACTAAGATGCGGTGTTGTCCTCCTCTGTCCCAGGGCTTGGGCCCTTCCAGTACAAAAACTATGCTTTAAGGATTATCCTACTTGGTATGTGTGCTGTACAATACAGCACACACCAATCCTGGAACCCTGTTGATGCAACGTAACACAAGGCAGAGCATTGCACAACTTTGCGTTACTTCGGGATACTGTCCTATGCAAATCCAGATTATGTTGGATGAGAAATGCCACCTGAACACTTTGCGTTGAGTCTGTGCTGCAAAAGTAATGCCAACCCCATGCAAAGCAACAGTACATCTGGCCATAATGCATGCCTCCTTGTCTTGCCATAAAAATGTTGACTGTTTTAGCCTGCAGCGAGAAAATGAAAATTGTTCTAAAAGAGAAGGAGCCGGACGTCATAGTCCAATCTCTTCCTCCCAGTATCGTTGGCTTACTGAGTGAGAGTTGGCTTACTCGTCTTTTTACTCTGGTGATATTTCTTGTTTTAATTGATGCAAGTTACTACTCCCTTAGAAATGAGGTTTATTCATTTGACGAACCCTGCATTCTACATTGTCTTTTCGATTATTCACCTCAATTATCCATGGTGATTCTCATCTGCTTTTTTCTTCGTCTTTCTTTCTATCTCGCCTTACCCACAGTCTCCTTGGGCCATTCAGGTTCAATGCTGGGGTACATATTTTAGTTGAAGTCTGGTTTATTATTGAAGCTTGACCTGTATTTCGACCTGTTATTAATTGAAGTAGAGCTGTGCACAGTGCTTACTAAGGAAAAAAATAAAGTACAAGGGCTCACGTCGGGAGGCCACTGCAGCTTGCACCACACCTTGCCCCTGCTGTGCTGCCAATGATAGTAACAACACAACTATTAACCATCACACCTACATGTGTGACAATTTTGACTATTTCAGGCCCCCAACCCTATAAGAATGGCCTGGGTGGCAAGCAATAGTCATTTTAACGTATATTTAACTAATAATTAACTGTTTTTGTGGTGGCCTCTAAAACAGCCAGACATCGCCACCTTGTGGTAGACTGTCACCATCCCGGTGCTTTGACAATGAAGTGCTGGTGCCGAGCACTGGAATCCACTGGCTCAAATTAAGCATTGGCTGTGCAAATGTTTAATTGTATGAGGCTTGTGCTTGTCACCTCCCTTTTACCCATGGTGGCTTTGTCCGAGCAGATGATGTCTTGATGGAATTATGAGCCTGGAAGTGTGCTGCAACTGCCTCAACCGCCTTAGCAGCATTCACAACATGACATTACAAACTGCATGGACAAAACATACAGCTGTATCTTGCACGTGAGGGCATATCTGACGTACAGTTTTCACACAAATTACTCTATGCAAAATGTGGTCACTACCTTTACTAGCAACGACCATTGTGCATACTTCGTACTGACCACAAATTGCAATCACTCCCACTCCTTCTGCAACATGTGACCATATAGTGCAACAAAACACTGTGCTCCATGCATTGAAGCACTATATTCCATACTTCACTGAAGCACCATGCCCTTAGCACCCTGAAGCACTGCCCTCACTTCATGCACTGAAGCACTGTATTTGCAGCACACTGAAACAAATGCTTCATGGTGTACCGAAGTACTGTGTCCTTCTTCGCTGTTTACAGTGCCACCAGCACACTAAATCACCATGCTATTTTAGTACAGTGAACCAATGTATTGGTCCATAGTACACGCTGTTCAGAAATACCGCATTGGTGTTTCCACCAATAAAATTTACTGATCTCAAGTAAGTCTGGCAATGCTTAATTTGTTTAAAAAAAAATGTCAGGGCCATTATCAGGAGACCACTGCAGCTTGCATCATCCATTTGCTCTTGCCAGCGCTGCCAATACCGTACCAACAGAACTACTAACCACCACGCTCTTACGAGTGTTACAATTCAGACTATTCCAGGCCCCCAAAGCTATAAGAATGGCTTGGGCTGCAGGTATTAATCATTTTTAATCTGCATTGAATTATTGAACAACTATTGTTCTGCTCATCTCCAACTTGGGCAAATAGCGCCACCACGTGGCAGACTGTCATAAATGCTGGTGTTGGCAATTAAGTACCGGTGCCTAGCACCAACGACCACCAGCTCAAATTCAGCACTGTGTCTGGAATACAGTAGAATTCTGACTTTGCCCCTGTGAGTCCCCTGGGAAACTAGAAATTACGATGACAATCGGGAATACTGTGCCCCATTTCCAAGGTAGTGGTGTCTTTTTTTTACAGCTTTCCTCAGGTGGAATGAAGCACTTTATACAAACACAAGGGAGTAAAGGTCTGTAACTCTGCCATGGTGCCATTACTTCTTGAACTCATGTTCAGCAGATTTATGACAGTCATCATAGACTCCTCCTCAGGCTACCCTGCTATCAACTGTATAAAGACTGGCACCTCGAGGGCCCTGGGATAATGCCCATATAAGGGCAAGACAGAAATGAGTAACACTCATTTTATTGTTTGTATGTCTCAGAATTTTAAAGTCACCATCACCCAAACGATTGCAAATTGTTAAACATTCCAAACTATTTTAAATGAGTTTCAAGGAAAGGACAGTCGAGAAAAATGCAAATTCAGGTAACTTGAAAATTATAAATTATTGGGAAGTTTTGATAATTTGCTGCACCCTTTTTTAAGACGTTGAAGGATACACATCATCTAATCAAAAGGATGTTAAAGAAGCCATGCTCCAGGAGAGGACAACCCCAAAAAGAGGAAGGCACGCCATCGAATAAGAAGCAAGCAAATGAGACAGACAAAAACGCCTACCAATGGTAAGCGTTTGCATTGTTTGGAAGAGGTCAGCTAAAATCTGTGTGCAAGCGAGCCGTAGAAACAATGCGACTAAAATGCTCCTAGTAGTTGTTCCAAGGTGTTTTATTTTCAGTGCCTCAGGCAAATGGCTAAAGATTCCAGAGCAACAAAAAAAATGATAATGGATGAAGAACGCTGACCCAAAACGCTTTAAAATAGGATAGGACATACTATATTTGCTTAAATGGCATAAGAAATACATCCTGATAAATTGAGCAAACATTATACACGTGAAAACTAAAAAAATCGAAAGTCCCAGGATAGACAAAATGCATTTTTGGGGACGTAGTGTAACCCGACAACATTTACAATGCCAAAAAATCGGCTTCCACTGTGCCTGTCATGGAGTCAGCCGGCTTTCAGAGTCCTATGGCTAATAATAACGTGCCTCCGACCTTCTTTCTCCGGGCCGTAGGCTCGCGCCTTCCACCTGCTCGCGCGCCATCAGCCCTCATGCGCGTGCGCGCTGCCAGGCTGGCCTCTGTCAATCCTGGGCCTCGCATAGCAGAACTGGGCCGCCTGGCCCGGACTCCCGGGGACAATTCATTCCCAGCTGCAAAGTGCAATAAAGGAAGGATAATCACTATTAATATAGTTATTGTTATTGATTTCAGCTTGAGAGAATTGACTTTCAGTCCCCGATGCATTTATGGTTCTCTTTCTGAAAGACACACATTTATGCGCCTGGCGTTATTTTTAGAAGCGGGTTAAGACTTTGGTGAGTCACGGGCAGGGGAAGGGCACTGTAGTGGAAGGGGGACCGGGCCGCGGAGCGCGCCACTGCCGGGGAAATCAATGCGTTCCTCCTCGAGGAAGCAGCCATGCGGAACAACTTTTTTATGGCATTGATTAAGAATCGATGCCGCTTCACAGAGTCACAGTAAAAGGGACACGCTAGGTAAGTGATGCACGGGACCTGTGCCCAGGGCACTACTCCTATGGAGCACCGAGGCTCTGGGCCACCAGTGCAGTAAAGTGCACCAGAGCGCATTGAAGCAAACAGCAGCACGCCCAGATTGAGGCGCTGCAGAATCGTATCCTTTAGTGCACCGAAGCACTGCTCTTCCTCATACTCTGGAGTACTGCAGCATGGACGCAATGTTTACTCTAGTGCAACGAAGCACTATGTAAATGTAAATGTAGTATACTTGTAAAGCGCACAGCTGCCCATCACCGGGGTATCCCGGCGCTGTATACCGCTGTGGAACCCTTCCTGGCTTTCCCTGTGAGGTGTCCACTCCTGGGCACCCCCAAGGTGAAGCCAGGCATCCCAGTGTTGTAGGGGCCGTTGTGGAGATTAAGCGAGCTATTGCCCAGAGTTGCACCCCATGATTAGAGTAGGCGCTGAGGCGAGAATTATCGAGTCCGCAGACAAGGAGCCCAAGACCCTGCCACGTCGGGACTTGAACCCTGGTCCCGGGCCAGACATCTGCATCAGGGTCTGCCGCTCTAACCATTGAGCCACACTTCTCCACTTATGCACTTCGTACAATGAATACGGCACCCCACAATTCACTGAAGCTCAATGACCCCTACCACACTGGAGCACCGTGGACTTTCAGTGCACTGAAGCACTGCTCTTCCTCATACACTGGAGTGCTAGCACGTGAAAGCTCTGCACACCATAGTGCAATGAAGCACTATGACCCTCGTACAATGAGTAGGGCACCCCACTATTCACTAAAGCACAATGACCCCCACCACACTGGAGCACCCTGGTCCTTTAGTGCACCAAAGCACTGCTCTTCCTTACACAATGGAGTACTGCAGCATGGAAGCACTCTACACCCTAGAGCAGGGGTCTTCAAAATGTGGGGCGCGACCCCCAGGGGGGCCGTGGAACGATGCAAAGGGGGTCGCGCCTTCACAGTGTCACTTCTGCCTCCAGGGCTTCAGCCCCCCTCCTCCCCATCCTGTCTCTCAGCCTGGGCTGCTGCAGTGCAGCTCGCGCTCCTGGGGCCTCAGCTGGGCAGTGTCTG
Source organism: Lissotriton vulgaris (assembly GCF_964263255.1). NCBI lineage: Eukaryota > Metazoa > Chordata > Amphibia > Caudata > Salamandridae > Lissotriton > Lissotriton vulgaris. The sequence goes on from NC_141693.1 coordinate 133,233,940, forward strand.
GAGTCTTATCTCCGGCCCTTTCACAGGTCTTTAAAGACCATTAGCATATTTACATGCCTTTGTTAACCGATTACCAAAGATTCGTTTTTTTATGGTTCCAGTACCCCCTGGGCCCCCACTCTGCCTATTTCTTACATTTGCATTTTTACACGGAATGCATTTAATGAAAAGAAATATAAAGTTGGGTTGCCAATTGAAACATGCCTGCTATGTGTTGTTTAAAGATCCTGCAGAGGCCTACTCTTGACACTAAATTGAGTTATAAATAAAAAAGTATGTATTAATTTGGTATGTGACTTTTCTGTCTTTATTCTCCTTAATTATTAGTCATGGATCATTAAGGCACCCATAGAACACAATTAAAAGTGCTTTCTATTTATATTTGCTGTTCTAAGTATTCACAGATAAGTGCAAAAAATACAGCTGTAGGTGACTGCTTATTTCTGGGCCATCAAAATAATGAGCTGGTAACCCTAATCATTAGACTGGAAGTTTGTTGCAGGAGCAGCACATTATTTATTTCCTCCACCCTCGAACCCTGATTAATGCCATTATAGCAATAATTTAACTTATATCTGAAACCATACGCTTCAAGTTTTTGGGTTGCACCCTGCTTTCAGACTACTCACTTCTCATTCTCGCCTTCACTTTCATGCTCACCCTGTACTCCCAGCGATCACAATACACTCACACTGATCACCATGCACTCGCACTGATCACCATGCACTCGCACTGATCACCATGCACTCACACTGATCACCATGCACCCACGCTGATCACCATGCACCCACGCTGATCACCATGCACCCACGCTGATCACCATGCACCCACGCTGATCACCATGCACTCACACTGATCACCATGCACTCACGCTGATCACCATGCACTCACGCCGATCACCATGCACTCACACCAATCACCATGCACTCACACCAATCACCATGCACTCACACCAATCACCATGCACTCACACCAATCACCATGCACTCACACCAATCACCATGCACTCACACCGATCACCATGCACTCACCCTTGCTGCTCCAGGCCATGGCCAGGTGAGCTTCTAATGTGGCAGCGCGTATTCCTGCGGATTGGGAGGCCCTTCACAGAGGTTGACTAGACATCTTTCTGATGTTAATTGCTGTATTTTGGTTATAAACTGGTACTGATGGGGTGAAATCTTTCCTCAGTGTTACTGTGTTTAAAAAAAATCTAAATAATAAAGCAATGCTACCCCAAAATACGCAGCATCACAGAACATTATTAACATTTTCTACTCACACAATCTAGTCAAGCCTGTCGCATAATTTGGTCCTCACCTTCCTCATAACCTAGAGGTTTAGAAATTTTTGTCAAGAGGGGGTCCTTACGCTTCAAAATGTTGACAGGGGGTCTCGGCATCCAAAAGTTTGAAGACCTCTGCCCTAGAGCAATGAAGCTCTATGCTCCTCGTACAAGGATTAGGGCACCCCACTATTTACTGAAACACAATGACCCCCGCCACACTGGAGCACCCTGGTCGATTAGTACACCAAAGCACTTCTCTTAATCATAAACTGGAGTAGTACAGCGCTGGGACACCTCCGTCGGAGGTAGCTGCGCGCTCTACAAACTTCTAAATAATAATAATACAGCAAGATAGCACTGTACACCCTAGTGCAACAAAGCACTATATCCTCGTACAATGAATAGGGCGCCCTACAATTCACTGAAGCACAATGACCCCCACAACACTGGAGCACTGTGGTCCTTTAGTGCACTGAAGCACTGCTCTTCCTCATACACTGGAGTACTGCTGCATGGAAGCTCTGCACAACATTGTTCAACGAAGCACTATGACCCTCATAGAATGAAGAAAGCACCCCACAGTGAAGCTATGACGGAGATTGTGTTTGGGGTTCCCCTGCTTAGTATTGGAAGTCGTGTGATTGATTTAAGGCACTGTGTTGCTCTCTATCAAGGGTTTGTGAGGGTCGATCATGTAATTGACTGGAGTCCCTGCATTCCCTGCTATTGAGGTCTCTGCTCTTGCTATGGGTTTGGGACTGAGGTTCAGATGGGTCATTGTTTGTTTTGCTGCAGCATGCCCATTTGAAGGAGTGGGAGTCAGGGTTCAAGCGAAAGTGAGTTCCAGTTTTGCATCCAGTCACGTTAAGTTCGGTCAGATGGCTTATCTTAGGGTTTAAGTTGGTTGGTCAGCCTGCATAGGTTGACATCGGCATGGACAGGGGAGATGGCTCTACTTGAGACGTCGATAGTTTGGCCCTTGAGCTGCTTTTTATCTGGATTTTGTGCTGGTTACTACCGTGGCCAGCAGTTTCTGCTTAGTGTAGGTATTTCATTTGTTGGTTCTGCTTAGACTGGTCTAGTAAGTGGGAGTTTGAGGACGAGTCTGTTATGATTGTCTACATCCTGTAGTTGAAGACATGGATTGAATTTGAAGGTCTGAATTTGTTTTGATGAAGATGGAATATAGCAGGTCCTGCTTTGCTAATAGAGGCACTTTTTAGTATTTATTCCTTTGCTTCCTTATTCACTTACGGGAGCATTTTCTTAGCGTTACCGGCTGTGCGGGATTTGGTGGTGGAGTAAGGTCAGTAAAATTAGGGTGCACTGCGGATGTGTCGCCTGGGCAGGAGAGTCAGCCACACTGCCTGAGTCTTGAGAATGACATACTGTTGTGTTCTGTTTTCCAGGTGTTGCGGAGTAATTTGTTCCTCCCTGCACTTTATCCGGTACCTTGGTGCAGGACTGCAGGCTGTGGACATTCTCAGGGCTTTTGATGGCGGGGAATCGCAATTTAGGATCTTGTAGTAAACTTGGAAGCCAGCTTGTTTATAATAGGAGAACATAGGCAGCACCCCCAATATAGTGGGTGGGATAGCAGATTCTGCTGCATTTTGTGCTCGCTTTATCAAATTGTTCAGGGTATCTAATTTGCTATCTATGCCCACGATGAGTGTTGCAAGGGAGCGAAGAATATCCACTTGGGAGTCTAACTGATAGGATAATGATGCAGACAGGGTGTGAATCATGCTCAGCATGGAAGTCCATACATCGCTTACTTGTGGAGATGTAGTTGATGTATTGGCTGATACGGAGCAATGGTTTTTGACGGTGGTGTCTGACGTTATTGAAAGTCCATTAGTTCTGGGAATTTGTTGATCTTGGCTTCTGGTAACTATTTCAAACTCTGTTTGTTCAAGGGGGTTTGATGCGGATAAAGGGGACCCTGGTAAGTGTGAGCGATGAGATGAGCTAGGGGCTCCTGAGTAGGATCATGGGCTATTCCCATTTTGTGTCTCGTATGCGCTTGCTCAAGTCAGCTCTAGTATCTGGTGGGGGTCTACGTGCCTGCCTAAAGAGCCCAGTTCTAGGTTCCCACTCATTGGAGGTTCTGACTTTATATTTGCCTGGAACAGCTGGACTAACTTGGTTTGGCATGTTGGTTTTGTTGCATTTAAGCTAAAATCAAAGTGATTCCGATCCGGGTTGAGTCGAGACAGGTGGTCTGACTGAGCTGTGCGGCCAGGTCTGGGGCTTGTTGGTTCTTGTTGGTCCATGAATTTTCAGTAAGCAGATTCTGTTTGAGTCAACCGAGGGAGCTATGGGCTCCACAGATGACGTTCCCGGAGGGCCAGGGATGCCGGTTAATGGCAGCAAGTCTTCTGCACTAGAAAGTATAATTGAGGTTACTAGCCAAGAGTTTGACATAGGTACAGTTAGCCCAGTACACAACGATGTACTTGAGTCTTGCTCTGATGGCTGAGGAAGTATACCGCTTTGTGTGATCAGAAGTCCATCCACCGTGGGGTTGATTTGTTCTAGAGCTGGAACTGGGATTAAGGTGAATGGGGACTCCAGGGTCAGTGTGATTGCTGATATGGTATCTTCGGCAGAACCTGGAGTTGTAGTCTTTGAGCTCCTGTCTAGGGCTTGGTTTGTAAATGTACAGGAGTTTATATAGCGCAAATCACCACCCGGTTTCTAAGCGCTTGCTTATGCGACCCGTCCTGGTAATTCCCTGTGAGATAACCCCGGCAGGGTATTCGCAGGGTGAAAGCCAGGCATCCCGCCGCGAGGGGCCGTTGTGGCGATTAAGCAAGCTATTGCCCAGAGTCGCAGAGTGTGAACCAGGAGATTAAGCAAGCTATTGCCCAGAGTCGCAGAGTGTGAACCCGTGAATCGAGTAGGCACCAGAGCGAGAATTGTCGAGTTCATGGACATTTTAGGACTCAAGACCCCGCCGAGCCGGGAATTGAACCTGGTCCCGGGCTGACCTCTGCTTCCAGGTCTGCCTCCTCTAACCAGTGAGCCACTGTAACAACCGGATTCTCGAACCAGATGGGATCAGCTCCTAAGAGCCCCTCTAACCCAGTCGGAACGTAATCACCTCCCTCCTTAGAACATATTTACAATGGGTATATGTATATGTATGTACATCTCGTACCTAAGGATGGGGAAAATAGCAATACACATGCATAGGTTTTTTACAATATCCCATTCATACCAACTAGTCTCACGGCCACTTAGGCCCAGACTAATCTACCCTGGGGCAGTTCTGATTATGTACCATTACACACTGATCACCCTCAGTGCTCACTCGACACGCAATCCGGCGTGCCATACACACTGATCACCCTCAGTGCTCACTCGACACGCAATCCGGCGTGCCATACACACTGATCACCCTCAGTGCTCACTCGACATGCAATCCGGCGTGCCATACACACTGAGATGCAGCCTCAGTGCTCTCTTTTTATCCGGTCCACAATCCGGCGGACCTACACACTGGTCTCACTCCCAGTGCTCGCTTACTTACAACCTGATCCACAATCCGGCGGCCCTACACATCAAGCTTCCACCTGATGCTCTCATTAATGCCGCTTACCAACGACGATCACTCTCCTATGAATACCTTTGGAAGGAATCTCTCATTGCTACAATAACATGAATTAGCACAGCTTTCCAAATTGAATCATGTACCTTCTGCTCTCAGCATCAAATGGTCCCTCTCTCCCTCATTATTCAGTCACCTCTTACCTGACCGGGATTTACATCCGTTCATGAAAACGATGTCTGACTAGAAGACCAGGTTACCCTGATTGAACAAGAATACAAGGCACATGTCGGTTCACTAAGAACTGGGGTATTTTATTACAATGATTATAAACACAGCACTATACTATAACATATATCCTGCAAAGGAAAGTAAAAGGTTAGAATGTGCACACGCTAAGAACAGGTCAGACTTCACCTTGTGAGCACGAAGTCGGGGTTCAACAGTCATCTAGGTTCCCTTCTCGTCTGTGCCTTGGCTCGTCTCGGAATCACACCTCAGCAGTCACGAGTACACGTCTGCACCGCTATGCTCTGTCTCCTCTGCTTCCCTCCAAGTCACTGGAACCTTTCTCTTTATTAGCTGCTGTCTCTCTCTGTCTCTGATCGCTCTGCGCTACTTCTCCTTCTCCTTCAATCTTTCTTAGAGAGTATCAGCTTCATGATCTTTCTCGGACTTCAAAATGGCGACTGTCTGCCTGGAAATGATTAAAGGCATTGATGCTAACGGCTAGCTGCCGCCTACAGACTGACTGACTCACAGCCTAACACTTTCGCTAATATGGAAGCTTGTCCTTTCATGGAAAGTTACGGCCAGTAACCTGCCGCCCACCAAATTCTTGTACCTCCCCGTACCAAGGACACGTTCCCAGCCGGCCGGCCTGATGTTGTGTCTTCGGAGTGGAGAAAAATACAGTCTTTCGATAAGGGCCAGCCTGAGCCGGATCTCTCCAAGCGAACAACACTTCGAAACTAAAACATTACATTTGACCTAGAAGCCTCTCAAGCTGCCGAGGCAGAAAGCAAGATGGAGTCTCTCCCGTTTGAGTCCTACAAGGCCCGAAATAAGCATAACTCCATAGAAGGTATACTAACACTCTTGCAAAAGGACGAATTATCACTAATACTAATGAATCTATCCCCTAACTTAAGTTTATAAGCCCTGATCTAAGGAAAAGGGTACGAAAATGCACTACTGTGCCTTATGAATAGGCCCTGTTTATAGTTCTAATCCCTGCACTAGCAGGGTAATAGGCTGGAGTCACCTTTAATCATTCTCCCTCCAAGGAGGGCCGAAAAAGTCGGTCAGAACACTTCACCCTTGACTCCAGTCTATTAACCATTCTCTATATGGAACTAACATCTGTGGAAGAATAATAGGAAACAAAACTAACTGATCTATTCCTTTTGCCAAATCTACAATATTGGAGTAGAGAAGGAATGCACTGAATAAAGCAGCAAATAGCTACTAAAATACAAATAGAAATCATAATACCCCCTAATATCTGTCGTAGGGAATGTAAGTCAGGTAACCAATTGAAGAGCCAGTCAAACCAGCCCATATCAATATGTTTTCTAACCTCTGCAGTCAAGTCATGAAGTTTGTCAATATGGGCTTGGATCGATTTAGTGTGGTCAGACAGATTAACCTCATAGATGCAGCGCAAATATCCCTCCCCAGTGCTGCGCGGTCCATTGGAACTAGTGCTGAATGGACGTCCAATGGTCGTGCGCAGCACTGGGGAGGTAGTGCTGCCGTCGGCCAACGCCCCGACGCAGCACTTAAGGGGTTAAAACAGCAAAGACCCTCAAAGTCAGAACAATCATGTCCATGCTTTAACAGGAGGTAGTCAATAGCTGCGCGGTTCTGCAGAATTGCTCTGCGTTCACCCTGGGCATCTAATAACATGTCAGATAAAATGGTAGAGGTTTGATTAATCGATTTTACCATCCAACAGGCCATTTTTCCAATGGATTTTGCGTTGTAAACCGCCAACGCTGGGACACCAATGATTGAGATAGCTAAACTAAGATATTCAGATTTGGAATAGAGATGTAAGGAAGAATCACAGTCCTCATGTAACATCATAGAATCGCGGACTATACGGGAATAGGTATTAGGATGTGAGGAAAATATTAATAAACTCAGTCTAGTGATGGCACACGGGCCTCCGGAAATATTTGCAGGAATATAAGGCCAGGAGGAATTACCGCAGGAGAAGAGCCAACCAGAAGGTAACAACATTGTACGGTAATGGCTAGGAGCAACTACTATACTTTTACAGGTCATGTTATTTTTAACAGAAACACATGATTGTGGGAGTCTTCGTAAGCACAGCAAACGTTCATGAGCCGAAAAAGAAGTGGCGGCTCTCAATTTTAACTTTACACATTCAGTAATTGCCTTAGGATCACAAGTCAAGAAAAAGCACAAATCACCCTGCGTGATATTATACGTAGTGATCTGAGAATGAATTGGGGGAATGGACTCTGAGAGAATAGTACATAAGGGACAAAATTCATGGGCCGCGAAATCGCCCAGAATAACATTGGGCCGGGCATATGATATATTAAAAATATGCTTCAAAGTCTCCAGGGAGGCAGGGACAGCAACCAAGCAGGTCGCTAAAATGTCAGTTACGGAACGCATAGGTGTCAGGCAAAAATGCGGAGAATTAGTAACTCGTTTGGCTAGGGTGGTCCTCGGGTTTTCCAATCAACCAAAGTCTGTGGGTTCTCTCCTCTCCCGACGTAGCAGACCAAAAGGAGTCCAACGCCGGCACATCCTGCAGCAGCAGTCCAGAGAATGATCTGAAAGAAAATCAAATACAGGCATTATTCATTCTCGTAAATAACATTTGTCAGCCGGGACAGCTTCCCAGCTATCTTTCCCTGGTCTCATCACCAAAATGGTGTTGTCATGACCGGTTGCAATAATTTCAGCTTGTTCAGGGGGATGTTTAGGCGATTGCACCCATATTCTCGCTCCAGGATTATCCGTAGAACCGAAGCCTTTTTGGCCTCGTACAGTTAACAATGTTGGGGCAGTGCCTTTCTGAATCTCACCACTGAAAACAGGCATGATTAGCAATTGAGCAACTCGGTCAGTCTTTTGAATCGATAAATCAACCTCACTGCTGTTCGGCAGGAGAACCTTAATCTCTCCCTGATAATCACTGTCAATCACTCCTCCGAGTACTTGAACACCTTTTAAGGCAAGGCCCGATCTTGGGGCGATCAGACCAAAACTTCCAGCTGGTATACAGACACCAATGCCAGTCTCGACAATTATTCGGTCTTTACTCTTGAGTACAATGTCATTCATGGCATGCAGGTCCAAGCCTGCGGATCCTGGGGTAGCTCTGCATGGAGCCAAAGCTCCGGGGGTAATTTCCCAGTACATTACAGTATTGCCAATGGTGTTGGGTTTCGCATCAACATTTGGGGGAAACAAACGCATCAAAGGAGATTCAGCATGTAACAAGGGACGATTATTCAGAATTAACAATGCTTGAACTAAATAATCCCGCCAGTTTTTATAGCGGTCGTCAGTTAACTTTCGCAACTGTTCTTTAAGCAAACCATTCATCCTTTCAATCAGGCCTGATGCCTGTGGCTAATAAGGAATATGAAACACCCATTCTATATTGTTTTCCGCACAAAATTCCTGTACCAATCTTCCACGAAAGTGGGATGCATTATCAGATTGAATTTGAAATGGAACACCGTAATATACTATGATTAATTCCTATGTTTTAATGGTATTTATTTGGGTAGCTTGTTTGCAAGGAAAGGCCACCAAAAGGCCACTGTAGGTATCGACAATTGTACAAACATATTGACAATTTTTGCTCATAGGGAGCGGGCCAATATAATCAATCTGCCAAATTTGAGCGGGCAATTTTCCTCGATGTAAATGACCTTTAACAATTTGTGGTACTTTTCGTTGTCTGGAATGTTGACAGATGGGACAATGCAGAATAGTATCTTTAATGTAATTTAAAGGAATATAAATTCCTCGATCGGCGGCCCACCTGCTAGTGGCTCTCTCTCCAAAATGTCCTGCTTTCTGGTGGGCCCATTTCGCCAATCCCGCCAAATCAGAATCTTGCATGTCCACCACTGCCTCAGCAATTTTAGATTTCTCATCTGCAATGTTATGAAAGAATTTGTCAAGGGAGTCTATCGGGGTATGAGCATCCACATGAAAGATTGTCACAGTACTCTGTGGGAGCATTTCCCAAATTTCTTGCCATAATTCTTTTCCCCACAATTCTTTTGAATGCAACTCCCAATTATGAGAATGCCAAGTTGGTAACCATACCGCCAGTCCGTTAGCTGTGGACCAGGAATCAGTGAAAATATGACATGTGCCAGGTAATTCCTGTTTCAAAACTTGGTAAACTGCGTATAATTCAGCATATTGACTACTCTTTCCTTCACCAGTTGTACTCAGTAATTTCTGCGTGATAGGATTATAGGACACTGCCTTCCAATGCCGTTTATCTCCAATGAACCTTGCGGAACCATCCGTAAACCACACATGTTTTCTGTCCTCCGCGGACAAATCATCAAATGGCTTACCCCACTTGACAGGAGATTCCTGTACTACAGGAACGGAGCAATCACTCACAGTCTCGTTCGATGGCGCCTGCGCCACTTGCTCATGTAATGCTGCCACACCCTTCGGACCCACACGTGCCCTGTCCTGAATGTACCATTTCCATTTAATCACACTCGCTTCTTGAGCATGTCCAATTCGATGAGTTTTCGGCGAACTCAAAACCCACTGCATGATAGGAATTTCAGGTCTCAAAATCACATCATGACCTAAAGTCAATTGCTCGGTATCCACCAGAGCCCAATAACATGCAAGTAACTGTTTCTCAAAAGGTGTATAACGCTCACCAGCCTCAGGTAACTTTTTAGTCCAAAAACCTAACGGCACTTTTTGTCTGCCTTGCTTTTGCCACAGACTCCAATTTGCATACAGACCTTGTACGGACACATTCAAATCCACATCACCCTCGCCCACAGGCCACAGATCCAAGGCGTACTGAATCGCTTCTTTTGCCAAATTAAATGCATTCTGTTGTGGTTCACCCCATTCAAACGCATGCTTTTTGCGAGTGACTCGATATAAAGGAGCCAATATCTGACTCAAATGGGGAATATGTTGACGCCAAAAACGAAACAAGCCAATGAAACTCTGAGCTTCTTTTCTATTCCTCGGAACTGCAAAGTCTAAAATTTTTCGTTTAACCTGCGGGATCACCTCTCTGTGACCTTCATGCCAATTAATACCTAAAAATTTAACATTTTGAGATGGACCTTGTAACTTATCAGGATTAATTTCCCAACCTTTTTCACGTAACCAGTCAAGGATTTGATCTAATTGAGTCTGAACTTGATCTTGTGTTTCACCTTGAATTAAAATGTCATCAATATAATGACACACTTGAATTTGCGGGTGTACAGTTACTTCGGACAAATGCTCCGCCACCAGCCGGTGACAGATCGTAGGACTATGTACATAACCTTGAGGAAGACTTCTAAACGTCATTTGACGCCCATTCCAGGTAAAACTGAATTGTTCCTGACACTCGGGGGCAATCGGAATTGAAAAGAAAGCATTAGCAATATCAATAGACGCATACCATGTACCTGGATGCTTTTGGATTCTTTCAATTAAAGTAACAATGTCTGGTACTGCAACAGTCAAACGGGGTGTGTGTTTATTCAGTTCTCGATAATCAACGGTCATGCGCCAAGAATTATCACTCTTGCGCACGGGCCAGACGGGATTATTCCAAGCAGAAGTAACCGGAGTTATAACTCCTGCGTCAACCAAATCCTGTATTGTGGCACTGATCTCTTCATGACCACCTGGAATACGATATTGTTTCTGAGAAACCACTTTTGTAGCTTGGGGAATTTTTATGGGGGGCATTCGTAAACGACCAACCCGTACGGGTCTGGACGATATGTAGTGCTTAGTTCCAAATTGATAACAACCATCATCCAAATGCAAAGTCATTCCTTTTAAAATATCAATTCCAATTATATACTCCAAGAGTGGTACAACTAACACAGAATATTCTCTTCGGGGAATTCTACCTATTCTCATTTCAAGTGTAGTTTGCACTGCGGGAGTCTCCTTTCCACCTAAACCAGTAATTGTGAAAAATTGGCCTTTGAATTTCTTTGATTTACCATGAATTAAAGTGGCCTCCGCTCCTGTATCTACCAATGCTCGGGCCCTTTGGATATTACGATGTTTCCAAAAAATTTCAATATCTACATAGGGTCTATTGTCTTTGTGAGCCCACCTGCGTACTGGAGCTTGACCTATTTCCTAGTCATTTTTACTGCGTTCTGTCAATCAAGACAAATCAGGGTAAATGCTCTCAGGTTTCTTGGGTATCAAAATGTCCTGTTCATATCCATCTCCATTACGAAACGGATTTTTGTCATTTTCATAATACTGTGAATTACGGTCAGAAAGCCTGTGACGATCCTCCCTTCTCCTCAACTCAGGGGACTGATCCCTTTCATCTCTATATCTGTTGTAAACACGATCATCTCTCCCCCTTTCTTTTTCCCCCTCTCTCCCCCTCACTTTCTCACGACGAGGGGAATCATCACGCTCATAGCGCCGTCCATCACGGCGATCAGAATCCACACGACGCCTCTCGTCACCACTGTCATCAGAATAACCACGATCACAATCATTCTTTCGCACACGACGGGCACCCTCCTTTCGATCCAAACCACGCTTACGAAACATGTCCCATAAGCGATTATTAGGTTCACCGTCCATGTCTTCTTTTTTCACACCATCAGCCAGCAGTGCAAGAAACATATCACGTCTAGAGAATTTATAATCTCTAGCAGTACGACCCTCCGGTCAAGATTGTCTCTCAGGTTTAAACCAGTCACCCAACTCACCAAGTTGACGGACAGACTCAAGCACCATAGACAGAGGATTGCCAGTTTGATTAATTAACAAAGTCATCATAACCTGCTTATAAGCAACAGGAGAAGAACGGATAATGCGATTACGCACAGAAGATGTCAACAAGCCATCCAAAACTTGTCCAAAGTACTGAGAAAAATCGCAGTTTTCATCACTTCCTCTTTCAAACGCTGCGACGCATCGCGCAAAGTATACCACGGCTTGTCATTGACAGGCCAATCAGACTCAGTAGGGTATTTATGATTACAGCCATCATTCGCGAGCTGGAGTAGACTAATTTGGCCAGCACCATTATAATTTCGAAAATGGTCTTGTACAGTAGAATCGGAACTCAAAGAGCAAAAACGTAAACAATCACCTGCATCAAGCATGATACCTGCAGCACCCAATTCATAAAGGCGCACCATCCACGTAAGCAAAGCCTCACCAGGCCGTTGTCGAAATCGTTGTAAAATGTCACTAACTTCCTGTTGAGTAAAATCTTCAATACTATCCAAATGAACACCATTCGGATTACCAGGAGCCTGTTGTAATTTACGTCGAAAAACCGGATGCGCAGAAACCTCCGGACGAGCATCCGAAGAAGCCCGGTCCATAGATTTAGAGGAAGAATCAAGAGTAGGTACATCACCAGAACAGGAAGAGCGACCACGGTCGCTAGAACCATCGTCTTTGTCACAAGAAGCAGATTTACAATCACGTCCAGAGCGAGAAGACTCGCGCTTGTCACTCTCCTCAGCCGAGGAGCCAGAATCATTTGAATCCCAGATATTACCATCCCATTCGTCGGGGTTCCAATCCAGCCCGGCTTTCGCCACGACCAGACGCACTTTCCGTTTACAAACACGACCACGACGATTTCTATATTTGTATTTTGCAATTCGAACAGCAGCCCTTTCGGCTATAGTCTGATACGTCTCAAGTTTATCGGCAAGCAATTTATTCTGACATCGCAAAAGAGTATGCGCATTCTGCACTTCAACAAACTTTTCTTCCATATCCACAAAACGCTTCAGTAATTTGACAAATTTCTCATGAAGCATTCGGTATGCAGTCAGCACAATCCAACCTCTGCGTCCCAAAATAGGAAGCTCATCACCCTTCACTACTGGAGCCTTTTGCAAGCAAGAAACCACATCAGCAGGCTCCGCCTGCTCCAAACAAGAAGTCCAATTCTCGCTCAAACCAGTAGAATCGGCCCACTCACGGGCCAAGGCCTCGTAAGGCGTTGATTCCCAGCCGGGAATTTCAACAGGCAATTTGAAAGTAGATTTCGATTTACGCGAAAACATTTTGACACACAAAAAATATATACACAATTAACAACAAAGAAAATACGTACAAGCCGAGCGCAAACCAACAAGATGAAAACAAGACAGCGCACACAGGCTTCGTAAACAGTTCGTGACGCCAGATGTAACGACCGGATTCTCGAACCAGATGGGATCAGCTCCTAAGAGCCCCTCTAACCCAGTTGGAACGTAATCACCTCCCTCCTTAGAACGTATTTACAATGGGTATATGTATATGTATGTACATCTCGTACCTAAGGATGGGGAAAATAGCAATACACATGCATAGGTTTTCTACAATATCCTATTCATACCAACTAGTCTCACGGCCACTTAGGCCCAGACTAATCTACCCTGGGGCAGTTCTGATTATGTACCATTACACACTGATCACCCTCAGTGCTCACTCGACACGCAATCCGGCGTGCCATACACACTGAGATGCAGCCTCAGTGCTCTCTTTTTATCCGGTCCACAATCCGGCGGACCTACACACTGGTCTCACTCCCAGTGCTCGCTTACTTACAACCTGATCCACAATCCGGCGGACCTACACATCAAGCTTCCACCTGATGCTCTCATTAACGCCGCTTACCAACGACGATCACTCTCCTATGAATACCTTTGGAAGGAATCTCTCATTGGCTACTCGGGATGATACTACAATAACATGAATTAGCACAGCTTTCCAAATTGAATCATGTACCTTCTGCTCTCAGCATCAAATGGTCCCTCTCTCCCTCATTATTCAGTCACCTCTTACCTGACCGGGATTTACATCCGTTCATGAAAACGATGTCTGACTAGAAGACCAGGTTACCCTGATTGAACAAGAATACAAGGCACATGTCGGTTCACTAAGAACTGGGGTATTTTATTACAATGATTATAAACACAGCACTATACTATAACATATATCCTGCAAAGGAAAGTAAAAGGTTAGAATGTGCACACGCTAAGAACAGGTCAGACTTCACCTTGTGAGCACGAAGTCAGGGTTCAACAGTCATCTAGGTTCCCTTCTCGTCTGTGCCTTGGCTCGTCTCGGAATCACACCTCAGCAGTCACGAGTACACGTCTGCACCGCTATGCTCTGTCTCCTCTGCTTCCCTCCAAGTCACTGGAACCTTTCTCTTTATTAGCTGCTGTCTCTCTCTGTATCTGATCGCTCTGCGCTACTTCTCCTTCTCCTTCAATCTTTCTCAGAGAGTATCAGCTTCATGATCTTTCTCGGACTTCAAAATGGCGACTGTCTGCCTGGAAATGATTAAAGGCATTGATGCTAACGGCTAGCTGCCGCCTACAGACTGACTGACTCACAGCCTAACACTTTCGCTAATATGGAAGCTTGTCCTTTCATGGAAAGTTACGGCCAGTAACCTGCCGCCCACCAAATTCTTGTACCTCCCCGTACCAAGGACACGTTCCCCGCCGGCCGGCCTGATGTTGTGTCTTCGGAGTGGAGAAAAATACAGTCTTTCGATAAGGGCCAGCCTGAGCCGGTTCTCTCCAAGCGAACAACACTTCGAAACTAAAACATTACATTTGACCTAGAAGCCTCTCAAGCTGCCGAGGCAGAAAGCAAGATGGAGTCTCTCCCGTTTGAGGCCTACAAGGCCCGAAATAAGCATAACTCCATAGAAGGTATACTAACACTCTTGCAAAAGGACGGATTATCACTAATACTAATGAATCTATCCCCTAACTTAAGTTTATAAGCCCTGATCTAAGGAAAAGGGTACGAAAATGCACTACTGTGCCTTATGAATAGGCCCTGTTTATAGTTCTAATCCCTGCACTAGGAGGGTAATAGGCTGGAGTCACCTTTAATCATTCTCCCTGCAAGGAGGGCCGAAAAAGTCGGTCAGAACAGCCACACACACTCCTCTAACCAGTGAGCCACACTTCTCTTGTAGGGCACTAGAAGAAGTCCAGGATCCTTTTTCTGCGGGCATGGTGAAAATTTTTAGCTGGGTTGCCTTGGGGCAAGGTCGAAGCCTCTGAGGAGCATGGGAATGCAGAGACTGGTTGCTTCTCCTGGTTTGTGTCAGCGTCAGTATCAGACCGGGTCATCCGGCGCTTAGGTTCCTTTGTGTCCACGGTGTTGGCCCTTGCCCTTCTAGGTCTTAACGTGTTTTTCCCACCATGCTCCTTCCTGGCTGTAGGGGTACTAATGCCCTCAGGCCTCGCACCCGGTTGCCTGGCCTCTGCTCCGACCCGTTTCTGTTTGGCTCTCCCCCTGTAGTCCTGTGGCCCTCTAAGGCCGGGGTCAGGTAGTTTTATGTGGCTGGGTTACCTGGAGTCTTGGTGTGGGGCTTAATTGGGGCTTGATGGGGTCCGCAGGTCTCAGCTTGTTGGGCTCAACCCTCAGCTTCAGTGCTTTGTAGCAGGCTGGAAGCAGAGTTGCCTGGTGTCTTGGTGTGGGGATTAGCTGGAGTTTTATGGGGTCCGTTGGTCTCTGCCTGACGGGCTCGGCTCCCAGACCCGGAGCATACCCAGAAGGTCTTGGTCAGGGAGCTAGGTGTGCCCTTCAAACCTAATCCCAGCACCCCCCACCCCCTCAACCAGTCTCAACCTCCCTTCCCCTCTCTTCTTTCCTTCGTCCTCCAGCTCCCCCTGTACCTGATTCCAGTTCTGGGTCGGCCGCTGAGCTGGAAGGTGCAGAGTGCTGGTACAGAGTGGAGTGCTGTGAGAGCTGGTAAAGATGGCGGAGGTTTAGCCCCCTTGTTGAGGAAATATAACTTTTGGTCAAATAGTGTTCCCTAACACGTACCCCACCGTCTCCATGTACTAGCTTGAAGTGCATGTAATTTCCCTCCTGTGCCAGCTATGAAGACGCAGATACATTTGCGTCCATCTTTAACATGTCCTCTTTCAGATCCGCCATGAACGGATTGAATATTCAGTTTCTAAATATGCTATGCCAACGTCTTTTTCTTTTACTAGATTTGTATTTCTATGGTAGTCAGGAGGGGCTAGGAAAACAGGTGGCAAAAGGAATGCGATGTAACAGGTACCATCCCAATCTAGAGGTAAGCGGATATAAGCAGTATGGCCGCAAACAAAATAGGAATGACGTGAAGCTCTAAATGTAGATTTACCATGATCACTGAAATCGACCACAGTAGTGCATTTACTATGACCTAAGTGTACGGAACCATTTTTACGGACACATAATTCACCTTTGGTTGGTAATACTGTCATAGCGGGTAAAACTGGTGCAGCATCAGACTCGACAGTTAGAATCATGAAAGTAACTGTGTAATTACCTAATCCATACACTTCATTTTCTAGGTCAGTTCCTGTCCCAACGGGACGTCCCTCCTTGTCAGGGTAGCAGGCTTTAAGCAAGACTAAGTTCAGGTTTCCCCAAACCCAGCTTCCTTCATGTACAGCAGTATCAGGATCTAGGAAATTAAGCAATTTAAACCATGCACCACAGGTACCATTGTGAGTGAACGGGTACGGAAAGAGGGGCAGAACTCCCTTGTTTTTTTGGTAGGGAGGGAGTCGGCCACATATCCAACAATTCGTAGCATTGGTAGTCTGATGGGAGTGATGTAACATACTAATGAAAGTGTTGTTGCGCAGCGCAAGTCTGTAGGATAATTCGTGAGGGGGTGTCCGGAGGAGCAGTAGGTTTCCAGACCCCGCCACCCACCCATCGGATGACTTTTAGAGAACAAGCACAACAGCGTACACCTAAAATAGGCGATATTATGGTATATGGAGATCGTCTTGCAGACTGTAGATATGATCCAGTACCTGGTAAAAAGAATGATGAAAGAATGTTGCTCGCATCAGTACGATTGCGGAGAGTCACGAACTTCTTATTAACACTACCTGGAATGATAGATCATTTAGATCGAATATATCGGTTTGTCCAGACAGGAGTAGGGCCTGAAAGTATTAAGGAGGCCATGGCCTTTCAGAAAGTGGATACTAAAGCCAAGATATTACGGTTTCTTATAAACTGTTTCATAAGAGAAGTGGATAGGCCGGGTATGAACCCGGAAGACGTGAAAGCACTCCACAGGTGGGGCCAGAATATAGCAGATGGGCAACACGATAAAGAGGCCTGTGTAGATAATATGTACCGAAGAATCAGAACTGCAATAAATAAAATGCATGAGAGAAGACAGCCACTACCGGAAGTAGATTCAGACAAACATGAATCCTCGGAGGAGGAGGAGGACGATCAAGCAGAGACACCAGAGCACACACAGACACCGGCTAGAGAAATGATAGCTTATGTAGGTAAAGGAAGACCATTCAATAATTCAATGCGCCCAGTGCGTCCAGAAAGTAAAAGGATTTTTCAGGAAGCCATGTGTAATCCGAGAACCCCCGAACACTTATTCCAGGCCACTGATAAAGTACTTCAAGAACGAATGGGGTACCATGTACTCGATTCTATGGACGAACAAGAATTAGCTAGGTCAGCCGTGCAATGGGCTGACAATTCTGAGAAATATAGTGATGATGCGTTAGCACATACGTTTTTGAACCTGACACCAAGTGAACAGCGTTTAGCTGGTACATACATGATACAACACCTGCTCTTATTGTATAGAAGCCAACATTCCGATCCAGGCCCTCTTCCTGATATATTAATAGAACTGCTCATGAACAGATGGAGTGGTCTAGGTACTGATCTAATTAAAGTAATTCTAGAACATCGTCACAAGTATAGTACCTTCTTATGTCCACAGATCAACTCAACACATGTCATGGAAAGAAAAATGTATTACATGGACAGACAGAGTCCGTTGCGAGAAGTGCACCCAGTACAGAACGCAGACAATACGCTTAGACGCGTGTTTGTGTACGCACCCGTAACTAAAATAGAATTATTGGAGATGAAGAAATTAGTACCTAGTCATGACAAAGATCCCGCAGGTTTTCACCGTGAAATAAAGGATATGTTATTAATGGGCGATTACACTTTTCCAGACCTTATGAAAATATTGAAAGTATTACTGCCTCCAGGTATATACGAGAAACTCAAAGAAAAAGAGTGGGAGGTGGGAGACACAAAGATTGATTGGGCTGCATTAGAAGATGAAGAAAATACTCGAGTTCCAGGCCTAGGGCTTGGAGACAAAGTCAAGGCGTTACCAGGGTTGTTAGTACAAGTATTGCCACGTTTATTGAGTACGAAAAAGGAAGATTGGGGTGCAATCTCAGCCTGCAAACAGAAACCAGATGAAGACACTAGTGATTTCTACACCCGATTTGAGAAATGTTTTGGTATTAATAGCGGTCTGAAAGCAAGTAGCGAGTCATATCCACATCTTTTTGTAACGAAATTAGTCGAGAATTCCCTGCCGCAGGTTAAGAACAGAGTAATGAAAGTAGAAAGCACTTGGCAAGCTAATACTCCTTCACAAATGTTACAAATGTTACAGTACCATCAAAATAGACTTAGAGAAGAACAAGAACACGAACAAAGACGTATGAAAGATACAAAAATGAAAATGTTAGTTGCTCAGTCAGTTCCAGCTGACGGTCACAAAAAGGGTGGGACCCAGCCCAGTAATTCAACGGCTCCTGTTAAAGGGGTATGTAACTATTGTAAACAGCCAGGTCATTATATAAACGATTGTGCAGTTCTGAAACATAATATCGCCACGGGTAAGACCAAGGAGAGACCGCGTCCACCTAGACAAGACCAGGTTCAACCACAAGTACCCCAGAATATACAACATATTCCGCCTATGCCAGCTTCATCACAGACCGTAGCGATACCCCAACAACAGCCTATCACCGCAACACAAAACACGACACAGCAGATGTACCAGTATGCACAAAATGATTACCCCGATTATCAACGATACACATGAAACAGCCTGGAGAGGGAGTTCCGCTTGCCTCTTATTGAGGTTCCTGTAGATCAAAGGGGTCCTTATGTACACAGTCAAGTATTGGGAAAAGACAGAAAGTTTCTCATTGATACAGGGGCAAGCAGAACCACGATAAGTCACAATGAAGTACCAGGGGCACCCCTCTCAGGCTCACAGAACGTGTCTCTTGGATTTTCAGGAAAACCCATTATTAATGAAGTATCACAACCCCTTCCTCTTGCAGTTGGTCCTTTGACACGGACC
This sequence comes from Lissotriton vulgaris, assembly GCF_964263255.1. Taxonomy (NCBI): domain Eukaryota; kingdom Metazoa; phylum Chordata; class Amphibia; order Caudata; family Salamandridae; genus Lissotriton; species Lissotriton vulgaris. The sequence goes on from NC_141693.1 coordinate 133,253,155, forward strand.
ACAGATTTATTGCTTACGAAATCATGTCCAGAAAACCTGTTAGGCATAAAGACATTGAAAGCTCTAGGAGCTATTATATGCTGTTCTCCGGAAGGAGTACGATTGTTTTTGCGAGATTTCAAAGACCATTATGTATTGAGAGACATGGATCGCAGGTTACAGGATGTCCCTGCACACTTGTGGGCGCAAGGCCCCACTGATGTAGGTTGTATGCGCATTACACCATATCGAGTCACACTCAAAGCAGGAGTGGTATTACCACGTATTCGACAATACAAGTTACCCCCAGATGCTGTAGTGGCTTTACTGAGAATCATTGACGAGCTCATTGCACAAGGAGTGGTTGTGGAAACTGACTCCAATGTATGTAATTCTCCTATTATTCCAGTTCTTAAACGTACTGACCCAAATGCACCACCTGTTTATCGATTAGTTATTGATCTGCGCGAATTGAATAAATGCATTGTGCCACAGTATCCTGTGGTTCCAGATATCTCTTCATTACTGACAGCTATTGATTCAGAAGCGACGTTCTTCACTGTAATTGACCTCAAGAACGCCTTCTTCAGTGTCCCGATCGATCCGGAAAGCCAATATTTGTTCGGATTCAGTTTAAATGGACGATCTTTCAAATTTGCACGCGCACCTCAAGGATTCACAGAAAGCCCCAGCATTTATAGTCAAGCATTGAAAAAACAACTTGACAGTATCCACATGCCAGTTAACACTGCCCTGCTTCAATATGTCGATGATCTGCTGATCACCGCTCGAAGCGAACCCGAATGTGAACATGCCTCACTGACTGTTTTGAACTTCCTGGCTGACAAGGGGCACAAGGTGTCCCCTTCGAAGCTGCAATTCTGTGTTCAGCAAGTTGTGTACCTGGGTCACTTGCTGTCCAAAGTGGGGAGACAGCTCACTCCTGATCGCATTCAGTTAATTGTAAACATGTCACCACCCAGAACACAAAAGGAGGTGCGGGCTTTCATAGGCCTCACTTCATACTGCAGACAATGGATTCCCCAATATGCATTTCTAGCAAAACCACTCATTCAGTTGACAACACAGGAGGCAGCGACTTCGACTGTCCTCCCTTGGACTCAGGAACATACACAAGCTTTTGAAGACTTGAAGAAAGCCTTATGTCAAGCACCTGTTTTAGCAACACCATGTTACAATAAACCTTTTACACTTTTTGTCACAGAACGTGAAGGTACTGCCTTGTCAGTCCTCACTCAGGAACAAGCAGGTTCACACAAACCGTGTGCTTACTTTTCTAGCACATTAGATCCAGTAGCCCAGGCCCTTCCGGCGTGTTTGAAATCAGTTGCAGCAACAGCTTTAGCAATCAGACAGAGTGATTCCATTGTGTTAGGACATCCATTGACAGTACAGGTTCCACATTCCGTGGAAGTCCTTTTAAATCGAACTCAGACCCAACACCTGACCATAGGAAGATTGACAGGTTACGAACTGACATTGTTTCAACCACACATAGAAATCAGACGCTGCAGCACATTAAATCCTGCTACGTTATTACCACTCAATGGAGTAGATCCATTGGCACATGATTGTATTGAAGTCATTACTATTACAACAAAGCCCAGACAAGACTTGACAGATGTACCATTATCAGATCCAGACCTGACACTTTATGTGGACGGTTCATGTATGAGAACAAAGACAGGTGAATTAGTGGCTGCCTACGCAGTCACGACAGACACCGATGTTATTGAAACCAATTATATCGACACCTTGTCAGCTCAAGCAGCAGAGCTCATCGCTCTGACACAAGCATGTATTCAAGCCAAGAATAAGAAAGTCAATATATATACTGATTCACGTTATGCATTCGGAGTCGTTCACGACTTTGGAGTCCTCTGGCGAGAGAGAGGTTACTTAACTTCTCACGGTGCCAACATCCAACATGGTCCCCTCATTCAAGCTCTGTTAGATGCAATACATCTACCCACTGAAATCTCTATCATGAAATGTAAGGCACATACAAAAGTTACCGATACCATCTCCCAGGGTAACGACCTGGCAGACCGAACAGCAAAGCAAACTGCTCAAAACCGAACTCATGTAACTGACCAGACACAAATAGTAGTACCGACACACTGCATGACAGTCAGGGATCCCGCGCATGATGTAATTGACATACAAACACATGCCACGCCAGATGAAATTAAGAAGTGGACTGAACTAGGAGGGATCCAAACAGACCAGGGATGGATGACGAAGGGAAAATCTACATGGTTTCTCCCCGACTCTATGGTTCAGGTTATCATTAACACGATACATAGTCCTGCACACCTAGGAGAGAAAGCAATGCTAGACAGTATTCAACACATATGGTCCAATAATAACTTACGAGCAGCAGCCAAGCAGAAAGTGCGTACTTGCATGATTTGTGGTCAGTTTAATCCAGGTAAAAGCATCCCCGTAGAGCAAGGTGGATTTCAGCCTCCCGAACACCCTTTTGAAGTCCTCCAGATGGATTATATCCAGATGGAACGTTGTCGAGGATTCAAATATGTCCTCGTAGTTGTATGTGCTCTTTCCCGATGGACAGAAGCATACCCAGTCCCAGATTATACTGCTCCGACCACTGCCAAGCAGCTGGTTCGTGAATTCTTCCCACGGTATGGTTTGCCCCGTATCGTGTACTCAGATAACGGTCAGCCATTCTCATCCGAGCTTGTGAAACACATTACACTCCTGTTAGGCTATCAGTGGAAGTTCCACTGTGTCCGGCATCCCGAGGCAGCAGGTCTCGTGGAGCGCCATAATCAGACTCTAAAAATCCGACTTTCCAAGATCTGTAGAGAGAAGGGTGTTGACTGGATAGTTGCTTTGCCGGTTGCCCTCTTCTATATGAGGATGGTGGCCCATTCTCGAACTGGGCTATCCCCGTATGAAGTGGTCTTTGGTAGGCCACCGAATATGTGGGGGACGCCTATTCCACGTAAAATTACAGATGTTGACTGTATTATGCTGACAGATTACCTTGCCTCCTTGATGTCTGCACTACAATCTTGTCGTTCACAGGTAGCTGCAGCCTTTCCCGACAACACCGAGGTGAAACCCCACGAGGTGGTCCCGGGGGACTTTGTCTTCGTGCGCAACTTCGATCGGAGAGGTCCGTTGGAGCCCCGCTGGCAAACCCCGAAATTGGTTCTTCTAACAACTAGGACAGCGATAAAAGTTGAGGGCAGGAAGGGGTGGCTGCATTCCAGCCACGTAAAGAAATTTCACGGACTTCCTTCGGACTTGGACTCTAAGCCCTGCCCTCCTACACAAACTGATTCGAAACTCCCTTTGGTTGAAAAAACCGCCTCTGAAGAATATAGACTGAAATTACGATCTAGCAAGTCAGACAGTTTAATTGTTTAAGTCCTCCCCTAGGTGAATCGGTTAAATTAGTTTCTGACATGTATCCCCTAGATCGAGATAGAGAGAGAGATAGACAAAGACAACAAAAGAAGCGTGCATATTGTAAATCACTTCGTAGTCACTGTATAGTGACGCTACTAATTATGTTTTTTATAAGTCTTCTGATTATTGCTGCTAGTATTGTATTGCACATATATTACCCTATATTCAAGCGTGCACAATCTGCTTATAACGTCACTGCTGAACATTCCTTTAGTGAATTACCCCCTCACGAATTATCCTACAGACTTGCGCTGCGCAACAACACTTTCATTAGTATGTTACATCACTCCCATCAGACTACCAATGCTACGAATTGTTGGATATGTGGCCGACTCCCTCCCTACCAAGAAAACAAGGGAGTTCTGCCCCTCTTTCCGTACCCGTTCACTCACAATGGTACCTGTGGTGCATGGTTTAAATTGCTTAATTTCCTAGATCCTGATACTGCTGTACATGAAGGAAGCTGGGTTTGGGGAAACCTGAACTTAGTCTTGCTTAAAGCCTGCTACCCTGACAAGGAGGGACGTCCCGTTGGGACAGGAACTGACCTAGAAAATGAAGTGTATGGATTAGGTAATTACACAGTTACTTTCATGATTCTAACTGTCGAGTCTGATGCTGCACCAGTTTTACCCGCTATGACAGTATTACCAACCAAAGGTGAATTATGTGTCCGTAAAAATGGTTCCGTACACTTAGGTCATAGTAAATGCACTACTGTGGTCGATTTCAGTGATCATGGTAAATCTACATTTAGAGCTTCACGTCATTCCTATTTTGTTTGCGGCCATACTGCTTATATCCGCTTACCTCTAGATTGGGATGGTACCTGTTACATCGCATTCCTTTTGCCACCTGTTTTCCTAGCCCCTCCTGACTACCATAGAAATACAAATCTAGTAAACCATAGACTCCGAAGAGATCTCCCACTTGTCGATTATACTGAAACGGCATGGGAGCAATATACAGATTTCAATAAAGGCTTCTTCCCGTACCTAGGTGCTGTTTTTAATAGTAAACTGATCCGCAGATTAACCAGAACTCTCGAAGCAGTAGTGAATGAGACTACTTCAGCTCTAGGTAACCTAACGGAGGAGCAGTCCGCCATGCGGGTTGTTGTTCTTCAAAATCGTCTCGTTATTGACGTCATCTTGGCAGATAGGGGTGGAGCTTGTAAGGTCATCGGGTCAAGTTGCTGTGTTTTCATTCCAAATAACGCGCCAACTGTATATAAAGCTATCACACGTCTTCATAAAATTGCAAGTTTAATACACCAGAATCCAGGCACCTGGACTTGGTCCGGTTGGTTTTGGACAACGTTAACTGCTTGGGGATGGAAGATCCTATCCCTCCTAGGCATTGGCCTTCTCATAGTATTCAGTTGTTGCCTGTGTCTACAATGTGGACCGGCGATTTGCGGCCTGTGTGCCACATCATGCAGTCCGCATTCAAATTCAAAACGCGAAAAGAAGAAAGAAGAGCAAATGATGTTACGTGAACAGATTGATCAATTAATGAGAATCGATGTATCATGAAGGGTCCGTAGGGAACAAGGAGGGAATGAGGAAATATAACTTTTGGTCAAATAGTGTTCCCTAACACGTACCCCACCGTCTCCATGTACTAGCTTGAAGTGCATGTAATTTCCCTCCTGTGCCAGCTATGAAGACGCAAATACATTTGCGTCCATCTTTAACATGTCCTCTTTCAGATCCGCCATGAACGTATTGAATATTCAGTTTCTAAATATGCTATGCCAACGTCTTTTTGTGGTATACTTTACACGTTTTTCAGCTCTGGCGAAGTAGGCCCTGATTCTGCCATCGAGCCTCTTTTTCCTGTCTTCTGACTCCTGAGGGCCTCAGCCCAGGCTGCCTCTGTACCAGTGACCCCTGCCTTACTCCTTGCGCGGCTCACGGCGCTTAACCCAGCCCTCTGCCTGCCAACACTGTATGCAACCTTCGATTTATCTGCTCCACTCCTCGAAAATACATTCCTGTCTCGTCGTTCACGTAAACATCCTCCCAGCTGGAGGAGCAATGGGCCCGGTCTTTCTGTCTCCGTGCAAGTAATTCATAGACCCCGTTGCCATGGTAGGCCCATGCCCCCTCACCTCTCATGTAGACACGTAGACACGTAGACACAAGACGCTTATACACGCACTCACAACCAGTGTAGAATAGACTCTGTCCGAGAGACCTTTCCCTTCCAGATACTACAGTTCCTTAAACATAAGATATCAGATACGATTTGGGATTAGGTTGGTCTGACATCCCAGACTTATGTCTGTACCTGTAGGGCTAAATGTCAAGTCCCCTTCACCCTCCAGTTACACGTCAGTCACACGTCATACTGCTGCGCGCGCATCTCTGCCATGTATTTCTGCTGACATTGCATGATTCTCTTATGGATCCACCTACTTGTGACCTCATGATCAATGACGTTTCTAGTACACGCCTTTATGCACACCTATTGCAACGCCTTTATCAGTTACGTATGAACATTTTATCTCTCTTTTCAGCTGTTACGCCTTCTGCATATGCCTTTACTGTAATGCATTTACTATATATATGAATAACTGTCAATAAAATGTTGTCTGTCAGTCCCTTCCCGAACCTATGTGGTGACGGAATGGTATGCCACCTTGGCTCGAGCCAAATACCCAATTCCTTTTCAAGGAATAAAACCCTTTTTGAGTAAACCTCAATATCACGGATTTTGCCTCTTATTTATCTGAGTTATTCGTATTGACTTTACCGTATAAATTAAGCATGGGTAATTAGATTTTACCACATTGTGCTCCTGGGGCTGTGTTAGGCGGACATACAGGCTCGAGCTGAGGCAAAGCAATGCAAATGGCGAGTGGGGTCTCATGGTGACCCCGCAAGTCGTGCCCGAAACTAACCGGGCTGCCTCCATGGGACACCTGTGGCCTCTCTCAGAGGCCGCCATTTGTCGACGGCCGCACTCGCTGAGCAGATGATAGCGGGCAGCTGGGGGTGGGGGTCAGAGTCGGGTAATGGAGTCAGGGTCGGGCTGGGTAGTATCTTCGTTGGATGGAGGTACGGGGCTGACCGACATGCCATCTCACGGGCCTGCCCTGCCTCCTGCATCCTGTGTCACTGCGTCTCACTATGTCTCTGGAAACGCCTGCAAAGCTACTGCAAAGCTACTCTGACAAGTTATAGATGAGCCACATACTCATATATATGACGTTGAAGTAATAACCATTCTCTTGATATCACTTCTCCTCAGTTCTTATGGTCTTATGATGCCATGCACTGAGGGCAGGATGTGTCTTCAGTCCCCCCCCACCTTGTAATTATTGGAGGAGCTCAAATTTCCCAAGCTGAATCAGAGCAACCCCCTAAATGCCAAACCTTCTGATAGAGCTCACCTCATATGTTTTCTTCTGTTTTCAGTGTCCTCTCGCCCAATAACTTCAACCAACCCCAAACAATCTGGGACAGTGCATACTTTGTAGAATAATAATTGCTGGTGCCCAAAGTTTTGTCTAGATACCCGCAGCTGGAGCTATTGAAGATCAGGTTGCCTACATAGTCTTTATTCCACCCAATGCCTCTTTAATCCATCACCAGGCACTCCTTCACTCTTCATCTCACTCCTTCAGGTTCCTTTTTATCCCTGCTTTCTCGCTTTATGGCTGTTTTTTCATCTTTCTCTTCCTCCTTCTTTTCCCTTATGTGTTTTGCTTTCTCTTGCACTTAGTGAAATTCTAATAAGGAAAAATAATTGCCAGTCACCAAATATAAGTGCGGGTGGGCCCCACCTGCCACCACTGGCAGGTGGTGGCAGGTGGGGCACTCATCTGAGTAACCCAGTCCGTCATTTACCACTTCATCTTGTAGCATAATGTACTGTCTTAAGTAGCATTTCCCAATCTGATACGACATAAAGAGATCCTTTAATCTAAGTGTGGCCCGTAGCTCATTCAGGTATGAGTTGAATACCACTGAAATCTATTAAGTCACTGGTCAATGAGTGAGAGACCGTGGAAGAACTTGAGGTAAATGGGGAATGAATAAGAGTCCAATGTAGTGTATGAGGTGATCATGTAATTGGTTAGAGTTTACTCACCTTTGTGACGTCAATGGGGATTGAATGAAAGCTGTCTGACAAACATGATGCCAATGGGAAGTGAGACAAAGTATACTGAATCGCATGGATTAAATGGGAAATCACAGATGTCTACGACGTTAAGTCAATGGGTAATGATTGGGAGTCCACTCAAGTTCGTGAGACCAATAGGATATTAGTAAATTCCCCAAGGCCTCAGTAGACCGTCAAAAATGAATGATTATACACTTGGATTCATAAAACCAGTTGGGAATGAATGAGCGCCCAGTGGAGTGCATAAAACCAGAAGGAAATCACTGAATATCAGTCAAGGTGTATGAAGCCAGCAGGGAATGTCTGTACAAAGCAAAGGAGGAAAGCTATCACAAGAATTAAAAATGAGATATTATGGGCCCGATGTAGGTAAATCTGATTTACCGACTCTAGAATACCGAATTTTACCGATTTGGTATTCTAGATTTGGTAAAAAAGATGTAGGTAAAAATCTGTAATTTTTACCAAATCTGTATGATTCGGTAATTACCGAATCGATATTTACCGATTCGTTAATTGCAATTAATTCCTATGGGCCTTGAGGCCCATAGGAATCAATGTCAATTATCGAATCGGTAAATACCGATTCGGTAAAATTAACGATTTTGCAAGGGGGACAGGGTGTCACTTTGACACCCTGTTGCACCCCTCATTCTGGCTTGTGTGCCATGTGACACACAGACATGCCCTAAGGGCATGTACACCTGTGCCATGTGGCACACAGACATGCCCTAAGGGCATGTCTGTGTGTCACATGGCACAGGTGTACATGCACAGATGTGCATGTACACAGGAATTCGTTATTTACCATGACATAGTATTCATTACCTACATGTGTATTTACCGATTCAGTAAATTTACCGATTCGGTATTTTACAGAATCTGTAAATTTACAGAATCGGTCAATATACCGATTCTGTAAATATTGGCCGCTACATATCAGACACCAAATACCAGTCGGTAACGGCCGAAATCGGCCGTTACCGACCGGTATTTGGTGTCCTACATCTGGCCCTTAGTCATATAAAAAATAAGTGTGGGCACCCGAAACTACACGTATGGGAGGTATGTCTTCTGGGTCTCTAGTGCAGATATAAGAATCATAAAGCTACCTCTTGTTTCCTGGATTTAGGTTTCAATGAGGCCAAACACCTTATCATTTGCAAGTAAAATCACCTGAGCCCCTGCCATTGATAGCTTGGACGCGTTCACTCCTCACGCGGGACAAGCTGAAAGTGTTGCCCCATATAGCGAAGATAACCTTAGATTATGTAAATACTCTATTGCTACCTACTGGGACATCATTCTGACGGAACTCCAGATGGACACTAACACTGACGCTGCCGGTAGCATGGAATGGAGGGCGCAGGTAGGGCTCAGGTACCTCACTCACCATCATTGGAGGTACGCTGACGGATACTAATGGCTGTTAGACCCTCCGTACTGACACGTTTCTATAGGTGTATTCTTCTGTACAAGCAGGGGAGGGGTCACATGTGCTTTGTTATTAACATATTCGTTGTGGGAATGGGCCTGGACCACATACGTGTGGTCTATTTGTTTGTTGTTTTGACTCTTTAGCTGTTGTGTATTGCTTTCCAAAAATGAACCTGTACTTATACTCCTGGTGACGTGTGGGTGTCTGTGCATATCTGCTCTATTTTCCAGCTGAACATTGTTGAGCTATGTGTGTCAACTGGGAACTGATATTCAGACCTAAATGTCCTCTTCTGTAACCTAGGACATTTGTACCTGTTGCTTCTCTCTGTCAACTGTGTGTAGAGCTGCCAGACATTAAATATTGTCCTGCTTATTTCCTGCGATTTCATTATAATGTGAAATGGCAATTCAATAAACAGATTCAAACAAAAACATCATATGAACAAGTGTAGCTAAATTTAGTTAAATATGTGATTCATGATTCCTGTGTTTTTTGGGAATGAGTGAGAATCCATTGTACTTTACTGGACACATAATGCTTCGTTAGAATATTAAACCTCAGTTAAAATGTTTAGGACAGTGATTTGAGAAATGAGTGAAACACCTGTTAAGTTTCATGCCCTTGGACACATGAATTCAGCACAAGTTCAAATGATGTGATAGAAAGCAGGGGCGGCTCCTTCACTAGGGCGGAGGAGTGTCGCCCCACTGCTTTCTCGTAGTGCGAGAAATCCAAAACATAAAATGGTAATAACTCAAATTTAGTGCATTGCGGGTAGATGGGCGTGGCTGCTCTGCTCTTTGAGAAGGACAGGGGAGGAATGGTTTGCACACTCCTGAGTGCTCAAAGACTGTTTGGTCGGTCCTCTGGGGCTGCCCAAACCAGTCATGCGCACTCTGCCCTTTCTCCATGCAGGCTGCATATCAGCCTACACAGAAAACATGGCCACCCCATTAGCCCATGGCTGGCGGCGTCCGCACCAATCACAACGCTGAAAGGAAGGTAAGTTTAATTTAAAACTTTTTAAAATTTACACGTGATCCTTTGTGCCCACGCGCCACCTGCGACTGATAAAAAATATTAGGGCATCCCTTGAAGAATGTGGGCAATGGACAGCAATGGCAGATCCTTCCTTCAACCGCATTTCAGTATCTACAAAATTCCTTCTTTTTTTATTAATCATTTTATTGAACAGTTGGTCAGTATACAACAATACGCGTACAATGAAAGGCACACATAGCAAGTCGATATGGGAAAGTACAAATCACATTCGGTTCCGACAGTGATCTTGTTATCAGGTACATTTCACATACGCACAATATTCTACGAAAAACATTATCTACCAAATTCTTGTGGCTAGCATCAGTTCTGTCTCAAACAGAATTATGTCAGTGACTTTGAACCTGTGCAAGGAGATCTGAGGCTTATCTTCCTGTGTCCTGTCAGAGCTTCCTCTATTTATAGGGCTGAGTCTGGGTTTATGTGGCAAAATTACAGATAAGACAACACAATACATTTGTCGATAATAGAGCAGTGCTCTTGTCCTGCCGTGTAACTGCAAACAATATTAAAGGCATAGATCACTGAAGGAGACGAGGAATGGATCAGTCAGGAGAGGCATCAGCAGTGGCGCCTATTCCGCCTACCAACCCTGCCTGTTTCATTATTCATCGTGAAAATCATTTTCAGGTGTCTGTGACATGCCAGCTGCTGGACCCTGCTGCCCCATTCTTCATTCATTTAATTCATACAGATTATATATATTCCTCAGTGATCCCCCTGCATGGAGTATCAGGACTCATTGGACCCAAAATACAATAGTAATTAATTAAAAAATAAAAAAGATGTGGGTATTTGTGGAAAACACAAAAGGTAAGGATGCATTCTGCGCTCATGTTTATTGGTAAACCAGTGTTATTTAGTTAGTCCCTGGCCAATCATGATTGGCAAACCATTGTTATTCGTAATGTTTCCATGGCCAATCAAAATGGAAACACCATTCCCATTCATGGTCCCTCCTTGGCCCACCAGGATTGGCAAACCATTGGTATTCATGGTTTGTCTGCGGTTAATCTTGATTGATAACCCATAGTTACTCTGTTGTCAACTGTGGAAGCTTTCAGGAATCTCATGGCAGACAGAGGCTACTGTGCTCAAGTGGAGAGGTGTGGTGCAGCACCCAGGGCAGCTGACTTCGGAGCACTGGGTTCAAGGTTCAATCCCCGGCTCTGGCAGCAGCTCAGTTCAGCACTATGTGACTCTGGGCAGTAGCTCACTTAATTTCCACGATGGCCCCAGTGCCTTGAGACCCGTAAGGGTGAGTAGTTTGCGCTTTACAAATACGGATTTACATTTAACAATTGGTACCTTTCAACACTGGTGTCCTGGGGTTTTTCCATACTACTGAGCCCAACACTGAGCACAAAGTACACCTGGTTAGTGAAGTCAGACAGTCCAAGGCCTATTCAAGGCGGTGGTGAGGGGGTCAGTGTTGGACTGGCCTGTTGGACACTTTGGCACTGCCAGATAAGCTAGCTTAAAAGAGACATTATATTGGCTGGTATTTTTTATCTCTTCGCGGCCCAACCTTCCTCAGTATGTATTCAGCTTCTTCCCTCAAGGCATGCCTCAGCTTCATCTTCTCCTGGCAGGTTGCAAATCTTTCCAGGTCCCTGGCCCCATACATGGTGAAGGGGATTTGGCAATTACTGACCCCAACCCTCAAAGGAATTTCTCAGTTGCCACTGGTGTGAGACTCTGAGATTCTGCTAAAAGCTCTTGGCTCAGTGGTTGGTACTTTCTGTCCCATCTGTATATTAAGATTGCAGACAGGGGTTGTGTATTCCCGTATTCCTGCTCTGGGACCAGGGTGTGACAGTTCCATTTTTTTTATTCCTACTAAACAAGTCCAACCGTAGTTTTTGCCATGCGGTATTAGCGGGGGGCGGGGGGGGGGGCGAGCTGGAACTCTCAAGTCAGTGGAAAACTAAAACTAAATTTCAAAAGAACCCTCTGTTACCTATCCTCCACACACTAAGGTCTGGTCTAGTGTAAAGGACTTCAGGAATGCTTTGGTGAATCTGGCAATTAACCTTGATGTCTGGGCTCCCTCCAACCTCCATCGAATGTTACACTTGGGTTCCGGAAATCAAAATGGAGTCCTGCATAGCCACAACCACTTGTAACAGACACATCTAGCCATGGACAGCCTTCTGCACACACACATTACACAAGTGTCATCCGTAGAGCAAATAATTCATTTAGCCTGGAAGATCAATTAAAAAACACAGCTGAGGCTAGGAGGTGATCACCCAGCAGATGACAGATAAAATGAACTGTCCTACCACAATAATTCATTGCTGCCACCACTGTCAGACGTCTACAGCCAGATGACCAGAAATAAGTCATGATCAGTTAGGGAGGGTGCACTTGGCATACCTCTTTTGACCACATACACCAGCTCTGGGTCTCATTCCCAGCCAGAGTGCACACCCAAAAATGTAAAACCTACAGCACTTACTAAGAGGAACCTGGGACTATGGTGCACACTCTTGGTAGCCATGCAGGGAAATGTGTCTTTCCCATCATCACCCATTACAGACAGATCATTGCCATTCAGTTTCTACCAGACCAGCCATGACTGAAAATACATTGTTGATCATGGTATTTACTTGGCCAAAAAAGATTGACAACCCACAGTTAATCAAGGTTATAAATTATTTATAAGCCATTGTTATTCATAGTATCCTCTTTGTCAATCATGGATGACAAATCCTTATTTTCATAATATCCCCTTGGTTAAATGTGCTTCATAAACTATTATTATTGATGGTTTCTTTTGTCCAACCATGATTGTCAAATAAACAACAAAGGTTCTGTGTGGGCTGAACTGTTCACATTACGTCAATGAGAAATCATTTAAATAAAATAAATATTGCTTAAACATTTTTAAATACCCACAATGGAGGCCCTCTTGGACTTGGAAATATACATATTTACTTCTTCAAGTAGGTGGTCCTCAATGCTACAATGATCACATAGTGAGTGAAAGTTTAACCAAAAAAAGGTGCAATGTGTGTATAATATACAATTGGCAATGGAATCACAATTGTTTTGATATATTCACAAATCAAGGGTCTTAAAACATTCAGACACCAAGTAAATTTAATAGCAGTTTGATGCAATAGCTGTGTATGTCGACAGTGTTTCAACCCAAATGACTAAATGGTCATTATCAAAACAGAAATATTTTAATGAAGAGCCAATTTCTGTGACTGAAAAAAATGGGAAAAAGACTCGAGGGTATCAAGAAACAAGCATTTACAATGCAATGGTCTCGGCATTATTAAAGGTAGAGCTATTGGCATTTCTCATAATTTTTTAATCATAAATAAATGGCATTGTTATTTACAATGCCAATAGCTTAATCGTTAAATAAATGGCATTGTCATTTACAATGCCAATAGCTTAATCGCTCGCAAATGCATGACCTATTGCATTTACACCCACACAGAGCCACACCCACAAAGCCACCCACACACAAATACAGAGCCACCCACACAGTCATTCACATAGAGCCACCTACACAGATCCGATAAAATATCGCACCACTAGTGAAAAAAAAACAACTAGAGTCCGTGTTCTCACCCAGACCCTTTGCCACGCCATCTGTGCTGCTTGGGCAAAAGATGGGAACAATCAAATCTCCTGGGATGTTAAAGTATAATCCTAGACACTATCTGCACTCCATGGACAAAGATGGAAGGGCAGGCTGCAGTCCCCACGAGTAGTCTTCCGAGCACCGTCTTCTGAGCGTGACTGCTGGGGTAGGCAGAAGGTAAGGTCAATCTGCCATACATTGTCATCACTGTAAAGGTAATCACACTGGCCCAGCCTCTTTCTTTATAATATGTTCGTGGTCAGTATAAATTCACAGATTGTCACATATTTCACCTATCTTCTCACCGCTCGCGGTTCTAAAAAAAAGTACCTTTCGATGCCTTTTTTTAGGTCCCCTCGCTCGCAAGTGCCCCGCACCTTCTCAGTGGTGTAGTATTACACCCCGGACCATGCTGGCCTTAGTTCTTTAAGAGAGTGGATTGAGCGTGTAGAGAGCACAAACTCGATTCCAGAAAATAACAGACCATCGCTGGTGTGTTCTCTTCTGCGAGGGGACGTGCAGGCACTTTTACTAGCACTAGAGGGGGGAGGAGGGGGGGGGGAGAAGGAAATTAGGGCTTTCCAAAGAGAGGGAACCATGTTATAGCGACGTAACCCCCAAAACATGCATGGTTCAAAAAAAGAGGACTCTTCGGCCCGCACTGCCTGTATGTCAGCCAAATATAAGTGTAGGCAAACACACCAATCAGAGGCGGCTTGCTCTTTTCACTTTCGGGCAAACGTTTCGGTGTTTCCCAACTTATAAAATATCCCTTACTTAAGTAATGTGGAAAAGAAAGATCCTAAGCCTTCTAGAGCGCTCTGTTCTCAAATGTTGCCGTTCTTTTCTAATAACGAACAACTTCACATCAACTCGTACCCCACGAGGAATATTGCTGACACTGAACGAGTGTAACATTCATGGATAACACAGGGATGCGCTCGTTCAGAGTTTAAAATGTCGAAATATTTATGCTAACTTATGTCGAGAAAATTAGGAGGATTCGTGACTACTCCGTCTAAAGGATGGCTACATGTGCATATGCATTAGGACCCTTCGTTGGCATAAATGGTGGAAATTCATTGTAATACTTGAACAAACGTTTTCGGGTACCGCTTGGACCTTGAGAAAACGTCACTGTCAAGTGACTTAGGCAGTCGGGAGACAAACCTCTATCAGCGGCCGTATACTACAGCGACCTTTTAAGTACACATAATACATCTTAAAAATGTAAAGTTTTAACAATGGACGCTTTAAGTAAATAATGCAACTTTCTGAAGCTAAATTAAGCGTGTTTTCCTGATTAATAAAGAGTGATTTGGCACACCTGTGCTTTTACTGGTGTGTGAGCCCTTTTACCGGATGAGACAGAAAAGAATGAGGTAAATCGGAGGTACACATGAAGAATTCTGTGCATAAAGGTAATTACCAATTGCACGCACATGGGTCTCCTTCAAACTTGACATGCAGCATCTGGGGGTTTTAGGTGAAGTGTAGATGCGAGGGGTAATATTGAGTGTTGGAAAGAATGTGCTGGTGAGAGATATTCTTTTGGGAACAATACGTAGATTTCACTTGTCGAGGAAGGGCTCCAGACGGGGCATGCCTTGGTGGCAATGACGGACATTACAGAGTGCACAATGGAACATATAGGGGCTTTGAGTGCATTATGAGATAGGGCATTTATAAGAGACGTTATACCGTGCATTAGTCATCATTAGGGAAAGTATAGAGGACGTTCTGGATAGGTAAGACGTATGAGCCAGATACAACACCAGTGGGATATGTGTTGTATAATGAAGGCCATTATGGTATAGTTGTAGTGTACCTGGTTAACACTTCATTTTGTTTTTTAAAGGGATATTATAGGGCAGTCGTCTACCAATGAGGGGTGACATGAAGCACTCGACTATTTAGCAGGTGGGGTGTTTACGAGTTTTTTTGGTGAAAGTCTAGAATATGCCAGAAATAATACAGGGACATTTGGTGCATAAGTCATTATGGTGGGGAATGTAGTTGTATATGAGGGCTTACATGGTAGAATGGGGTGTACTTCTGTTGTGGTAAGTAAAATTATTATGAGACCTATGTATGTATGGTGGGGGGGGGTGGGGAATGTTGAAATATAAGTGTTGCATAAGATGGCTGTTTCAGACTGTTGTGATGTGCAAATGGGTTACAAAGAAACCGATAGGTACATCCGGAGTATGCTGATAGAGGCGGTTTGTATATAGGTCATGGGCAAGTTTGGGTATATGTACAACACTGTGGGACAGGTGTACGGGCGATCATAAACCACATGGGGTGCAGAGTTTTAATATGTTGGGACAGTAGTGTGACAAATGTTTGTTGGACAATAGACATATGTTTGAGGGGTAGTTTGGTTTAGTAAATGTTTGTGATTGAAATATTTGAATTGTAATATAATTGTGTCATTCTAATTGTGCAATCCAAATGTGTAAAATACCCACTTCGTGCACATGATCGTGACCGTCTGACAACCACCCGTTAATATTCAGCGTTCCGTTCCTCTTTAGCTTGGTTACCCCTACACCAATACCGATGTATACAAACATAGGTGAAGCATATTACAGAGAAGTTGAGTAATATATGCGGGCTCTTACGGAATAGTTATGAATATGGCAGTATTACGGGCAGTTGGATCTTCATCCCGGTAGCCGGGGGTATGAAGGGACAGCTGATTTATGAAAGTGTTATACTATTAGCAGCTGCGATAAATCGGGGCTAGCTGGGTGTATAATGGCATTACTAGAACACACTTGTGATGCATTATCGGACCTTAGCAACGGCGCTGGAAAAGACAGTTAGTCACAAGAGTATTATGGGCTGCCTGTGCCACTGACGGGTGTAGGGAACGGGGCGGACATGGAGCTCTTGGCTGTTGGGGAGCGAGTGTTTGCTGTGGAGGCACTGCTCGAGCGTCGGGTGTGGAAGTGTCAGTCGCGTGTGCATTTATGAGCGATGGTGGTTGCACACACATGGGACAACTTCTCAGTACATGGAAAACCAAACCTGTCTCAGTGGCAGCAGCAGAGGCGAGGACTCAGCGACTTCTTGGGGCGGCGGTCGTTGCGATATGGCATGAAGAAAAGAGCCGCCATTTTCAGATTTGGGGGCGTGTTTTTTGCGCCCTGAGTGACAGACGGCGTCACAGGGCTAGAGAATGCAAAAAATCACGCCCCCGAATCCGAAAAAGACGGAGCTTCTTTGGAGGGACGGCTCTCTCCTCCAATGGCCGGCCTCCTTTTAGGAAGCCAGCCAATGGAGGAGAGACGAAAAGAGAGGTGGGATAAAGGAGCCACTCTAAGTAGCATTAATTCTCCGGACTTCCGGTCTTGGCCTACGGCCAAGCCTACAGTCCCTCGACCTAAAAAGGGGGAGATTATCCAATTATCATGTATGTGAGAAAAGATATAAAAGCAATGAATTCGAATGAGAAATTCTGCAAAGTTAAGTTAAAAAAGACTTAGATCAATTAAAATTGCCACAGTCGGAAAGGGAAATGTAAGTGAAACATCACCACATAATTACATTAACTTTCTTGGTTGAAAGCCAGAGGGTCAAAATGATCGCCTAAGAAAAAAATCATAAAAAAATAAAACTATGTTATACACAGTTGGATGGAAAATACGTTGTGAAAGACAAAGGAAAGAAGTACTAATTACTAACATTGGTGAGAGCATACCTGATTTTTTTCTTAGGCGCACATTTTTTATGTTTTATGTATCATTGATGTTACGTGAGCATGGGACATCTGTTGTTGATATGCCTCTGGTTCCGAGTGTTTTTGTTGGGCTATTCTTGTGCTATATTAACCATGAATTGCAAACCTTTGATTTTCCTTGCTTTATTTAGGAAACCATCATTACAACACACTACATTTACAGCACAGTCATTACAACGCAACTGCCTTTACATCGCATGGCATTACAACACGTCACTACAACGCATTTCATTAAAACGCATTATAAGGTAAGTAATGGGGAATAGTATTTTTGTAACCCTACACTATCCAACACTTACCCTACTGTTGCACTCACTGGAGTGGGAATAGTAATTTTTACCCCTACACTATCCAACACTTATCCTACTGTTGCCCTGAAAGTTTTATGCGTTGTAATGGTATGCGTTGTAATGGTATGCATTGTAATGGAATGCGTTGTAATGGAATGTGTTGTAAATGTAGTTTCTAAAAATGCATTGTGATGGAATGCGCTGTAAAATCATTCGTTGTAATGGATGTTGTGATGTAAAAACTGCGTTGTAAAGACATGCGTTGTAAATGTTTGCGTTGTAACATGTCCTATTACTTCATGTTGGCCAGTCATTATTATTAATATAATTAATATTAAATTTCTAAGGTTTCCTGGTGCCATCGGACCCACACAATAAGAGAGATACATTATTGGTTGAATAACCACGTTTTCAGGTCTTTGCGGAATTTGTAATAGATAGTTTTATGCCGGAGTTGTAAGGGGAGTGAATTCCACAGTGACCGAGCTAAGCAAGCAAAAGATCGACCACCCATACGTACTCGTTTGATCCTGGGGACTTTAAACTTTGCTTGACTGACAATTCACGTTTATTAGTGGTTACTCTATGATCGACAATCCATTGATATTCCTGGTTTCTCCATGGCCAAGAGACTACCAAGAATGCTGTAATCTAAATCCCGATCAAAGGATGTATGCTGGTGCATAAGTCTCTAGGACACCATTGTGTTTAGAATCATAAAGGTGTGGTAAGGATGAAATCACAGGATGTAAGTCTGTCAAGCTTCATCACAAGGTTCTCCATCTAGCACTGGGAAAAACTTCTAAAGAGTCATTTCTTTATCTCTGTCCTCAAGGTCTGTCTGATCCCCAAGTGTCCAAGTTGTCACTATGCGCAAGTCACAAAATCTTGCGATTTTCACACAATTCAAACTAAAAATCATCTTTATCAGAGTGAAAGTCCCCATGGGATTTTTTATGTTTGCTCAAAAAGTAGTTCAGAAGCTTGAAACACAGAAGCATGAGGGTGTCCTTAGAACTGAGTAATTACCGGTATACATGCAGTGTTCCAGCAAAACGCCTTGTTAAAGTGTTGCCAGTTATATTGCCAGTAACCAATGTTACATGCCACATAGGGTTTTAAAAAGACACTGGAAGCTGTAAAAATGGGCATAATATGCAATTTTAATGCATACGATATCGGCATGACTAAAATTATATATCAAATTTATGAAAATTGATTTCGCTTAAGAAAAGGAAGCAAGCTGGTAACGTTCAAGGCAGCCAGAACAATGCTCAGAGCTGGCCTCAGTGCATCATCCCGTCTGTGTCGCGGTGCAGTGTCGCGGCCACATGACACATTTAGCGGTGTCTGTACGCATCGACTGTTCATACCAGATTGCAGCATGCAGGATAGAGAGTACAGGTGACTGTTTTTCCTCTATAATGTAACACCTGGATGTATATGCCTCATCTCATGGAAACGCAATAATAACTTTTGTTTGCATTATATACAGTCTGAGAGTAGATTTTGGAGGTCAAAGGAGAGCAGCATGATACTCACATCTTTCTGAGATACTTGGAAGAGCATTAGGAGTATGAAAGATATACTCAACATGTTACGTTACTGGTTGCAAATAGATAAACTGCAATTTTAAAGAGTTTTTTTTACTTTCTCAAACTCCCTTCTTGCATACATAGGTTTAAGTGTGTGTTAATGTCATATGTTTGTGTATGTTTGTGCAGTGTATTTAGGTTTACATTTAATAACACTAGTCATGTTCATTTATACGATATGAAAAATCTTTATTTCGGCAGATGCCATAAAAGAAAACAGCAGTGGTAGATAAAAACAGTGCAATAGATAACAGTAGAGAATAGTACAAATAGCAGCAGATTGATCCTCAAGATAAAAACAGTTCATATAGGCTCGACACAAGAAAAAGCGTACAATAGTTAAGGAAATAAATAAATGTCATAAATGATTTAAAACAGCGTAAAAAGACAGTATGAGACCATAGGCAAACCGTGCTTAAGTTCTGGCAATTAGGAGCCTGCGCTTATGCCACATGGCAGCCAGAAATTTTGAAACAGCACATACGGTCGGGCCAGTTGTGTCGGTTTTGAGTATTCCAAATGCATGCGAGCAATGTTTGAGAGCTAAGCTTTTACATAGGGGCACAATCCAATGGTTCCTGGCCTTGCAATACCCTGGGCAAAAAAACAACACGTGTATTTCGCTTTCAGTGTCACATCCACAAGCCGTAGAATTTTTTGGAGTGGAGGTTGACCACCTACTAGTAAAGGGCTTTGCAGTGGAAGTACACCATTTCTCCACTGAAGATATAATTTTTTTGCTAACACAGGATATATATCATCGAGGAACTGCTCAAATAAGTAGAAGTCTTTATTTTGCAAAAACGAAACAGAGATTGAACCTAGGTGGGAGTTGGATAATGCAGCATTCTGTCTGTCTGCACAGAATATATGTGTTAATTGTGTGTGAGACAGTCGCAACCATTCTCTGGGTCCAGCCACAATTCAGGAATCTCTAGCCTGGTGAATTCTTTTCTTATATAGGCGAGCCAGGGAAAGTTGCCTGAGCCTGTGGCAGTCAACATTTCCTTGAGTTCCTCTCTGTAATGAGTAAGCTCCGGGGTAACCCAGAACCTACGCCAGAATCTCAGGGGTTTTATGGCTAGCTCTTCATCAATAGGTCTAATTCCCAAATCCAACCTAAGAGGAAGCAGTGGGGAGCTAGATCGTAAGGCCAACAATCCTCTTAGAAATTTATTTTCAGTGTTGGTGATTTCAGACCTATTACAGAACCCCCATACATGATATCTCCCCTGGCTTGTATTTTGTAAACCTCCAATGGTGGTCTCACAGGTTTAATAGTGGACTTGTTGGAGAGCCTAAGAATTCCGCCAGAGAGTTGGGCCAATTTGAGTTGTGACTTTATCTGCTGGGGTTCCCCATGTCAGGTTTTCATTTAAAGTCAACCCCAAGTAGTCAAAAGTGTGTACCCTCTCTAGCATATTTTCCCCTAAACTTGGGTTTGGACGTGAGGTTCTTGGTGTTCATTTATATAACTCACAATACACATCAAAACTTTTTGGGCACTTAATAAAAGAGAATCTCATTCATGAAATTTAAATCAATAAAATATTGACTTCAAAACTGCAAAGATTCAAAATAACCAGATGGTGCATAACACACTAAACAATTCTACTGCGATTGCAGCTTGCAGATTTTACAAGGATCTCTGCACAAATGCATTAACAGACTGATCTAACGTACATAGAAAGGAAATCTATGGTCTACCAAGGGGAAACAGCTTTTACAACGGAACTGTTACAATGCATGCCTTTACATTGCATGTCGTTGCAAAGCAAACGGTGTGCAGTCACACATTCTCTACAAGTCACAAGCAACACTCTGTAGCAAGCATTTTAGTTCCCTGTGCTATTTTAGGATGGTTTACTCCTCTGACCAAGAACTACACAAAGATCTCATCAGCAAGTTTATTATCTGCCTGGGTTATACATAGATCTCTGCATCATATCCTCCATAAGTAATCTAAAAATCCATTCTGTTTGTGACCAATTACGTAATCCAGAACAGACTTGTTATTATTTTTTTTTTGTAATCAGCGTCTTCAGGTGTAGTCTTAAAAATAATGCACATGTACCCATAGACACTAGGCTGATTTTCATTTACTAAGCCCCTACGCAGGAAGTGCCCTTCCTGATGTTGGCTCCCATGACCATGCCCCCTCGTGACCTCTCCACCACATTGACTGCAGCAACCACACCTCCATTTTTTGGTTTCCGGAGCACATCTTTTTTCATTTCCAGCACTGCTGGCAGGTCATTCTCCTCTCTCCCAGAGGGCCACTGAATGTCCACAAACACAGCCAAGTTCGAGAGATACATGAACTGTATGGAAATAGGAAGACATTCCAGTAAGAATAAGGTTTAGTCTCACCCTCTTCTTAATGCAAATGCCTCCATCTGGGGCCATTACACAGAAACTTTGCACTGTTGCAAAAAAAGAAAAGAAAAAGAGCAGACCAAATCTATGTACATTATTTTTATGAACTGTTTAACAATGAACAGAGCAAACGATATTTGCATTTGCACAAAAGAAAAGGAAGGGCCTTCAAATGTCATGCTCTGTTTTCTGTTTTTTATGCAGTAAATTAAGAAAATAAATAGTAGATACTTTTCAAACCTGTAACTTTGGACCACGGTTGTGGCGAAACTAGTGATTTTTATTTTCGTTATATTTTCGTTGTCAGTCACAGAAACAAAGCATAAAAAGTTTGGCAAATTTCTATTTCATAATCCTATTAAGTTTATGCAAGGATAAGGACTAAGATTTCTTCATTGGAAACAGGGGACTGCAAGTAATTTTTGGAGACAAAGGGCCTTATTCACAGTTTGGTGGACAGGACACTCACTCAAAATGTGGTGGATTTCCCATCCATTATTGAATGTGCTGCAGGCTGTGATGTATATGTGGTGGTGTATTCTATCCACCAAACTCTAAAAAAGGTCAAACGTTTTGCAAAGTTCCCAAGGTTCGCCTTTCATAAAGTCTTAGGGCCTCATTTATGAGGCTGTGCGTCACTTTTACGCCGCAGGTTCGTCACTTTTTGTGACGTACCAGTGGCGTAAAAAATGCGCCTTGTTGCGCCATATTTACAAAGTGATGCATCTAGGTAGATGCGTCACTTTGTAAACCCCTGCGCCACATTATACCTGCGCCAGGTATAATGTATGCAAGGGGGGCGTATTGACGCAAGGAAGGGTCTTAGAAGTGACGCAGTGAAATCTATGAGATTTCACTGTGTCACTTTAAGGACGCCGTTGACGAGTCTGCCCGCTCCAGGACCGCCAAACTCGTAATCAGGCCCTGAGTTTGCATAAAAGTTTTTGTGCGTAGCAAAATCAGTTTCACCCCGTTACTACTGTCATCCTATGCGTGAATAGCCCCAATTGTTTGCGTGAAGTTATCTCCCTTGTTTACTACCACATATTGTATCATGGTCATTGTTGTGTTCCTTTATGTTCCCTTTATTTGTCAACCACCACATTTTGGAAAATCCTCCTCTCTCTGGCCTTCTTTTAGAGAAGGGATTTGAGGTCAAAGGTTGTAGCTTAATGCTGTATTTTCATTACTGGAATCAGAAGGCGCAGTACAGCCTCATATATTGTGTTTTCATTCCATAAAGTAATGTGTGAAAATAATGTTTTACCCAAGCTTTTGCACATTTATTGGTTTGGGTACTCCCAGCTTCTTGATGGCAGTAAGAGGGAGCAGTGATATTAAAGCATTGAAGCTGGGGTTTTGGTGCATCGCTCAAAATCATGGATTGGGGTGAAATGTGAGGTAAGACAGCCATTACACCTTTCATCATTTACATCAGTGCTCCACATATGAGCCTTATGTAATACTGAAGAAGGCCGAATCTCCTAGGCACTGGGCATCATGAAACTCGAGTCTCCTTTCAGCCAAAATCTATTCTCAGCCAGGGAAAGGCTGATGCAGCAAGACGCATCCTGAAAGTTACATCCTGTAACCTCTCCTGGCCGGTACCCAGCTGTACTGTTTGATTACATGCTCGGCTTTGTGCTGTCGAGTCTCGACGGCTAATCATTTCCGCTCTCTTAACCCCTCCAAAACGGAAGTACTTTCCTTTCCTGGTTCCTTCTCTTCCCCCAGTCACTTTCAATTGCTGCAGTCTGTGCACTCTATGGGATGCATGCTTGGATTAAGAAAGCCTTTATTTTTCGGCAACAATTCTCATTTGTTTCTCAAACTATTACAGCTTTGCAATATTAAAGTAACCAGTGCCTCTTTTTCCACTTCCTTCCAATAATCTTCTTGCAAAAGCCTTTGTTCTCTCACCTAAACTGTGGTGTTTTTTGTCACTCTCCCCAAGGAAGTTCTCAGAGCCTTTCAATCTATTCTGCAATTGACTCCCTGCTTTGTTTTGACCTATTCTGGACTGCGCACACATTGCAAAGTTGGCTTTGCATACTTCGCAAATGAAATGAATCAGCTGATAAAAGAAATCCCATGTAGGAGTATGTGAAAGGAGTAATCCTGCAGTACTACCTCCCATACTCATAAATGCTTTTGTGACTCAGGGGCATATTAGCAAGAACCTCGTTAAAATTATTGCAGTTTTAGCGGCAAGAAACTGCCGCTAAAACGGCGATAATGGGCTTGCTAATATTCATTATAGAATTCCAATAGAAGCCCAGGTTAGATGTCCTGCACATCTAACCTGGAATTCTATTGGAATTCTATAACTCATATTAGCAAGCCCATTATCGCCGTTTTAGCTCCAGTTTGCTGCCGCTACAACGGCGATAATTTTAACGAGGTTCTTGCTAATATGGCCCTCAGGCCTCAGTCTTCCGTCCTGTCCTCACTCTCATTCAGCTCCTGTAATATTTTGGTCTTCTTTAGTTTGTTGGTTCAAATGATGTAACCTTCCGCCAGCGGTGCTTCGCCTCTCCTGTGCACACTTATTTATATGTCCCTGATGACATTTGCATGGATAAGTTTGTTTTGCAGTGCTTTATAAATGCATAAAAGTAATAAATACATATCATTATTATTATCGTTAATATTATTATTGTTATTATTATTGTTGTTATCACTATTATTATTATTATTATTATTATGATTATTATTACCACTATCATTGTGTTGTAGTTGTTATTATTATTTGTATTATTAGTATTGTTATTTATTTTCATTATTATTTTTGATAATATGGTATTAGTATTATTAAATACCAATAATAGCAATACTACTACTACTACATCTGCTTATAATAATAATAATGACAAATACTATTATTGCTATTATTGTACAGACTAGAAACAGAAATCTTGCAAGGTGGACCAATAGTGAGTCAGGGCTTTAAATGGAGTGAGTCGGGGGCGTGCCCAAGTAAGATGGCGGAGCAGTCGTGAACTTGCTCAGCTCCGCACACTACCGATCGGCTAATGGCCTTACCTGATATCTAGGGACAGTGCTTTTGGCCTCCTAGGTCTCCGCTGCCTCTTGTGCCCTGTCCAGCTGGCGGGTGATGTTTGCAGAGCTGGGAGACAGGTGTGGCGGGTGACCGAGTGGCGAGTCGGAGGGGCTCTCGGGCACCATTTTGTAGGTGCCTGAACCGGGAGTCCTGTGCCTGAGTCCAAGCGCTGGTGTGGATCAGAGGGCCCCTGTCTGACATCGAGGGGGGCCTCCAGCTTGGGCTTCTGACGAGGAGACCGGCCGCTGAGTGGTTTGGTGCTGCTGGTGGATGGAGATGCAGACGGAGGGACGCGCACCAGCATTGGCGCCACATCTGTGTTAAAGCGCTGCGGAAGCTCTAGCGGGGCGAGGCAGCAGCGGAGGCGCCTCATGGGCTTGCCGGACATTGTGGTTGTGCCCCCTCGCCCCCCCTCCTTTCACAGATAGCGCAGCACGATGTCCTTTTCGGCGAGTTAGAAGTCCCGATTACACATGCCTGATCTTAAGATGACGGTACAAAAGGGGGTGGTGATGGACGGAGCATCTGAATCAATCAAACACTCACACCCAGTCAAAAGATCTGGGTTTAATCCATCACCGTTCTTTAGCCCGCTCTGCCACCCCAGTTCAGACATGGCTATATGCAAATTAGTCTGACCCAGTGGTTAATTTGTAAAATAAAAAGTGCCGGGGCTCTCCTCAGGAGGCAGCGCTAACAGGAGAAATGTGTTGCTGCAAACTGCCTCCTGACTAGAGCCCTGGCACTTACTATTCTGCAGAGGACTTGGCCTAAGGGCTAGAGAAATCGAATTCGGAGCTGGAGAACTGGGTTCAAGTCTCTGCGCAGCTCAACATCCTGTGATTCCGGGGAAAATCACGTGCCTTCCAAATGAGTGTGTCCTTAATTGGTGCTATAAGCGCCGGTGCTGAGGATTAGGTGCCGGTGCTGAGCACTGGAAAGCACCGTCTCAAATTAAGCACTGGTCTGACCCTGTGCCTCATGAGAACAGTCCAACCCGAACTGCCAAGCCATGTCTTCCCTGGACCGGAAACAAGCTTCCGAGGACCGGGTTTCTGGCATTCCAGCCGTCTTCAGCCGGCTTGCTTGAATCCAGTGGGAAAGTGAGCAAGGGTCTCACGTCTGAGCATACCCTGCCACACTTATGGCGGTCAAAAGCGGTACAAAAGGGGGTGGTGATGGACGGAGCATCTGAATCAATCAAACACTCACATCCAGTCAAAAGATCTGGGTGTAATCCATCACCGTTCTTTAGCCTACTCTGCCACCCCAGTTCAGACAAGGCTATATGCAAATCAGTCTGACCCTGTGCCTCATTGGAACAGTCCAGCCCGAACTGCCAAGCCATGTCTTCCCTGGACCGGAAACAAGCTTCCGAGGACCGGTTTCTGGCATTCCAGCCGTCTTCAGCCCGGCTTGTTTGAATCCAGTGGCAAAGTGAGCAAGGGACTCACGTCTGAGCATACCCTGCCACACTTATGGCGGCCAAAAGCGATACAAAAGGGGGTGGTGATAGACGGAGCATCTGAATCAATCAAACAATCAAACACTCACACCCAGTCAAAAGATCTGGGTTTAATCCATCACCATTCTTTAGCCCCCTCTGCCACCCCAGTTCAGACATGGCTATATGCAAATCAGTCTGACGACAGTTGTGGGCCCGGTAATGTAGGCGGCAGCATGGGGAGCATGGCCCTGATCCCATTGTCCTGAAAGTGATCTAAGGTTTCAGAGGGGGCTCCAACGGGTCCTGCCTTCTACGTGGGTGGCACCATTGTGCTGCTTGCTTTGGAATTCCCTTCCCATGCATTCGATAAGGCTCTGAGTTCTTTGGATATAGAGAGCTCCCCTCGAGACACGGATTTATAGTAGTCTAGTCCTTTGCCGGGATTTGGCAATCACTGGGAAGCGCGCAGATCTTAGGAGGGGGCCCTGTGCCTCCTAAGAAGCACTCCAATAAAGTCTCTCGATACTTCAAGGCCTCTGAGAAGACACCTTCCCGGGGCCGATTGAGGGGTAAGCTCTGCACCTTTGTCTCATTATACGCACCTAACTTGGGGCAGTCTGCCCTCCTTTCATATGCTCTTGATCAAATAGGGGGTTTTGCCGAAGGTCCCATTGTGCTTTTGGGAGATGTTAATCTTACATGGCAGGAGTCTCTTGATAGTTCTAGTACCAATAGGTCTTCCACTAGTACCTTCTCTAGCAGAGTGCAACAGAAAATCACTGACCAGAGGTTACTAGATGCTTGGCGTTCCCTCCATCCAAATACCAAAGATTAATACACATTTCTCCCATGTACATAGGACGTACTCCAGAATCGATTACATTTTTATTAGCCAATCCCTATTAGGGGCTCTCCAGGCTGCCCAGATACTCCCGATAGCAGTTTCAGGCCATAGCTTGATCACCGTGGGCCTCCGCTGGAGTAGAACCTCTCCAGATCTCCTCTGTGGTATTTCCCATTAGCTCTCACCCAAGATCCAGTGGCCAGAGAAGACATAAGAGCGGCCATTGCTGACTTTTTTGTACATAATGATCCGCAGGATACAACCCCTCAGAACACCTGGGATGCCTTTAAGGCTGTGATTCGAGGGAAATGCATCCAACTTAATTCGACCCTAAACAAACAAAGGACGAGGGAAAGGGAGGCTCTGGAGAAAGAATTGGAGATTGCGAACAAGCACACAAAGCCAACACAACCTGTGTTCTTCAGAGACAACTCACTGCTCCCAGGGGCAAATTACTATCTATATATTCTAATTAGGCGAAATTCACTCTGCTAAAACTTCATCAGTCTTCCTTCCCACAGGGCAATAAGGTGGGCTCGCACTTAGCATGTCAGCTTAGGGTACAAAGGGAAAGGGACTTTATTGGGGGGATTTTAGACCATCAGGGACACCTCACACACTCCAACACCGCTAAGGCAAACATATTCTGGGAGTTCTATGGTCAGCTCTATCAGGGCACAGCTCCGGACACGGCATGGCAACAACAATTTTTAGATAACATTGCCCTCTCGCAGCTATCAAGGGCGTCAGCTGCAGAGTTGGATTCACCGTTCACCCATCACACAGGAGGAGGTTAGGGAGGCTATCTCGAGACTCAAATTGCATAAAGCCCTGGGATCTGACGGCCTTACAGCTCATTTTTACAGATGTTTTTCGACAGAGCTCAATCCTCATCTTACGGCTTTATTTCAGGCCATCGCCTCCGATACGCAGGTCTCCAGCTCAATGGCGGATGCTGTAATTACAGTAATCCCCAAACCTGGTAAGGATCCGCAACTCTGTGGCTCCTACAGACCCATCGCACTTCTCAATCTGGATGCCAATCTTTATTCCGCGATTTTAGCAGCGTGTTTAGAGAACCTGATGCCGGAGTTAATCCATCCCGACGAATCTGGTTTTATAAAAGGTAGGCGAACGCATGACAACATCAGGCGTACAGTCTATCTGATCGAGAAGGCTGCGATATTTCGGATCCCCGCAATGTTAGTGCGCCTCGACGCTGAAAAACCTTTGATCGGGTGGACTGGGCCTTCCTTTTTTTACCCATGTGGAAATTCAGGTTTGGAGACACTTTTCTTAATATGGTGAAGGCCAACTACCACCATCCCACCTCTCGCGTGATGGTAAACGGCTGTTCCTCCTCCCCCTTTGCTCTGAGCAGAGGCAGCCGACAGGGGTGCCCCCTTTTGCCCCTCTTGTTTGACCTTGGTATCAAACCCTTGGAGGTCAGGTTTCAGTCTAACAACGAGATCCGGGGCATCCCTTTTGGCGGTATTGAGCATAAAGCCTCCTTGTTCGCCGATGACATCCTCCTTTCGCTTGCCGACCCGGCGAAATTGTTGCAGGCGGTACAAGGAGAGCGACGCAGCTTAGAGCAGGTAGCTGAGCTCAAGATAAATTACACAAAATCCTTTATACTTAATCTTACCCTCTCCACTGCTGAGGTGCTTCGCTTGAACACCCTGACGCCTTTTCAATGGGCTAAGCACTCTCTACTCTATCTGGGAGTGCACCTCACGGCTAGACTGGGCGAATTATATAAAAGGAATTACCCTCCTCTGCTGACCCAACTCCAGCAAGACTTTAAACTATGGTCGCCCCTCTACATTTCTTGGCTGGGGCGAATAAATGCGATAAAAATGGCGGTGCTACCTACATTTTTATACTTATTTCAGGCGCTCCCTATTGAATTGGAGAGTACTATGTTACCGACCCTCCGCACTCTGATCAAAAAGTTCATCTGGCAAGGGGGGAGGGCGCCCCTGCCCCACCATGTGCTCAGACGTCCTTGTGATAAAGGTGGTTTAGCCCTACCTGACTTTACCTTATATTACCAGGCTGCTCAGTTACGGATATCACCTGAGTGGTCGGCCAGGAAATCCGACAAGCATTGGCTGCACATGGACCGCGCTGTTGTGGGGCGATATATATGGGATGTGCTGTGGAAAGCCAGGAGAGATTATCCTCCCAATGCCTTTCTTAGCACCCCCACCCGCACGACTCTGGTCATTTGGGACAAGGTTACAAATAGGGAGGGCTGGACTTCTTTCCCTTCCCCGTACACGCCCATTCATTTTAATCCAGATTTCCCCCAGTGCTACATGAGGGGCCATTTGACTGCTGAAGGAAGGGGTATTGCCTCAAAATATCTGATCTGTTCCGCTATGGGAAGTTCTTGACGTTTGCTGAATATAGGAAAGAATTTGCCCTTCTGCAGAGTGAATATTACCACTATCTTCAGCTCAAACATTGGGTCTCGACACCTCCCATTAGAGAGGCGGCTACTAGGGAGCTTACGGAAATGGAGAAGTTTGTGGCCCATAAGGCGTGCTCTATGAAAGGCGCTATTTCAGCTCTCTATCACATGTTGCTCCACACTACATATTCTACACGGGCACATTACATGGCTTTTTGGGAGCAAGTTTTAGGTAGGGACATTTCAGACGGGGATTGGGCACATATATGGGGGGACATTTCCAAGCACAATAAGTCCATGGCTCTCCGAGAAGCTCACTATAAACCTTTATATGATTGGTGCCTATGCCCTACTAAGCTTCAACGCATTTTTTCATACACCTCAGATCTCTGTTGGTGGGGATGTGGGCTACAGGGGGACTTCAGGCATATATGGTGGGATTGCCCTAAGATTCGACCCTTTTGAGACAAGATTTTATCTCATATCAAAGACATATTGGGCTACCCAATTCCAGTTTCCATTGACTTTGCTCTCCTTGGACTTAGAGACCCCATCCTGATTAGGCAAACTAAGACTGATAAAGCGATTATGTGGACATGTCTGGGGGCAGCCAAGCTCACTTTAGCAGCTGCATGGAAGAAGACAGATGCCCCGGCGATATCGTTGTGGCATGCCCGACTGTGGAGGATACTTTCCATTGAGCGTCTTGCGGACATTTTCCGGAATGACTACGAATATTTTGTGCTCTGCTGGGGCCCTCTGGTGACCTTTCTGTCTCAGGGTCTGCCTGCTGCGGTTTGTCCTCCGACGGTGCGGGCCATGCACCTCTTCCAACTATAGGTTCCCCCTCTTTGACTCGTTGCCCCCAGGGGGGCTCCTAAGCTATATTTTGGGTTTGCCTGAATCTCAACACTGGTCGATATGCCAGTGTCCAATTTTGTCTCCTCTGTATTATTTTCTTACTGTTTCCATTATAATTTAGTCACCACCGGGTGGGGGGGCTTTGTTTGTTTTGGGGGAGGGGCGTTGTATGTCCTTTAAACTAGCATCATTCCCTTTGTACAGGGATGTAGCAGGCCTGGGGATTATGTGAAGCTGAACCCACCATAGCTATTTGTATTGCAACCCCGGAAACTGTACACCCTCTGGTACACTTAAGGTCGCTATCCTTTGTGTTATGCCTTGTTTGATGCTTAATAAAAAGGGAAACAATTTAAATGGAGTGAGTCCTCTAACAGACATCAAAATGGGTCCCTACTGGGCCCTATAGTTAGCTGCATGTTAACTATTAGGCCTACATAGAGCACGGAGTTCCGAGAGTTTTCCCTCGCACTTATCAACGTAAAGTTGGCGAGTGCAAGCAAAGAAAATCTTACTCCAGACCACCTTCCGGCGATATTTCTCAATGTGAGCGGTCATGGATGGATGCTACAGCTCGGGTTGAGATACCTTCCGTTCATGTTGAGGAAGCTGCTGCTTGAGTTGAATATTTACTTGAGCGGCAGAAAGAAGCAAAACCCTTTTGCTCTGTGTGTGGTGATTTTTGTGTTGATTTTACAGTGTGGGACAAACACCAATGCTAAAAATTAGAGCAAACAGTTCGACCCAACACACTCCACCGCTTACGGAACTTCACATAGCACAGCAGAGTTTTAAGGTCACTTGTAACTCCGCAAAGTCCAACCAAGCCTAATAACTACACGTGTAAAAACACATCTTACTCGAAACTATGTGCAAAAAATCATGAGGTAACCCAAGTCAATGATGCATCAATGTTACATGGTGTGAGTGCCCAGATGTTCTGTTTCTGTCGTTCTGCTTCTCATTCAATGTATGAGTCTTGTGTAGTGCACACTGCAAACTGAGTCGCCTCCTGGTGTCTCAGTTAATCAATCAATCAATCAGGGTTTATAAAGTGTGCTCCTCACCCGTGAGGGTCTCAAGGCGTTGGGGGGCAGGGTGCAGCTCCAGTTCAGTGGAAGAGCCTGGTCTTGAGAGGTTCTTCCTGAAGGCGTGCAGGTTGAGGGAGCATCTGGTGTTGAGTGGTGAGCTTGTTCCAGGTCTTGGCTGTGACGTAGGAGAAGGCTCTTCCACCAGCTCTGTTCCTGCAATTGCATGGGGTCTCTGCTAGGGCGAGGTCAGTGGAGCGGAGGTTCCTTTTGGGTGCATGAAAGGAGACTCTCTCGTTGAGGTATTTGGGTCCGATGTTGTGGAGGGATTTGTAGGCATGAGTGAGTGGTTTGAAGGTTACTCTCTTCTTGACGGGGAGCAAATAGAGGTCTCGTAGGTGTCTGGTCACGTGTTCGTGTTGTGGGTTCGGAGGACGAGTCTGGCTGCGATGGTCTGGATGGTTTGGGCTGGACGTGTGGAAATTAGCCTTTTTAGGGCTCCACCGGTGGAAGGGTTCACCCTTATCTGTCCACTGGTTCTTAAACCAGCATGATAGAGATAGGTGCAGAGGCTGTTATATCAAAGAAATAAGTTTATTAACCTCTCAAGAGTGGGACTACATCTATACAACACCCTCGGGCACTGTATGAGGTAGTCCATCGAATACAGTAAGCATGGAGATTCAAAGAGGAGGTACCGGCATATACAAGAATAGATATTGACTAACATGGGCATACAAATATTTCTTGGTCAGCAAAGTAGGAGGGGAGACAAAACTACTTATATCAGTTGAAACTGCCTGACAGTTACACTCTAAGACAGGTGCTTTCTAGCAGCTACAGGCCTTTCTGAGCATGTGCAGTGCTCTAGCTCAGTACTGAAGAAGTTAACTATAGTTGATGACTCAAGTGAAATAGAATAGAAGGCAACAGTGAAGACGGAAGAAGCACTTGGCTAACTAAAATGGATGCCACAAACAAAATGGCTTCAGGTTATGCTAACGGTAATTTCTGTGATTTTCACAGACTGTTCCCATTAGGAGCAGGGTCAAGACTGATTTGCATATGGCTGGGTCCAAACTGGAATGGCATGGTGACCAAAAAAACAATGGATTTAGGCCCAGATCTCTGTATTGGGGTGAATGTATGACATTTTTCTTCATTCTGTCCATCAATTGTTTTTTTGCATTTGGATGGTTTGGAGCTTGTGTAGGAGAGTTCTGTTGATTCCGGCGTAGAGGGAGTTACCGCAGTCCAGTCTTCTGGTTATGAGTGCGTGGGTGGCGGTCTTTCTGCATTCGGGGGGATCTATTTGAAAGTCTTACAGAGGATGCGTAAGCAGTTGAAGCAGGAGGAGGTGACAGAGTTGATCTGGCAGGTCATGGTGAGGGAGGAGTCTAGGTTTGATGCTGATGTTCCGTGCGTGGTCTGACGGGGTCGGTGGGCTCCTGAGGGGGGAAGGCCACCAGGTGTTGTCCCAAGTCGTTGTGGGGGGTCCAAGGTCGAGGTACTCTGTCTTCTCTGAGTTGAGCTTCAGGTAGCTGTTGTTCATCCAGGCTGTGACGTCCTTCATTCCTTCATGGAAGCAGAGTCTGGTGTCTTCGGGGTTCTTCGCGAGGGAGAGAATGAGCTGGGTGTCGTTGGCGTAGGATACTATGCTGAGATCATTCTTTCTGACGATGGCGGCGAAGGGGACCATGTAGATGTTGAATAGTGTGGGGCTGAGCGAGGATTCTTGGGGTACTCTGCAGATAATCTCTGTGGGTTCGGAGGGGAAGGGTGGGAGTCTGATCCTCTGGGTTCTGCAGGAGAGAAAGGATTGGATCCAGTTGAGGGCGGTTCCTCGTATACCGGCATCATGGAGTCTGGCTGTGAGAGTGTGATGTGAGACAGTGTCGAAGGTTGCAGAGAGGCCGCACTGCGGCCCTGGTCGAGTAGCATGCAGATGTCATCAGTAGTGTCGAGGAGGGTGGTCTTGGGGCTGTGGTTGCTGCGGAATCCGGACTAGGAGGGGTCTAGGATGGCGTTCTCTTCGATGAAGGCAGACAACTGGGCGTTTACGAATCTCTCTGTGACTTTGGCAGCGAAGGGGAGGAGAGAGATGGCCAAATAGTTTTTCAGGTCCGTCGGGCCGGCTGAGGGCTTCTTGAGGATGGGTTTGCCCTCTGCCTGCTTCCAGTCATCGGGGAAGATGCAGGATTCAGTAGGTTCCTGGGAGGAATGGGTGTTCATGATGAGGTAGGATTAAGAAGTTCTGAGTTGAGACTGAACATAGTGGAACATTATAACCAATGTCTGTATCCTAAAGGTGTTCTGACTACGTGGCCGTCCAATCCTTGGCCTCTCTGCAGAGCACACAGAACAATGGTTTTAGATGTGCCAATGGGAATTATGGTTCTAAGTGAAAGTGTATGTAGGAGCCGCAAGGTTGTGGTAAATATGGAGAGCACCACATACACTCATTTTATTTCTCCTTTCCTGCAGAGTCTTGGGGGCGTGCCTGGGGATGACGGCATTGCAGGGAGTGGTAGTCCACTCCCTTCATTGTGCATGATGGTTTTACTGGCCGTCTGAGGCCGGCCAAACCATCATTCGCAATGAACCTCTCCCCAAACCCAGCTGCATTGCTGGGGTTGAGGGAGCAGGCACAGACTCCAAGTCTGTCCTAGAGTGCCAATCGAGGGCGGTCAGGCCAGGATTAGCCACAGGGCATTCTGGGAGCCTGTGCCTAACGCTGCGGAACAGAGAGAGTTGTTTTTATTTTTATATTTTTTATTTTGCACCCTCCCTTCACAATCCTTATGTTTCCACTCACGCCCGGACACCGGACACCCGCCTCTCACCCCAAACATGGGCCGCTACTGGCAAAAGCAGGCTGGGTCTGAGCGTTTTTTGAGGTGGAAGAGACGGAGATGACGAGTGAGACATGCAGATGGAAGAAAGAGAGATGTGGAGAAAAAGGTGCAAGTGAATAGTGCATAGGAGGACTTTGCAGAGTAAGTTCAAGTGAAGGGAAATGCTACTAATTTCTCTGATATCGATTGAAAATCGGCGCCGGCAAGCAATTGAAAAGCCAGTAGGTCCGGTTTGTTTTAAATGTATATATTTGTGGTTATGTAATGTCTTTGGATGCAAAAACGTCAATCCTCTCACATGAACTAATTACACTTATCTGTCCGCACCCGTTTTTCGAGACCCCCTCCTTTTTAATCCCACGCAAAGCAGTGTAGTGGGTGATATTATATCCAACTCTTTATTTGTTTTCTTAGCTACAGAAGATTTCGCGGCTGAGTTAGTCTCACATGCCTCTGGGATTGTCCATCTCACTCATCTGACTTCCTAGATATAAAACAATCACTAGTGGGATGCAATACTGAGACAAGAATGAAGTAGAAACTAGTCTGGCACAGTGGCATCTCCTCTGCTTCTGTGAAAGGCCCACACGGCACACTCCTGGGGCGTCTACAATGTATTCTGATTCCCTAGTGTAATCCCAGCCATGGTTTGGTGAAGCTAGGAGTGGTGGACATACAGTTCTTTTTGCAGATTTATATAGAGCGAACTCGACCCAAAGGTATTTGAGTGCTTTACATGAGTACCAGTTACGTTACCCAAGGACACATTCATTTTTTTTTTTGGTGAGCCCAGGAAGATGAAGTGATTTGCCCAGAATCACAGGATGTGGAGTCGACCCCGATTGGCAGCTGTTTGGCAGCTGTGGTGTAAGAATTTTCAAAGATCCAAACAAAATATAATTTCGCCACTTGGGTGCTCCCTTTCTTCTAAAACAAAGCCTTTTTTTTTACAGCACTTTGTGCAAAGTGCCATCTTTTTTGCCACTGTTGCTGGCGCTACAAAACAGGCATGTGCTTTGGCCTAAATGCATGTGCACCAGCCCTGATGTTTTATGGAGATACTGGTGCACTGCAGCTCCCGTAACCCCCACCGCCCCCCCCCCATTCCCCCCCCCCCCCCCGCCCCCATGTCCTCTTCATACAATTGTAACACCCATGTAATCTTTGGAGTTGTGACCTTTTTGTTAAATTCAGCAACTTGTCTTTTTACGGTAAGCGCTTTCTAAATCTATAACATTATTAGTGAGTCAGAGTTTCCCTGTACTTTTGCAATCTCATTTTTCAAACAATTATGTCTGAAAAACTGCTGCTTGCTACTGTGCTAATCACAGGGTATTAGTTTAATTTGTTGCTAATTTTCTCTTCTCCCTTTGGTGGCCTAAATGTGTGCATTAAATAGAAACAAGACTAATGCAGGGGCCATATTGCAGAAAATACACCTGATTGGACCAGCTAGCCTCTCCATTAGGTCTGTAAAGAAAACAAGAATCTTTATGTTGCTCCCGAGGCTAATGACGGACTTAACTACAAACATTTATAGCGATGACGTACTGCCAACTAATAGTGCAATTAGCTGTGAAAATATCTCCATCAGCAGAAATAATGTCTGAGTGTGTGAGTCAGCCGTCTGGGCTCAGACGAGAGGGGGCAGTGAGAGGTGAGGGCAAGACCTCTGCGAAATCTGTGTCTTGTAGACAAGAAGCTGCTATGGAGAACTCGCGCGCTCGACATGGTGACCGAGGCACTTCCGCTTCCGGCAAGGTGACTGAGAAAATGGAAAGGCAAACAGCATGTTTTTGACTGTGTGTGAGTGGCTGGAGATTTTTTGGGAAGCCCAGGGAATGTGTTTCGTGTGCTATTTTCAGCTTCTGAAATCTAACCGTTACCAAACCTGCTTAATTTCAACATTTGTTCATTCCCTGTTCTAATCCTAGTACCATAGATGTCAGTTGTCCCAAGTACAGGTGCATACATATCAACATTTTGTATGTGGTAAGTGGAAGATTTGGAGAAAAAATCCGGGGAATAATTTTTTTTCCATTCCATTCAAGAGAGAGGAGATTTTAGGCAGGATACCCCTAAAATAAAGGCATGTTGGGCTTAAAGATTTGCTAGCCTCATGCCTGAATCATGCCTGTTGGCGTGCATGCATGCATGATGTGTTGCTCCAGACCAGTTCTTTCTTTGAAATCTGGGACATGTAGATGTGTTTTAAATTGTAATAGACAATAAGGTTACAATATCCAGGACTCAAAGAAAAAAAACATGGACTGCAGCATAACATCACACATGGACCTGGGACACTTGACTGCGCTGTTGTACCGTAATGTTATTAAACGACTCTTTGGTACCCCGAGAAGGAAATTTTTATGGCAGGCAAAGCACGTTTTTACCTCTCTGCCTTGTGCCTTCGTGTCCCTTACTTAGCATGTCTGTACATAGGCTATTTTGCATCTATTTGTAGTACATGATTCCATGTTTTTTAAAGGTCTTTGGACTAAAATATGACAGGAAAAAGACTCTTCATTTTCAACTACAATAAGCCTTCACTACTTCATTACGACATCTGCAAACATCTGCATGTACATTTCCTTCTCGATATCAAGGTTTGTGCCCAGCCTTTATTATAAGCTTATAAGCCCCGGACTAATCAGCTGTCCTTGTTGAAGCAATGGTCTTGCAGTAGCCTAGCAACATACAGACTGAACACAATTCCAGGGCCTGCCTATCAACAGTACCAAATATAACTTTATCCTCACACAGACCTAATGATGCTTCTGTCATGTCTTTTGCATCTTCAAATTGCTTGATGTCTCAAAGTGTCCTCTATATTAATAAAATATGGTGTCAAAAACTGATCTTGACTTAAAATCTGATAGACACCTCTCCTTTTTCCTTTCCAATGACCCTCTCCTCCCTTTCTGTCCTCTTCATGCCTTTTCTCTATGGGCACAACCTTCTCGAAGTCACTTCATCTCTATTAATGTAGTTTGTGTAATTTGCATGACACTCTTTCCAAAGAGCACAATCTCTCATTGCGTGCATCCTAACAATACCCAATCTCTTCTAGCATGTCTCTTAATCGCAACAAACATCTGCATGAAATCAATACCAACCCTCCCACTAATCATAACACCTAACCCCTATTAATCTAATCTACTGTAAACAAACTGGGTATATGGAATGGTTTACTTGAGCACACATGACTAATCCCAAAAAGCAATAAAACAGGACTAACAACCAACCTTGCGTTCCGGAGCAGCATTTTGCCGGTCAAAACCCTTCAACGCCTCATCAGGGATAGTAAACGCCATATAAATGTAATTACAAATGAATGAATACAAATGAATATCCATAAAGTGCACATTTATAAAATAGGAGCACAAGAATTATGACAGATTCACACAAGGACCAGTAGCAATCTGGCTCCATTCTGTCCAACCATTTTTATGCTACACTATGGCAAAGAACTAAAATAGGGAGGAGAAAAAAAATTGACTTGCTAACTTAGGCACTGTTTGAAAGCTCGGCATATAGATAGTGAAATGGTATCAGAATTGTTTGCTGAGCATCATGCATATTTAATTAAACGGTACCAAATGTATTACCAAATAAAAGGTTTTATGACCACCCTCACTTTGCCATTGGTCAGATCATGGATCCGGCATGTAAACAGAGCTCGGCCGAATTTGAGGTCCTGAACCCAGTGACCACTTTGCCGGGCCAATGGGCATGTGTATCTTCATTGAGTGGGACGGGTGCTGAGCACAGCGACTGGTCTTACCTCAGACCATGTAACTACAGCCACTGTGTTAATGGCATTTTGCACACAACCTCCAGTTGTACATGGCCTTCAGTTGTGCAGAGCAGGCTCTGGGTCTGGGTCTAGGGACTGCTTCATGGTCAGGTCTGTGCATGTTTCCTTCCACACAAACCATCTGTATACGTTCCTTGGCCTTGTGCAGTGGCCTTTGGAGAATGGATGCGGCCTAATGCCAGGACCTGAATCCAGGTCCTACCTGAGTAGACCTGTTGCTGATTTCCTTTGCATGCAGGTCTCAATCTCTGGTACCAAGATGGTGTGGTAGCCCCATCCAGGGCCAGCTTTAGCACTGGTGGCACCTAGTGCCATAATGTTTTTTGGCGGTCCCCAGCCCCCATGACCTGCTCCTCGGATGCCCTCACTACTACCCAGCAAAAATGCCCCTCATCTCTCCATAGAACCTCTCTCACCTACATTTAATTTGTTTTAAAGCGCTGGTAAAGGCTAGCTTTAGTAATCCACTCAAATATCCACATAAAATATACAGATCCGTTCTTTGCAGCAGGGATATCAAACATCTGCGCTACTTTATGACAAGTCAAAACTTCCACTAGACCAAACTTCACCTCACTCTCTGGCTGGAACATTAATCACAAGAGTTATTTTCCAATTTTTTTGCTGCCTGAAAGCTGAATGTACAAAGAACTCTGCAGTAGCGGCTTTTATATTGTAAGTTATTGCTAAACACAAGGCTTCCCTGAGAACAATGCCCCCCTCCTGGTCAGCGCCCAGTGCGGCCGCACCAGTCGCACTGTCCTAAGGTGGCCCTGTCCTCATCCTTCCCAAATGAGCTGCAATCGATCTTCAGCCATGTGCAGGGGGATCTGTGCCTAGGGCCTAGTCTGCAGCCAGACCTGTCACCCAGGTCCCATGCCAGTTCACAGCCTTTGGTCACTGTTGCACTCTCTTTGTGTTAGAATTACCCTCTGGCCATTTGCCAGCCTCGTCCCACTCAAACTACCTTCACCCAACATATGATTTGTTTAGATGTATTCATTGCACAAAAGTCAGTGGCTTAAAAACCTATTTCACATGCAGAATATGTTACTTCAAGCTCAAGAGGAATACAGATGTCATCGAAAGTGAGACCAAGTTTCAGGCAGATTTCCTTCCCTCCAGGTAATCATTCACATGACACTCTACTCAGATCTAGCGTGTTGTTTGCAGCTTGTGAAGGACTTGGGGCAGGTTGCGCATGGATGTGTGTGATGTATGTGTGTTCTGTGATTGAATGTGGAACACTACAGTGAAATGCTGTGGTTTGACGCCAACACATTGTCCTGTTTAATCAGGATTATCGTCATGTCAGGTAAAGAAAACCTACATATTCTATATGGAATCAGGGGTTAGCCGAAGTAGTTCAGAAATCACTCACCTTAACAGACTGTACATTTTTGACACAAACCAAACCAATTTTTTTAGAAAACCCTAATTTATGAACTAACTCCGTAAGAAAGAGTTGTCTCCTCTTTTTACACAGAGAAGTCAGTATTTCATGTACTGTCTTCAACAAATGTTTTATGTTAAAATCATGTTTCAAAGGTTTTAAAGAAAACATTCTTCTAAGGATATATTTTTACAGTAAGTGTTTTAAGAAATTGTGATTACTTTTTCGTTTTGTTTTTTAAATTTCTTGCAATTACTGCTTTGGAAAACTATTTTAAGATCTGCATGTGGACACCAATCTTCCTCATTGTATTCTCTATAGCTAAACATCCAATTAAAGGCAAGACATGCACAATTGTTTCTTGGTGATGGTGCACACTGTGTTTGCTATCTTCTTTATAACGGAGAGCTAAAGCTTCCTGGCATTACAATGCTGTACAATCTCAGAAAATGCCATAAACAAGTTGATAATTTAAATAGACCCACATTGCAAACTAACACAGCTCTTGGAGCTTCAGTGACTGAAACGTATATTTTGCCAGGGCCACTGAAATTATGCGATTGTGCGGCCGTGGCGAATTTCGCATAGTTATAGATTTACAGCAATTTCCACATAATCCATCATTTGCTGCATAATCTGCAGATTTTAACGAAAAAAATAATTTGGTCCTAGCTCAAACAGTTCAAAAGTTACTAAAAATGCAGCAAAACGCAATGCAGTGCAGTGGAAGGCCCTTTGCAAAGGTTGACTAGTTACATTTTGGTTACTTATTGCTATATTTGGGTTTTAAACGGCTACTAATGAGGTGTCTAGACAATGTTAACAAGTTTAAAAATCACAAAATAATGAAGTAATACTATCACAAAATGTGCTGCATTATGCCGCATAATTTCCCTTTTCATGAAGCATAATTTACTCAACCCTGCCACATAATTTGACCCTCCCCTGCCGAATAATTCCAGTGGCACTGATATTTTGTAACCGAGTACGACGATGAACATGCCAATGCTTAAACCTGGGGCGATATGCGGATCTTTCACACAGAGGTGACAACATAACAATTACCCCCTGACAATGGCAATACTATATGGTAACTTTGGGATGGAGGAATGATGGCCATTAACATTCACACAATGACCCTTCATCTATCTCTTGGAGATGTCAAGATGACCGAGGGGGGCAGTATAATATGAGAAAGGGAGAAGGTAATGTATCTGTTACAATTGGACTAAAGGAATTCAACCAAGTTATTAACGTTGTAGTCCCGTAATTTTGTCACCAACGTGGGAGTGGACTTTTGTTTTGAATCACCTACCTCAAGACATATCTATATCTGGAATTGACACTATTGTGGCACTATTGTGTATACTCTGATTGTGTACACACTGATTGTGCCAGGCTTCTTTAGTTTATAGACGGACTAAATTCAACAGGATATTAGCCTGGCGAAGTGCACAACAGCGCTCACCCAAAATAGGAACAAGCTTTTGAAACATGAGGAAAAGAGCTCTTTCCCGCAATATACTGCGCGTCACGATTTGCTCCAGTTAGAGCGCATTCGAACATCGGATTGTATTTTACGAAATACGTACAACAAAGTATGAGATTTTCATGCACCTTTTTGACCTTGTTTTCAGAATCATTTACAAAAACTTTATTAAAAACCGGATGGTTTACAACGCGACCGGATCACAGTGGACCCTGGAGGCCTTTTTAATAAGCGATCTAGTGAGTAACAAAAAACTCCCTCCCTCCCTTATGGATATCTCACTTGACAATGATAAGCTTACAGCTTCCTTCTCCCTCCTTCATTTACAGCCCCCTGATAAACAAGGCACCGTTTGAAATTCAGGTACGATTTGAGTGTGTGTTTGACTGAATGTCTAAGTTGAGAGTTGCCCGAGAATGTGACTGACAGTATGGTTTTTGAATTTATGTCTTTCAGATTTATTATCACACGGTCCTGAGGAGATTCCCATGATTCTAGGCGATTCGAAACGCGTCGACCTATGACCCTAATGTCTAGGCCAATCATTTGTATCTTTGTTGTTTAAATGGAAAATTGCTGATGGTCTAAATGTCGATTGTATAGAAAATATCCTTTTCAATTTAGTTGAGTTGGTTCTACCTGCCATAATAAATAGGACTAGTGCAGGGCCACCACACTTCAATACACTTCCTTTTCTTTTCTTTCCTTCCTTTTTGAGTTTTTCATTTTTTGTCTGTGAATGCAACTTTGCGTGTATCAGTTGAGTGTTTTGAATAGAGTCATGCAAACCTTTTTTCACTTCTAAACACCTCACTTTTTTACACCTCAAACAAGCCCCTTTTTAAACTTTTAGCATCTAGGGCCCTTTCCCCTTTTCATGTATTTATGCAAGATATGTTGGACTGAGTAAAAGCCAAATATCTACAATTTCTTCTTTTGCAATACCAGTTAAATCTTTAAAGAAAAAAAGCTAAAACACAAAAAATAAAATCATTTGATGAGATTAAATCTTTGACTGAAAGAGTGGTCTATGGAAATGAGAGATTTATAACTCAATTTCTTGTTAATCTTTATAGTAGTTGTGCAGTACTGGCATCTATTTTGTTGACTACACACTGATTGTGCAGCATGTGCTGAATCCAGGCCGCTACCTTACCACTTACAATAGCGAAGAATAGTGCCTGTTATTCAGTAGAAATACACCGGGACTCAAGTGCAGTGTTTACTTCTGACAGGGCTCGGGTGTTGCATTAATTCAGCATTCTCTCAAGCGGAAGACTGGAATGCCTGAGCTGTGCGACTGTTCCCAATTTGAGCGGGTCTCTTCTTCCCCGCCCCTTGTTTTTCCTGCCCACGCCCCCTTCTCAAGCCCAAGGCGAATACCAAACCGCCTTCAGGAAATCATAGCATGATCAGGCGGAAGCCTGGGCTCTAGACCTAGAGGCACAAAAAAATTCATAAAGTTATCTCAAGTACTTGGCAAAATATAATGGCTAAATCTTACTTTTTACTTTTTTGTGTACCTGTGCAAGCTCTACAAAATAGCTTTCAACTCACTTTCTGTGCTGTACTTGACCACAGCCCAAGTATACGGACAGAAATTGATGTAAATGGCATGTGGGGACACATTGGCAACACAAATATTTTAGCAATGGGGCTTCTGTTTGGCTAGGGTATGCACATAATCCAGGCAGAACCCACTATTCTAGTCAGGGTAAGGGAGTTACACACCCAAGATAACCCCTGCTTACCCCCTTGGTAGCTTGGAAGAGCAGTCAGGCTTATCCCAGAGGCAACGAGTAAAGCATTTGTGCAACACACATACACACTAATGGCACTCTAAATACACCACAAAAGAGATAACACACAAGGTTATAGAAAAATATCTCAGGTATTGTATATAAAACACATAGACCATAATCGCATAAACCATAAATCACTTTGCCAACTAGGCAATTGTCATAACATCATAGGTAGAGCAGTAAAGTAACCACTTATAGGTTGCACATGTCAGTTAACAGCACCATCACTGTACATAATATCCAGTTTCTGAAAATGATACTTGTTATCTTGTCACCGGGCATGAAATGACATAAATCATAATGTAAGGGCATGAAATCCAGGTTTAGGTCATACATAAATTCCCCAATTTCACTGTAAATGAGTCACCAAATGTTACCCCTACACACAAAGCCACAGTGTTTCTGTGCTTCTTTTACAGGTTATAGGTTAACTAGGCAGGGTAACGGGGCAGGACATAGCAGCTGCTGCTGGCCTTTCAGCAAAAATATGGTAATGTTTATGGTGCTCAGAAAGCACCCATGTGCATTTTAATCCTGTCCCCTCTGAACTGGAAAGGCAGTGACAATCTTGGCCACTCCCCGCCCTTCGAGGTATGTCTCAATGGTCGGGGAAAGGTGCACACACTCCCCACCTCGGCAGGGAGACTTAACTTGGTCCACCCGCAAAGGAACTTACCCAAGTGCAGCTGTCGGTCCACTGCGGCTACTTTGTGACTCCGCCCCAGCCTCTTTCGACTGGGACAACAAATGCGGTACATCACCCGACTTCCCGCTTCGAG
Organism: Lissotriton vulgaris; assembly: GCF_964263255.1. Classification (NCBI taxonomy): domain Eukaryota; kingdom Metazoa; phylum Chordata; class Amphibia; order Caudata; family Salamandridae; genus Lissotriton; species Lissotriton vulgaris. The sequence continues at coordinate 133,296,623 of NC_141693.1, forward strand.
CAGTACAGGCTCCCCCTGGGGCACTGTGCTGAATGAAGATCTCACAGCACAGGGCTAACTCTCCGTCAGACTCTGTAAACTCTCCCCCGAGGCTATGGTTTCTGGCTGGGAAAGGAGAGCGTGGCCTTCCTTTCCAGCCCCACCCACAGCAGGATGACAGCTGGGCTCCTCCACTTCCCATTTCGATAATGCCTTGGGGATGTGCCGGACTCCCTTCGCTGCTGCACTGACTGTAAACAAAGCATTCGCGGGACCCCACTTGCGCCCTTGGGCCCTGCCACGTGCACCCTTAGTACACATGCATTGTTCTCAATCCTCCACCAGCGGCTCCAGGCTAAAAGAAAGGTACAGGTTAAAAGCGCTCCCCCATGTGCTTATAAGTAAATAAAGCAATCGCCGGGCCATGATTCCAGGGGCAGTAAGAAATAAAGCGCTTAGCACTCCATACTGCAAGCACCAAGCGCTAGACTGTAAAATAAAGTGCTCCTCACATGCTTTCATTCGAACTAAAAGGGAGAAGAGCAGTCCAGTCCTTTTGTGCTCCAGACAGGAGCAGCAACTGTGGTCAACCCACCCCTTTCACCATAGAAAAGGGTAGCGCTCTTCACGTAGCTCTTCAGCTCTCCTTCCAGACAGGTTACTTTGGGATCCAGCAAGTATCTTTCCTGAAATCCTTTATTTCCCCGAGACCTCCAACAGGAGGCAAGCATGTACAAGCCCTTGGAGATTCTTCACAAGCAGGATACCACAGTACGGCAAAAAGAGTCAGTCCTTTTCATCTGCCACAGATAGAAGCAGCAACTGCAAGCCAACCCACCCAGAAAAGGCATCACTTCTCACACAGCTGCCCAACTCTTCCTCTTGGTTGAGTCCTCTTGTTTGCTGAAGTAATCTAACAACCTGGGGTTTAAAGTCTCATACTTATACCCCATTTTCTCATTGTTCTCTTTGCTTCAGAGTCTCTGAACTCAGTCCAAACTAGTTCTGGGCCCCCTAGTCCAGCTTGACCACAGGGGGTGGAGACAGCATTTTGCAAAAGAGACACAGCCTATTTAGGTGCTAGGGAAACCCCTCCCACCACTCTAAATGCAGACCAGGTCTATTCAGCCTAGCAATGAGTCACCCAGGTACGGTAGGACACACCTCAGCCCCACCTTGTGACTGTGTAGAGTGAATGCACATCCCCAGCTCCTGTCACTCCAAAACCAGACGGTGAATACACTAACAGGCAGATGCTCACAGAATGGTAAAGCAAGAAAATACCCACTTTTTAAAGTGGCCTTTGCAAACATCCAATTTAAAAAACACCTTTACTAAAAGGTGTGTTATTAAATTCTGATATCAGAGAGTTAAACACTATTTCTCTATCTTGTCCCAATGGAAATTTCCACTTGAGAAATGTTCCACTTGAGAAATGTTACAAGGCAGCTCCTATGAAAACCTATGGGACATACAGCTTTTCAACAGTGAAAAAACGTAATACGCAGTATTTTACTATCAGGACATGTAAAACGCACCAGCACATGTCCTACCCTGCCCATGGGGGTACCTTAGACCTATCTGAGGTGTGCCTTACATGTAAGAAAAGTAAAGGTTAGGGCGCACTTGCCAGGTTAACATGGCAGTTAAAAACTGTGTGCGCAGACACCGCAGTGGCAGGTCTGAGACACATTTACAGGGCTACTCATGTAGGTGGCACAAACAGGCACTGGCACACTTAGTGCACTTTATTAGAGGCTTAACGGTAAATCAAATATGCCAATCATAATCATAATTTACACAGAGAGCATATGCACTTTAGCACTGATCAGCAGCGGTAAAGTGCCTAGAGTCCTACAGCCAACAAAAACAGGGTCAGATAAATAGGAGGAAGGCAAACAGTTTGAGGCTAAACCTGCAAAAAGGGTCAGGTCTAACACAAATCTTTTCCACTGCCATAACATTTAAATGTTTCTTTATGTAATACATTCAACCTATATATGATAGAAAACTACATATTTCCTCTTACCCAGGCCTGGCCTATCTTTTTATGTGCAGAGTTTTCCGCTCCAACTGCGTAGTCTCAGCAATCATAAAATTAACATTGGTAAAATTAAACTTGCAGTTTGTGAATACCAAATAAATAGTAAACTTACACAAAACTGTAAGTTTACTTTTGTGAATCAGGCCCTCAGAGTACAAACTTTCAAGGGAGTCGTAGAAGTGAACTTAACCGAAGGGGAAAGAAAACGCAATGCAAGAGAAAACCTTTAACCCAGTTCAGCAAATAATGGAGAAATCAGACCCGCCTAGAAGTTATTGCAATATTTTCCTGCTCCCATGGAATCCAAAACGTTTAGCGAGCTGGATGAGGGCATTGTATGCTGTCCCTCCAGGGCAAAGCTGATGCTGTCTCAATTCCCAGAAATTGCTATAGAGCGGATAAACGAACCCCTTACCCTCAGTCTCAGTTAGAAGTTTCAGGAGCCAACACGCTGTATTGGGTTCATTTCACCACTCTACACTCCTATCCAAGGTTTTGAAATCATTCCTTACACACCACCAAGGGACCATAGTACATTATGGCCGATTGCCAAAGCTTTTTGTGTGTGTACATCAGACCTACAAGCTTAAATAGCTCTCATTTACAAATTTAAACCACTTTACTATGCCTGAAAAGTTGTCTTCCACTATTTAATTATTTTCTCACATGAGGTTTTTTACCGGGCAAGAGTGGGGTGTAAGTGACGAGTGGCATTATAAGACATTTGAAAGTTTTCATAAACTCTTTTCAGACTCCTTAAGACTCCTTGAGACCCTGGAAAATGTGAGATTCTCTCCTGTTAAGGGCAGGATTAAAGGCCAGGGGCCTCATTTATGAGGCTGTGCGTCACTTTTATGCCGCCAGTGAGTCACTTTTTGTGACGCACCAGTGGTGTAAAAAATACGCCTTGTTGCGCCATATTTACAAAGTGACGCAACTAGGTAGATGCGTCACTTTGTAAACCCCTGCACCACATTATACTTGCGCCAGGTATAATGTATGCAAGGGGGGCATTTTGACGCAAGAAAGGGTCATGGAAGTGATGCAGTGAAATCTATAAGATTTCACTGCGCCATTTCTTGGCCGCTAATGCGTCAAAATCTTACGCCTGCTTCATGGCAGGCATAAGACTGACGTAGGCACTAACGACATGGGATTTGCCCATGTGAAAGTACACATTGCTGGAGTTGCATCACTTTTGTGACACACTCCAGTAATGCGTCACTTTTGCGCCTACAGATACGTCAGAAATACTGACGTATCTGTAACTCCTTGCGACATGATGCGTCATATTATAAATATGACGCATCAATCATGACGCAAGGAGTGTGCACTGAGAAGTGACGCATCGCTGCTTTCACTTGCTTGGTCGGAGCTCTCAGCACTAGAGTACATCAGGATTCTAAATCATAATGACCTTAACCTGCATTTCACCTGTACAATGAGTAAGAGTGAGGTTAACTATTTAGATCTCAGGGTTTTCGTTGATTCAGGCACAATCCAGACCGCCCTCTTTAGAAAAGAGACGGCGGGTAACTCTGTCCTCCACGGACGCAGCAGCCATCCGACCTCCCTGGTTAAAAGTATCCCCTACGGGGAACTGTTGAGGATTAAGCGCAACAGTTCTCTGGAGAGAGATTACATAGAGGCCGCACAACAAAGCGTGAGACGCTTTAAATCTCGCGGCTACTCTGCAACTACCCTCCAACAAGCTGAGAAGAAGGCAGAGCAAGTCAATAGACATACCCTCTTACAGGAAAAAAAGGTGGACAGTCCCAAAGGTGGGAGTGGCATCATAAGACTTATCACCAACTATTCAGTGGCAGCCAACAAAGTGAGAGCCATCATGGTTAAAAATTGGGGGATCCTCAAATCCGACAACGTAATTGGGAAGGACCTACAACAACATCCCATGATAACTTTTAGAAGACTAAGATCACTAAAAGTTAGACTGGTCACTAGCCACCTACAGAAGGGCAAGTCCAAAGGAGAACTGCAGTCAATGCATGGCTCGTATCCATGCGGGAAATGCAAGGCCTGCAGTAGTAGCCAGAGGGTATTGAGCTATCAGGTGCCACACAGGGACTCTAAAATCAAAATCAACAAGTTTTTTACTTGTTCAACCACATTTGTGGTATACTGCCTGAAGTGCCCCTACGGACTGATGTACGTAGGCAGCACTACAAAAGCAGTTAAGCTTAGGATCTTAGAGCACCAACGGGCCATTGCTAACAAAGATGAAAATTATCCGATGGCCCGCAATTTTGCAAGTCACCATAACAGTGATAGGACACAACTCAGCTTCTTCAGCTTAGACTGCATCCCTCAAGACATCAGGGGTGGAGACCTAAAAAGGCGACTTAGACGTCTGGAGTCTCGATATATTATCGACCTCCAAACGAAGTCACCAGGAGGATTTAACGCAGGGGAAGAGCTACTATCACACCTATAAACACTATCCCCCATTTCGGAACTACGTCACTGTCTGTAGCACATTTATCCTTATACTGAAATGCTGTTGATATTATTTGGTTTACAGAAGTTAACCCCCCCCCCCCCCCACACCCCTTTTCTTTTCTGTTAGGGTTAATTTAGTGTGGTATTGTAAACTGTGGTATTTGTGTTTATGGCCATCCAGGCCTCAATCGTTACCAATTTACTGGAGATTATGGGGATTGGGTTACCTGAACTGTATACCAATGCGAGTATATGATCAGTTGAGCAATGACCCTTATGCTGATTTATGATTTCAGGTTTAATTGTTAGCCCATCCAGGGCTCAATGTGTTAACACACATAATGTGAAGAATTCACATGATTGAGTACTATTAATTGCACAGCTTATATTCATTGCTCGAGAAGGTTTATTTTTTGTATTGTAAATAGCGTTATTTCATCATTTTAAGATGGCGCTTTCATTTGCATTATGATCCGTCTTTTGTTTCAATGAATTGAGCCTTATCAACTTCCGCCTTGCCGGCGCCAGCTGACACTGACGAAGGCAAGTGCTGAAACGCGTCTGTTTGGATTATTTGCGCTAAATAAACCGTATGTGGTTTAAACTTCTGCTGTGAGTGCCGTTTTGTTGCTATCTGCTGCCGGTCGCAGAGTTGCGGAGCTTTGAATATATATATATATATATATATATATATATATATATACACACACATGTATATATATATATATATATATATATATATATATATATATATATATATATATATATATATATATACACACACATGCATATATATAGTATCAATATAATTACAAATAAATAGATTTAGACATTTATGTAAGTTAAATATATATATATATATATATATATATATATATATATATATATATATATATATATATAATATTTAAAACTACATTGATCATTGATATATGAAAAATAAATTTACATAAAAATGAACAAACATTTGTATAACAAAAACACATATCAAACCTAAAATAAAATTAATATAAAATAAACAAAAAAAAGTACATACAATTTTTATATTTTTATAAATTGATTAAACAATAAATCAAAGATAAAGATAATTAAAAAAATAATATCAGTCCAAAACAAACAGCATTAGAGAAAATGTTGGACTTTGAAGGAGTCAGATTTGCTACCCTTATTCCAGCGTAAGCAAAAGCAGGGAAATTGATGACAGAAGGCATTAGATTTACTATTCCCACTCCAACCTGAGCAACAGTAGGTAAAGTGTTGGATTTTGGAGAGGTTACATTTACTGTTTCCAATCCAATGTGAATAACAGTAGAGAAAGTGTTGGATTTTGAAGGGGTTAGATGTACTATTCCCGCTCCAGTTCTTAGCAACAGTAAAGAAAGTGTTGGACTTTGGAGGAGTGGATTTTAATATTTTCACTCCTATGAAGCAAAAGCAGTATAAATTTTGGGACTTTGGAATAGTTTGATTTCCTATTCTCACTACAATCTCAGCAACAGTAGGGAAAATGCTGTCTTGGAGGGGTTAGAAGTACCATTCCAATTCCTAAACGTACATTGATTTTTAAATATATAACAAAATAAAAATATATACTGAATATAGATAAATTAAATTAAATGTAATGAAAAAACAAATTTCTTATTCCAACATTAATTAAAAAAATAGAAAACAAGTTAAAAATATTTAAAATAAATAAACTTCCCTCTCTAATACACAAAAGATACCACTGTACAAAAAATAGAAAAAAGTTCAAAATAAAACATTTCTATTAACTAAAACAAAAAAAAGAAAACAAAGAATAATAAATATGAAAATGTTTCAACATTTTTAGAGTATTCAATGAGTCAATAATTAATTAAAAAACACCAAATAATTAACATACCAATTGGTCAATTAAATAAATATATAATTTATTACCAAGTAATATTTTCATGAACATAAAAAGTTTATTAAAATTAAAAACAAATGGTATTTACAATAGCTTCCCACTCTAATACCCAACTAATCTAATGACCCTCTAAATTCTAAATTAATAGTTAAACAAAAAATGTAGACTACAAATTCAAAAATGCAAACTTTACTAAATAATTACATTTAAACTTAATCAAATAAATAATTTACATCATTAATTGTCAATGATTATTGAAAGTATATTAAAAATATAAAAAAATATTTTTATTTTAAAATACCCACCATAAAATACAACACAAAAAACCCTACTTAATTGTAAATTACTTATTTAATGTAAAAATTAGGGGTGGGTGGACATCTCAGTTCTGCCCACGGAATGTGCGGAGATTTGCCCCTTCCGCAATGAAGGCGGAGAAATGAGGCAAATCTCCGCACACTCGCCTCCCGCCCGCAATATTAAATGTGATTAAAAAACTTAAAATAAGATTTAAAATAAAACGTACCTTATCGCGGGGTCATCCTGGGCCATCTAGCCTTCTTTTTGGAACTGCGCATGCACGGGAGCCTGTTCATGGGCATTCCTGGCGATGACCCCGCTATAAGGTAAGTTTTATTTTAAATCTTATTTTAGGCTTTTTAATCACATCTAATATTGCGGGCGGGAGGCGGGTGGCGGGTGGCGGGCGGCGGGCGGGTGGCGCGTAACGGAAATATGCGGAGAGGCACGGAGATTGGTTCAATCTCTGTGCCTCTTCGCGTAAGTCCCTTACGCGACTTCCGCCCACCCCTAGTAAAAATATCAAATCACAATGTAAAAGGAATTATGTCAGAATGCTAATACCTGAAGATAATATGAAGCCTACTATGTATTAAATTGTTAAAAAAATTATTTCTAATACAACTGCACTAAAATAAGCAATATTTTATACAGCTATATTAAAAAAATTACATTGTGTTGCTAAAAATAGATATTTTTACCTTCTGTTCCACAATATTTTTGGTGCCGTTGTTACAGAGCTGAGGGGGTGGACCACAAGCCTTGGCTTTCTTTGCGGCAGGAAGCCACTTGTGACATTTTTTGCGCCAGGAGGTGCAGGACAAAGCCTTGCTGTGCTCCAGCAGCGCGGGAGCCATTGTAACAGAGCTGAGGGGGTGGACCACAAGCCCTTGCTGTCTCTACCGCAGGAAGCCACTTGTGCCATTTGCCATGCCAGGAGGCACAGGATAAAGCCTTGCTGGGCTCCTGCAGCGCAGGACGTGTCTTAGCACGTGCCCGAGCAAAGACCAGACCAAGAGCTGACCCGTCCGTGGCCGACTGAGGCTGGGTTGGGCCAACTCTCTTGGCTGCTCCTTTAGGATACATTCTCTACCGGAAAATCTGTAGGCACTCTGCAAAGGTGACATTTTGTACTGCTGCAAACGACGAACCAAGCTTCCTCGAGGTGACGATTTGACACTTTTTAATTATTTGGTGAACTTGAACCATTAAGTCAGGGGTAGACGGAAAGTCACATCAGCCCTAAACCCACCAGCACCACTTAGGATGGTTTTCTGCTAAAAGCTGTGGGGATAATCAGTAATGAAATTGAATTAACGGAGCGAAGAGTTTCACTTGTCTCTATGCCATCATTATCTCCTCCAGCCTCCGCAGACATTTGTACCAGTGATACTGAGCCTAGGCTTCCAATACCACTCTCTTCAGAGGTGAACATCATTGATAATGATAATGTTTATAAAAATATTGATATGGATGAACCCAGATGCCCACATTTAATAGGGGGGGGATCAAAAGGGCAGAGATGGTGAAGGGAGATTCCAAGTAAAAGGGGCAGTGCCCTGTGTTTAAAAATATACAGGAAGAAATCTTCAAAGGGGAGTGTCAATAGGGCAAGAGGTGGTGCAGGAAAGGGGGGCTTCTTCAAAAAAAAGATAGCTTTTTCCTTAAAAAAGTAAGTCAAATAATAGTAGAGGCCTTGAACCCTATCCTAGAACGTTTGGGCCACATTGAAGAACAGCTTTGTCTAGTGGTGAGGGACTCAAAAAAGAAAACATTACATAGTCCACTAAGGGATAAGGCTAAACACACTGATAACCATGAAGTTGCCCTTGTTGAAAGGAGTGCTCTTTTAACAATAACACACACTCCTACTTTGAATGTGGTTCCCCCAATAAGTCTATTTTGCCAACTGATCGGGCCCCCTGGGAAACAATTCCATTTTGGAGAACGCAAGATGTGGGCCAAGGGGTTAGCAACTACTGTCCAGGGCCGGCAGACCTAGTGGTAGATTGAATTATGCAAACTCCAACTGTCCTACATTTCCACCCATTGATGGTGAAGGGGCACAAGATCTTTTAAATTTACCACCTGACTGCACCCCTTATACCCTTGAACTAGCTGGAGTCCCCCCTGATTGCCACATGGCTCTCGTGAAGACTGTCAAAGTCTCATAAACAAGTCAGCCCACTTGTGTACTAGCAAAATAATGCTCTATAACATCATTATGGCACGGCGGGTGGGCTGGTTAGGCCGCACACCAAAATCTGTAGGAGGAGACTGTGTGGTCCTAACCTCCATGGACCCTAGGTGTGCATTCTTTGTGTTGACATGTCTAATGGAGTTGATGGGTGCGAATGGTCTCATAAGGGCATATCCCTTAGGATTTTTTGTCCTTCCAAAATGGCACTTAACTCTTTAGAAAGGCAAACTCAAACTAGACCCAAACATTGTAATTTTATCAACCTTCAACCTATCACTCAAACAAACCATTTTGAACCTCTTTCTGGTTTAACTGATGTTGATTGACTGCAGGATCTACCCTGTCAGCCAGACGATGTGGGAAGTATGGTTAACTTTTGTAATAATCAATTGGGTGACATATGAGGAGGTTAAAACATGGTATACCTTAAGTGCCTGCAAATATAGATCAGGGCCTAGTCCAACAGGAAAACGCTGCCACAAATTTTAAATGCCTATCATGGAGCATAGCAGGAATCTGCTCTAAATTGGGAAACGAGGACTGGATGGGTTTTATTAGAGGCTTTGATCTCTTATGTTTACAAGAAACCTGTTCCTTAGATGACATTTGTCATTTGTATTGATGGGTATCGCTCTATCTGTGTCCCGGCAATTCAGTCCCCATCTAGGAGAGCCAAGGGAGGCTTTGTGGTGCTTATTGCTTTAAGAAGCTTAAAACCTGGCTCATTCAAAACCTGGTTCTTTCAAAACTTATTGCAGTAACAAGATCCCCAACCTGTTGAGTATTATGTGCAGTACTACTAGCGCTGGGGTGCCTATGGGTAGCCATACGCTTTACAAGTGCTTATAACATACCATAATATCTTTGTCAAGGTTTTTAGGATGCAATTTTCTTATTAAAGGGCAGTGCTGTCAGAACCTTAGACACAGCCAAAGTCTCTATTGTGTACAGGCATATTCTGAGATCATGTTCCTCAGTATAGCTCTCCTTTGCTGAACATTGATGTTGAGTCTATGTTTTGCCCTGAAGCTGCTATCCAGTGAGAAACACAATGACTGAATGTCTTCTATTTATGTAGTGCTCAATGTGGGTTCATGGTTATACGTTCCCTGTTCTTCAGAAATTGTCCTTTCCCTTTTACGAAATGCCCCTAAAAAAGAATTATTTACCTTATAAATCAGAACTATCAAAACTATCAAATTGTTATTGTATTGTAGCATTTCTACAGTGCTTTCTAGGCTCTCGTTCAGGCCCCAAAGTTCACCCTGGCTGTTCAAATAAGAATACACGCATTTTATAGTGTGTGGTTGAAGTAGGGTGTTAGTGTAGGAGATTCTTATGAAAAGAGTGTTTTGGTGTTGTACGTGAGACCCGGACAGTGTGCTACTAATAGGGACCAGTGCGTGTAGAAGCCTCGTAGGCATGGGACCGTATGGGAAAGGATTGTGAGGGATTGTTTGCAAACTGGTATGAGTCCAGATTGTGGAAGCAGCCAAGTTGTTATCTGCTATTATGAAGTGAGGGTAGCAACAGATTAGCCTATTGTCTTTTGGGGCATATTCTCAGACTTGTGTGTCCGGGACATGGAAAGAGTGCCCACAAGTAGAGGTTTGTTGGGATTGTGCTCTGGAGTTGTAGAATCCATTGAAATACACTTAAATTACCAGTAATATATGAAATCCACCAAAAACTGAAGAAAGCCTGACTTATGTAAGACTGTAAGTCACCATGAATATATTGAATGGAGTCTACCCAGGACCAAAGGAAGTCCAAGCCATGGAGGTGCTGTTAAGCCACCAGTAATAAAATCTACGGAATCCATCCAGGACCAATGGAAACCAAGTTTCTGAAGGCCATATTAAGTCAACAGTAAAATATTCTACCCAGAAGAAAAAGACACCTCAACTTTGGACCGATGACATATGTGATAGTGTTGGGGCATAATACTTGTCATGAAATCCAATGAGCACGCACAAAGTGTACATAAAATCTCCAAGTGCACAACCAATACAAAACAAAACAATAACAGTGTTATAAAACGTTATCATAGGTAAACAGAGAAGAAATCAACATAGCAAACAAATCATCTGTAGACATATGTCAAAATATATGATGTCTCTCTGGGGGAATCCCCCAAAACAGACTGGATGGGGATAGCAGCATCATACAAGTAAAACACATCAAATTAGATTTATATCTAGAGCGCAAAACCCCGCCAGACACCGAGATACATTAAATCAAAAATGTGGATGTAGATAAAAGCTTTAAGCGTTAAAAGGCAGGTCCAACATGTCTCAGGTCCATGGTTAACAGGAGGGGTCTAATTAACTTACGGTGAACGGTATTAGATCTTGGGCATAGAAGACCTATATGCATAGTATCTGCGATCCAGACCTCCAGGTATCTCTAACAAATAAAAGCTGATGAAATATGCCCAGTCTGACGTATGTCAGGACACGCTGATGATGGTTGGGCATCTCTAACAGGAGGTAAGATTGTATACCCTCAAATGTTTTTACCATACATTATAGGGGCATTGACTGTTTGGCTAAGGCAGAGGCATCCCTGTCTGCTGCCACCCAAGGGGAGAATTCCTGCTTCAACCACACAATAGAAGCTTAAGAAATGCCCTCAGGGTTAGTAAATAGCTCTGGCCTCCCTAGAGCCTTAACATTTGATTATATGTACTGCAGCCAGGGTAAATAGGACATATTGTTTAGAGACAGGCACTCTCAAATGATTAGCCTATTTAAAGTTTACACATCCTTAACCCAAACTGAACAACACAATAGGAGGGGACGAAGGTGAACAAAAACAGTGATATAGGCCATGCCAAGTTCCTCACGAACGATCTTGGTTGGTGTCCCTTTCCCAACACCTAGAATGCCTCTCATGAACTTGTCTTCCCCCACCTGGATTGTGGCAGTATTTGCATAACCCCAAATATCACAGCCAAACGTTGCAACAGGGATGCACCAGGCTTTTAAAACAGTTAACATAGCCTGGAATTGTTTATGCCCCAGGCAACTAGAAAAGTCATTAATACAGGCAATATCCCTCTTCAGGCAACCTGTATTCTGTCAGCTATGGCATGAGTCTTATAAAATCCCTGAGTAGGTAAAATTATCCACCCTACTTAAGACTAGCCGCTGCACAGTAAACCTGAAGGATTATCAGCCTGATTCATCAAGCCGAAATCGGCTCGCAAAGGGCCAGATTCTGAGAATCTGGCCCTTTGCGAGCGCTATTTTTGCATTTGGGATTCATCATCCCAAATGCAAAAATCGGTAATAGCGATTTCGCAATTTTGCGAGGAATTACATTTAAGGAATCTCTATTTGAGATTCCTTAAATGCAATTCATCATCCATTTAAAAATTGCGAATTCGCTATTTCGGCCCGCTATTTACCGCGAGGTCAAACCTCGTGGTAAATAGCAAAAACTTGGAAAAATGCTTTTAAAAGCATTTTTCTGAGTTGCATGTTGCACACACACATGTCCAAAGGACATGTGTGTGCGCAACACCTGTTTCACTTTGCATTTAAGGGGTGCTACAGGGTGTCCTTTGGACACCCCTGGCACCCTTAAAATCGCTATCTTATTTGCGATTAGCTAATTGCTAATCGCAAATAAGGAATACTCCCCATTCATTCCTATGGGCCTTTTGGCCCATAGGAATGAATGGGGAGTTATTCCTTATTTGCGATTAGCAATTTGCTAATCGCAAATAAGGATTGTGTAGGAATCGCAATTCTTTTTGCGATTCCTACATGAATTCCGTTTTGCGAGTCTGTAATAGCGATTCCTTATGAATCGCTATTATAGACTCGCAGAACGGGTCTATGATGAATCAGGCTGTATGTCTCTTTAGGGCCTGCCACCATAATAAGAGAATTAAAAAAACTAGTTACCAAATCTAGAAAGCCCATAAATGAGATAAAAAGATCTAAAAGTTTCTAAAGGCTTCTGATTGTATGTGCAATCAGAACTGCATCGTCTGCATAGAGAAGAGCGAGGAGCAGACGCCCACCCACTCTCGGAATGTCATGGCCCTGTTCAGCTAGCACCACTTCGAGCTGATTAATGTGCATAATAAAAAGAAGGGGTGCCAGGATGCAACCTAAATGCACTCCTCGGTTAAGGTTAAAATGCTCAGTGCATTCCCTGTTACTCCCGTATCTAACAGAGACCGTCAGGCCGTAATGAAGGTATTTTAGAAAAGCAACATAGGTGGGTTCAACCCCCAGGGACCCCAGCTCTGACCAGAGATTATTTTTCTTCACCTTCTCAAAGGCAGAGCTGAGGTCCATGCAGGCAAGGTTTACTGAACCCCTCATGGCCTTCTGTATCTGTCTTGGGTCAAAACCTGTACCGGAGATCTGACAGAAGGCTATACTTGTCAGCCCAGTGGTTTAGTCTGTCTTGTATAACTCGGCCGGTATATTTCACCTCAGCATCTGCTTATGAAATGGGTGTATAACAAGTGGGATCTTTTCTGTCACCCTTCTTGAAAACTGGGACTATCACTAAGCTCTCCCCATCATATAAGGCGAAAAAGGGAGCCACCCACGCCTGGAGTGGGACTCTGGCAACCAAATCTGGGGTTTCAGTCTCCAAATGGGATGAATAATGACCCTCTAGAACTTGGAGCTATCTCTGAGGGCTCTGGCTGACACCAGCTGCTCCTAAAGTTCTGTTTTTAGCTCAGTCTTTCTTTCCCTAATCACCGCTCTTTAAGAGGCTCTGTGCATTTTTACTTCAGTACTGTCCCTTTGTAGCATTTTTAGGGCTGCAAGAAGCACCTTGTGTGCTCTTGTGCAGTTCTTATCAAACCAAACCAAACTATGAATTAATCAATCAATCAGTCATTTGTAAAGCACAACACTAAATTGATACTTGTATAGCCCACTACTTACCCGCAAGGGTCTCAAGGCGCTTGTACGAATACCGCTGTGGAACCCATCCTGGCTTTCCCTGTGAGGCGTCCACTCCTGGGCACCTCCAAGGTGGAGGCCAGGCATCCTTAGCGTTGCGGGGGCCGTTGTGGAGATTAAGCAAGCTATATCCCAGAATTGCAGAGTGTGAACCCGTGATTGGAAGAGGCACCGAGGCGAGAATTATCAGGTCCGAGGAATTTTGAGCCCAAGACCCGCCGAGGCAGGGAATTGAACCCTGGTCCCGGGCTAGACTTCTGCATCAGGGTCTGCCGCTCTAACCATTGAGCCACACTTCTCCACTGTCACCCTTATGGATAGCTGGGTGCTGAGGCTACCATGTTTCCTTTGAATAGCTAGGTCTTGTGTTCCTTTCTGAAGTTTGCCAGAGAGGGAGCTGTTCGGAGGGGCAGATTGTTCCAGGCTTTGGCGGTGCTGTAGGAGAAGGAGTGGCCCCGAAGCGTCTGCGACGGATGCAAGATGTGTAAATTCACTGAGGTCTCCCACTTGGTAAGGGAAGAGTTGATAAATGTGCACAGCCTGTCTTGGGCCCTTAAAATACTCTTCTGGGAAGCCTCTACTTCCAGGAAGGTCTGCAGGTCTGATCGACATAACGAGGCCAACTCCACATTAAAGGCCTCGGGGATAACCTTGTCCCATCTAAGCCCCCGTCCCTGATCTCTGATATTGACTAGAGCTTTGAAAGGGGAATTGGTAACCCTCTGCTTCTTGCCCCAATAAATGGTAACGGAGAGTAAGTTATGGTCACTCAAAGTGTTCCAATCCACTGAAAAACTGACGAGAGAGGCATATAGACCTGCTGATGCATTAAAATAATCAACCTAAGAAACTGTTGCAGGGCCTTTAAAAGTTGGGGTGTCATCATCAGAATTCAGGACCTTTATACTCAAGATGTTCAATAAATTAATATCCTGGACCAAATCATTTATCTGTTCCCACTGGGCCGTATTTTTTAGGTGTACTTGGTCCTCTGTTTCATTATCCTGAACCGTCTGTAAATATAATCAGCAATCCCTGCATGGATGGATATTAAAATCTACCAGCATCACCAAAGCTGAATACAACAGAGGGCAGGGGGTGCAAAAATATTTTTTAAATGCTCCCAAATCTGACAGCATATTGTGTGGCTTTTTACCATGAGGGTCGTTGTATACATTAACAACTAAAATCCTTAATTTATTTTCAAAAGAAAGAAGAACCATAATAATTTGGGAAGAGTTAGTGGCAACCTTTTCATTATTAGAATCCAAATTCGTGTTGATAAACATGTCAAGGCCTCCCCTGGCCTGCCCGCTAGAGTACGGGGGAGCTTCAGTAGTGAAGGTTGCATATCTCTCTAAATACAGGTGTCCTGAGGTGTCCCATTTCTCCTGAAAACTGATAGGAAGTTTTGTATGCACCAAGTAACTTAGGCCAGGCAGGGTCGGCAATTTTCTCTAGTGCTCCTGCTATGTTCCAGTTTAGTACTTGAAGCTCCCTAAGGGGGCCGCCAGTCTTGGGGAATCAACTATATTGGTTACTCCCCCCCTCGAAACTTCCCTAGGAGGGATTAACACTCCATGCAATTTGGTTCTCTTGGTTTTACACTATAGTCAGTCTTGGCCAGTTAACCCGCTCAGCAATTCAAATCAGTTGCTGAGAGCAAGGTAGAGACTCAGAATGTGGACATCATTTTTGACTGGGACCCCCGTCTTCTTGATGAGGGGGCTTCTGCAATTTTCCTCTAGATTTAAAGAAAAAACCCAATGGTAAAGCTACAATACTATTATGGGTAATATTATTGGTCCCATGACACTTCATGATAAAGCCAGCACTCTCAGCATTGTGAAAGTTAACAACTGTGCAATTCCCAAGTTCAGTTTTTGGGACATTCCCAATCCAAATGACTCTGTGGGCCATTATAATGTCATCAAATAGTGAGAGACCATCACAGCTAGGACCCCTCGCTGCTAGCCAATGGACAATCTTATTTTTAAGGTACTTGAAGTTTTCCTGGCTGCATGGCTTTAGGGGTGGTACTTTGACCAGAACTAATATGTAAGCTCGGAGAAGATGAAAAACAACACCCGCGGGAGAATAATCCAGCAAGGGCCCAGGTGAGGCAAGAGGAAGTCTCCTTTGTCCCTCTTGCTCCACAGCTGGACCCAAAGTGCCTACAGGAACTTTTTCCCTCACATCCAGGTTGATGACCCTCCTCAGTGCTAGTGGAACTGGGGGTGGGGTGGGCAAGCAGCCCATGGGGTTAGGCAAATTGTTATTTTTTATTTTATTTTATTTTAGAAGTTTTCTATAGCGCTGTCAAGGCCCAAAGGTATCAGAGTGCTTTACAGTGGGAGCAAAGTATATAATCAACAGAAACAAGACAAGTGAGCGATAGACAATGAACGAATGACATAGTATAGAGCGGCATAATTGTCATGGAGGGTGTCTTTGGTTTTAAGGTTCTTAGGGGTCACAAAGCTCTATGGTTGCTGTCTGTCCCGTGTTGTCCACCACCAAGGGAACGGGTAAGGAATAGGGATTTGAGTTGACTTTTGAATTCCACAAAGGAGCGTATGGTTCTGATGTGCGGAGGGATGGAATTCCAAATTTTGGGGGCATTTCCAGTGAAAGAGCAGTCCGCTGTTATTTTCCTTCTGGTTTTAGGAGGGATGAGTAGGAGGGAGTTAGAGCTTCTCAGATTTCTGGCTTGACCTGCCTTTTTGAGTTTTTTTGCTAGGTTTGCCTGTATGTAGAGCTTTGTGGGTTAGGCAGGCCGTTCTGAAGTTACTTTGCATTTCTACAGGAAGCCATTTGAGTTCTTTAAGTGTAGGTGAGATATGATCAGATTTTTTGATGCCGGTGATCATTCTGGCTGCCGCATCTAATGTTGTTTTTATTGGTGCTAGATGCGATTTAGGAATTCCTGTTAGGACTGCGTTCCCATAGTCCAGTCTTGACAGTACGAGAGATTGTGTGGCCAGTTTGAGATTTTTTATTGGAATATAGGGTTTGATTTTGTTCAGAAGTCTAAGGTTAAGGAATGCACTTTTGGCCGAGTTCTTAATGTGTTTCATCATGTTCAGTTTTGGGTCTAAGGTGATGCCTAGAGATTTGACAGAGTCTGCTAGAGTAAGATTCCCTTTGAGCGCATCGATAGCCTTTAACCATTCAGCGATTTGTGGGTTATCCTCCTTGTTCGAGATGAGGAGTGTCTTCGTCTTGTCTGGATTTTGTTTCAGGTGATTGTTAGTCAGGCATTCTTGAACATCTTTCAAGACATTGTTTAATCTTTGGATGTCTTTGAGAGAGGTAGTTTCCAAATAGATCTTCGTATTGTCCACGTAGAGGTGGAAGCGGATGTTGGCTTGTCTGAGTAGTTTGGATAGTGGTTCCATGTAAATGTTAAAGAGTTGTGGAGAGAGCACCGATCCTTGGGGGACACCCTTGTTGACTTGCTGCGTTTCGGAGGTGAAGTTCTTGATTTAGATTTTTTGTTTGCGATTGTGTATAAAGGAGGAAAACCACTTGAGAACTATCTCGCCGAGACCAGCTCTTTCTTGAAAAGCCCCGATGGGGAGATTGTGGTCCACCGTATCAAAAGCTGCTGAGAAGTCAAGGAGAAAGAGGAGGCAGCATTTGTCAGAGTCTAGTGATCTATGAATATCATCCATGATGTCAGAATCGCAGTTTCTGTGCTGCAACCTTTTCTAAAACCAGACTGGTGGGGGTCCAATAGGTTGATGTTGTCCAGGTACTGTGTTAGTTGATGAAGAACGCATCGTTCGAGTGTTTTTGAGAGCAGGGAGAGGTTTGATAAAGGTCTGAAATTGTTCGAATCTGTTCCTTCAAGACCGGGTTTTTTCAGCAAGGGGGTGACTTGCCCCATTTTTAGGCAATCGGGAACCACTCCACTTTTAAGGAGCTGTTTATGATTTTGCCCCAAAGCGGTGCAAAAACGTGTTTCATTTTTTTGATTAGAATGGGAGGAATGGGCTCAGAGATATGCGCTGATGGTTTGGCGGTGGAGATCAACGAGATTATCTCCGTTTCTTGAACAGGGCGAAAGCTAAGCCAGGGGGTTGGTGAAGAGCCAGGAGAGAGAGCATGAGGAACAGACATGATATTCTTTGTGGGGTGTGAATTGTTGAAGGCTAATGATAGTTCGATTTTTGTGATCTTGTCGTTGAAGAAGTGGGCGAAGTTGTCGCAGAGTTCTTTGGACGCCTGTACGGATGAGGCCACTGGCTTGGAGGTTTGTTGTCTGATGATGCTATAGAGCTCCTTCGGTCTATTTTTGGCACTGTTCAGTGCCTCACGGAAGAAGCTGAATTTCTTGTTTTTGATGTGGTTGTTGTACTTCCTACGGGCTGATTTCAGTTGATCACGAAGGATGGCGGTCGTGTTGTTTCTCCATTTTCTTTCTTTGGCCCTTAAGTTTCGTCTTTCTGAGTTGAGGTCAGAGTTGAACCATGTTCTGGATGGAGTGTTTCTGCACCTCTTGAGCTTAAGTGGAGCTACTTTGTCAAGTAAGGATAGTAGTTCGGAATTGTACCTGTCAGTGAGGTCACTGGTGGAGAGGTGAGCTATGTTGACCGGGAGAAGTGAGCTTAACTGATCTTCCAGGATATCCAAGGGCGCTTGAGAAAGGTTTCTCATCCATTTAGGAGGGTCTTGTGGGTGTTGTTGGGAGAGGGTGGGGTGATTGATATGAAATAATATCATGTGGTGATCCGACCAATCGATGGGAAGTACGTGGTTGACCGTGATTGAGTTCCTTTGCGCAATGATGGCATCCAGTGTGGCTCCTTTATAATGTGTCTCCTCTGTACATAATTGTGTAAGATTGTTATCACATAGGAGACTGGAAAGCTATTGGATTAGAGGATTGTTTGTCTTGTTCCATCGTAGATTCAGATCACCGAGAATTAAGTTATTGGAATCACCGAGTGCCCCTTGCGCTATCATGTCGGATAATTGATCTCCAAATGCGGCGTTTCTACCTTGGGGTAGATAGAGCAAGTGACACAGTAGGGAGCCGCTATCTTTAGTCTTGATGATGGAGGAAAGGTCTGAGGTACCCACATTACCCAGCCCTGAAAAGGTCTACAATGTGAAGGAGCTCTGGGCCATGATTCCATCAAAAGACACTTTATGAGCTGGAGTGTCAAGAGCATGGGGGTTGAATATTAGGACTAGAATTCTACTTGAGGTAGAATTAGATTGCTTTCGGCGAAGCCCCACAGAATTCCCTAAAGATCCCGTCACTGCTTTGGCAATTCTTTGTGTTAGCATCTCCAAAAACTGAGGTGATTTTCTGTTTGAAATTACTTAAGAAATCCTGCAGCAAGCAGTTCTCCGAGGCAGAGATCAAGTGGCCCCTTTTTTACCCTCTGTTTGTAGTAGAGCCGGCTAGAGGAGAGGGCCCATTTTTTATCTCAAGGCTCACCACCACCTTAGTACCCCCATCCAATTGTTGTAAGGTAGAGGCCAAGGTCTAACTTAGCGGGGGCTGAGCTACGACCTGTATTTCCTGTGCTTTCTGATGGTCCCCGATGTGAGAGGGCGCCTTAGAACTACCTACCTGAATAAAGCAAACCCCTTCTTTTTGACAGGTCTGGTTCTGGTGGGTTTGTGTCAACTGTTCTTCAACACAGGAGATTTCCTCAGAGAGAATACCCACTGGGTTGTTTAAAAAGACAAAATGGTGCTGTTGTTTCTAAGGCATTTGTCGGCAATGGTTGACACTACCTCTCCCCCCATGATATAATTTTGATTTGATTTTTCTATTTGTATAGCGCGCGATTGCCCAAAGGCGTCTTGGCGCTGAGAATTCCCACTGGTTCATTAAAGATGTATAATTAGAGCTGTCTAGCGAAGAGCCATGTTTTAACTTCCTTTCTGAAGGATTTCAGGGATGGACTGGTTTTTAAGTCTAGCGGTAGTTGGTTCCATATTTTTGCCGTCTGTACCAGGAAGCTTCTGCCGCCCCAGTTAGTTCTTCTGAATCTGGGTACCTTTATGAGTTTCATTTGCCCTGATCTTAAAAGTCTGTTTGGCTCATATAATTGCAGATGTGTTTTTAGGAATTTTGATATATATATATATATATAAGGGAAAAATCAAACCACAGCAACAAGTTGAGTGAGCCCCTGCAGAGTTCAAAGTTTCAATCACTACCAGAAATGATAGGCAGAGGTAAAGGGGCAAGATTTAGTCAGAGCATTCCAATATGCGAGCCCATCAATACTTAGGCTGAGGAACAAGAGCTTTAGAAAGCCACAGTACCTTAGATGCCGTGCCATTGGGGGTGGCCCTGCCTCTTCCTCGCACTGGCGGGCGCAGAATGAGCCCACCCATGGCCCAGGCTTCACCCGTGCCTGGAATGCACATGTCCCATGCAGAAGGACAGCAGAAGACGCTTTGTAGTAGGGTGCGAGTGGCCATGCCCCCCTCCAAAAGATGATGTTGCATCAGTGCCTCCTGGCACTAGGGGAAATTGAACTTAGAGTCTCCTGCAGGTTTGAGGGTCTGTGGGAACCAGTTACCCCCCTCAGGAGCAGCTATTGGGCCCCAGGCAGGGGGACAGCAGACTGCACTTTGTAGTGGGGTGTGAGTGGAAAAGCCCCCTTCTAAAAGACGATGTAGCAGCTGCACTCCTGGTGCTCGGGGAGATGGAACCTAGAGCCCCATGTAGGTTTGAGAGTCTGTGGAAGCTAGTAACTCCCTCAGGAACAGCTTTTGGGCCCCAGGCAGCAGGACAGCAGAAGGCACTTTGTAGTGGGGTGCGCGTGGTCATGCCCTCTCCAAAAGTCTTATGCCAGTGCCAGATGTTTGCAAGTGACTATCAATATTCCATGGGTGACCCATATGCTAATAATTACCTCTGTTGTCAGGGCAAGCATTTGTTCACAAACCTGTGTGCAGTTTCCAACAAGAAGAACTAAGGGTACCCCAATACCGTATATTAGTACTTAGCAGGACAAGGGGAATATTTTATCATTCGGAGCAAGAGTACTCACCCATCCAAATGGGTGGCATGCTTCATCATCGGGCCAGCTCCTCATGGGACTGGAGCTGCAATGCCAAACGGGCCTCAATAAAGGGGCTCTTTGCCGGAGATCTTTTTCTCACGGTGCCAGGCAGAAGTTTAATGAACTATGTAACCTTCAGAAGCTCTACGCTATCTGAAGCTGTAGATTTTTGGAAGTGGAGACAAAATTAACTAAGGTACCCTGCTGGTACTTTTATTCCGGGGAACCCTGTTATAGGTTAAAAACAAAACATTAATATGTTCACTTAAATGGACGACATGTTTCATGCTTGATTAGTCTAAACAGATCTATGGCAATTCATCAGGACTGAAAAAAAACAAATCCACATCTAGTGGGTCCTTAATCGAATCCATGACGTGTACTCACAATGAAAATCACCCTTACAAGTGCTCATTAGGTATCTAATTATACCACTTTTATGTAGGAAGAAACTGCCAGTCCCAAAACCTGACTCAATCCACACTGGAGCCAGGTCCCTTGGAACTAGTGGGATTCTTAGCCACCGGTTAACGTACTAGTTACCAAGCGTGGACACTGCCAATGACCTACCCCGTCTCCACGGTCCTCAAGGACCAGCATTTGGTCATTGGTGTCTGCTTCCCTTCCACCCATATTCCATGGCTGTCCTCTCTAATCCCAAGAATTACTTTTAAAATGTCAGCACCAATAGTTTGTCATGGGACTCCCATACACCAAGAATTATCTCCATTATACCAGCGCCATCACAGGCATCCTGTATACCAAAAACTACCTCATTTAT
Organism: Lissotriton vulgaris; assembly: GCF_964263255.1. Lineage (NCBI taxonomy): Eukaryota > Metazoa > Chordata > Amphibia > Caudata > Salamandridae > Lissotriton > Lissotriton vulgaris. Next base: position 133,318,240 of record NC_141693.1, read on the forward strand.
GCCAGCACCTGCATTTTGCCATGGGCACCCCTTAAGCCAGAAATTACACCCAGTGTGCCAGTGGTAGCAATTTGCTAAGGTTAACCATCATGTCCAGAATATATGTATGTATGTATGTATGTATGTATGTATGTATTTATTTATTTTTGTACTTACTTACTTATTTAATCACTTATTTTATTTAAGAAGGATTCCATAGCACGGAGGAGACCAAAGGTTCACTGAGCCCTTTTATGGGAGTTTGAAGCTACTTACAAGAGATGATCAAATAACAATTAATACTTAAGCCTCTAAAATAAACAACAGCAAACACACACTATAGGATAACAAAAAGTAGGGAACAACCAATAATGGGGGAAACTAGTGACATATTACATACTGTCCTCCGTGGGCAAGCAGAAAACACTGCTTTCCGGAACTTATAATACTAATAGTAATAAGACCTTGAACATTGAAAATATAAAAATAATATTAGTAATAAGAGCTTAGTCCATAAGGTGACTCTGGATGAAGGGGAATTTGAGGTTTTTTTAAAGACCCAAAGGAGTTAGTGCAATTTATTGTAGAATGGATTTCCAAATTCTAGCTGTGCTTTCTGAGAAGGAATGGGAGATTATGTTTTGTTTCCTGCACTTGGGTCATTCTAGATCTAGAAGGAGATTGTTCGCATTTCTTCCGGTACGGCATCTTCTAGATGGTGTGAGTTTTTGCATAAGGTATTTTTAGAGTAACCTTATGCGGGGCTTGTGCGTATTGCAAGTAGCTTTGAAGCTGTTTTGATAGGGAGGCAGTTATGTGTGAAGAGCACTAGGGAGATGTGTTTAAAGCATCATGCTCATGATATAAATCTAACAGCAGAGTTCAGAATTGCCTTCAAGGGCTCAGGACTATCTCGGGAATTCTCATTAGGAGAGCATTCATGTAATACTATGTGGAGATGATTAAGGCTTGCACAACCTGTTTAAAGTCTGAATCCTGGTTGAAAGGCTAAATGTTTCTAATCAGTATAAGTTGGGCACCCTTCGTTGTATTATCTTATTGAACGTTCAGGTTATTATCAAGGAGGATCGATAAAGATTAGGAGCATGCAGTGACTGTGGAGGTGCAGTGCAGTACCTTTAACAAAGGGGGTCATACTTGGACTGGGATTGAAGCATTAGGAAGTGAGAAGTAGAGGAATTCCATTTTGGGGGATTTAGTGCCAGATCTATAGTTTGGTGATGGTAGTCCATCCATCAGGGTGGCGGAGAAGATTAGATCTGCCACTCTGAAGCACTACTGTCCACCAAATTTAGTGATCCTCTCTTACCCAGCAGTGACCTCTGTACCTTGACAGAAATGGCTATCATGTGGTTCATTTCCATCAGCTGTCTATATCGGATAGACCCTCGATACAGTCACACAGTTCCTCCCTTTGTGAGCAGTTGAAGCAGGCAACTTCCTCCATGTAACTGCTGGGTGTGAGAAAAGAAAGGGGGCCCTACAGTACCCATTCTGCCCTTGTGCATCGGGGTGCATGCAGGGGAGACATGTTGTGCTCCCCAGTAAGGAAAGAATGCACAACATGGTCCTTCCCTTGCAGGAACGTGCACTGGCGGTGCTGTTTAAGACTCAAAATGAGCCTTTACACAGCACTGCCGTGGCAACGCCATGCCGCCCGCCCTGCAGACCACAAAATTACTTGCAATCTAGTACACATTCGGCAGTGACTATTGGTGGTGCAGGATTGTGGCGGTGCTTGCCGCCTGCTCCTGCACGCCAAAAAAGTCGTAATCAGGCTATAAGTCAGAAGGTAGAAGCTTTGACCAGGATGAACCTGGTTTTGTGTATCCGACCAACGCTGCATTGAAGTCAGTCTCAAATTGCACCTATGTCCTGGTCTACTGCAAAGAACTATCATTGGAGCTTTTTGTTTCTTGGCACTATTCCTACTTAAAACTTTAAAAAGTCAGATATCAAGTTCCACTTATTGGATTTCTGTCATTTTTTTGTGATTTTGTTTTTTCAGCTTTACTCAATATTTTTAATTCGGTTTGGGAAATTGATTGTGTTGCATTTTTAGTTTACTGCTATTTTAGTAATGCATAAATACTTTACACATCACCCTAAGTTGAATCTGGCTGCTCTGTGTCGTCGCTACCAGGTGTTTGAGCTCCAGTTAATTGAGTAACTTTTTGGATTCACAGTGATAAGGGTTGTATTACTTTAAAAAAAAAACGTTTTTAGAATTTTATATAGCGCGAACTAGACCCAAGACATCGGGTATCAGAGTGCTTTACATGAGCACCGGTTTTGTTACATGAGGACACATTCATTTTTTTGTTAGGCACAGAGAGATTAAGTGATTTGTCCAGAATCACAGGAGGTTGAGCGAGGTTGCTGAGACTCGCAGCCAGTTCCCCAGCTTCGAGGTCGACCGCTCTAGCCGTGAGGCTACGCCTTGAGGTGGTTAGTCACCCCCATACTCAAATAATAATCCAATTTCTTACATGGACCTACGGCAAAATAGTGCTGAGTTCACTACATACCTGGGTCGGCATAAACTAAGCAGAGGGCAGGGATGACCCCCACACACTGCACCCCCAAAAATCAACCAGACTCAACCTCTGAAGGAAAGCCAAACATCTGAATGATTGGCCCATCATGTTACCACCAATAATACAACAAATGTATGCTAGCACAAGCATTGCCTATAAAATAGTAAACAGGGTTTGACTTTAATTCTACCTTCTCTACTAAAGGGGGGAGGATATGGCATAAGGGCCAGAGCTGCCGACTCATGAGCTGGGGAAGCAGGTTATAGTCTCGGAGTCGCCGGCTCAACATCCTGTGATTCTCGGCAAACCACTTTTTATCTGCCCGTTCCTAAAAAAAAAGGAATATGTCCTTGTGTTATGTAAATGGTGCTTATGTAAAGCGCTCCAATAGCTTCGGGTCGAGTTTGCGCTATACATGGAAAAAAAGATCAGGTAAATGTATTTTAAAAGGAATAATGAATGCATTTGGTTAAGAGCTGCTGAGAGGTTTTTCTAGGCGGAGGGATGGTGGAGCAGTGGAGTGGGTGAGGGATGGCAGAGAGCCGTTTCTGAAGCAGGCTCGAGTGGGCACACGATGTTCTTCCTCTGCTTGGTAAACAAGCCTCCAGCGCTCTGCAAGGACAGTCAATATGCATTACCCAAAGGCAGACACTATTGGGAGCACAGCCGCGTGCGGGCAGCACGTGGGGCACTCGACTACTGACTGAGAAATGCTTTATTCCATCCGGATGTCCATGGCTCTATCACTTAACCTTAAAGATGTTCTCTTCCTCCAAGGACTTTATTGCAGATAGCCCACAATTCCCAATTCGGTCCTAAAGATGTCTGCCCCCCCTCACCCCCCCTCCCCCGCTCCTCCTCCCCGAGCCGGGATTCTGGCTTGAATCGTGTGTACAATCTGCTGCCTTGGAGAGGAAAATGTTCGCCAATTTTGAGTTTGCACACACATTAACGGATGAAAACATGCAATATAGTCCTATTCTGAGGTCCAAAACTTGAAATGGTGCGAACATTGTGCAACCAGGAAACACACAGCCCATGGTATCTGAAGTAATTGGCTGAGCTATCACCCAGGACTGCACCTGACTTGCAATAATGTATGTCTTTCAGTATTCCTGCCTGCTTTGGGCACCATCACCTCTTGTGCCCAACTCACTTTCTGGTTTCTTTGCAACGTCTTAACCACACAGAATCCGTTGTGTGGCGTCATTTCCTTAAAATCAGGGGAAAGTAGCATTTCTCACTCATGGACACCCTTTGACATCGCTGCATCTTTCAGGACACCGATGCACTAATATATGTTTTTTCAACGATATCGCAGACGCAATTTAATTGGCACTGTCAATGTGTGATATGGGACCCAAGCACCCTGGTAAAGCTTTTAAGATAGTTGAAAGCCATATTTACTTTTAAAAGATCACTTAATAACATTAGTAAAATTGCAAGGGTGCAGAGCCATAGCTGTCTGGCTGTTTAGCACATTGAATGCTGTTTTTTGGGAAACATTCTTACAATTCAAAAGCTGAAACTACAAGCACCAGAATGCTATGACTGAGCAGTTGATTATCTTTTTTATACTAAACGACACTATCTGCACTTTGTACATCTTCAGTTCTTGAATTATTTCTTGGAGCTCATCCATCACACACCTTCAACCTAAATCTTTAATGGCCCAGACTCTCGGTTTTTCTTACTGAAGCACTTTAAATGGATTCCTGGCTTACATACTCTTTTTTTTCGGTCAATGGTAGTATTTTTCTTCCCTGGTTCCTAGCAGGTACTCCGAATTTCAAGTACATTTACATATGTTGTGATGTCACACAAGAAGGCTGATAACCTGATTTGGTTTTTCCTTGCTCTCACTTGGACCACTTACGATAATTGTAATGAAAACTGTTTACATTATTGGATAATATCTATACCTATATGCACACTTCAATATGCATTCAGAAGTGTGCTCATGTATTGTGTGTAATTTTGTATCCTAACTTCAATAAATGACTCCAAAACTGTGTAGAATAATGCGTGTGGTATAGAAAAAACTAAACAAATACATAAATGAATAAATCATGCCCCCACCTTTATTGATCAGTCTGTTAGTACATTTGTATTTTTTAAACTAATACTGTGGCCATTTGGATCTTATGTTAGGCATACACATACGACATTCTAAGCATAACGATCCAAAATTCAGACATTCTTAAATTGTTTCACCTCTTGCAAAGTCTGTCTTTCTGTTTCTTTCCTTTTCGTTCTCTGAAGTTCTTTGCCTCTGGCCCTAAATTGTTCTCTCCTTTGAAAGTCTTTTTCCATCTCTCTATCGCCGGCTTTACCTTTCTGCCTTCATCCCTGATCATTTCATGTACCCTGTTGAATGTATTTCTCGTTTGTCTCTTATTATAATTCCACCTTCTAAGCCTATTTCATCCTCCCAGCTTACCTCTTCCTGTAGTTCTTCGCCCGTTATTAATAAAATAAAAATAAAAGAATCTAGTGCAGGGGTCTCCAATCTTTTCTGTACTGACAGCTACTTAAGTTCAATGAAATTCGTTGAGAGCTACTAATATTATTAGTGTAGTATCATCTCAATGTTGTAATATGTATATTAATTCAACCAAGCAAAAGCATTCTAATTTAATAAGCTGCCCTGCACACAGGTGAGCTACTCTGAGGGAGCTGGAGAACTACAGTAACTCACAAGCTACTGGTTGGAGACCCCTGAATTCTAGTGCATCGTGTATCACAGGATACACAATATTGGGCTGTGCAAAGCAGAGTTTCCATTCCCTTGCATTCCTTGGTGGTGAAGCCTTCACATTATGATCTCTTGACCAGCATGCAGAAAGTAATCCCTTTCCCCTCATATAGCACTCATATAGCACTCACTCTCACTTACTCAATGAGTGGCGGCCACTAGCTACTCCACCACCCTACGGATACCAAATGACCATGTCACATAAATACCTTCTTCCCACACCTGGACTTTCATATAACAAACCAGTGATTCTGTGTGTATCTGTGGGAGCTCAGTCCAATTAGAAGAGTAGTATTCTGGTGCCATGGGGCTATCTGGTAACCCCACCTCTGTACATTTGTGGTCAAATACCATGGGAAACTCAGTTCAACCAGGAAAGATTCTAAAAGCACCAACTAAGCTCGTTCTTCCCTGCTGATTTACTGACCCAAGAGGTATAACCAGTAACCTTTTTATCTTTTAAACCCCTAAATATCATTACCAGGTACATTAGAAGATTATTGCTTGTCCACGATTAACTTCTCATTAAACCAAAAACCTAGTGGCCTGGTCCATACAGGAATTTATCCTGGTGTTTAATTTTAATATTACCTACTACCATGTAGTACAGATTGGCTGTAGGTGTTTGTTAATGCTAAGATTTGCCGCTTGTTTACTGTTGCATAGGATGCATGGATACAGACAAAGGCCATTGCTGGCCTCTGAAATGACCCTCTTGCAGCAGTCCATGAAGATTCCAGATTTGCTGCTCTTGTACGCCCAGCTAGGACGCCTTTAGTACAGAGTGAGGCACTACCTGGTCCTTGATCCCATGCCTCAAGTTTCCCTCTTTTCTGTGTGATTATCTGCTCCTGCCAAGGTTTTTGTTCTACATTTTGGTAGTCCTGTTTATCCAATTATAAAATCAGGACTACAATTACCAGACTGCAAAAAGAAAACCTGCACTCCACTTAGAGCACTTGCAAGTAGCATTACTGTGTGCACAGATGTTTTGACTGGCTCATCATATCCCCATTATACACCTCATACCCCTTGTAGAGAATGATCTAGTACATAAAGTGACCCTTACTGTCCCCTGGTTTGATCCTCATGCCCCAAAACTTGCTCCAAGACCGTGTCCTCTATACTGCATGTTGTATTGCATAGAGTCCCTTCCTGGTTCACGATTTGCCTATCCTGGTCCCTGATTTGCCTGTTATTCCTAGCGATATTGCTTGATCTTGTGTATAAAGGTCATTGCTGGCCCTTGATAACCCACCCATGGTGTTTGATTTACCCTGTTATTCCCCATTTTGTGCCTATCGCCCAGGGGTCCTTGCCGCTACATGAATTGCTACTTATGTCTCTTCATTTGCTGCTCATTACTTCTGCAGTGACCCTCATGAGCCCCCCTATAACATGATCTACAGTACTCGGTGGGGGCGGGGGGGGTGGTTGCGAGAAGTCCTCATCTTCCCCATCACTGATGTTCCACTCCACAAAACCCTGCATGCTTGTCTCTGCATTTAAGCAGGAAGGTAAACATATAAACTAAAGATTGAAAAAATAGCAATCAGACTGAGCAGCTCGGGGACTGACCAGGAGCTCAGTGGGGGTCCGGAGTTGGCAAGGAGTGGGGAGTGATGGAACATTTAAGCAACAAGCACATAGCAAGCCAGGACACACAAAGCCAGGCCTGATGAATAGACGCATAAAAATGGAAAAAGGGCTTCCAGCAGTGACAATTTCTTTCCAAGAAAATTGCTAAATAATTCTTCCGCAACAGCCCTAATATGCATAGGAGTCAAAGTAGTCCATATCACAATGGCGGGGGAATTTGGCAACCACAATTGTCCAGTCTATTACAGCCCCCCTCTGAGTTATCGCCCTTGCAGAGGCAAGGGGGTTGCTGTTCTTCGAGCTTCCTACCACATGTATTTGCAATAAGACTTTATAGCACTTGCCCAGGCGGGAGGCTCCCTTGGTGTTCAAATTAAAATGGAATGTCGCTTATGATGCAGGCAAGGATTTCCTTTTAAATAAAATCTGCTCCTGTGAACAGTTCGAGGGAAGTAAAAGTCTGTGATTGCTCTCAGAGTGCGCTGAGGCCACCTAACTGAAGAAACATCCAATGGGAAGAGCGCTGCTGTAGTGCTTCATACCTCTATGGAGGTTACAAAGCGCATTAGTGGGTGGCGGTCCGCTACACCATGGGGGGGTGGGGTGCTTGGTTGAGAGATGTTGAATTGCAGGGTGGCCTTTGTGGGAAGCATGTTGGTGTCGTTTGTGAGTGACCTGGGTGATGCTCTTTTCTTGTCTTAGGTGGTCCCTGCGTGTAGAGAGAGATAGTTTACATTAATTCATAGTTGTACCTCCCTGAATGAGCGGCCCACGGAATCCATCCATATTAAGAGAAATGCGTCACAAACACATGTGCGGGAAGTCAGGAAGCGGCTGCATCTTTATAAGGGATGTAACCAGGGCTCGAGTCGGGGTACCACGCGGGTGGACGGCGTCCCCCCACTTATTTTATTGGGTGGACGCCGTCCCCCCTGCCAAACAGCTGGACTTCACTCTTTGGCCTCTCTGGGACGAGATCGGAGCTCACAGCACGCTGCACACGCACTGGCTTCTCAGATGCAATCGCATCTAAGGGGTGAGCGAGGGGAGGCAATGAGCCCGATGGTAAAAGCCACCTTTTGTGACGTCACTTTCTGTCGTGACATCACTTCCGGTGACAGCGTCCCCTCACTTCTTTTTTTAGGACTTGTGCCCTGGAAGTAACACCAGCTTATGACAATGCACAAGAAGAGGAAACAGGCAGGGTGCTACTATAAGATATACTACGCCAGCATAAGGGCTGGTGTAAGAAATTGATGCAATGTAACTTATATGATTATGCGTTTTGATTTTGGGTCTTAGAGATATTTTCCTGTACTACAATACAACAGAGCAGGAGCAGGTAACTGAGTATTGGGCACTGCCAAGAAAGCGTTTGAGATACTAATGTTCATCAACTAATGTAAGCTAATGTTAAGCGATTGCCGGAGTCCAAGTGTATGTGTGGCAATAACTGCTTCTTTGTAGGGTTTGCATTCTGATGTTAGATGTGCAGGGGTCCAGGTAGGCCCCATAACCACCCCTGTTCGTGGGATTTAATATGGGGTAGGTGCTTGGTGGGACACATAAAACAGAGAATTGAGAACAATACTGTCAGTACATTGTGTGTTAACCAGTCGCTGTTGGCATGACGCGTGAGTGGGGGGGGGGGTCATGCAGGGAGTGAGGGTCGCATGTGGGAGTTTACTTTAATAATAAAAAAAATTAAACTTACCTTCCTGCCAGCCGGGTCCCGTGTCGTCTCTGCTCCTGTCCTGCTCTCCTGCCTCCAGCAGGAACAGGAAGCAGGCAACCATGCTCCCACCCCTGAGCCAATCACAATGCTGCCCAGCATGAGGGCCGACCAAACCAGTCATGCACACTCAGGAGTGGGCACACCACTACTTCCCTGCCCAGCCCTGCTCGCAGAGCAGACCCGCCCACCCGCCAGCAACCAAACCCTTCTGCTTTCTCTCAGTACGAGAAGCAGAATACATCTGAAAATAGCCTGTATGACCCACAAAGCCTTACACTACAACTCCCCCAGTTATCTCGCACAGAAACTGACAATATCTGGTGGCTCAAGAGCGACAAGAAGCGCAGACAATCTTCTTTTGAAACCTAAGAGATTCCACAAGAAAAAAACCTACAAACGTTCCTTTTCAGGAATGGCGCCCAGGATTTGGAATGCCCTCCCTCCAGAAATCAGACTTATCTCATCTACAGCATCCTTCAAAAAAGAAGTAAAAGCTCTCCTCCTAGCCAAATTTTCATGAACTCTGTCTATTGTATTCGGTTAACTCAATACTTCTCTTCCTCAGACTACTTTGATTGTATTTTGCATGTAATCTGGTAACTCAATACTTCCTTCATGTGACTAGTTTTATATTGTACTTTGTATGTTTATTGACCTCCTGCTTCTTTATTGTAGCTTTTAGTCACACTCTGTCTGTAAAGCGCTCTGATATCCGTAAGGATCATGTTCGCGTTCTATAAAACTTTCAAAATAAATAAATAAATAAATAAAATGGTAGTTATTACTCCACTCTAGTGGAGGAGCCGCCCCTGGTGTTAACCCATATTCATTTTATGGATGAACAGCATAAGCCATATGCTATGTATAAACATTATTTTAATAAATGCCCTATGAAAGAGCAAGGGTGCAGCATTCACATAATCAACAATTTTGTGCACAGTCATACTCACTCTAGCTCGGGAGGCATACCTTCTCAGTGTTTCACATCTGATGCTGCACAATTGGAACTGCTGGTCCCCCAAGAGCTGAGTGATGTTGTGAGGATCAAAGCTTCCGCAATGGCAAAGAGTTTGATGGAGATTTATGTTGATGGCGAGACAGCTAGTGGTCCAGCCCAGGTGATGGTTACATGCTTCAATCTGCTTGTTGGTTTGGGGGAGGGCAGCGATGGAAAGAATGGCCTGGCAATATTTTGCACTTGGTGGGAACCCAATGGGAAATGTACCAGAACAGTCTGAAAAGGTGGTCATCCTACAAATAATCACTAGTGTAAAAGGTGGAATTCAGCAATCTTCGAGCTTCAGCCCATGAATGAGTTTGGGGAAACATCCTTTACGACGCAACTTTTACCACGCAGTGCCTTTACAACGCAGGTTTTTCAACGCAAGTCATTACAACGAATTGCGCTGGGGGGCGCTCTAGGATAGGTAATAGTTAAATTTACTATCCAACACCTTCCCTACTATCCACGGGGACTAGAGTTGGAATAGTAAATTAAACTATTCACTATCCAGCACCCCGCAACGCAAGTCGTAGTACCGACTTGCGTTGAAAAACCTGCGTTGTAAAAGCATGCGTGGTAAAAGCATGCGTTGTAACAACGTACATCCATGAGTTGGATATGGGCTTCCCTCTGGGCCATTCTTGGGTAAGATATCACCTCCGGGCCATCCCCAGTGACAGCTGATGGTCTGCACTGGATGCTGGCTGGTCTCACAGGCAGTGCTCTACATGGGCTGGTACTCACAGGTACTGAGTACGGCAATTCTTATTTTTACAAGATGAGTACCGGCACTTCTCTACTGCCTTGGAGAGTACGTGTACTCAGGGTTGTGTTGATAAGGTGGGCATTGAGGTGGTGCCAGAGAGCCAGCTGTGGGCCGGTTTTTGGCAGTATGGTGGCCGTTTTGGCGTCTGTCTGTATCAGCTGTGGCAAGCAGCCCAATGGGGCCTGAACGGCTGGCTGGAGGACTGCCACAGGGGCAAGTCCCTCCCCGCCCAGATGGAAGCACTCATTGTCCTCAACAGCCCCCTGCCAGACCTCCATGCTAGGGTCGCCTTGTTAGTGTATGGGACATAGGCTGCCCAGGGCACAGTGATGTGTGCAGACTGAATGAGTGGGAGGGGAGAGGGCCTGAGCATGAGTGGCTAAGTCGAACCCCAGGTAAGAAGAGTCATTCTCACCCCTTGGCATCCCACTTGGACTGTCTTTCGCCTGACCCACTTGCCCTTGAAAATGCACCCTCCAACCAGCCCACCTGCTGGGACATTGAGTCCATGATGCACTATGATAAGATGGTAGAGATGGCCTAAGCTGCCTCCCTGGAAACCAGGTGAGGTGGGAGGTGATCTACTGACCTTCCTATCAGAGGCCAGTATTGTTTTTCCCTTGACCTCTGCCCTACTGGACTCTGCATATGGTAGGGACCCTGCAGTACTCACTGTCTGCCACTGCAAGCTCTCCGGCCGTGGGGTCTTCCGCCGAGGGGGGAGGAGGGAGAATGGGGGTGAGTGAAGGTGAAGAGTGAGGGGGGAGGAGCAGAGGAGAGTTTAAAGGGAAAAAAGATATACAGACAGAAGGGGTAAGCGCAGATAGAGATGGAGAAGAGATAGAAATGGCGCTGGAAAGAGGAAGAGTGGCACGGAGGGGACAGATTAGAAATAGAAAAAGTGATGTAGAAAAGGATAGGATGCAATTGGGGTAAAGGGAATGGGGCAGTGAGAGAAATAGATACAAATGGGAGAGAAATGAGTGGGCAGGAATCGAGAGAATAGAGATATGAAGACTAATAGAGTATTTGTCTGCTTGTTTGTGTGTGTTATTGACTGCTTGAGTGAAGTAGTGTAAATGTAAATGTAAATGTATTTGAGCTTATATAGCGCACAGCTACCCACAAAGGGTTTCCCGGCGCTTGCTTAGGGAACCCGTCCTGGTATTCCCCTGTGAGAGGCCCCAGCAGGGTATCCACAAGGTGAAAGCCAGGCATCCCGCCGCGAGGGGCCATTGTGGAGAATAAGCAAGCTATTGCCCAGAGTCGCAGAGTGTGAACCCGTGAGTTGAGAAGGCACCGGAGCGAGAATTATCGAGTCCGTGGAATTTTTTGAGCCCAAGACCCGCCGAGGTGGGGAATTGAACCCTGGTCCAGGGCCGATCTCAGCTTCTGGGTCTGCCGCCTCTAACCCCTGAGCCACTAGTGTGGCTCACTGGTTAGAGGCGGCAGACCCGAGAGCAGAGGACGGCCCGGGACCAGGGTTCGATTCCCGGCGCGGCAGGTTTCTGGACCAGGGTCAGCGGACTCGATAATTCTCTCGCCTCGGTGCCCACTCTGATCAGCGATCACATTCCGCAACTCTGGGCATTAGCTTGCCTCATCTTCACTAACGGCCCCACCAGACCGCCGGGGATGCCTGGTCTCACCCTGCAGATACCCTTAAAGGGACCATCTCTCAGGGAAGCCAGGAAGGGTTTCGCAGCGGTCGAAGCGCCTTGGGACCCTACGGGTAAGTAGTGCGCTATATAAATGCCTATACATATACATACAGTGTATGTTTGTGTGTGACAGAGAAATAAAATCAGAAAGAAGAGAATCCAGGCACTCAGGAGGTATTTGAAAAGAAATGCATGGAATGCTTGTTACTGTGTGTGTATGTGCGCACTCCTGAATATATAAGGAGTGTGCCAAATACAAGCAAGGAGGAAAAGTATGCGATTAAGAAGCTGCAAATGTTACATAATAAGTAAACATTAAATGTTGGTGTTTGGCCTTCATTTTGTGTAACAAGTGAACACATTTTGTTTCTATTGATACATTTCTTACAATGTTTTGGTCTGTCCTACAACTGTTGTAGAACTCATCATTAATGATGCCATGCCAGTCTTTCTCTCGTCCTAGAGCACATAGTACTGTTAGCGCTTTCAGGCTAATAATCAGTTGATGGTTTGACTGCATTCAGAGTTTAGAAGTTCCTTCCATTGTTCACAGAAGGCCTTCACACCACCCTTCATAATCATATGTAGCTGTTAATTTGCACATATGGGAAGTTTGAGACAACTATCAAGGGAAATGCAAGGACAAAATGAATACTTAATAGAATGTTTTCGTATCATCATGTCTCACTCTGCCTCTTACACCGCCCACTAGCCACACCCCTAGCTCAATCTAATGAGCACCTGCACTTATTTTTTTCCCATTTAAAGCACTGCCCACAGGGTAGCACTGATTTGCGGGATGGAAAATACAAATACAATTTTTTATTTAAACTTCAGAAAAATATTTTTACATTTATTTTCATTAATTAAAGTTTTGATTCAAAATTAATTTAATATTGCTGTAGCTTTTTTTAAAAATTCTTTAGTCTTCATTTAAAAGAAATATATAAAATGAATTTCCCTTAATATTCAACACAAAAAAAATGTCTTTTTTGCTAAAATAAACTTTTTTATTTTTCCCTATACTTTACCATGCGAAGATCTCGGTTCCAAGTGTGGTGTCACCCCATGGTAAAGTATATGCAAATAAGCGGAACAAGTAGCAGCAAAGTAATATCAGAATAAACCACAAACAAACACACAGTCAGAGGGGGAATCCTACTATTCTCCAACCTTTGCATCTGGGAAACCAGGAGGAAAGACAGCAACAAAGTAGTGGAACAGTTACAGAAAGCCAGATGATGAACATCACAGCAAGCAGAGAAACCATATAACCTAGTGTAAAACATTTACATGAAGCTTTCTTACTGAAATGAGGAAAGTACTTGCACTGACTCTATCAACCTAGAAATGAACACCTAAACCAGAAGTGAGAATCTCTAAGCTAGTTAGCGGCCTAGTCTTTCTTCCTGTTCTCCACTGCCTAGTCTTCCTGAGATTTCAACTTCTGAATTCTTCCTACACCAAGTTATATAATTGTGTTTAAACATTTTTTTTGAAAATGCAGGCTTTGTCAATGCCCACGTGACCGTAATCTGTGCACCAAATAGCACTTTTTGTTCATGTTAATGCAGAAACATGCAGGTCAACAAACTTTGCATGTTTCAAGTCTACACACTATGCACCTGGCCTTGGCAGGACTTAGGGCTCACTTTACTATGGACTCAGCTAAACCTATACTATGGCTCGAACAAGTCCAGGTCAGGTTTTGATCTCACTAGTGTAATGATGCTGCTTGGCCGACAATTGTACAGATGTTCTTGACAGCTGTACTATAAAAAGATTCTCTTGCATGTGGATACATGGGATGTTGACCTTTAATACCAATGGCACAATTTTTGTACTTTGTTTTTACAATTGAGTTATCAAGAAAACAAATAAACTCGTTTTGAGGTACAGCACATGCGTTTGGGCTCTTTAGTAGCCTCCCTGTGTCTAGATGCTCAAATATGCCAGCAATCAATTCAATCAAAACGGGGGTACTACACAAAAATATAGATTTTGCTACACAATATTTTTTAAATATGAGATCATATACTATATAAATATTATACAACATGCTTCTATTTATTTACGGATTTATTGGTATTATAGAATTATAGCACAAAAATGTAACCATGAATAAACTAACTAAAATGAATAAACAAGAAATAAAAAACTAAATGAAAAATGTACTATCAAAATAAACTGTAATTAACAATTCAATAAATAAAGAATATAACGATAAATACACTCCACAATAGTTTTAATCCAAAGTCTGTATTTGTGGCCACACTAAACATGCTAGCATCAATATCTCTCAGACGTTTAACTTTATTTTATAACTCATTGTCTCTTGTATATTTCGCATTACATGGATGACACTTATATGTTTTAGAGTTCATTGATAACACTAGTCAGTCATTCTAACTATATGGATCTAGAGCTAGTTATGCTAACTACTTGTTTCTACTTCAGTAGCACTAACCTTCAAGTCACAAGGCATTATGGATACTGTAGTTATTTGTGGTGAAGCAGGTACTGACATGAAGGTGAGTGATGGAATATTATACCCAGGAATTCCCATAGTCTAGAAAGCATATAAGAGGACAGATAGATGATTTCAATAGGTAGCTGGTATGTGTGGCTGTTTTAGTGAAAGAGAGAGAGAATGATATTTCCTTTGTAAAACAGGGATAGTAAGGAAGAATATTAATCTCCCACAATTCTTGTTTTATGTTTGAAATATTTGTATGTATAACCAGTTACAACCCTGAACATCGTCCTCAGTAACCAGTAGACATACGATCATTAACTATGTCAAGGAAAGATTTGTAACCAAAGATGTTTTTGCAACTATCAAATGGCCAGTGACTCTCAATGAATTGAAAGGCTGCAACGTATGATAATACAGAATTAAACATGTGGATCCATTAAACTTAGCTTATGTGCTTATCAGCATTTAGAAAGCATCACAGGCCAGCTGTTCCAGGGACAGGATTTAAAAAAGAGAACATAGAGATAGGAGAATAAAAAGAGGTAGAAAATTTAAAAGACCATGTAGAGAGATAGTGGAATTTAGTAGCACAGCTGCTCACTCAAGTCTACTCTGAGTTACCAATGAAATGGTCAATAGGCTTTAGGCGACCATAACTTTATAGACAGGAGACTATTTCATACGTTTTATCAAAATAAACAATAACTCAGTTGTCACTCCCCACAGTTTTGACTGTTCGCTCAAAGTGCTTGCCAACAGATGAGTAAGAGAGTCTGGGAAAATGGTTAGTGTTCACGGCAGGGATCTTGCTGATAAACAGCTCTAACTAAAATTGAGTTGCCCATCTTATAGTCATCTTTTAAAAACAATGGCAGCTCAATTACTTCCTGCATTGGTTTACGGACTTGAAATATGGCATAGTCGGGAATTTGGAATTTTAAACGAATTACAAACAAACGTGTACAAAGTCGTCTTTCATCTTCCAAGAGCAGCGTCACCAGCTCAGATTCGCCTGGAATTTGGACTTCAAAATCTGAAATTCCAGAGGCAATCTGTTTTTGTGAAATGATGTTGGAAATTTCGCTCTTCGGAACTCGGCACCCTGAATAATCTACGCTGGACAGTAATAAAGGCCCAGTTTGATGAAAAAAACCCGTGTTCATGGGGTGAATACCTAAGAATAGCTCTCGAAGAACTGGGCATTCAAGAAGCATGGGACAGCAAGATGGAGAGGGTGGCGTTCAACAAAGTGTGCAAGGGCTCCGCAAAACATTTATCTTTTTTAGAAGACAAAGACATAATGGTAAAAAGGCGACATTCCTGGACAGTGAAAAACTCATATGTAAATTTAAAACCTCAAGCCTACTTAGCAGCTCATTTTAATCCGTTGGCTGCTTCCCCTTTTTTGCGGCAGTGCAGCCGTTTTAAAAAACGGGCGCGGTCGCGTCGGCCATTGGCCAACGCCAGCACCAGCGAGGTGGTGCTGCCGGAAATACGATAATGCAACTTGTAGATTATGTGGATATCACGAGGAGTCCCTTTGTCACAAGATGTGTGTCTATCCAGCAGTTGGTGAAGCAAGAAAAATGCTCTTAAAAACCATCTGAACCGAATTTAATATACGTACCTGTAGGCAGGCTGTTACCTGTTGGGCATGGGGGTCATCAAATATCTTAATCTGTAGAGGGGTAAAGCTTTTAAATATGGTTGACTCACTTTTAAAAAAAGCTGACATTGAATCAGGAAATATGGTTACTAATGAATTGTAAATTCTCGTATTTACCCAGATACCATGATGTATTTTATGGTGAATATGGCTATTAGATGAGTGGAATAATTTTCTCCTTTTGTATTTATTAAGATTTACTGATATACATTTTATTGTAAAATTGTTTTTTAACATACTTTGTAGTAAATTTTAAAGTGTTACATTTTATTGCTGTAAAAAACCAAATAAAGAATAATTTTGTAGTACATTTAGTATTTCTACAATAATACCAATAAACACACTACAAGATGCTGCTTACAAACTTGAATGCTTAGGTCAATGCCTCTGCCTCTCCTATCTTTTATGTGGGGAGATCTCCGCCCCGGCTGTGGAGATCGCTGCAGATGAAGGTATATGAATTAGTAGTACATTTGGGAGGAACAGGGAGGGTTGGTGGAAAATAGAAAATATTTATAACTAAGAGGGAGGGGTTATGGAAGGAGTAAGGAGGAGTTAAGGAAGTAACCCGATTGCTATCTAGAAGCTACATTTCTAAAGTTACTGCAGTAATAATTTTTATTATTTGTTTGAACTTTAATAGACCTTTAAACTTTTTGTTTGAATTCACGAGGTGGAGACATGTAAGCCTATACTTTGTAGCAAATTTATACTCGTAAATGTTGAATAGCCTAAAGTACTAAATTTACTACAAATTGTAAATGGAAAATTGCACATGCAGATTTGCTCACATGTAAGTTTACCTTTGGTATTAATCCAGCATGTGTGATAAAAAGGTGTGTTGTTTTAAAGGAATCCTGTAATCTGTGGGGAGCTCAATGAGCTGCACAGATCGCAATCTGGAGTTTGGTCTGATACTTCTCGTGCTATGTTCTCAGGTTTTCAGTTGGTATGAGCGGAAGCCAGAAAAGAAGAGGCTGGTGTCAAAAAGAAGTGAGTCTGAAAGGCAAGACGTACATCATGATAATACTTTTTCTTACTCCTTATTTACACAGATGTGTACCGGTGTAAAGAAATATATTTCCTTAAGAGATATTTTGGTTTTGTTACTGGGAAGTAGGTGGAACCTCATGGTAGAAATTAAAATTGCTGGCTACATGCATTCTGCAAAGGGTAGCTATGTACCCAATTGACAAAGCTATACCATTTCCTATAGAAAATAAACATGAAAACAGAATTTAGGGTACACAAGCTACACCAAGTGTTAATAAACATCCCACGACTGAGCAAATCTATTGCTTTTTAAGCTGTTCATTCACAATAAGTACATTATTACATAAAGAGTATGCTTTATGAGCTAGAATAGCCAGGTACTAAATGTACAATGATACACTATTTTACACAAAATTCAAATTCAAAAGCTTTTATTCGATTTGTAAACAAATCATACAAGCAAAACATAAAATCAATTCGTTACATTAAAAAGATTGTTATAAGATACAAAATTTTATACAGGGGAAACCAAAGTATTTCATATGGGAATAAGAAACATACTGACAAGCGTTAATCATTGGATCATAATTGGAAATATAAAAGTGACCAAAAGGTACAAAAGTTAAAGTCGTACAGACAGGAATAAATGTATTATCACAAAATGCTCATCCTGGCAGCTGTACGTTAAATAACAGACCCCAGCCTAGATCATGGGAAATATAACATTTGTGTTTTTAAAATTAGAGTACAGACAGGACAGTATAGAAATATAACAGTACTAAACGTTTCCTGGCAGCTGTACAATGAAAAAAATATATAAAAATCAAAAGAGAGAAACATGTACAGACAGGATTGAGAGTAAGTTATCACTACTAAAAAAAAATGCTCGTCCTGGCAGCTGTACAAATTAAGAAAGTACAGACAGGAATGTAAAAATCATAGCAATACAATACTTTTCCTGGCAGCTGTACATTTCAGAATGAAAGTGGCAACGAAAAAACAAATGTCCACATTTTCTAGAGCTGATAGTAACACAAGGGCATTCTTAAAAGACCGTATATTATATTTAATAAATATAGGTTTTAGATACCTTAATCTTAAAAAGTGATAACATTTGCAAAAGAGTAAGAAATGGCAGCAGCTCTGACGTGAAACGTTGTCACAAGGGCAGGGGGTTTCAGATTTCTGTTTCTGTACTGGGAACGCAACTAAATGGTGTACAATACCCAATCTGACGCGGGTTAAAACATATTGATGAGATGGGCGGCAGACATATAGGAGATAAGCTTGAAGCCCCGTTGGTAAGTTAAGTTCTCTATAGAACTTCACAGTAGCTAGCTTACCATATATATCATCACGCCCTTTCTTTTTGTACATTAGAAAAGTTTGTTTAATCTCTTTTTTAGGAATTTCTACCGCCAGTTCGGGGTCGAGAAGAACATCAATATCAAACAAAATTCTGTACCAAAAATGAATATATTTCAGCCAAAGAATACGTGAGGAGAAGTCCAGGCCTATACAATCAAGAATAATTTCTTGAGTGAATCGAGTTTCTGGCTTAGCCCAAATAGAACGCCACAATAAGAGTGGACGAACGGCTGCTAAGTCCGAGATAAACTCGACCCCAACCTCGTCATGAATTAGTTGAATGGAAGCGGAGTGGGGGACACATAGGACTCTTCTTAAAAACTTGTTTTCCTCTTTTTGGAGAGAGGTGCCATCTATGTGGCCCCACACCCCCGCCCCATACAATGCCGAGGGGACACAGCGAATATTATAGATATTAATCATATCTCGAATGCTTCTCGAACCAAGCTTGGAAGCAAATCGAAAAACGCTGCTGGTGGACCGTGTCATTTTCAACCTGCCATTATCAAGCTCCGGTTTCCATGACCCATCACTATTTTACACATAAATTAAACATAAACACTTAACTGAAGGTCCACACAGCTCCAATGAGTGTTATTTACTGAGGCAATTAAATATGGAATGTTGGTCACCAATTCTAAACTGTCCAAAGCTATTGTTTCTTTGAGATGTTTGTTAGAGATAAGTACTTTATTATCATTATTAATATTATTACACAAAAGGGTATATTCTACAGACTATATCTGATCCTAAGGGCATTACAGATGCAAATTCATGAGTGTAGATACTGGTACTCTAAAGGGAGAGTAATGTCATAAAAACTTGAGTCCAATGGACTAGTATACTTGCAAATGTAAGATCACCAGAGTCCATATGACAGTGTCATGGTATAAACAAGCATTGGAAATGCAATAGGGCTCGCATTAGGAAAGTTTGAGCTATTGGTCTTATAAATGACTTTTTTTTATTTGTGTTATTTTTTAAAATAGCTAAATTAATAGTTTTGTCATTTACAATGCCAATAGTTATAACTTTCGCAAATTTGACACCTATAGCATTTGTAATGCAACCTGTTTTGTATTTACGTGACTTAGATGTATTGATATTACAAATAACAATGGCTTTTAATTTTTTTAAATAATTGATACTTAAATAATTTATTTAATTTGTAATGGCAATAGCTTAAACTTTTGTAAATAACTTTTGTGAAGATTATGTTCAGTGTTTTTTATTGTGAAGAAAATCCAAGAACAGAAGTGAAATATTAACATCTTTTTGTGATTTGTAATAAAGCGTGAAAACTTGAAAACAGCTTGAAACATTGAAAGAACATATTTGAACCAGTGATGCTGTAGTGGTGCTGAGTGATGCTGTGGTTGCACTGAGTGATGCTGTGGTTGCGCTGAGGGATGCTGTGGTTGCGCTGAGTGATGCTGTGGTTGCGCTGAGTGATGCTGTGGTTGCGCTGAGTGATGCTGTGATGGTGCTGAGTGGTGCTGTGGTGGTGCTGCTGAGTGATGCTGTGGTGATGCTGTGGTGGTGCTGAGTGATGCTGTGGTTGCGCTAAGTGATGCTGTGGTTGCGCTGAGTGATGGTGTGGTTGCGCTGAGTGAAGCTGTGGTTGCGCTGAGTGATGCTGTGGTTGCGCTGAGTGATGCTGTGGTTGCGCTGAGTGATGCTGTGGTGGTGCTGAGTGATGCTGTGGTGATGCTGTGGTGGTGCTGAGTGATGCTGTGGTTGCGCTGATTGATGCTGTGGTTGCGCTGAGTGATGGTGTAGTTGCGCTGAGTGAAGCTGTGGTTCCGCTGAGTGATGCTGTGGTTGCGCTGAGTGAAGCTGTGGTTGCGCTGAGTGATGCTGTGGTGGTGCTGAGTGATGTTGTGGTGGTGCTGAGTGATGCTGTGGTGGTGCTGAGTGATGCTGTGGGGGTGCTGAGTGATACTGGGGTGGTGCTGAGTGATACTGGGGTGGTGCTGAGTGATACTGGTGTGGTGCTGAGTGATACTGGGGTGGTGTGGAGTGATGCTGTGGTGGAGAGGTGGAAGAGAGCAGCATAACAGCACAGCAGAACCGAACATGGAGTTAAAGAAGGAGGCGGTGGAAGAGAGCAGCAGATCAGCACAGGAGAAGAGACCAGGGAGTTAGAGAAAGAGGAGGTGGAAGAGAACAGCAGATTTGCACAGGAGAAGAAAACAGGGAGTTAAAGAAGGAGGCGGGGTGGAAGAGCAGCAGATCAGCACAGGAGAAGAGAAGATAACGGAGTTAGAAAAGGAGGCAGGGTGGAAGAGAGCAGCAGCTCAGCACGGGAGAAGAGAAGAGAAGAGAACAGGGAGTTAGAGAATGAGGTGGGTGGAATAGAGGGAGGGTGATAGATCGAGGGAGGGAGGGTGATAGAGTGAGGGGATAGAGGGAGGGAGGGGGATAGAGGGAGGGAGGGCGATAGATAGATAGAGGGAGGGAGGGCAATAGATAGAGTGAGTGAGGGCGATAGAGTGAGTGAGGGCGGTAGACTGAGTGAGGGCGGTAGACTGAATGAGGGCGGTAGACTGAGTGAGGGCGGTAGAGTGAGTGAGGGCGGTAGAGTGAGGGTGTGAGTGCGGTAGTGAGGGCGTGAGGGCAGTAGAGTGAGTGTGTGAGGGCGGTAGAGTGAAGGCAGTAGAGTGAGGGCGTGTGGGTGGTAGAGTGAGGGCAGTAGAGGTGGTAGAGAGAGGGCGGTGGAGTGAGGGCAGAAGAGTGAGGGCAGTAGAGTGGTAGAGTGAGTGCAGTAGAGTGAGGCCGTGAGGGCGGTAGAGTGGTAGAGTGAGGGCGGTAGAGTGGTATAGTGAGGGCGGTAGAGTGAAAGCGTGAGGGCGGTAGAGTGAGGGTGGTAGAGTGAGGGCAGTAGAGTGAGGGCGGTAGAGTGGTAGTGTGAGGGCGGTAGAGTGAGGGCAGTAGAGTGGTAGAGTGAGGGCCGTAGACTGAGGGTGGTAAAGTGGTAGTGTGAGGGCGGTAGAGTGAGGGCCTGAGGGCAGTAGAGTGGTATATTGAGGGTGGTAGAGTGAGGGTGTGAGGGCGGTAGAGTGGTAGAGTGAGGACGGTAGAGTGAGGGCATGAGGGCGGTAGAGTGAGGGCGGTAGAGTGAGGGCATGAGGGCGGGAGAGTGGTAGAGTGAGGGCGGTAGAGTGAGGGCGGTAGAGTGGTAGAGTGAGGGCGGTAGAGTGAGGGCGGTAGAGTGGTAGTGTGAGGGCGGTAGAGTGGTATATTGAGGGTGGTAGAGTGAGGGTGTGAGGGCGGTAGAGTGGTAGAGTGAGGGCGGTAGAGCGGTAGAGTGAGGGCGGTAGAGTGAGGGCGGTAGAGTGAGGGCTGTAGAGTGGTATATTGAGGGTGTAGAGTGAGGGTGTGAGGGCGGTAGAGTGGTAGAGTGAGGGCAGTAGAGTGAGGGCATGAGGGCGGGAGAGTGGTAGAGTGAGGGCGGTAGAGTGAGGGCGGTAGAGTGGTAGAGTGAGGGCGGTAGAGTGGTAGTGTGAGGGCGGTAGAGTGGTATATTGAGGGTGGTAGAGTGAGGGCTGTAGAGTGAGGGTGGTAGTGTGAGGGCGGTAGAGTGAGGGCCTGAGGGCAGTAGAGTGGTAGAGTGAGGGCGGTAGAGTGGTAGAAGTTATACAGCACTGAAAAATAACATGCACTATATATAGATATTATACATATACATACATATATATATTTATTTACAAATACAATCATTTATATTCATAACTGAATCTAGCTCATCTTATGTACAGTATAATGTTGATATTGTACAGCATTTCTTCTCTAAATGTCTTATTTTCTCAAATAACCATCTGGCTGTGTGTCTCCCTATATCATGCTATAAAGGAAGTGGCAAACTAAAGTCAGTCTGAAGTGTAGTCCAAACAAACCTTAGCGAAGTCAAAAGGTGTAACAGGCTTTTGGCTCTTCCAGTGTTTGTTTTTATGGTTTTTGCAAAACTTTACTGCTGGGTAAGCTTCCTGTCCGTCATGCATCTAAAACATTAAACAATGGTCAAAAGCAAAGTATTTTTGGAGCTTGGCACACAAGGGAACTACTTTCTATGCAGATGTGCTGATTACGAAAAGGTGAAATGAAGTTGTTCACAATGAAGTTAGCCAGTAACATAAGTGCACATATGCTGTGGTACTTATGTGCATACATCGTGTTACATAGAAGCGGATGAACACAGGTACTGTCGATTCAAGTACTTATGTGCATAGGTGCGGGGATGCCCACGTACAGGTACACGTGATTTAAATGCTCACATGCTCTGGTACTTATGTGTATACATACAGGTACACAGAAGCAGGTGACGGTGCCCATGTACAGGTACACGTGATTTAAATGCACATACGCTCTGGTACTTGTGTGCATACATACAGGTACACAGGTTAAGATATACAAGCAAACGTGCACATGCACTTAAAGACCTAGGCGGTAAAGGTGCGCATGTACAGATTCATGGGTGCAGGTAGATGGGTCCAGCAGCTGAGGTACATAGGTGGACCATATATACCTAAGCGCGTGTATATATGTACTGACAGAGAGGGCCTTGGCTGGACTAGAGCGCCCTGGGCGGTAAGTATTGTGGCACTCTCGCAGCTACTGGTGAATAAACTGAAGCAGCGAGTATGGGGTGGGGGGGGGGGGGGGCTCGTCGAGGTCCCAAGCCAGTCCCCGGATCCTTACGTCAGAGTGGCTGACTTCTCACGCGCATATATTAACTCCTCCTCCAACTCACCCGGATCACCCAGATTAGCCCCATCGCTATGAAGCCCGGCGCGGGGAGAGGGGGTGTTGTTGCGGTGTGGCAGCATGGGGTGAGCCGGGGCTCAGGGGGTAAGAAGAGGGCTGATGGGGTGTTAAAAACGCCGTGCGCGGCACGCTGAAATGATTAATAGCATTTTTTTATGAGTAATTGGAATCAACTGAACAGGACACTGCTGTTTCCAGGCACCTAAAGCAGACAGCGCCACGCGCCCCTCTAAAGGTGAGCGCCCTGGGCCTGCGCCTAGCTCGCCCATTTAAACAAGCAGATGTGCTGATTACGAAAAGGTGAAATGAAGTTGTTCACAATGAAGTTAGCCAGTAACATAAGTGGGCAGACCGAAGCCCCATGCTTCATACAGTATAATGTACAGGGTAGGAGGTATGAGACAATAACGAACCAATTGAAGAGTGCATGAAAGGTGACAACGCTGCGCTGGGATGCGAGTCACGGCCAAAAGTGAAGTAAATAATTACAAGGGAGGTAGGGTGACGATCCGCATGGGGAGCAGCAGGCCGTGCAGTGAATAATATGGGGAGGAGAAATGCCGGCCTGAGGCAGAGCACACGCTGAGAAGCTTGTGGGAGTGGGGCTGGGCTGCCTTTGATGTGGTAATGCGAGGCAGGTGTAGTAATCCATGTCCTGCATTCTCTGTTAGAATTGTTATCTTACATTTCCACTGTAACGTTCCATGCACTGATGAGCCATTCTCTACTGGGCTCCTGCTGAAGGTGGTTGTTCAAGCTGTCTGTCCCAATAAAGCTACAGACTTCTACTTGGCTTCTTGAGTCTATTTACTACATAAATTTGGCGACGACCGGGATCTTCAACCTACCATCAATATCTTCAAAAAATCTACACCCAATTTTTTTTTTTCCTCTTTCAAGAAAAGAACCCACATTCTCAAGAACCTTTTCCAGTGAAGTCAAGGGACACTGACAGCGTTCACCTGCACAGCTCAAAGAAAATAAAGGTATTTTTCTGTCTTATATGTGTAAAGATTGCACCAGCGGCTGTTTCGACTTTCTGTGCCTTGATTGCACCAGCGGCAGTTTGTGTTTATTGCCCTTATATTCACCTCGCTCATACTGGCGATATGTATATGTCTAAAAACTGCCCAGTGATTAATTGCCAGCTTAACGCGACTTTCGTATCCCAAAGCGCCACGTTTTTATAGTTTTTCCCCTTTATTGACTGTTTGCTACATTTGTATCTTTCAAACTTACTTAACGAGCGCTTCTGCCCACACGAGCGTTCACACGAGCGCTTCCATCTACGCGAGTCTGTTTCCACACGAGCGCTTCAATCTACGCGAGCCTGCTTCCTCTCTGCCAGCGCTCCTGTCTCTGTTTCTTCACCGCGTCATCTCCGCCTCGTCATCACGCACGCATCACGCTTTCGCGTATGCGTTCCAGCAACCATTTTGTATTCCTCGTTTCCATGGGAACCACCACGATCGTCTACAAGCTGTGATTACGATCGTTTCTTCAATCCTTTTCTCCATTATAACGCGCTCCAAAACTACGTTTCTAGATAAAAACAGACTATTTTCCACAGCATTTTTTTTAATTTTTCTCTATTTCAAGAAAAAGAGGGACATTTGAAAGAAGGACATTTGAAACAACAAAACTCAAAAATCGTTTGGAACTGATATCCTCGGACAACGGTGACTACTTTTGTTATTTTCCATAATTAGTCATTTTACTTCTTTGGACTTCTCTCATTTTTGTGAAATTATTTTTGCAATTATTTACAATGTCTAACAACATTCCTTCCCCTGCACACTTCTTACCTACAGCAGGTGATCCTAAAGTGGAATGGGATCTTTGGTACCCTACATTTTTAGCTTACGTAGACGTTGTTGAAGAGGATGGTTGTTCTCCTAAAAGGAAGCTAGCATTGTTAAAGAATTGTCTGGGTGGTGCTGGTCTCAAAGAGTTACAAAGTTTACCTCCCATAGATAGTACTGGTGCTGGGGATTTAAATGTTTTTGATATTGTCATTAAACAACTAAGTACTAGGTTTGGAAGAAAAATTAACATCGTAATGGAAAGATTTACATTTTATCCCAGAATACAAAAAGAAGATGAGTCAATTGAAAATTATGTAGCCGCTTTACGCACCCTGGCTGGGTCTTGTGCTTTTGAAACTATCAATTTTGAACAGGTTTTGAGGGACCAAATTATGATGCGTACTAAAAGTAAAAAAATCCAAGAACGTCTTTGGATGGGTACTGATTCCTCCCTTAGTGCTGTACTGAACATTGCCAAAGGCATTGAACAGTCCGAACTTTTTGTGAACGAGATTAGAGGTCAGGATACCAAATCTAAGGTAGTCATTCCTGAAGTCTCTTTAGTCAAAAATTTTAATAACTTTAAGAAGAGTTCTTTCCCTCCCAGAAAAGATTTCTCTGGTAGAGAAAGTAAGTTTCCTGTTAAAAAATCCCAGATTATTTGCTATAGGTGTGGTGCTAATGATCACGTGGGTAATTACAGAGGTTGTCCAGCTTGGAACAAGATTTGCATAAAGTGTAAAAAATCTGGTCACTTTAGCAAAATGTGCAAGTCTCCTCAAAGAGTAAATTTTCTGTCTTATGAAGAATTTGATGATACTGAA
Organism: Lissotriton vulgaris; assembly: GCF_964263255.1. Lineage (NCBI taxonomy): Eukaryota > Metazoa > Chordata > Amphibia > Caudata > Salamandridae > Lissotriton > Lissotriton vulgaris. Next base: position 133,344,192 of record NC_141693.1, read on the forward strand.
CAACCTTCTGAAATCAACACTCTGTTATGTGTAGGTGATTCAGAATGCAAAGGTTTTCCCACTGATATTATCACCATTAATGGTAAGGAAATTTCAATGTTGATTGACTCCTGCGCCTGGTACACCATTATTGGGAAAAATGTTTTCAGTCGACATTGGCATTCAACCAAGTTGTTACCACCAGACATAAATCCTGGTGGGTACACGGGTAAGAAAATTGACATTGAGGGTTACATGTGGGCAGAGATCAAATTCAAGGACAGATCCATTAAAGGGAAGGTTTATGTATCTTCCAAAGGAGCTTCCATTTTATGTTGGCCTCATCAGTACGACCTAGGCATTAAACTTGACCCCAATGCCTCTCCTCCGGTATACGTAGTCCCTCCTGAAAATGACTTCATTTCACAATTAAAAAACAAATTCTCATCCATCTTTTCAGACAATTTGGGGACCTTTGTGAACTTTAAACAACGCATCATTCTTAAGGACTCAGCCATACCCATTCGTCATAGAGTAAGGAACGTTCCTCTGGCTTATCGTGAAAAGTTGAAGGGTATTCTTTCTGATTTAGTAGATAAGAAAATTATTGAGCCAGTTGAGTCCTCTCCATGGGTTTCGCCAGTGGTTTTGTCACTCAAGAGCAATGGCGAACTCCGTCTATGTGTTGACCTACGGAGTTTAAATAAGGAAATTTGGATTGATAGACATCCCCTACCCCACATCCACGAACTTATCTCCACTTTGTCTGGGGCATCGGTATTCTCCACACTGGATTTGACTAGTGCATACCATCAGGTATTGTTACACGAAGAATCAAAATTCCTAACAACCTTCATCACGCCGGAAGGCATGTTTCAATATTGCCGCATGCCTTTCGGCTTAGCCAGCGCTGCCTCTGTGTTCCAAAAGCTGATGAAAACTGTGTTAGAGGGTTGTTTGGGTGCAATTGCATTTCAGGATGATATCCTCATTTATGGCAAGAATCATGAGGAGCACGATGCTAATCTAGAGAAAGTTCTTAAGTCTGTCCAAGAAAAAGGTTTAACGCTAAAATTGGCAAAATGCAAGTTCAGACAGAGCAAAGTAGAATATCTTGGTCATGAGATTTCTTCAGAGGGCATTAAACCTAAGTTCAACCATATACAGAGTATTTTAAAAGCTCCGGCACCGTCAAATAAGGAACAATTAGTCTCCTTCTTAGGTTTAACTGAATTCTATAGTAAGTTTGTTCAGAATTATGCCTCCAAAGTACACTCTTTAAGGTCTTTACTAAAGAAAGATGTAAAATTCAGCTGGTGCAAAGACCAGCAATTTGCTTTTGACACTATGAAACAAGAAGTAGCTAATGCTCCGTTTCTCAGACCTTTTAATCTGGGTAAAGAATGCATAGTAAGTGTGGATGCAAGCAATACTGGTTTGGGCGCTGTTTTAATCCAGAAAAATGAAGGTGTAGAGCATGTGGTTTCCTACGCTTCCAGGACATTGCGTGGTGCTGAATACAATTATTCCACCATAGAAAAGGAACTCCTGGCATGTACTTGGGCTTGTGAGCATTTCAGGCAGTTCATTTGGGGTACCAGTTTTCGTTTATGAACCGACCACAAGCCTTTGATACACATGTTAGCAGCTGGTGGAAGAACTTTAACTGCGCGTTTGGCCCGTTTGGCTGCTAAACTACAAGAGTTCCAGTGCATTGTAGAATATATTCCTGGTCGCCTAAACGTACATGCCGACTGCATGTCCAGGTTACCTCTAGTCAATTCTATTTGGTCCCATTTTTCTGACTCTGATGTGGTTTTTAACATTGATGATGTCAATGAATGCAACAGTACAGGTTTATCTACCGGTATTTCTGAGGTTGCTTGGAGAGAAGCAATGTGTAACGACACCTGTTTATCCGGTGTTGTAGATTATTTACAGCATGGTTGGCCTCAAGAAAGGTATTTATCTGGTGACGTTCTATCTTTCTTTAAAGTTAAGGATAAACTTATGTTTAACCAGGGTTTTGTGTCTCGTAGTGACAAGATTGTCCCTCCTTCCTCCTTAAGAGAAAAGATTGTTTCTATGGCACATGAGGGTCATATGGGTATGTCTAGTACCAAATGACGTATCCGTGAATTTTACTGGTGGCCTGGCATTGACCGGATGGTTGATAGGTGGGTAAGTTCCTGCCCTCGGTGTGCCAATAGCGACAAAACTGTAAAACCCTTGTCTACAGATATTTCCCCCATCGAGTTTGTCAACTGTCCCTGGAAGAAACTAGGTATCGATATTGTTGGACCTCTTTCTTTGTCCCCGAACAAAGAAGTTTTTGCTTTGGTTTTAATCGATTACTTTTCCAAATGGCCTGAGCTCAAGATTGTAGATAAGATTGGCTCTACACAGGTTGTCCAGTTCCTGGACGAAGTCTTTTGTAGAGAAGGTATTCCAGCCGAAATTGTGTCTGATAACGGTCCGCAGTTTGTCAGTAAGGAGTTTGAGTCTTTTCTTGAGAGATGTGGCATAGTCCACAAAAGGGTGTCCAATTATAATCCCCAGGCTAATGGCCAGACAGAACGCTTTAACAGGGTTATCAAGGAGTCTATCCAGTTGGCAGTTAAGAGTAACCTTGATTAGAAGAAAACCTTATGTGCTACACTTTTATCCTATCGTACCTCCCCTAACTCTGTTACAGGTCTTTCCCCCTTTGAGATGCTTAGAGGCAGGAAACCTGGTTCAAAACTCCTTCCTTGGTGGATGAAAGTTAAGTTCCCTGTTGGTTCTTCCTTTGACCGCGATGAAGTTCGGGATAGAGTGTTGAGATACCAAGAGAAAATGAAAGGCGGTGCCTTGTCTTCTAGCAATTGCAGTAAGAAAATCAGTGTGGGTGATTTTGTTCGTGTCAAGTTTGGTAGATCTGTTGGGCACAGGTGGAACAAATGGTCTGACCCTTGCAAAGTTATCGAAATTTTCTCCAAAGCTGTTCGCGTTGAAGGGGGGAAAGTGTGGAATTTCAGGAGAGTTTCTCTGTGTAGGAACCCGAATCTCTTGTCCTCTCCTCCACCTAAAAATCCTATTCTTGAGGATCCTGTACCTTATTCTCCCATGGTTGACACTTTCATGCCGGAGAGTCAGAATACAAATGTGCCTGTTCCTGTGGGCAATATTCCCTCTCAGAGTGTTCCCTCTACATCTGTTTCTGTTACACCTGTCAATGAGAGTTATGTTCCTACTCCTCTCAATGTAAGCAATGTTGACAATTCCTGTGTTCAAGTGGATGTATCCGTGCCTCCAAGTCCTTCTCCTTATGAGAATGGTCTTCCTGAATTTGTTCCTAGGAAAAGTTCTCGAGTTAAGCAAATTCCTGTAAAGTTACTTGATTATTGTTGTTGAATTTCCTCTCCCCTTCCCCTTTTTACTTCTTGTTTCACTTCTTTTGTCCTCACCTTATTAGTTTATTTTTTATTTTTTTTTCTTTCAAAGGGGGAAGGTGTGTAGTAATCCATGTCCTGCATTCTCTGTTAGAATTGTTATCTTACATTTCCACTGTAACGTTCCATGCACTGATGAGCCATTCTCTACTGGGCTCCTGCTGAAGGTGGTTGTTCAAGCTGTCTGTCCCAATAAAGCTACAGACTTCTACTTGGCTTCTTGAGTCTATTTACTACAGCAAGCAGGCAGGCGGCTGGTGGCATTGTGCACGCGCTTTTTAGGGCTTGCGCTTGCGCAATGACCTAAAAAGCACATGCACTTCGTGGAATCGCCTGTGGAATCGTGCTTGGTTAAACGCTGTTTAAGCCCCTATAGAGCTTCGCCAGCTGTGCTCATGCGCACAGCAGGCGAGCCCTAAAAACATATACGTATTAGCAGTGTGAAACGTGTTTTACATGTACATCTGAGTGAACAGATATCAAATGTGTGACTCGTTAGTGTAGTGCCTCTCCTTACTCCATGGAAGTGACCATTAGTTGTTAGAATTTGCTCCAGATTTAGCTTGAATAAATGAAGAATGTAGTACATCTTCAATTTGCGCTTGTTGGTCGATTTTGATACCTGTCAGGAGAATGATATGACTCATCATTACTCTAGAGATATTACTTTTCGGTCAGGTGATCCAAATTCATCGCAAACTTCCAGTAAACCTTCCCATGCATGCACCTCATGTCAGGGACTTGTACCAAAACTACTAGAGCATCAACAATACAAGTATCATTTTAAATGCGGATGTTTTTAGCGACAGACTGCATTAAAATCACAATCACAGTCTCTGATAAAGAAATGTGTGAAACAGAATATTGGTTGCAAGAAGAAAGAAAAAAAAATGATTAAGACAGACCAAACTAGTAATGAGAATTAAAAAATGAACAATTTATAGTCTGAAAGATTTTCGATGCAGCAGTGGACATTTTAAACCTGTTTGCCTACCTTGTTTTACATGTAGCTTGCTTCAACCTTATTTTCTTGCTCATGCTAGCATTCCAATAGGACGTGGTCTGGGATTGCACATACCTGATGTTTAGTTTTAAATAATTTTGTTTAAAGGTTATCAAATATAAAGATGTATTTTGGGGGTTTTGTAACAAATGGAATTTTTTTTGTAGGGCACATTATAGATCTGCTTTAAACAAACAATATTTCTTTTCATTATTTATAGTCATTGTGTTGATTTTTTTATGGTAAAAATTGGACATAACAAAAACGAACATTTATTCATGCTTCATGCGATGTTTGGATTTTTAGCACCATTGACTAGTAATAGTAAAAAAAAAACATGATAGGTATCCTTACACTGATGTATGCTTCTTAATGTATTATTCTGTATCTCACATCTTCATCAGTGAGTGGGGCTTCTATCTACATCCAGAAGTGGGTGAAGTAAATCATTGATCTGTTTTATTGCATTTACCTGATGAGTTTTAGAGTTTTTGTTTAGTTGAGTGAGTGACTTAACACAAATGGCTGACTCGTATGTTAAAGAGGACTCCGACTGAGAGATGAGGGGTTCCGAGGACCGGCGAGTACAAAAGCCAAGAGCTATAAGCAAGGCCGCTGGAATTATGCGCAGCGGGGGATCAACTTATGCTGCAAGGTTGACTAAATTATGCAACAAGAAAAGACAAATTATGCAGTATAATGCCGCAGATTTTGATTTGTAATGTGATTTCCTGTTTTGCCTTCACTTCTGCTTGTTATTATTATCCACTTTGCGACTCAATAATTTAAAAATTCTTTCACTCCTTTTCAATTTTAATTTTCCTTCTTTGCTTCCCTGTGAGTCCTCCATATTATCTTCGATGTTCTGTCCGTCTCACAGTGATAATTTTGCAGTTTTCGTCGATGAATCATCCCATTTTCCCATCCCCTTCATTGCTTTAGGCCTTATCTATTGCAAACCCTGTTAGCCTTCGTGTTCCCTCTTCCTCCCATGAAGTATGAGGACGTATCCTCCTCACCCACCTTCTCAGCCTTGTTTCATTACTCTCAAAAGCCTCAAACCTCTGACGTAGATAATAAAACAGATGGATGCCTTCCTGGCATCCATGATGATGTTAGCTTGGTTTTCTGAGTTTATGTATGTTGTATGCTCTGACATTTCAAAGAATGGGATCGGGTGCTTAAGCTGCGAACTTCCTTGCCCACTAATTACAAGTTATACTACACTTGTAATCACAGTTTTAATTTATATTATTTATGTTTTGCTCATTTGTTCAATCCCGTAATACATGCTTTTAGGATGTGGCCTAATGGCTTGAGCAGTCAACCTCCAAGCTGGGGAACTGGGTTAGAGTCTCTAAAGAGAGAGTTCAACATCTTGTGATTCTGTACAAATCCCTTACTCTCCCTGTGCCAAACAAAAATCGACATGTCCATCTGTAACGCAACTGGTGCTCATGTAAAGCGCTCTGATACCTTCGGGTCAAGTTCGCGCTATATAAAACTCCAAAACGAAAAAACTCCAAAATGAAACGATAGTATTACTTCATTATTTTGTATTTGTTTTTATACATGGTAGCGCTGCAGATTTCAGCGGCTTCATACTATTTTCAGCTGTGGCCTCTGCAGGTAAGAGTGGTGGGGCCAGGTGAGGGGAAATTTCGAGAGACGTCCATGAGGGAAAATGTATTATTTATTTAATTTTCCCTCATGGTTGTCTCTGAAAATCCCCCCTCAACTGGCCCTACCACCCCACAGCTCTTACCTGCAGCGGCTGCAGCTATTTAAAAAAAAAAAAAAAGAAACTACAACAATAAACAACTGAACCAACTGTCAATCATTTCAAAGAACTTTCCAATGCACGTGAACATATGGGGCCACGTTTTTAGTATCTTTTGATCTGTTTCAGTTAAAAACTATTTGATTTGTAAAAATCTGCCAATTACACATACGCAGCACATGATGCATTATGTGGCAATTGGGAAAATCCATATTTATGCTGAAAAAGCTGCAGCAGTAGAAACTCATAATTCCAGTGGTCCTAGGAGACTGTAAAACAGAATATTACTTCAAATCAAGCGGAAAAGACAAAGTTATGATACAAAATATCATGCATAAAGTACATTCATGAAATATATTATTAGTCAGTTACAGCCGAAAAGCTGTACATCAAGGCAAGGCAGTGACTACGGGTCTGCTTTACCAGGAGCAAACCCAAGGACAAGAACCAACCCAAACCCAGGAGCAGCAAGGAGGACTAAGGCGGCAGGGATCCAAATGATACGCTCCTGGATTTATAGTCTATTAAATTATTGAAAACAAAACAAATATTTATTCTTAGGGACCAAGAATTATTTTTATCATCAGAAAGGCAGAAAAGGAGAAAGGAGAATGGAATTAAATATAGGAAAAACGAGACAAAATTAGATTGAAAGGTTAAAAAAACCTGCAAGAATGAAATAAAAAGTCAGAAAGTGCAGAGAGGTGGATGAAAAGAAACAGAGGTGGAATTAAAAGTAGGCCGCCTTGGTACTCAATAATCCTGGACTTTGGCAGCATCTATTTTGGTCCAATAAAAAAAAAGTTGCCTCCTTCTCTTCCTCCTTTTTTTTCTGCCTGTCTCCCTCTTACTTTGGCTCAAACTCTAATGTTGAAAAGTGAATCCGAACCCCAAACATGAGTGGCAGTGCCCACCACCTGCCCCCACTGGCACAAAGTAAGCGCTGGGTCCAGGGATGGAGATTCCTCTTTGCATTCACTGTCACCATCCACAGGGCTCAGCTGCAGCGCACGCGACAGCCCCTCGTTATTGAAATCCTAAAGAGGCGGTAGGGTCTAATGAGGCATGCAGACGTCCAGCCCTAATTAAGACAGCATGCGTTATGCAAGATGGAGAATGGAAAGGTGCCCTGAGCTCGTAATATTTCAAAATACTTTGAGCTGTTATGGATCAGGACAGTTTCCAACGTAATCAACCAAGCATGGGTCCAAAAATGTGCGTTCTCTTTTGGGTAGATCTGATGACTTAGTAAATATTACGTAAACCCCCCCAGCTGCCCCCCTCCACCGCCTATCATTCATAACATAATCAAGTCTCGTTGGCAGTAAAGGCCCCGCAGGGAGAAGCCAGGGTAACTGAGAAAAGATGTCAGTGGTAGGGGAGGGCCACGCCTCCTCTGCAGTGAAGTGTGACTTACAGGTCACGCCACATGCCAGGCCGGGAGTTATGGCCTCCGTTTACAGGCTGTCTTTTCCCTAATTGGTGTTTACCGTAAAGCAACATCGAACATGCAAGACACTAATCTAATTAGCTGTGTTTTATGATTAGGAAACGCCCCGCCCCCGCCAGTCACCCTTGTAATCATCTTGACTGTGGTCTCTCGCTGGAGCGTCTGCAGCTCGAAAGACAACATCGCCCCTGGCGGCTGTCCTGGGCGTGACAGGGTAGCTGTACGCAGGACTGGAGCGTCAGGTGCGAGGTACGTGCCCCCTCGTGCCCCGGCTACTGGCCTGGTAAAGCAGCCGTCACCGCCTCCCTGGGTGCGATCTGTCTTAATGCTGCCGAGCCGACCAGTTAACAGGAGCTGACACATCGTCAACGGGGAGATGGCTCCGTTCACTAATTATTATGTGAGCTGCTTCTGCGCCTCCGAAGGCAATGCTGCACAGGAAGAAGTTATTTTTGGCTCAAAGGATGCGTTGTGTGGAGGTTTTGTTAGAACCTCTGTCGTCTCCTGATACCTGTCTGCATCTGGTCCTGTTTATCAGCCTTCCTGCCAGTTTACCTGCAGCTTTTCCTGACCTTCTTTGTTTTATCTCCGCTTATCTTGTATCTACTGAATTTTCTGTCTCCAAAACATTTTGGCTTCTTCACTTGCCTGATAACTCAACCATGCATAGGTTTGCTCTGAAGAAGGCGACTCGACACTTGTTTCTCTCAACTATTTGGACTTTCTATTTTCTTACATCATCCCAGATTCCAAACCCACAATCGATTCTCTATCAATCCCACCTCCAGGCTTCTACTGTCCCTGGGGGTCGGGCTGTCTGAAAAGGGGGAGCTCCAAAAGCTATGCAGAGGTGGACTGGTGAACGAGTGTGGCAGGAGCAGCCAGATGTCTGCTGCTGGGTTCGGCGTTGGGCTGCCAGGACTTGATCCTGGGTTTTGGTTGTGGGTGTCTGGCTGTTTACTCAGTTGTCACTGTGAAGAACTGCAGGAGGAAGATTAAAATTGGAATTGACAGGGATTGACCCATTATGTAGATAGTTTGCTCAGAACAGGATATTCAGCTATGTCCGGTAATATCTTAGGGCAGGACTGGCCTCTGGCTGGGCTATGCAATTAGGACACCATCCCAAAGAGTCCTGTGAGCCCTGGTTGATGGTATTTATTCATTGCCCCCTAGCGCACATCATGTATTTCCCTGAAAGGTGATTATCTTCTTGGTAGTAGATGATTTTTCTTAATTTTGTTTTGAAATGGTGCTGCATAATGCAACATTATGGTCATTAGTGCCCTGGTAGCACTTACAAAACGAAATGGCCTACCAAGCTCAAACACCTCTGAACAGCCATGGTTTACCTTTCTCAATTTGTGATTATTGTCCACAAGAGAGATTTCCAATACCAGAGAGCTCCAGAAAGAATAGCCTGGAGTGGAGAATGGCCTACCACCATAACCTCCCTTGCACAGGGATAGACAACAAGTGGAAAGGTGGAGCAGGAGTGGAGTTGGGATAAGGAGGTGATTCTAATAAATACACGTCTTTCATTTCTACCTTTGAGATCAGAACGGGGTCCAGTGGCATGAACGGCCCTTTACAATATGCAGAGGGCCTTGAACTAGATCAATTTTTTAATGGTTATCCCTGGGGAGTGGTTAGAAAATATGCTCAGTGCTTGCACTGATCCTCTTAGAGCAACAGGCATGTGGAAGGGTTTTGCATACAATAATGTGATAGCAGTGGCTTCCTCCTTAGTACTGACCTTAAAAACCCTGCATTTCTTTTTGTGGTTGAAGTATCCAGAGTTCACTGAAGCTCATCCTCTGACACTTTCTTCAGCTTGACTCTCTTTCAGGAAGGTCTGGCCTCTCTGCATCCACAGGCAGTCATGGGATAGCTACATGCCCATAAAAGAGTACTGCCTCGTTAGAATATAGGCTCTCTTTCTTGGAGAACTATGTTGAGTTGCTTGTTCCATCTCTCTAGATCATGGCTGATCACTTCAGAAGTAGATGTTTCGGTGGAACATCTGCTATGCTACTGGTGGTGCATTCAGCATTCCACACTGCACATACCTTTGCACTGTGTGCTATAGGTTCAGTATTATTTTTTTCTTTCATCTGAATTGCAGTAGTGCTACTGGAGAGTTGCCGTTATCACAGAACTTTATTGAGTTCCCATAAAGTGATGAATTCCGAGAACCTCTCATCTATGTGGCACAATGAACTTCTTGCATGACTGTCTTCTGCTTCCAATGATTAACAGGCTGGTCTTGGGGTGAGTCGTCCTGCTCAAGACACTAACATCCACTCCTAGCTCTCCGACAAAGTAGCTCAATGCAGTTTCTTTCCCATTGGCAGTTTCAGGGTACTTCATCCCTCAGACTAAGCTAGGCCCAGTGTCAAAGCATTACACTTACGATGAAAACCCCTGCAATGCCTTAGTGTATGCAGTTGTAAGACACCTAAACCCTTGGGATCATGGTGCAGGCTGATTTAGGTGAAAGGTGGGTTCAGGTGTTGGTAGATGGCTGTGTGCATTTCTTTGTGTGGCCTACTTACTTCTGACTACTAAGGCATGACAGAGCAAGCATTGGGAGTGCAGAAAAGCTGTCTCTGGTGGGTGCCAGTAAAGGAATAATATGGGGTGCATTATTTCACGCCAATCTTGATGATTGTGGTATAATTAACTACCAAGCCCACATCAGCTGATGGTTCGAATCTTGGTCTCCCGCAACATGTACATTTTGTTCCTATTGGCCCTGTGCAGGGCTGATCTCTGTGAGTGCTTCCTGCACACTGCATTACAAGCTCCTAGTTAAACCTTTGAGCTCTCTGTTTTACGGTGTTTCTAATTAAATATATTTTTGTTTTATCATAAGTGCATGCAGCAGCCATGTAAGAATCTGCACGCTAATTCCCACTGTGTCTAAACTTACTCTGGGAGGGTAAGAGAGGTCTTAACTGGCCAGCAGGAGACGGCCTCAATAGAGTGTACAGCAAGATATTCCTCGATTCCTGTGGCGATCAGTCTACATGTTGACAATACGGATGTGGGTGGATTTCTATATGGCTTAACAATGCAGCAAAGAGCTAGGGCCACAATGTTCCAAACATGCCCTCGAAATGTGTAATATCTTCTGATGGCCCTGGCTTTTTCGCCGATTATGGTTTACATTTTAGGACACGCAGTTTTGCAGCTCCCACCCTCAGCATTGGCTTTCACGTCAAAGCATGCAAGGTAAGGCCATTTAAAAATGAAATGTAAGCTTACCAAAGCCTTACCTATGACTTGGGGATGCAGACAAGTGTTCTGATAAAAGCAGTGCATTCTAAAAGGCTTAGCATAGACCCAAAGACCTTTGGCGAGCATCAAGTCTGCATGTGATCACATACTACCCATGACATGTATGCATAATCATCCAGATGTGTTATCCCAACTAACCCTATCAACTCCTATATGAATGCACCCCACCCTTAAATAAAATCTTACATTGAGCCCTTCTGCTGCTTACGAGCTATTAACCACAACCTTCATTACAAACTGTGAAGTAAATGTGTCCTAATAGGCAGGCAGACCGTGCCCTTCTACCGAATCCCGTCTAATGAGAAGCACATGGCACGAGCAGCGGCTGAGGGGCCCCGGGGCTGGCTCCATCTGCAGCAGGCGGCCAGCACAAACAGGCAGGCCAAGATGGCGGCCGCTCTCGCCGGGTCCAGGAGGAGGAAGGGTGGGGGGACGCTTTGTGACTCTGGAAGCTGTTTTCAATCTTCCTCCAGTTGCTGATTTCTTGGCTTGAAATTTCCCAGCGGCCCTCACAATAGCAGGCCAGCCCCGCGGAGCCAGGGGTTCCTCTGACAGGCAGGAGCTTTAAATAGAAAGCAGGGCTCACCCCTCCTCCCCCCGCCGCCTCCACAATGGTTTCCTCGACCCCTCCCTGACCTCACCCTGAAACCCCTGGGTTCGCCGCCCTGGCCTTGAACCGAGCTCTCTGTTTCCACGTTTGACCCCGAGGGTTCCTGGGATCAGGCGGCCACCGCGCCATTCGTGTGTGAGGTGACAGGGGCCTCATTTGCCAAAACTGACACCCTGGGAAAATCCCTGATGAATTTATGAATTGGAAGCTCTCGAGGCCAGAGAACGACGTGCTCGAGACGCGCACTGACGTTTATTTAAAGAATATGTTGGTAAGATGAAATCTGGGGATGCTGCGACAGGCCGGTGCCTCTGAGAGGCTGGTAGGGCTGGAGAGGAGCCAGTTACGCGAGACCTCTCATGAGACTGATTCTCCCCCAGCAGTACCAGCTTTTCAGATGAGTTATCCTGTCGAAAATCCTGAAATGTGCTTCCTGTAGCTGGATTGTTTTCTGCCTCACAATGGACACATTTTTTATTGGTGTAGTAAGCAGTGGCATTAAGCAAAATTATGCCCCCACTGAATATTAGGAGGGACCCTTAGTCTCCTATTTCTCACAAATATGCATTGGCTTTGAGGTGAATGGGAACCCAATAAGCTCTGGGTGGCCGGTGAAGGGTTAAGGGCCCACTGCAACACAGGTACTGCAGGGGTCTCTGTTACGCCCCTGATACTAACGGTTCAATTCTCCATATTCCAAGCCAGGAAAATGGGCCCTGCTAGCTCATGGCTAGATAGTTGAGCAGCCACAACTGGGTTGTGGCGGGGCCCCTCACATTTCTAGGCCCTAGTACCACATTGCACCTGCTGCACTCATGACTGCCATGCCAATTCTGTTAACATTACATTTCGAAATCAGGGCAATGAAATGTAAGTTATATATAACATTCTAAAGCCAAAAGTTTCAAAAAAACAAGGAGGATTGTTGTATCTTTGTTCTACATTCATAAAGAACATTTTTTACATTTTGCGGCAAACTACGTTTTCAATTGGCGTTTCAAAAACTGGACTTCAGAACCAAGTCAGCATTGTCTAGATTCAAATTGTAACCTGCAGGTTAAATACAGATTTATGCAAGAGGTATTCAACCATCTAGCTATCTTATTGTGGCGGAAATAGGTAATGCGAAAAATCGTCTGCTACTCTGCGTCCATGTTACCACTTAAGTGACAGCCGGGATACAGATCTCTGTCACCAAATGTCCCATCCATGTCGGGTGGGATATCTGGCTGCAGGGGTGAGTGAATTTGAACATTGTCTTGGGCAAATTTATAGTTCTTTGTAAAGTACGACATTTTCCTGATTCATCAGACTATGTGGGCTTAAATTAAAATTGTGCCCATCCCTAAACAGGATTAGACTGAACTGGTATATCATAAAAGGGGGTCCATCTACATTTAACACGAGTCTCAAAGAGCCTTTTAACTCAACCCTTTCATTCAAAGCCAGAACTGGGCAGTAATTAAAAGACCTCCTTGATGTTGTGACTCGAACTACCTCCACTCAGTTCTTCCTAGATTCTCTTAGACCCTGCCCTGCTTGCACCCTTCAAGCTTCCCCACTCTTTCACTTTACCTCCATCTCCGACCACATAGAAAGTAAAAAGGAGTGCACACCTGAAAATTAGCACTTTACTTATGACACCAGAAAGTGAAGAAGTTAAAGCATGACGTAATGCCAGGTGAGTGTTGTAGGGGAAGGGAAATCCTTTAAAGAGAGTAATTTTCTCTCTGGATTTCCCTTCTCTTTTTGAAACTCAGGAGCAGCGACATTGTCATTGTGTCACCAGGGCTTTAAGTGGAACCTTTTTCAAAATTATATACAAGCCATAGTTGCTGCTTATTTATCTTATGCAACTAACAATCATTGACAACGCCAATGGGGGGGCGTGGCTTGACGCCGATGGAGACGGGAGCCTGAATCGGAGCTCCCGCCGGTGATCCCCTCTCCAGCACCATCCTGCCCAATATAGAGGGGCCCCAAACCCAGTAACCAGCCCAGGGGGTGTCGGAACCACTGGGGCATTGGGTACACATGTTGCTAAGGGTTGAAAGCCCTACCCCAGAGGCATACGGCAGACGGACCTGCGAAGCCGCGGAACAAACAAAATGGCAGCTGCGTGGTGGTAGTATCCCCTGGACAGACGATGCATGGAAAGCGGTATGTGGCTGACCGCTGTCCATTCTGCCTTGCTGCCTCAGAGAACGGATGGGGAGCTCTGGCGGCGGCTGGAGCCAGGAAATCAACAAGTAAGGAAGCAGCGCTGTGCTGGCGTAGAGAGGAGCCCTGGGTCTGGCGTGCAAAAGCCCCCATCTGCGAGCGCTGGTCACCCGGCCCTGACGGGGCCCCAGAGGACTGGTGCCGACTTAGAAAGGATCAGAACATTTGCGCGGCCATAATGGCCAGAAGCCCACAACGCCTGCACCCCTTGTGGTGGTACAACTGAGTTGTAAAATGGCAGCCACATAAAGCAGACAGAGCGGGGACTGCACTGCGGAGGCAGAAATTAAAGGCTAACGCAGCAGGAAAGGTGGGCTACATGGCTGGACACTGCAGGCAGCGATTGGTGCCCCTGGTCGGTCCCAGGAAACAAAGACGTACGCCTGGTGACAAACGGCAGACGGCGTGGGTGGCAGCAGACACGGAGGGGCAGCGGCGCGCCAGGCCAGCTGGCAGACCCAAACTGAGCCTAACCTAGTGGAAGCACTGACCCCAGTGGCTATCAGAGAAAATAGTGGCTGGGATATGGCCGCTGACGGTGAGAACTCCTCAGGCATTGAACTACGGAGCCAGGGGTGGAAGCAGTGACTGCGGCATTGCAGACAAAAGGCTGGGCCTTATAAGAGGACGGAGCGGCTGCCACAACTATCGAGTTTTGCATGGGGTGAAGAGGCATGGATGAGTCTGCTTTAATAGCGAGCTGGAACATTGTTCAGCTGTGTACTGGCCCACTGAGCCACAAGAGGATCCACAGTGGCGGCCGGGACTCCATAACTGGCACGAACATAACACGGCCCGGTTTGGAGGAGACAGGTCCAAAAGGCGGCAGAATCTGAGGTGGGGGAGGAGTTCGATCACCACCAACGCAGTAGATCCGGGTCCCCCAGGAGGAGATACTAACGCACAGATAAAGTGCGGCGGAACAGTGGGAGAGCGGTGAGGCTGGCTCCCACCCACTCCATAGTGGAAACGTGCACAACCACAACCTTGGGAACCAGGTACAGCAGGAGAAGCACACGGGGCATGGTGCCGACCATCACCTGACCGCAGGCCCATCCTGTCATATGCCACATCGGGGGCAGTGAGTACCAACTCCAAAGGAACCATGGGGCGGACCACCAAGAGACGGGATACTGAGCAGCAAGAGATGCCGAGCAATGAAAACGGGGAATCAAGCTCAGGCTCGGGGACCAGGAAGGAAGGGGCGACACCCCAAGAGGAGTTATCACTCCATGAAATCCTACAGGCCATAGAACGATCACGGATGGCAGTGGAGACCAAGATCGACACAATCCGGGAGGACCTGGGCCTCCTACGAACAGACCACAGGAAGCAGGCTGATAGGTTCACGGTCGCAGAAGAGGAGATAGAAAGCCTGAAGGCACCGGTAGCTGCGACTGCACGCAAAGTCACGGACATAGAAAAAAGAGTCCTGATCCTGGAACAACGCGCAGAGGATGCGGAAAACAGGGCTCGCCAAAACAACATTAGGGTCACGGGCCTACCCAAAAAAGTCGAGGGGAACGACATGGTGGCGTACCTTGAGTGCTGGCTGCGCACAACTGTGGCAGAAGAGGGGTTATCAACATTCTTTGCTGTGGAACTGGCACACAGACTTCCCGCTCGAGCACCGCAACCTGGCAGGCCACCGCGGCTGGTGGTGGCTGCCTCCTATTCTACAAAGATAGGGACCATGTGCTGAGTCAGGCGCTCCTAAAGGGCAACTCGAGGTGGACAACAACTTTGTATGGATCTTCCCAGCAAGCAAGTACAGTCAGGACTATATTTAGGGGAGGTGGGGTATGGCCTTAGTTTAGCCCTACACATTGTCAGGAGGGGTCCCACAGTAACTACCGGAGGCCTTTACACTGGGGTGGAGAGGATCCGGGGGTGGGCAGAGAGGACGGCTGTCCTCCAGGCGGACCACTTCCGAACTCTGACTTTTCAGGCACTAGTGTGCAAGGTTTGGATGGGGGAGACGTCCTCACTTGTCCTGGGGAGGGGGAGTTGGGATGGTTTTCTTAGTTCTAGTCGGGGGCACTGCTGTCTTCCCCAATGGGGTACCAAGGAGTATTACGTGAAGGCTCGCATTCTACGATATTGGGCGCCGGATACAGGGCGGCGCAGGGGAGGCCAGACGGAGGTGGAGAGGTCAATTTACAATGCACACGCAGACTGAATATAATGTTCTTTCCTGGAATATTCGGGGGATGCACTCCATGCACAATATCTGCACAGTATGGAGTGGAGAGGGGGACACGCCAGGGATGTCCCCTGTCCCTGCTGCTATTCGCCTTGGCAGTGGAGCCATTGGCCTCTATAGCAAGGTGCGG
The DNA here is from genome assembly GCF_964263255.1 of Lissotriton vulgaris. NCBI lineage: Eukaryota > Metazoa > Chordata > Amphibia > Caudata > Salamandridae > Lissotriton > Lissotriton vulgaris. Next base: position 133,360,298 of record NC_141693.1, read on the forward strand.
AAGGGCGTAACGGGGGATCCATGTAGGAGAGATGCGACACCAAGTGGCGTTATACGCAGATGACCTCCTACTATTCCTAAATGATGCAGAGGGTGACCTGCCGGGGGCTAAGGCGATAATGGAGCGCTTTGGCTCCTTATCGGGGTTACGAGTGAACTGGCTGAAGTCTAAACTGTTCCTCCTAGTGAGGGACGCGAGGCCCCCTCTGAATCAGGGAGATCTGAGATGGGAGCCCCACTGCTTCCGTTACCTAGGGGTCCACATATTTCACACAATGTAAGACGTGAAGGAGGGCGACATAGCCAAGGGAGGGCGCTCCGCTCGCTTAAGGACACCATGACCTTCTGGGGGAAGCTCCCTCTTTCGGTGATGGGTCGCATCTCACTACTTAAAATGGTGGCGGTACCCCGGCAGCTCTACTTTTTTGTCACATTGCCAATTTGGATATCAGCTGCCTGGTTCCGGGAGCTGGACTCCTGCATATCGGCCTTTGTATTGGGGGTCCGGACGCAGAAGGGTAGCCCTTAATACATTAAAGCGGCCCAGACTGGGGGGCGGCATGGCAATGCCCGACATGGAGGCTTACTTTTTGGAAGGACAACTGCAGAGGTTTACACAATGGATTGCGGGAGGCAGGGACCCAGACAGGGGGATGCCTCCGTTCGCCCCGGAGGGGTCCGCGGTGTTCCAAACCCTGCTGAGGACGATAAGTCCCCAACAAATCAACAGTAACTAACATAGGGTGATACATCGTTGTTGGGGCAGATGCCTGCAGAAAACTAAAACAAAGCACCCATACTCCTCAGAGATGGGAGCGATTTCTAGCATCGAAATACACGGGTGCAGAAGGGGGTCACAACTGAAGGCTCTGGCGCAACATCAATATCCACCCACGCCTGCAATACCAGGGAGCATACTATTCAATCTGAACGATACTCAAGGGGAGACAGCATTGCGGGGAGGGGGAGTGGGGGTCGTTGTTGTTGAGGCCTTATTGTCGGGAGCGCAGGGGGTATATCAAATATGCATAGTACATAGCTAAGGGGAATACTGTGAACTTCCAAGTTGTCATGTACAGATGGGGCACAGTGAGGACATTGACAGCATCAGCAGGGCAATGGGTTGTATTGCCCGATCAAGACCAATGTATACTGCTACCTTAAAGGTGATCGATGTAAGCATTATAAAAGGCAATAAAGTTTGTTTAAAAAAAATAAACATTGACAAAGCTAATAGTCCTGACTTGTTGTAGGTATTATGTTACTTCTATCATATATCTGGATGCAATGACAGAAACAGCAAAATACAAGTCGGTTGGCACACTATGTTAAGCACAGATTTTTAGCCTACAGGTTTTTAAACCACGCCCTTAACTTCATTAGCCACGCCCCTTTGGGAGCCCCCCTCCCCCCAGTTTTTTCATCCTACTTAAAGCCCTGTCTGTGGAAACTAGTTTCTACCTAAAACTTATTTGCTTATTGCCACCTTTCTGGGTATGAAAATGTTGTTCATGGATGGTGAACTGTGATTACATTCAATACAGATTTATCTGCTCAGTGGTTTCTCTTGATATCAATTTATTTTCTTTGTTTAAGTATGCTGGGCTCTCATGCACTAGGTGCAGCTTGCTTTACCATGAACACTTCTCAGGTCTAGCCTACCCGAAAACGCAAGCTGTCTGTTTGCAAAAAGGCCTATTGTCAGCTTAATGTGGGCTTAGGTCCCACCACTGCTTACCATTTTTTGCTTTATTGTCATTCATTTGCTTGATTTTTATTTGTTAGCTTTTATGGACTTTCTTTCCTCTTCTTGAGTTTGTCCCTGCCCTGAAGCATGCCCTTATTACTTGTCTCCTCCAATTGCTAACATTTCAGGTACTGCTTTTTTTCTCTTTAGTTAAGCACTCCATTAGTGTGCATGTGTTTTCCATCTGATATGTCTCCCTGGTGTACTTCTTGTCCCCCATCCGCAGTGCTCTGTTTTGCTCTGGGCTTCTCTACGGCTTCCCTCAGTATTGTGCTCTTCCTCATGTGCTTCTCCACGCCCCCTGCCTTGCTTTCTCACTTGTGTGCTTCTACCCTCCTGTTCCTTATTACTTGAATACTTCCACTGCTAACGTTTCAGGTACTATTTTTTTCTTTTTAGTTAAGCACTCTATTAGAATGCATGTGTTTTCTTGCTATCTCCCTAGTGTACTTCTCTTCCCACATCCGCAGTGGTCTGTGATTCTCCACGGCGCCTCTTTGCATTGTGCTCATCCTCATGTGCTTCTCCTTGTCATCTGCTTTGTTTTCTCGGCTGTGTACTACTTCCCTCCTGGCTCCACGTTGCTGTCTCTTGCCTGTGTCATGCACAATTTCCCCCACTCTCCATATTGCCTCCGTCACCCAAAAATCCCAATCTTATGTCACTTGATTTTTATTCTTTTGGTAGGAAGGATTTAATAGAATGCATCTAAAATACCTTCTATTACACAATTTTAGCAACCAACCTCTCAAAAATCCCTACCTCAAGTCATTTATTTTTTAATCTAGTGGTAGGAAAGATGTAATACAATGTATGCATACTAGACACTCCTACAAAGAGCTTGCTGTGTTACCGGGTCCACAGCAAGGAGTGCCTTGTTTATGAAGCATGCCACACCTAGTAGAAGAGAGCCCAGTGTCCTTAAACAAAGAAATAAACCTGTTGACATAGGGATTTACCAGCCAGCAGATAGTTATGCCTTCACTGAACTTGTAGTCGAACATTCAGGCATGAAATTCATTCATGTGATAAGACAAGGTTGCTCTTTTGACTTTGATATCCCTATGATAGGTCTAGAGAGCTTAGGGAGCGTGCTGGAGCAACCCAAGGCTATTTCAAAGATTTCCTTTAATCTTGCCAGTCCACTTCCTTGTGCTGGTGTGCAAATGACGACCACTGTCCACCTCAGCTCCTGATCCCTTCACATGCTACCAAGGACCTACTGCACACAACCACAAAGATTCACACTCGTCAAATGAGCTATCTCATGAATCTCTAGTCCCAGCTAGAGCAGACATAATGACACCTATAAAATCCAGCAACAAACTCATGCATCAAACAGACACTGTTTTCTATGACACAACATTTTTTTCTGCTGTGGATCTAGTGTTTTCCTGCCTCTAATTATCTTGTGGATATGTACATTTGTGTCCTTTTACAGAATTGTTAAGCTGTTCGGTTATGCATTTTAATATTGCATTATTTCACAAGGTCACTTCAATCCTGTTGCTATAAACCTTTGTGTAGAAGTGACACACTCTATGAGCTCCTGTTGAAAAAGTTAACTCAAACCATGATTCAGTCACTACTCGGAATCCCTGTGATCTCGATGGATGATGCCAGTGGGGTCACTTGCTGGAACTGGAGGCTAGCCAATAATCCCACCAGCACTTCCTAATGTTGCCAGTTTCTGACCCAATCTCAGCTTTGGTAGTTATTGTAGCATATTGATGCTATACACACTTGGACCCTTGTGGTTCTGGGGCAGACTCTGAACAGGAACTACATCATATGATGGGAGGTGTATAAGGGTGAAGTTAATGTTGAGTATGAGATAATGAGCAGTGTGTGAGTGTATGCTGAGGAATAAAGAAATATTTTACTGCAGCTCCCATGTGGCATATCTCATTTGAATGCTCCATGGCTGGGGAAGATGCAACTTTTGGTGACGCGTAGGGAATATGTGCCCCAAAGAAAACAAGACTGCTCTCCCTGAGAGTTTGCAACAGTATGGCAAACTGCCTGTGCATGCCACATGCTTGAAACCAATGCAAAACAGTCTGCGGCTGGTACTTGTGGAGTCAAAGCCCTGCTCCAGCCCATACACAGCCAAAAAAAGTTACGGCCCTACAGAGGAGCACATTCAAAAAGCCCACAAAAAGCACTGGGAAGCAGTCATCGAAAACGTGCACTATGTCCTGAAAACAGAGCAATCAGGAACGAGAAGCAGAGAATTTACTCACCATCAAAGACAAGTGAAACATTCTATGACTTCACGTGGGGCATCAGGACCCAAGTTCAAGCACAAGAGTTGTGCTTGCAGAAGTTGCCTGGAACAGCAAAAGCTGTCTGAACAGCATGTGATCTCAATGGTGGAAAAAGAGAGCTTGAAATGTAATGCAGCCGCTGGGTTCCTTAAGCTACCACCGCCCTCAACACTTCTAAGAGGCAGAATATTGGTGCCAGGTGGGCTGTACGAATCAAAACATTTGACGACTTCATAGATGCACTAAAGAAGAAGTTGAAAAGAAGATCATAAAATACTTGAAAAATCTTGCAGGCGATGGAGTGAAAGAAGTGCTAAAGAAAGTTTCACAGACTGATGCAAAATCATACCAGACGGTAAAAGAAGCTTTGGATGACCAAGTTTAACCCCATATCGAATGTCTACTATGAAAGGTATATCTTCAACCAAGCACGACAACAGGTTGGTGAAATAATGGACAAAGTTGTTTAAAGACTTGATACACTCATTAAACATTGCAAATTCTGTGATTTCACAGATGGAGAAGCAATGCGCCCCAGAATCATTGATGATTGGCTTTCAATTTTGTTTAGAAGGTGCATGTTATGAGAAACCCATAGCTTGGAAAAAATGCTGATGGCTGAAAAAACAAAAGAATGGACAAACTGAAAAACGACTGAATTGGAAGCAGGAACCCACAATGAATCAGTCGTGGCTGTGAAAAACCAGCACAATCAAAAGCAAGATTTACGTAGGTCAACGTCTTTGAAGAAGTCAAAGCTATGCTTCCATTGTGGATTTTCTTTTCCCCATGAAGGTGAATGTCCAGCCATTGGGCAACTCTGCAAAGGTTGTGGAAAAAATAATAATTTCATAATGGTGTACTGAGCCAAATAAAATCAAGTGCGTCAAGATGGGAAAGAAAAGATGAAAGTGAGAACATTCCTGAAGCACTCTCACCACACCCACTAAACCAAAAACCAACATCAGCTATGACAAATAGAAACCAGGCAAGATCAATCATCATCAGGCTTATCGTACAAAGGCTCTTCGACATCACTATTGAGTATCAGTGAAGACGATGGTTGTGCGCTGATATTATCTAACAAAGAATGATGTGCACATGTGCGGTTAGCTGCCTGTAAAGTAAATCACAACTCAAAGACAGCTTATCAAATAAAGCGACAACCGTTATTTGGACACTGTTCCAAAATAACTTTGAAAGTTGACGATCAGCCTATAACTCATCATAGACAGTGGTGCATTGATAAATATCAGGCCAGTGGAAAACATGAACAGCCTATTCCCTGTGCCTCGCCTCACTCCATCAGGCACAAATGTATATACTTGGGCTGCTTCTGAGCCACTATAAAGCCAAGGATCGTTCACAGTGACAATGAAGACCCAAAAATACATTGGTGCGACACCATTCATGTTCTACAAGGGACTTCCTTGAGTGCCTATTTGTTCAGTTTTGCTACCACTGCTGACATGGGGCTAATATCACTCAATTTCAACCTCTGTGCTCAGTCTGAGATCACAAGCTGATTGCAATGACTGTTTCATGGCTCCCAAGAAAATGAAAGTACAGTTTCACATCAATGAAGATATTCGCCCTGTGGCTCAGCAACACAGTAGTGTTGCTTTTCATTTCCAAGAAGCTTTAGAGAAATAATTGGAAGTGCTTTTAAAGCATGACATCATTGAACGTTTCAGAGGTCCCATGCCATGGGTTTCGCCCATTGTAGTAATACCAAACAAGCATTGGCATAGCCAATAGGTCTCACCTTTGGGACCTTATAAGTGTTTAGCTATGCAGGATATCATCCTGGGTGGTGTGCCACCAGGAATCTTTGAGCTATACAACAAATAAACACAATGATGGACACATTCATATACCTCGGTTAATCTTTCCATCTACTGCCAGGGTTTTTATAACACAATCACATTTGAGAAAAACCCAGCAGATTACTTTTACACTAGTGCAGCTACATTGTCACAGTTCCAACATCCAAGACAGTTGAAGCCTAACTTAACTTTATTGTGAGATCCAGCACACCAGCAGCTGTCTGTGGAACAAATCATTGCTGCCACCAATGCAGATATAGACATGGCCATAAACAAAGAACTTATTACCATAAAATCATGGAGGAGAAGTACTCGCCCCTTGCCGATGATGTGAATTCCAAAAGTTCAAACATGTACAGGATGAGTTAGCAATTATCCAAGAAGGTGTAATACTGCGAGGCTCAAGAATAATCACATCTGTAAGCCTAAGACAGCGGATCATTGAGCTAGCCAATGTAGGATACTGTGGTATTGTGGTCACCAAGAGATCCATAAGAGATCAAGTGTGGTTCCCGCGTCTAGATGAGTGAGTTAAGAAGGAACTGCTTGTTTGTCACATTAGCAATTGTTTGTCTCCTAAGGTGACACAGCACCCAGTGACAATATCTGGCCTTCCTGCCCATGCTTGGGAGAGGGTTTCACTTGACTTTTTGGGGCTTTAGGAAATTGACATCATCTCATGGTAGTCATGGACGAGTATTCACGTTTTCCTTTGGTGGAAGACCTATTTTTGACAGCCCATGACAAAGTCATAGAATCACTTGATGAAATCTTTGTAACGTGGGGCATCTCTGAAATTCTCAAATCTGATAACTGCCCACCCTTTCACAGCAAAGAGTTCAACTAATTTCTTGTCCGACTCAACATCAAGCACCAAAAGAGTACACCCCTCTGGCCCCAGGACAATGGTGTTGTTGAACGATTCATGGGCACCCTCAAGAGGGTCCTTCAGCGAGCGTCCTTGTAGGGAATTGATCTAAACCAAGCTCTGTGCCAGGATCTTCTGGTCTATCGATCAACCTTTATGAACAACTCCACAACTGAACGAGAGTCCTGCCAGGTTGCTATTTGGGAGTGCCATCTGAACAAAACTACCCCAATGAACCCTGGATCGATCAGTGAATGATGACAAGGTCCGAGACACCAATGCAACTCAGAAACGAAAAATGAAAATGTATGCAGGTCGGCATCGACATGCCCGGGAAGCAGCGTTTGACAAAGAAGACTGGGTACTGGTTAAGCAGAGATGAAAAAGGATAGCACACTCCTTTTGCCACTGATCCTCTACAGGTAGTGGCATGCAAGGGGCATAGGATAACAGCAAATAGTCCTGGACAATCCTTCACTTGTGAAACGTCACATTTCAGACACCTACCGCAGCACTTGTCGAGTCCTGACACATACGTGAAGCAACTTTGAGAAGTAGAGAAGTGTGGCTCAATGGTTAGAGCGGCAGACCCTGATGCAGTAGTCTGGCCGGGACCAGGGTTCAATTCCTGCTTCGGTGGGTCTTGGGCTCAATTTCCTCGGACCTGATAATTCTCACCTCGGTGCCTATTCTGATCATGAGCCCCACTCTGCACCTCTGGGCTTAATCTCTACAACGGCCCCAACAACGCTGAGGATGCCTGACTTCACCTTGGGGTGCCCAGGAGTGGGCTCCTCAAAGGCCATGAAGGGTTCCTCGGTGGTTTTCGTACAAGCGCCGAGATGCCTCCAGGTAGTTGTGCTCTATATAAGTGCGTAATTATTATTATTATTAACTTTGTCAGCAGGTCAGGCTCAAGCACTGGAGCCTACGTCAATGTTGTCCGATCAGAGTGGACCTCCATTATCTCGGATCATCCAGTCTAGTCGACAAGTGCAAACACCTCACCGACTGATTGAAGAAATGTGATTTTCTTGAGGTTCACCACTTTTTATTTAACAAAGGGGGAGATGTAGCATACTGATGTTATACACACTAGATCCCTTGTGGATCTGGGGCGGACTCTGGACAGGAACTACGTCATATGTGTGGAGGTGTTAGGTTGTGGTTAATGTTGAGTATGAGATAATGTGCAGTGTGTGAGTGTATGCTGAGGAATAAAGAAAGTATTGGACTGCAGCTCCAGTATGGCATATCTCATTTGAATGCTCTAGGACTGAGGCTTCCATAACCAGATAAAGGGAGCGTGATGAGACAGCCTCACCTATAGGGAACTCAATATATATTCAAACCCTCCCATATATCACATTTCTGCTGGTCCTCCAACTAGTGGTTGGTATCAGGAAAACCTGCAACAACAAAAAAGTGATGTAAGGTATGATTGAATTAATCTCCTTAACCGGAAAATTAGCAACCTAGGACTGGTTTCACCCTAACTCATCAGCCAGGTATAGCTTGATTCTAGTGGCACAGTGAGCACCGGACCCATGTCTGGGCATAACCATCTCCCTTAGGGTATCAACCCCAACAACAACAAGTTGATGGATGGAATGCTTGAATTCAGTCCTTCATTTTTTGCCCACCAAACCACCTCAGTTTGGAACCAGCCATGTGCAAATCAGCCTTGACCCTGCTCCTCGTTGGAGCATTACAGCCCAAAAAGCAAAGCAGGTCCTCCCTGGACCAGAATACAAACACTATATGACCCATATAGCTGGATTCCAGTGGCAAAGCGAGTCATAGTTCAAGTGCTGTCCGGAATCCCTCTGGTCTTGCTGGATGATGCCAGCGGGGTCACTTGCTGAAGCCAGAGGGTAGGCAATAATCCAAACCGCTCCTCCTATGTTGCCAGTTTCTGACCTAAGCTCAGCTTTGGGAGTTACCATTACCATAACTAGCTAAAAGAAGAGGGATGAAACAGCTTAACCTATAGAGAATTCAACATGAGTTCAACACCTACCAGACATCTTATTTCAGCTGGTCTTCCAACTGGTAGCTGGTAGCAGGCGAACCAGACCTCATGGAAGAGTCCAGTCCTTCTCCCTAGGACAGTGTCTGATTTACTGAGGTTCATCATAAATTACCCTTCCTCTCCCGTATAAAAGACATACCCAATTCGTGGGAAAAGTGGCAGAATTCAACAGATCAGAGTGCTCATGAGCCTTTTCTTGAACAATTTCATCCACTGCTCCTCTTACTTTCTGCTCCTCTTCGTGCTGGTTTCCAGTCCAGTCCCAGGGTCTGCAGACTGCCCTGTATTTGGATTTGTACAGGTGAAATGATAGCCACAAAACCATTATGAGACTGCTAACGCACGAGTTGGTGGATGCATCCTTGTAACCGACTCTTACTAGCTACAGAAAAACCAAAGGCAAGGAAGCGTGAGGTCTGACACCCAGAATATCTCTCCAATACTGATCCATCTATGGATCAGAATTAAGGCTCAGCTAATTAGAAATGATACAAAGAAGGCTGCCTGTGCCCTTCCATCCACCAAACCTGAACACCATCTGTTGGCCTTGTTTTGTTGAAATATTATATTGCTTGGGATCCTTACTTGGAGCTAGAACATGATTTAAAGCAGTTATAAGCCACCCATGTTTCTGATTAGCAATGTGGCTACCTTTGCAAGCCCTGAAACTCTCAGCTGTCAAATACGCCATGTCCTAAGTCTAGACTCGATGCTCAAAGATGCCAACCACACTCAACACAAACAGAAGATGCCTCATTCTGCTGGCTGCTTCCAACCCAAGGCACACAATGAATAAGAGCTTGCAACCATGTCACGAGTATGAATAGGTCACTGTGCCATAGAGTTGGCCCATAGCTATATTAGTGGGCCGGACCCATACTGCAATGGTGTGACGGAATTACTGACCCGCCCAAGCTGCACCACATGCCCCTTCCCTCTCGGAAGCTCCCCACAGGCATGATGCTGCATCAAGGGCTAGCAAAGCCAACCAAATTCTTACTCAGTTTACTCATATTAGTAAGTACCCTATATCAGCATGGTCATCTTTTGTCAGTAATGGATTTTAGAAAACAAAATTCTCGATTCTTGGTGTTGTGGCTTCGCTTCTCCAATTAGAACCATATAGCTACTCAAGTGCCTAATTTGAGCCAGTAGAAGGAGGTGGGGCCCACCAGCACTTACTTTTCCACATCAGACTTTGGTTTAGAGCAAGAGAGAGAGAAACGCACAAAACGGGAAGAAGGAGGCAGAGAAACACGGAAAACAGTGACAAATGGAGAAAGCAAGAATGGAAAAAATACCTGCAAGAGTGAAATAAAAGAGCAGAAAAAGTCTGGTGGTAGATGAAGGAGGCATTAGATGGAATGAAGGATAGGCACCTTTTCATATTTGGCACCCAACATTCTGTAGCACCGTCTAGGGTCTTCTGAGCAACATTTTTGGCCTGCGCATTTATTCTGTAAAAAATTAAGCACTGGCCTACATGTCCTATGGTAAGAAAGGTGTCATATACAAAAAACAGCACTTGCTGAAAGTGACCCAGAATCCCTTGGTGCCATTTGAGAAATATGTTACTGTTGTATGTCAGAATATGATGTACAAAAGTACTAATCTAAAAAAAAATAGTCAGAAAAATGAGTGAGCATACTCCGTTTAGGGCCATGCGGTGTTAGGCTGGGGGATGTCCCTACCCATTCTCCACTCTTGCTACTCTGTCGCGGGAGGCAGCAGTCACAGGAATCACACAGGTGCCCCAGGAGTTGCTTCCTGCTCACGCGGATTTTTGTTTAAAATGCCTTTACCTTGAAAATGAAAGTTACATTTTTCTGTGTTTTTGCAATTTGTTTTTCCAAATATCAGATCTCATTTTGTTTTGTTATATTTTTAATAACCATGACCTCCGGGTTGGGTGGGGGGAGGGGAGGGAGACCGGACTCGGCTGCTCACTGGCCTATGACAACTTGAATGTTGCAAAAGTAAGTATATTAAATATATTCTCTATTACTAACTCCACATCTACGTAACTTGAAGCTATATATACCTACATATTTATCTTCAAGGTGTATATATATATTTTCATATATATCTTATGGGTACGTAGAGGTGGAGTTAAAAATACTTAGGGCCTCATTTGTGAGGTTCTGCTCTACGGCAAAAGAAAAGGGCACAAATGTGCCATATCTACACGATACGAAGCATTCCTGTCCTTTTCCCCTGCGCCGGCACGCAATGGCCTGCCATGCGCCTATGCAGCCACCTTTGCACCAGGGTGCCTGGGTTCGGGGTGATTTTTTTTGTACAGGAAGGGAAATCTTCCTGTACAAAAACAATCAAAAGAGGCTTTTTCCTGTTTCTCTAGGTGCTGCAGAACGCTGCACACATAGAAAAAGGAAAAACATGGAGAAATAGATAGTTCTCCTTGTTGCACCTCCCTTACGCCTCCCCTGAGAAGGTGTATGTTTTTGGTTCTGCATGAGAGTTATGATTTCTCGTAAATCTAGGGCAGTGTCAAAAAGCCATGGATGTTGCTCGGAACGCCCCCAGCAACACCCTTTGCATGCCCCTGAACGATATTTTCGAAGCAGCATTAAGCCAAAAAAAGTGGCTTAGTGCTGCCTGGTAAATATGGAGCGGGCTCCTGCTCCACAGAACGTCACAAAAAGTGACGTTCCAGAGTCGCAAGAGGCCTCATAAATGAGGCCCTAAATCTATAAGTACCTATTAATAATTTACTTCACGAGATGTTGGTAGTATAAATTCTGGTTAGAATATGTTTGCGGAATGATATTAAAAACATGATTGTCAGGTTGCATCACTTCTAGGTGACCTTACTCGAAAGTGAATGTAGCTCCCCAAACACGGATCCTGCAGTCTCCCAATATCTACTTTGGGGCTGAATATCCCAGGTCCCCTTTGAGTCGTCAGATACTGGGGCGGTTGTGGAAAATTAATACGGTTTAGTAAATATTATCTGCGCCATCTTGCCTTCTCTCCCGATGCCACCCTCTTTGTCGTGCACACCCGCCATTTTAGGTACCTTGGTCAGAACCACCCTCTGCACGCCACTGACCCCCAGCACGGCTCTTCGCCCTCACAAGCACCCCCCACGCACTGGTCACCCCCGCTCTCTCATGCATGGGCCATAAACCCTCCCCATCTGCGCGGCTCTGCCTCAGAATCCTATCCTGTTCCCAGCGCGACACCTCCCTTCATCCCATTCATAGTCCCAGGTCCTTTGATACAAACCCCCTTTTCCTGTGTGCCCGTTTGTCTTCCTCGTTCCCAGGCCACCACCTGGCCCTGCGGATACTGTTTATTGCCCCCCCCGTACAGTAGGTAGCTTCCCCCATTAAAGGACCCTCAAATTGATCAAAGCCCCCACCCTATGAGATCCGATCAAACCCACACATTCCGTGAATCGGCGGAATGTCCAGCTGCGCGATAATCATTACCTGTTGTGACCAGGGTGGGGACTTCAACTGTAAATGTGTGTGGGAACGGGCCTGAAGGGGAGATTCCGAGGATGTCCTTTCATACTTCAAAGCATTGCAAGAATGTGTTACATGCAATAAAGTTCGTAAACCTGTGTATAAGAGGCCAGGCCTCAGAGATGCGGTTAGAGCACCTCGTGACGATACTTGCTGTCCGAACTGATGTGTTTCTCCTCCGGAGAGAATAAAACTTCTGTTTCCTGCCTTCCAGTCTCCAGCGCCTGCCTCTTTGTTTGGTAAACTTGAGTGGGTATAGAGGCGGCTAACGCCGGGCAACTTCGAAAAAGATCTTCTGCCTGTACCTTTTTCAACAATTGGCGTCCCAAACGTGGGGCCCATCAGCGACACGTGGATCCAGTGGGAGAGGTCCTGACGACAGAGTGAACGACTGCAACGATCGGGAGAGCTCCTGCCCAATAGACCCTCGTCTGGCAGCCGATCATCCGAACTTCACTGGTTCCGAACAGACCTCTCTCGAGTGATCTACGGTCCTGACTGGGAACCATCAGGAGTGCCGCGAGGAATACGAAGAAAAGAGGACGATCGGGCGCTGGATTTGGAAGACAAGAAACTGACCATGCGGTCCGGGTAAGGTCGTGTAAACACGACAAATTGCGAAATGATTGTTTGATTGTTTGGAAAATACTAGTATTACTCTTTGTTGATTTGTTTGGAGATTCGCTGTCTGCAAACGAGGAAACAACCGGCTCTCTCTTTGCAAGCAGTGAAGGATAGGTAACGCAGCCGTCGTGCCTATCTTTCCCCCCCACTGATTGATTGTTTGAACTCGAACTACGGTTCGTGGATTGTTTTCGGGAGATTTCCCTCTCCCACACTGATTAATTGATTGAACCCGAACTACTGTTCGCGGATTGTTTTCTGGAGATTCTCTGTCTGCAAACAGGAAAGAACAGATTCCCTCTTTGCAGATAGTGAAAGGGTAGGTGACGCAGACCTTTGCGGGCCTACTTATTCTCCCCACTGATTGTTTGATTGACCGAACATTGACTGTTTGATATTGGTTCATGAGGTATTCACTGCCTGCAAACAACGTAGAATAGAAATATTCTGTCTAGTCTTTGCACGCAGTGATAAGATAGGCAGTGCTGACTTTTGTCCCCATTGTGATCCGTCATGTCTATCTTCTCCTCACTGATTGGTAGCTGGTTCAACCCGGACCGTTTATTAGAGGTGGACCATCTAGCTCCGCTAGAAGGCACCCCTAATAAAGACATGTTCACAAAGTATGGATTAGTTACCATAGCTTATAGTAAGCTATGGCACAAGTATACCAAAGAAAATCAAGAGAAACAGTGGCCACTGATAGGATCCTTCGACCTTGATAAAATAGAAACGTTAGAAATAGCCCTTTGTAGTAGTAAGACAACGCCTATTATGCTCGACAGTCTCGGTATGTGGCGCAAAGAAGCAATGCAACGAAAAGAAAGAGACGAAGTCAGAGTAGGTAAAGAAACGCGACAGACAACCTTCCAAGCACCTGATAGGCCAAAGGAAGGGATAGCGGCGACACGGTTCCAAGGAGTAAACACAGGAAGGGAACGGTGTAAAGGGATGTACCGACAGGACAACCCCAAGACACGACGACCCGAACGTAATCCCCCGACATTACGCGCAGGACGAACAGATTTAGGACAAAATCAATGTGCTTTTTGTAAATATTCCGGGCACTGGAAAGCCCAATGCCCGACTCTACTGAACACGGGTAAGAGCAGAGGGCCGACAGAAATAACAGGCTGGCAGAAAGGGAAAAGGCGTGAGACAAAGATGAATCAGACTGACACAAACAGGCCGGATAGAACCACCACGTTTGATTACGCCCGATGGCACAGATTTCGCCAGACCGATTTCAGCGACATGTTTGAGTTCTCATAGGTCGAACAACGCTAAGACAGGAAACCCAGGCAAGCTCTAAGTTACCCGGTAATGAACCCCGTACTACCGCTACTGTTCCCGAACACAAAAGCCACCCTTTCGGATAACACACAGGAACAACACACAGAGTAGTTTCGGACAGATTAGTATACATTCCATTAACGAACTCAAACTTCGAGTGCAATGGGACTGATTACTCTCTGTTGCCCCCCCCCCCCACTCTGTGAACAAAAGCAATTACAGGCCTGCATAGACAACCCCCCGTTCAGGAAGACTGTTCTTGTGGACACCCCACCCCCCCATTACCCAGGCATAAATACCTACCCCCACTGTAGCGAGGTTCTCGTAGTAAAAGGATTCAAGGAAACCAAGTCTCTGTTATATAATTTAAGATTTAATTCCAGTTAAGTAACACCGTATTAATAGGAGCAATACAATACATATTACACCCACTCCGGAAATTCCCGAAATGCAGCAGGTCACCGTTCACGCCCATCCGGAAGGTGAAACACGTAGCACGTGTGGGGCGGGGTCCTGCTGACGGCCGTCGATCGAAGAGGTCGCCGGTGGGATGTCCAGGAGGCACCGCGGGCCCGGCATGAAATGGCCTTCCCCATCCTCTTCTTCCTGGGGCGGCGTCCCCGGGCCACGAGTGGGGAGGGGGCGAATGCAGATGACCCCCTCCCTCGTATCTCCTGGTCCGGCCATCACAAATACCTCCGCTGAAAATTGGTGCAGGGTGGGCTGGGAGAGGGAGGTGGCGCGAACGAGCCTCCCTCGCCTCCCCAGGTGGAGGTTTCCCAGCCCCGGCCCGGCGCCGACATCCTCCAGCTGGGCGACGGACATACTTGCGCAGCACAGGACATACAATGGCCAGCAACCCTACTTGCGCAGCACAGGACATACAATGGCCAGCAACCCTACTTGCGCAGCACGAGACATACAATGGCCATCATGTAGACCCGCGCAAAGGGACGGGGTGGGGTGCACTGGGAGAGGGAGGCGGCGCGAACAAGCCTCCCTCGCCTCCCCAGGTGGAGGCGCCACAGCTACACCCTAACGCCCCGAGCCGAATGTCCTGCTCCTACGGCACGGTGTTCCATTTTTCGCCCCAAGAAGTCTCATCCACTCTTGCAGACACGACGAAGGGCGACTGCTGCGGAGTCTCAAAATGGCGTCTGGGCCCCCTGGAAGTCGAGTCTAGGCCACTAGAATAACTTTGACCAGTAAACGTAACTTGGACGCTTGCCCACCTGGGCACGAGCCCCCGCCTCCGACAACATCTCCACAGCTTTGAAGATTCTACAAGAGTCCCAGGAGCCCTCGACCCCTACAGGCTTCCGGTGGGGAACAACTGCCTTGATCACTCGAACAAGTTCTGGCTGAACCTCAACTTGACCCGGTAAGGGAGATTTTACCTCCCTCCCCTTTTTGATTGACGGTCCACATTGCCTGCCCCTTCTGTTAGCACAAGTTTTGAACTGCCGAAAAGGACTCTGGTCCAACCGCCGGTTGTTGGAAACATTTTGCCCCCGATGCTACTTCCGGACTAACCCGGCCTCGCCCAAAAATGGCGCCGGTGGCAATAGGAACTAACGAACACCTCGTGGTGTCTTTTTTGCTAATAAGACTTGATGTTCTAAGATATGTATATGATCCTTTGTACACTTGACGAAAAAGGGGGAGGGTTCACTTGGCGAACATGTAAAAGGATCCCGTTAAAATGTTGGTTTCAATGTACGATTTATTATGATATTATTGTAACTGATACATAACGTCGCTTATGACACACGCCCACGGTATGCATCTAGGAAATTTGATTGCAACTAGTCTAACTATGCTTCCAATTATGAAACGAATTCCCCCTGATCCCTCAACTATTGATAGACGTTTTTACTCTCCTGCAAAATGACAAAACAAACCCTTTTTAAATGTTTTATTAATGCTGCAAAATAGCCCCCTACTGTATGTGCTTCAACCAACACCGTGTCCGGCCAAATACGATTGCACTCTCATATTTTACATGCTGATCAAATCGTGTTAATAAAGGTTTTTCAAACTATGAACAGGTATCGCATACTTTTGTAAATGTGGGATCAGCGGGAAGGTTTTTTTCTGTGCAATCTGTTTTGTTCTCTTTTTAAGGTTATTAGAAAATGGTTGCTCAGCCCTGGATTAATGATCGAATCTAAGGCACGTTACGTTGCCTTCAAATGTGCGACTGACCCAGGAACAAACGCATGAAGAAGGACCTCGACTTCTGAGAACGGGTAAAGTGAAGCGGTGTAAATGATAAAATGTTATAAAGGTATGGTACTCACAGGTACTGAGGAACAGGGTTGGCCGAAGAGCCGATATGCCTTAGGACATCACAGCATGGGGAATGATTTAAGGATCCCAATAGCTAGATACATCTACAAACTAGATACCTCGCACTAAGCGCCTCTGATTTTTTAACGTTTTCCTACACACGACCTATAATGCCACACTCGGACCGTCTCCCTCATGAACAACCTATCGCTTGCCATCCTTACCACACTGCCCGCCCCCTGGCTTCGGAAACCAAGATCTCAGGGATTATATCCCAAGGGGATAAGACGAGTAGGTGGTAAGTAAAGGACTTTCGTGCCCGTACATGTGATATGCTCGAATGTTGTCCCCCTCCCTTCCCCTCTTTTCCTCCCTCTACAGGTTACATTGGAATCACAACTGGAGTATAGTGAAGATCTGAAGCCACGCCATGTCTGATACATGAAGCGGGCTAACGCTGCAAGGTGGCGCCTAAAGACACCCACAAACTGCTCTTGTAACGAAAGAACCAATAGTTGTATGATATGATGAGACGCGATCACCCCTAACCCGTGTTGCGTGAATGAGCACATGTCACGTATGTCTGAAACTGAGAAAAAGTTTTCTGTGCGACTGAAGCATTGACTTAACTAGGCAAAGGACCGAGAGTGCGAGAAGTGCAAAACAATGGTGCTTTTTACTCAATGCATGTCCCTCTGTACCAGGCCTAATGCTCGTCCGTCCCAAACTGCATGCTTTCTAAATTCTAACACAGATCTGTAATGTCTCATGTTGTGTAACACGCTGAATGGCCTATCTTAGTACACGGCCACTCCCCATGTTGCACGTGTACTGTTTAGCCTATTGTTGCATATCTCTCTCTCTCTCTCTCTCTCTCTCTCTCTCTCTCTCTCTCTCTCTCTTCCACACTCCCACTCTTCCTAACGACTGGCACCTAATTGGCGAACCACCATCCCTGGTGCACCACCCAATTGGCTCCAAATACCGCAAGTATTTGCACAAATTTGCCTTAACTAAAATTACATTGATACCATGTTACTACCTCTCCTTTCTGCTAAATATTGATGTAACTTAGATTGGCCAAAAAGGAAAGGACAGGTAAGACGACTGAGGTTCCCTAATCTGACCCGTAATAAGGGAACTACATGTCAGTGGCTTCTATGATAAAAATGCCTCAGGTAACGCGACCTTCCCCGTCCCGAATTGTCTCAATGTCTCTTGACTGGGTGAGAGCTTTCTGCTTAATTCAGAGACTCTGTCCCTCACCACCCCTTGTTGTAAATATTTTTGTCCACCCTAAGCGTGGAAGGGTATTCTCAGATGTGAGACCCTTGCTCATTGCACCATCAGGATTCAAGCAAACCAAGCCGAAGACGGCTGTAATGCCAGAAACCGGTCCCCAGGAGCTTGTTTCCTTCCCAGTGTAAGAATTGGCTTTTGTAGTTTGGTTTGCGCTGTTCCCATCATGCACTGGGACAGGAACAGACTAATTTGCATACAGCCAGGTTCTGAAACTGGGATGGTGCAGTGAGCTAAAAAACGGTGTTGGATCTAGCCCTGATCTCTTGACTGGGTGAGAGCTTTCTGCTTAATTCAGAGACTCTGTCCCTCACGACCCCTTGTTGTAAATATTTTTGTCCACCCTAAGCGTGGAAGGGTATTCTCAGATGTGAGACCCTTGCTCATTGCACCATCAGGATTCAAGCAAACCGGGCCGAAGACGGCTGTAATGCCAGAAACCGGTCCCCGGGAGCTTGTTTCCTTCCCAGTGTAAGAATTGGCTTTTGTAGTTTGGTTTGCGCTGTTCCCATCATGCACTGGGACAGGAACAGACTAATTTGCATACAGCCAGGTTCTGAAACTGGGATGGTGCAGTGAGCTAAAAAACTGTGTTGGATCTAGCCCTGATCTCTTGAATGGGTGAGAGCTTTCTGCTTAATTCAGAGACTCTGTCCCTCACCACCCCTTGTTGTAAATATTTTTGTCCACCCTAAGCGTGGAAGGGTATTCTCAGATGTGAGACCCTTGCTCATTGCACCATCAGGATTCAAGCAAACCGGGCCGAAGACGGCTGTAATGCCAGAAACCGGTCCCCGGGAGCTTGTTTCCTTCCCAGTGTAAGAATTGGCTTTTGTAGTTTGGTTTGCGCTGTTCCCATCATGCACTGGGACAGGAACAGACTAATTTGCATACAGCCAGGTTCTGAAACTGGGATGGTGCAGTGAGCTAAAAAACGGTGTTGGATCTAGCCCTGATCTCTTGACTGGGTGAGAGCTTTCTGCTTAATTCAGAGACTCTGTCCCTCACCACCCCTTGTTGTAAATATATATGATACATGAAGCGAGCTAACGCTGCAAGGTGGCGCCTAAAGACACCCACAAACTGCTCTTGTAACGAAAGAACCAATAGTTGTATGATATGATGAGACGCGATCACCCCTAACCCGTGTTGCGTGAATGAGCACATGTCACATATGTCTGAAACTGAGAAAAAGTTTTCTGTGCGACTGAAGCATTGACTTAACTAGGCAAAGGACCGAGAGTGCGAGAAGTGCAAAACAATGGTGCTTTTTACTCAATGCATGTCCCTCTGTACCAGGCCTAATGCTCGTCCGTCCCAAACTGCATGCTTTCTAAATTCTAACACAGATCTGTAATGTCTCATGTTGTGTAACACGCTGAATGGCCTATCTTAGTACACGGCCACTCCCCATGTTGCACGTGTACTGTTTAGCCTATTGTTGCATATCTCTCTCTCTCTCTCTCGCTTTCTCTCTCTCTCTCTCTCTCTCTCTCTTCCACACTCCCACTCTTCCTAACGACTGGCACCTAATTGGCGAACCACCATCCCTGGTGCACCACCCAATTGGCTCCAAATACCGCAAGTATTTGCACAAATTTGCCTTAACTAAAATTACATTGATACCATGTTACTACCTCTCCTTTCTGCTAAATATTGATGTAACTTAGATTGGCCAAAAAGGAAAGGACAGGTAAGACGACTGAGGTTCCCTAATCTGACCCATAATAAGGGAACTACATGTCAGTGGCTTCTAAGATAAAAATGCCTCAGGTAACGCGACCTTCCCCGTCCCGAATTGTCTCAATGTCCAAACAGTAAAAGTGATCGAAGCATCCCCGTCTTCCCAGAACGCCCCCAGTTTTGTATCAGCTGCCTCGGACGAGAGTTTGGAAAATGTGGCTCACCCCTGGTTGTAAGAGATGGGTCGACTTACGGCTGACCCAGGCCAGCCGTTGTTCCTAGAAATGATTTGTTGATGAACAAGCTACAAAATTTAGAATTTGAGAAATGTCCCTGAACGCTTACCAACTGAACTGTAGCCTTCTGCTAGATAACGCCCTTGCGACTCAAAGCAAAACGATAGTCCCTCACCCCAGTTTGCTATGTTCCTAGTTGTTTTTCATAAGACCCCGGTCACCCCAAGGATGAGTCGAATAGTTATCGCAAGCCTCCCCGTTTTTATGAAGTAGCCAGGTTGTAAGAGACTATGTAGAAATTAGAAATGATGTTTGCAAAGTTAAGATTAGATTGAAATGAAGAAATTGTTGCAGTAAACCCTGTTGAGAGTAAAATGTTTAGCTGAAAGATAGTATGCACTGATATAATGGAAAATTGTTTAGCCTATGTTCATTCCTCAGAAAGATACCTATCAGACCATGGTGATAGCACGTTGCACTTTTTTGTAAAATACCAAGCCTTGAAGGACGTTATAGCTTTGTAAGATTTGTACTAGAAAAGTGGGTCTCTGCCAGAAGAACTGACGTGACTGTAATAAACAAATGCAATGAATAGGTATCAGACCTCGTACCACGACAATGAATGTAAAACCAACAAACGCCAAAGAAATAGTTGCTGGGAGTTGGGAGAGAAATAGACTTATGTGATTACCTTCCTATGCCAATTCTCTAAAGACTGTCTTTCCAAACTCATTTAAGGGTACCACTGTCGGAGGAGAGAGAGACCGGATGTGGGAGCACGCGGCCTGACTGCAGATCGTGGATCATCTGCGACTTTGGCCAAGGCAGGACCGCAACAGTAAGGAGTCGCAGGACGAGGCACTGTTTCCGACAAAATGAAAGGAAAGGGCTGACCTGATGCCCCTACTCGATGATCAACATGTGCCGGAAAGTCCCCACCCTCTGAGCCCGGTCATGGGCCCGCCTACCTGAAATTTTCCGTCCCCCTGGTCTGTCCCCGATCTGGCCCTGCTCCATCCCCTCTTCCTCCGACCTACCCTAAGGACCGCTCACACACCCCCTTCTTCCACCTGAACTCTTTGACAATCGACTCGAGAAAGAAAAACTGCAATCAGATAGAATAGGGTTTTTGTTGCGAACTAAAATGAAACTTGGGTGCCCTGTCTAAGGTACCCGTGAAAAAATAGTTAGGACACAGGGCGAAAAAAAGGACCTTTGTGACCGGAAACACGAAGAAAAGGTCATGCCCTGCAACGCAGGACCTGGAATAGAGCTGGACGCGTAGCTCCACCGCCGGTGCTCAACAGCGCCAACAGAAGACGACAAAGAATGCTGAGAACTCACTAATAATGGCCCACGACAATAAGACACTGGAAAAAGCAACACCCCTCCTCTTCGAACAATGACACCCCTGATTATCGTTTTTACTACGTCTCATTTCTCTCCCAGCTACCATTGTATCGATTATGCTCCAACCAAGTACAAAATGAACTTACATATGTAATAACCTATCAGTTCATATTCCGAATGACTATAAGCATCTATGAAATGTACCCAACGCTCTCACTCCAGAATCCTTTTTGTCCGATATTGCATTACTATGACTTTCCTGCAACGAGCTCAGCAATGAGCCCGCCTCCTAAGATGAAAGATTTTAAATGTAATGTTTATGCATAGCTCCTTTACCTGGGTTCCTACTTCTTTACTTATAACTGCCACAGTAGACATGTTAGGAAATAGGCCAGCAAGATTTCTTAGGAATGTTAAAGGGAGGACTGTGGAAAATTAATACGGTTTAGTAAACATTATCTGCGCCATCTTGCCTTCTCTCCCGATGCCACACTCTTTGTCGTGCACACCCGCCATTTTAGGTACCTTGGTCAGAACCACCCTCTGCACGCCACTGACCCCCAGCACGGCTCTTCGCCCTCACAAGCACCCCCCACGCACTGGTCACCCCCGCTCTCTCATGCATGGGCCATAAACCCTCCCCATCTGCGCGGCTCTGCCTCAGAATCCTATCCTGTTCCCAGCGCGACACCTCCCTTCATCCCTTTCATAGTCCCAGGTCCTTTGATACAAACCCCCTTTTCCTGTTTGCCCGTTTGTCTTCCTCGTTCCCAGGCCACCACCTGGCCCTGCGGATACTGTTTATTGCCCCCCCCCCCCGTACAGTAGGTAGCTTCCCCCATTAAAGGACCCTCAAATTGATCAAAGCCCCCACCCTATGAGATCCGATCAAACCCACACATTCCGTGAATCGGCGGAATGTCCAGCTGCGCGATAATCATCACCTGTTGTGACCAGGGTGGGGACTTCAACTGTAAATGTGTGTGGGAACGGGCCTGAAGGGGAGATTCCGAGGATGTCCTTTCATACTTCAAAGCATTGCAAGAATGTGTTACATGCAATAAAGTTCGTAAACCTGTGTATAAGAGGCCAGGCCTCAGAGATGCGGTTAGAGCACCTTGTGACGATACTTGCTGTCCGAACTGATGTGTTTCTCCTCCGGAGAGAATAAAACTTCTGTTTCCTGCCTTCCAGTCTCCAGCGCCTGCCTCTTTGTTTGGTAAACTTGAGTGGGTATAGAGGCGGCTAACGCCGGGCAACTTCGAAAAAGATCTTCTGCCTGTACCTTTTTCAACACGGTTTCTTAATTTGGGCGCGGTGGCATGGCCCTTCCTGTTTGCTTACCACAATAATTGTTTAATGAATTCTGCTGAGTCCCTCTTTTCTTTTTGCCGCAGTACGCGGCATGACCCAGGCAAAGAAGTAAGAAGTTTCATTTGGAGGGGTGGAGCCTCTGCTCCGCGCTTAATGATTTGCAGGTGCCAGGCCTCCTCGGGTGAGGTGAGAAAGTCATGTTGGACGGATGCCTTTCTCCGACCTGCTCGACATGCTCACTTGAACCCTTGTCAGGCTGTGTATTGTAGGAGCCCGAAGGATTTCTGCTGCAGCCCCCGAGGCTCAAAATGAACGTTGGCAGCCCCTGACCTAGCCAATGGCTGGGTCAGGGGCAGCCAACGTTTAGCCAATCCTCGCTCATCTGGAGTCACAGGGGTGGGACCGGGCCTGAGAGAGGTGACGTCATAGCACGTAGGACAGGAGTGGAGCTGCAGCAATGATTAACTCATCGGGGAGGGGGGGTAGGTGCATTTAAACATTTTAATTACGTTAAATAATTAGTATTCAAAGAGCACCACAAAGAAATGAACATTTTCAAAAATAGGTGGTCACTTTTAAGAACATGCTGAGTTCAATTTTGCATTTGTTTTATGCTACAACGTAATATCAATGCAGAAGACTGTGTCAAAGAATCACATTTTTCTGTTGTATTTTGTGTGTGTGGGGCGGTGGGGGAGGCACTCGGCTCGCCACTGTTTTACAGCACAGTACTGCAGTCTGCCTAAGCCTCGTGTTTGTGGTTCGCTGTGCTCTGACTGTCTGCTGATAGCCTGATCTCTGGCAGTCAGTCATAGGCAGCCAGGTCAGGAGAGGTGGGTGAGTTAGACAAAGCGCACGGAGGCCACATTTTAGAGCACAGCACTTTCGACCCCAGCAGTGCAACCGTACACATGTGCCCCCCTCAGCCTCTAGGCAAACCTGGATGGGAGGCGATAGTTTATTTTAATCTGGTGGAGGGGGCTGTAGAACAAAATTCGGCCAGATCTGATTAAACAATAATGTGCAAATTGCGCTCCTTGTTGCCCGCTGCTTTACCCTCTTTGGACCCTGGCTTCCAGGCTCTAAATATATATTTCCCCTTTGATTCCTTATCTCCTAAAAATGATAACACTCATTAAGAACAGAGTGCTGTTGCAACAACGAGAAATCATGGAATTTTGTCAGGGGTGGCCTTATCCATGTGCAAGCTGTGCACCTGCACAGGGCCACCAAACCCCAGGGGCCTCCACGCCAATATATATCCTTAATATAATAATCCTCTGAGGATGGATACACATATGCGTGACGGCCCCTGGCAGGGATTTGGCGGCCTCCGGCTCTGTTCCACTTCCTAACACCCTGACCCCCCCTCCTGAGCTCCGCCCCGCCCGGCTATCTAGTCATTATCACTTATGGCAGCTTTGCTGAAAATCTATAAACAATGTTTTAGCAGGAGAGGGGGACCTTTGGAAAGCAAGGGGCTTTGGGAATAAGGACACCTCTGCAACCCCCCCCCCCCTCTGCAGGGTTGCCGAGATTGCAGGTGTGCTTGTGTATGACATTAACATGTTTGCAGTAAGCTCAAGTGTGGCCTTTCATGAATTAAGAGTGACACTTTTCCTGACTTATGTGTGAAACTTTACCACAAACTGAGCAAAGCAATTGGGTCTAAATTTCATGAATACAGAAACTACATCATTTTCACAATGGTTACGGCTCTTCCACTGGCAACAGACTTGCCCTCTTTTCTTTATTCCTCAGGTGTTATCTCTCCATCACACTACTCGGGTACTTTCTTTCAAGTCTGTTTCTTGGACACTCTTTTGTATCCCAACTCATGGACCCTGCAATCCATTCCTGGCCCAATAATCTGCCCCCCCCATTTGACAGCAATCTGTCCTCTCAGATATTCCAGCATCCAGCTCTCCTCAGGTGTCCTCCCCTCTCCATCCCTATATAAGGAGGGACTATGTCGGTTCTGTAACAGATTCCCTCTCAGTGGTTTCAGTAAAGTGTCTCTGCACCCTTACATTAATCTCTGCAGCACTCAAGAAACTTTTGACCCTGTAAGGCACGTTACTTCATTTTTTTCCTAAGAACCTATCCCTACCACTGTAAATCTTCATATGAAATATCTTTATTAATGCCAAAACTACACTTTCACAATTGCCTTATAAACCATCTTGCTTTCTCAAATGCTTTCTCAAATGGGCTTGAAAATGTGCCATTTTCTCACTCTTTTTCCCAAAAGTTCTAGGTGGGAGAAAGCCCCCCATGCGCCCCTTCTAACGCTTGGACTCGCTCGTGGCGTTCGCTCATTACAGGTCAGTCATAATAAACTTACGCCTCACCACTTTCAAATGTCACTGGCCGCCACTGGTCACATAATCGCGCAAAGATGTTCATGCATACAGCTCTTGACTGGTCTATGCTTTCCTCGAGCTCAGGGACACAATTGAAAGCTTTATAAGTGTGTTGACAGAAACTATGTGTAATGAAATGAGGCTGCTAGCTATAGAGCAATGATAAATCCACTTACAGCCCAAGGTAGAGAGGACAGCTGAGGTCATCCTTTCACAGCAAGATACAAGCAGAACAGCACACTCTGGCTCTGAGCAATAGCAAAACTTCCAAGGCTGTTTTGTATAGAAATGGCCTGAAAAAGACTTTTTGTTCGTGGAGTTGGCCCAAAACATTAAGTGAGAATTTGTCCATAGAAACCGCATTGTGAAGCATAAAATAGACAAAACCTTCACATGTGTGACAGACAAGCAGTATCCTTTCTTCTCTGATATTTTTCTACATTCCCCACTCCCCACCCACCAGTTGTTTTTCCATTTGCTTTGTGGAGAAACTTCAGCAGAGACATGTTTCAGCCAGCGCGTCCTTGGCATTATGTGGAATTGTCTCTCGGAGACTAATCTGAAAGAAAAACAAAGTTTCACTTTCAAAAGAAAAACAACCCTGGCCCCTCTCTCTGCTGTTTCAGTACAGACTGCAGGCATGTGTTCTCATCAGATGGAAAAGTACATGTGAAATCTGCTTTCCACGCCTCGCTTTTTTCAGACTTTTTGCACTTCTGTATATTCGAACCTGCTCTATATATATTACCATATGCATACATGAATGTAGAAACTAATTTAAATGTAAATGTAAGTATATTTGAGATAAGTTTACCAGAGAACTCCACATCATCATGGAAACAATGCTCCGGTCAGGGCCTTTTATTGCACAAACAGATGCATTCTGGTAGTTGTATTTCTGCTGCACATCGATTCATGCCAATTTATCCAAACGATGTTGTCTAATCTACGGGACTAAACTACACGAGTATAGTGGTTTGCAAAAGGAGAACCTTGCATGAAGTCATCGGTTAACCTTAATCTAATATCCAGGCATTCTGTTCAAACGTTTCAGAGCCAGTCCAGACTGAACTCAAGGCCTTAGGATCAGCATTTGTAAACCTCTGGACCCATCTCTGAGATGCATCAAAGCCAGAAAGGGACATGGACTGGAATCCTACCCCATGCCATCAGTACAACTGGCCTCCTATACTTGGCATTCATTTGAGAAGTCAGGGTTGGCACCTAGCTTCATTTTCTCCATGTCTCCAGGGCAGCTTTTTTTTTAGGTATTAGGGATTCAGCTGACAAGGACAATCAACTCGTTCTCAGGTCCCATTGTTTCCACTACTGATCATTCAATTGACGACCTAATGTGTTCTGGAAGATGCAGTCTTAAGGTGTTCTGGAAGATGCAGTTGTAGGGGCTTATTACGAGGATTTGTGGGTGGTCGGGCTGCCCTGGGACCACCGCAACTGCCAGGAATCTGGCGAAAATTCCTTATCTGGGAGACAGTTCCTGTATGAGTTTGGTGGTGAAGGAGCGGGGCAGTCTCGTTCCCATACTGCTAAACTCATAATAAAGCCTTTAGTTTGCTTGCATGCAACCAATGGGAATAATACACCTTATAAGCAATATTGTGAAAGCCTGAGACTCAGAGACTAGAAATACAAAGTCTTAAAAACATGCAGCACTGTGGAGAAACCATACAAAAGGACCCCGCCCCACTCCGCCTCATTGATGAGACTCATGCATACACAATTCTGTCACCAGCTCCAGTCAGAAGAAGCTGGCTCTGCTCTACCCCCTGAGTAAGCATGAGCGAATTTTGCGGATCTCGCGTTCGCGAATTTTGCGGATTTGCGGATTCGCAATCCGCAAAATCCGCGAATTCCCGCGAATTTGCGGATTTTTTTTTTTTTTGTGTTCGCCCGTGTTTCTGCCAGTTCGCGAGGGTTTTTACAATTTCGCAATTTGCGAACTTACCTGTCGGGTCGCAAGTTTTGCGAACTTGTTGTTTCTACGTGTCCAACCTGTTTGGGACACTCTTCTTCATCACTGCCACTCTCTGTCACCACTGCCACTCTCTGACTACTCATGCCACCCTCTGGCCCACCCATGCCACCCTCTGTTTCATCACCACACCCTCTGGTTGTCCAGTGTACATTATTTTCGGCAAAGCAAAGCACACCTTCCCTGCCTCAAGTGACCTGAATTAATTTGGGGCTGATTAATGTGTCACAGAATATTTTTTTAGCTGGCACCTGCTTCCTTAGTGCGCCCTGATTAGTGATCTTTTGCACTTGCTAAGTGCTTTCATTGTTGCAAAATTAGTTACAACACCTGCCCTGCCCCAACTGACAATAATGAATTAGGGGCTGATTAATGGATTTTAACTTCCAGCCTGGCTCCTGCTTGTCTCCCTTAGCTGTAATTCATGACCTTTGTGGCATATGTGTAACTATTCTGAGGTTCAGAGCAGGGTCACATAATAGTTTCAACTGGCAACTGAACTCTGGAGGGGCCCCTCAGGAAGCACTACAGGAAATGGCTACTAATGATGTGCCTGAACTTTTGAACCTGGTAAGTAGTTACTTTCAGTTTTGCTTAGATCGTATTTCTGCAATTTCGCACTTATTCGCGGGGCGCGAACTCACGCGAACAGTGCGAGCAGTGCGAGCAAAATCCGCTGCTCGCGGATTTGCGGATTTTGCAGGAAATTCGCAAATCTCGCGGATTGCGGATTTCCCGAAAATCCGCAAAATCCGCGAGCGGAACGGATTTTCCGCCCATGCCTACCCCTGAGCAAGAGTGACTACCTTACCACATGTCATACAAACCTTCCTAAATAAATAGAAATATGCAAACAAACATATATGGAGCTTTTCCCTTTGCAAGATTTACATATTTCATTTAAATCCTAATCCTACCTCATTCAGGACTCTCAAATCGGAAACTCATGACCTTCTTACAGTCAAATTAAGGTAAACAAACTGCCCTTCGGAACAAAAAATAAAAATAAAATTGCATCTGCTGGAACCTCATGCCACCACTCAATCAGCGAAGGCTTAAGCAGTGACCATTCGATTGGTTTTATTATGCTGCACATGTCTTCCGGCCCATATGTTCGTTGATTCATTCATTCAACACATGACGGTCAACAGGCAGCCACGCCATGAGCACACCATTTAGTCTGTCATTTTTCATCACGTAGCACTATGCAGGCTGGTACCTGTGGTTGTGTTTATGTAAATTATAAGTGCAAGTCCCAGGATGCTTAGAGTTGTTGAGTAAAAAACACAGGACTGGCTGAAAGTCACCATCATGAAATATGAATAGTTCATGGTTATGTTATTTGGGACCCTAGTGTCCTGCACCCCCCCTCCCCCCCCCACCCCACACACACACACACTCCTCCCTACCAGCACTCACTCTGTTCAGGGACTGTCCTTAGCCAAAGTGCCCACTGTCCCCAGCCTCACTGCTTAAACAAGCAGTCCACCTAGAGTTGACTGATAAAATATGAATACTAAATACAAATCACCAACAACGGGAATTTACTCTCCAGTGACATATAAACATTAAGAATTAAAAAAAAACTCATTCATCTATATAAAACTAAGTAAGAACATTTCTCAGCAACTTTTTAAAATAGGGACATCAAACGCTACACAAATACCATTATGCACAATACATGGCAATTGTCATCAAATATTTTTCAAATACAAGTACCTTCCTAAATCTCAAAACTTAAACTTTAAGCATGTATGCTTATCTTAAGAAAGTTCCTGCTGCTAGAGGTGAGTTAAACACCTCCATCTTTCTTGTATAGACATAGATCGTAGGTACATCTTGTCCCATAATAACACAAACAATCGACAATCACAATAGTTGTACATGAAGGATTTACAGAAATGCTGAAATTTCAACCTTCCTTTATCAGAATTTCTGACCTCACTAGCCACTTACCAGTTAAGTTGTCGAAGTATTGTTGTTCTTACTGATTTTTATTGCTGATTAGAACTTGTATAATGGGCAAAACAATGGAGGGATAATTTGTTTAACCTAAATGTAAGGCATATATTATTGATAAATCATTTAAAATTGTATAATAGGTATATCAACAAATACATTCGAGTTGGAGCATGCACTATTTTAACTTTATGTTGTTACAAAATAAAGTAATTTTAGCTTCAAACCTAGTTTCACGTGTCACATTTTGGGGCAGATTTACAAACATTTTGAACCATGTTTGTGTCACAAAATGTTTATTTAGAATTTACTTTCCAGCGCAAAACTTATTTTGTACGGAAAAGTTGCCTGAAAGTAATGTAAAGTAGTATTTTGTGCTGCTTTGCATTACTTTGCGTCAGAGAGAGTTCCAAGGTTAATTTCGTGGAAGAGGCCTCTCTGCTCCACGATTCTCAGTTTGGCTTCCGACCGCGCCATTCGACGGAGTCAGCACTTCTTATGGAAATAGAGGCTTTACGACAGGGTGTGGATGAGGGCCAGACTATGGCCCTGATCCTTCTGGACCTAGGCGCAGCATTCAAAACTGTAGCACATTCCATCTTGCTACAGTGTCTGAATGAAGGAAGGGTATCAGGAGCTGCGCTTGGATGGATCCAGTCCTTCCTGGCAAACAGATGTTTTCAAGTACGTCTGGGAGACTGCTACTCCAGGGAGATAAGTTTAGGCCAGGGCGTGCCACAGGGCTCATCCCTGAGCCCAACCTTGTTCAATCTTTATGTCTCCCCGCTGGCGGCAATTGTTGAAAGACATGGTCTGCGCCTAGTGTCCTATGCCGACGACACGCAGTTGTTCATCTCCCTCTCACGTATGCCTGGTCTTGCGGCGGACATTTTCAGAGTTTTCATGCAAGAACTGGCAACCTAGATGTCCGCCAACTGTTTGAAGCTAAACGGTAGCAAGACCGAGGTACTCGTGGTGGGGGGTGGGCCGTCTGTCTGGTCGTCAGCATGGTGGCCTCCATGCCTGGGAGAAACCCCAGTCCCCTGTCAGGAAGCAAGGAATCTTGGAGTGTGGCTCGACGTTGACCTGGCCTTTGGCCCCCAGATTGGCCGGGTGGCAGGGGTATGCTTCGGTGTCCTGAAAACCTTAAGGAAGGTCTTAGACCTACTACCTATCACAGCGAGCCGAACGCTGGTGCATGCCTTAGTCACATTGCGCCTAGATTATGGCAACTTGCTGTATCTGGGGGCCACGGGAAAGGCCATAGGCCACCTTCAGGTGCTGCAAAACGCAGCCGCTCACTTAGTCCTGAGGCTCCCTAAGAGATCTCCCTCTAAAGCAGCGCTCCAGGTATTACACTGGCTCCCTGTTAAAAGAAGGGTGGAGTTTAAGTCTCTCTACGTGTCACCGTATCCTGAGCAGCAAAGCCCCTGCTCTGCTACAGAATTTGGTGACTCGCTATGAGCCTATGCGGGACCTACGCTCCTCCCGCACAGGGCTACTGAAGGTTCCATAAAATAAAGAAGGCCCGAATGGGGGGCAGGTCTTTTAGATATCTGGCCGCCAAGCAATGGAAGGCCCTACCTTTGGAGTTACGTTTGGAGCCTTCGGAATCCATTTTCAGGAAAAAACATAAAACTCACTTATACGGGAGGTAGGCGGCCATGAGGGCGGCTGGGACTGTTTACTCTACTTATCATAGCACGGGGACACGCCGGTGCGCGTAACCAGGCGCTTTATAAACTTCCCTAATAATAACAATAATAATAATAACACTTGGGAGTTTTTATTCAACCACTCATGGGTTTTGACACAAAGGCATATCTCTTACCAATAGTAGACAGAGTTCTGCACCAAAAAATAACACTTTTTGAGGTTGGCATTAGGTTGTTGAAATGCTTTTATTTCTCCAAATTAGTCAGTTTTTACATGTTTTCTGGAGTCCAGGCAACATTCATAGTGGGACATTTTTAAAGTCTATTTCTGCATAGTCTATCTATATAAAAATGAAAGTATGTCTGTTTGTCCTTTATGCATTACTACACCATTCATCCGATCGCTATGAAACTTTGCGAAGTTGTTGAGTACACTCCTGCGAAGGTTTCTGGCAAAAAAGAAATTAAAAAAAAAAAAATGTAAAACTTGTTGAGTACACTCCCCCAGGGCCCTCATAATCTTTTCAATACTAAACATTTACAGTTTACGGTGCGACTGGCTTTTGCAATGACCATCAACAAAGCACAAGGACAATCGCTGCAAGTGTGTGGACTAGATTTGGAGAAACCGTGCTTCTCACATGGACAACTGTATGTGGCCAGCTCATGCGTCAGAAAGCCTTCTGATTTATTCGTGTACGCACTAGACGGAAAAACAAAAAATGCTGTGTATCCACAAGCACTCGAATAAATAAACAGAATTAAAACAACACTTTAAAATGTTTTCCGTATTAAAATGAATATGTTTCAATAAAAATGACACAATGTAAATTGAATGGTATCATAACAAGTTTCCTTAAATGTCCTCTCTTCTGAGATCGTAGCAACGCGCGATGGGTAAGCTAGTATTTTATATTTGAAATTTACCTTTCCAGTACAAAACCCATTCTAGACATGAACCAGACACCTTTGCACTATCGTGCAGATGTGTGCATTGTACTAGGCAGCCTGATTGTGTGACAGTGGTAAGGAGAGAGCAGAACAGTGCAATGTCTTAATAGATATGACGTTTTACTGCTGTCTCCCTCCCAGACAACACAGCACAGCAACCACATTTGCATAATAATATTCTTATGCAACTATTGTTTCTGTGCTGTGTTGCAGGATTTCTTTTTGTAAATCTACGCAATAGTGTATAAAATGTATCTTCATCACGTCTTAATGTGTAAGCACAGCAACATAGTTGATGATTCTTTTATACTATATTAGCCCTGGTGTAAATATTGTTTGCTGTAGTTGTTACTACACAAAATGCAAAAATGGTACAAATGGAATTTGGCTGTTTCATTTGCAACAGTACAAACTTTATCATGGAATACAAGAATGAAAGGGTAGCAGTTGGAGTTGGAAGGAAAAGGAGGGGGCAAGCAGTTTCCACTCAGATTGTATGTGGCATGATTTTTAGGTCTCAGCTGTATATTCTCGAAAGATCTATTCTGTACAATACAATTACTTTGAGTGGGCTTTGTGTCAATCCATTGCTTATCATTGATTGGCTTTCTTTTCAATTTCAGTTCCCCGCTTTGTTATCAATGACTTTCCTTCCCTTTTTAGGTCTCGCCTAAGCCATCCCTTAGGGATGGTGGGCGAGATTATAGTAAGGCTTTTCAAAACTCTACCCAAACTGTGGATCGGGTACAGTTCATGTGAGCCGGGTGCGTGCACATCGCACACCATTTGCGAGCATGTGTGCCTCAGCATCAGACTTCAAAGGAAGCCGCTCCCCCACCCTACCCCGCCACGCAATGCCAAGAGCTTGTTTAGGGCTGCACCAACCCCCTCCCCTCTCCCTCTCCCCCGCGCCCGCCACAGCAGAACACTTTTAATTTCCCGCGTCACTTTTTAGGGCCGAGCCAACCTGCCCCCCAATTCCTCTTGCGCACACAAGCAATGTGGTAGTTGTGTTCTAGCTCATTTTCCCTGCGCCCAATATTTCTGAGACAAGCTTGTACGTATGGGCCACCCTTCCTCATCTCCAATTATCGCATGCACCACTCGCTCGCTTTTTTTGAAAAACAAATCTTTTAGCGCTCGTGCGCACGCAACTCTCGGGATTGTTGCCCTAAGACCTTTGTTCACGCGCTCCTGCCAGCATGTAGCTACTGCCCCTGCCTTCGGTAAACTTTAGCGGCCGGGGGCTCCTGGAGAAT
The DNA here is from genome assembly GCF_964263255.1 of Lissotriton vulgaris. Classification (NCBI taxonomy): domain Eukaryota; kingdom Metazoa; phylum Chordata; class Amphibia; order Caudata; family Salamandridae; genus Lissotriton; species Lissotriton vulgaris. The sequence goes on from NC_141693.1 coordinate 133,392,793, forward strand.
GCGCACGCGCCCCTGCCCGCCTTCGGTAAACTTTAGTGGCTAGCCAGGGGGTGCGAGCGATTGCCCATCTCGGCCAAGCTGACCGCGGGGCAGGGATATCCTGTGTCAGTTGCAGCCCATATAGTCATCAAACACAAGCCTCGAAGGCCTGTCAGGAACTTTCTGAGGCGCATTTGAACTAAAGAGTGGGTCAGCACATCAAGCGTTGCCTCCATTCATAGAATTCTGCTTCTGGTGCTGCTTGGAGGGCGCAGGCTTTTTCTCTGGCTTCTTTTAAAATCTAGATTATTTCACCTTTGTCACAGCCTGCCAGCGCAGCGCTCCTCCGATGTACATATTAAACAATTTTACTGGTTTACTCTTTATTACTCTCTCACCAATCTGCCTTCCCCCACTTCCCTCGACACCCACATCACACCTTCCTTCCTCTCTTCGGCTCCCACCTCGTATCCTCCTTCCTCAGTTGCACTTCTGTCTTCTTTACCTTCTCTCTTATTTCTTTTCCACCAACTTCTCCACTTTTTGGCCTCGTCCCTCCACTCTGCCTTTCCAAGAAAAGGTGTTTTCTTATAAGAACCTAGAGTGGTTGTAGGGCAGTGATGGTGCATGCCCTATAGTATGGAGTTGAACACATTGACTTCTCGGAGTGCCTTATAAATTCTGTGATGTACTACTAATATCCAGGCCCATTGTTTCGGGGTTTAGCTGCCCAGACCAGTTCACACATGGACAACAAGCAAACCGTGGGCGCGCGATAGTTTTATCCACAGTTCACACAACATCCAAAATCGTATCTCGCCCCTCACTCTATTCACAGGGCCACTTGTCCAAAATGGTGGCCGGAAGAGATGGGTGTACCTCCCTCCCCAGTCAAGAAGGTTAAGAACCTAGGGGTTCTGATGGATGACAAACTTACATTTAGGCCCCAAGTCAATGCAATGTCATCAGCCATTCATTTCACACTGAAAATAATATGTAAGATTCTGCCCCATTTACCTGATGAGTATAGGAAAACAGTGGTGACAGCTTTGGTCCTGTCTCGCCTTGATTATTGTAACAGCCTATTGCTCAATGCCCAACAGGGGCTCCTCAACAAACTACAGGCCTTGCAAAGTGCAGCGGCTCGTCTTATCACAGGTATACCTAAGTTTGCCTTCGTGTCCCAGGAGTTGGTGAAGCTGCACTGGCTCCCAGTGCGGAAACGGATTGCCTTTAAAGCCTTGTGCATAGTATTCAAGGCCCTTCGGGGGTTGGGCCCGCCATGTCTAGCCCAGTATTTTTAATGGTACAGGCCGGGTAGACATCTTAGGTCATCCGATCAGGGGCTGATCGTGATCCCTCGAATAAGGAAAGCACGATGGGGTGGTAGAAGCTTTACCGTGGGGGCTGCGAGGGCTTGGAATGCTCTCTCTTTGGCCCTGAGACAGATTACAGAGCTAATGACCTTCCGAAAACTCTTGAAAACATGGCTTTTCATTCACTAAGTTCAGGCTAGGCCAGGGGAGCTTTTATTCAGTCATTAAACACACCACATCCTAGTTCTCGCAGCAATATTAGTCTATTGATCTGTAAACATCACTGGTTAAGCATTAATCACCCCAGGGAATCTCATAGTCTAGAGAGTATCAAGATGCCTCAATCTACTGCCCTTATAAAAAGCAACCTAGCTCTGATCAACACATTTAGAACAACACAAGACCAACAATCACCTTGGAAGACACCAAATAAATGTGTGAGGAGCGAGATGGCACCTCACGGGCGCACCACCAATGGGACCCCTGGCTGGTACTCACCAGGATGGCCCTGTTCTCATCATTGGTGCCATCAATCTTTAACGTAAATGTGTCTCAAACCCAAAGTAAAAGGACAGTGAATGGTGCAGTGGACACAACTTATATGTGACAAAAACATACAACATTAAACATTTAACATACAAGTCACCGTACAACTAGGACAATACATTTTATTCATATTCCTTTCTTTGTTGCAAACAGTAAACACAAAAACATAAAAAAGGAGAGTGTGAATACTGCCTATCGATTCACACCCTACTTACAGCCGACATGTTTCATTGCCTTGGTTTATATTAGGCAATTTCCTCAGGGCAAATCAATTTAAATGCCACTGCCAAAGACACTGTGCTTTGAGTGCCTTCACGCAGCCTTGCCTCTCATACCAGCCAAGAGGAACTTAAAATCAGGAAAGCAGCCCCCACAGGTGAGCGTGATCCTATCTCCCTTTGATTCAGTTATGGTGAAGAATACACGTTCGGCGTGTGCATTCTTCACCGTAACCGTTGTATGTTTTTGTCACATATAAGTTGAGTCCACTGCACCATTCACTGTCCTTTTACTTTGGGTTTGAGACACATTTACGTTAAAGCTTGATGGCACCAATGATGAGAACAGGGCCATCCTGGTGAGTACCAGCCAGGGGTTCCATTGGTGGTGCGCCCGTGAGGTGCCATCTCGCTCCTCACACATTTTTTTGGTGTCTTCCAAGGTGATTGTTGGTCTTGTGTTGTTCTAAATGTGTTGATCAGAGCTAGGTTGCTTTTTATAAGGGCAATAGATTGAGACATCTTGATACTCTCTAGACTATGAGATTCCCTGGGGTGATTAATGCTTAACCAGTGATGTTTACAGATCAATAGACTAATATTGCCGCGAGAACTAGGATTTGGTGTGTTTAATGACTTACTGAGTGGAGGGCGTCCTAGTTCTGTCTTTCCCTCTAGACTCCTACTTTGTTTGAGCTTTCATTCAGTGCCAGGAAACCGTTTGGTAACAGTGCGCTTTATAAATGTCATAAATAAATAAATTGAGCCATAAACTGCAGCCCCGCCCAACACAGGCCCGAAGCTCAGTGTCCGTCTCTGACTTCCTGCTTCCTGGCAGCGGTCATGGTGCGGCCAGTGGCGTCTCACAAGTGCTGCACCAGTCAGTGTACATGATGAGGTGTCATCCACTAGTGGACCTAGACCAACCTTGAGACGGGGTAGAGTCAAATCTTGGCCTCTTACTGTCAGACTGCAAGTTCATGGTGCTTTGCACCTCACAGATGAGACACCAGCATTGTGCATGCCATCATTAAGTCACTTGTCACAGTGATAGTTTGTCCCTACCCTCTTATCTATCTATCGCTATCATCTATCTATCTATCTATCTATCTATCTATCTATCTATCTATCTATCTATCTATCTATCTATCTATCTATCTATCTATCTATCTATCTATCTATCTATCTACCTATCTACCTCACTCTATCTATCTATCTATCGCCCTCACTTTATCTCTCCATCTATCTATCGCCCTCACTCTATCTATCGCCCTCCCTCTATCTATCTATCACCCTCCCTCTATCTATCGCCCTCCCTCTATCTATCTATCGCCCTCCCTCTATCTATCTATCTATCTATCTATTGCCCTCACTCTATCTATCTATCGCACTCACTCTATCTATCGCCCTCCCTCTATCTATCTATCGCCCTCCCTCTATCTATCGCCCTCCCTCTATCTATCTATCGCCCTCCCTCTATCTATCGCCCTCCCTCTATCTATCGCCTTCACTCTATCTCTCTATCTATCTATCGCCCTCACTCTATCTATCGCCCTCCCTCTATCTATCTATCGCCCTCCCTCTATCTATCTATCGCCCTCCCTCTATCTATCTATCTATCTATTGCCCTCACTCTATCTATCTATCGCCCTCACTCTATTATTGCCCTCCCTCTATCTATCTATCACCCTCCCTCTATCTATCGCCCTCCCTCTATCTATCTATCGCCTTCACTCTATCTCTCTATCTATCTATCGCCCTCACTCTATCTATCGCCCTCCCTCTATCTATCTATCGCCCTCCCTCTATCTATCTATCTATCTATTGCCCTCACTCTATCTATCTATCGCACTCACTCTATCTATCGCATCACCACAGCATCACTCAGCACCACTACAGCATCACTCAGGGGCACCACAAAATCACTATGCGCTACCACAGCATCACTGAACGCCACTGCATCACTCTTTGCCACCACAACAAAACTCAGCGCCACCACAGCATCAATCTGTGCAACCATTCAACAACTACTGGTTCAAATATGCTCTCTCAATGTTTCAAGCTTTATCACAAATGTCACAAAAAGATGTTAATATTTCACTTCTGTTCTTGGATTTTCGTCACAATAAAATACACTGAACATAATCTTCACAAAAGTTATTTACAAAAGTTTAAGCTATTGCCATTATAAATTACAATAACTTTTATTTAAGTATTAATTATTAAAAAAATTCAAAGCCATTGTTATTTGTAATATCAATACATGTAAGTCACGTAAATACATACATATTGCATTACAAATGCTATAGGTGTCACATTTGCAAAAGTTATAACTGTTGGCATTGTAAATGACAAATCTATTAATAACCAACACATAAATACAACATTTGTCATTTACAATACCAATAGCTCAAACTTTCCTAATGCGAGACCTATTGCATTGCAAATGCTTGTTGTGTTTTTGTCCCTCCCTTGGAGCTTAGCTGGTTTCTAGTGTTTCTGATTAGAAACATAGTATACTTCTACTTCTCACAAACAGGGACCTATTTTTTAAATTCTTTTTATACAGAACTCCATGGGAGAGCATGTGATTTCCCCCTCCCTTCCTTGTGCTTATTTTAGTTAACATCTCCCCCTTCAGCTGTGCATCTTGCTTTCCCCCACTTCCTTCATTGAAGTCCCACCCATCCCTGATCTTTCACTGGTTTTTGACCTACTGATCAATTGTGCATTCTGCTCTGGCTCTCCCTGCAGTTTCTTTATTAGGTTTATAACCCTTCCTGCTCCTTCTTTGCTGTTCATTCCTTGCACTCTAAGTTTCTCACTGTTGCTCTCCCTGCGCATATTGCTACCGCCCAATTTCTCGCCACCCTCCCCCTCTCCTGTTATTCTTTTGCCCCTCTAACTCATTGTCATTGCTCTCCATCCCAACCCTTCACACTTTTTATTTTTCTTCTTTAAAATAATTAAGAGGGCCTATCAGCTGCAAGCTTTTACCAAGCCACTTTTGACTTTTAGTTTTTGTACTCCAACACTTATTATTTTGTAATTCGATTCACATAACAAAAATGGCCATCAACCATCTTTAAATGGTAAATTAATCTTATCAAATAAGTAAAAGTGGCTGCCACGGTATTATGATGAGTACACAAGTATCATGATGTCTTGACACAGGTGCATGCACTGACAACCATGTAGGAATGTTTTTTCTTTCAGAAAATATATTTAAGACGCCCACCAGTGCGTGTGCATGCACCATGACACACCAGTGGCCATCTTGGAATGTTTTTTCTCATAACGGAGAAAAAAATCCAAGATGGCAGCTGATGCGTCCATAAGTGATGCACAGTTGGCCATTTTGATTTTTAAAAGTATATTTTTCTATATGTTTTGCATTCAAATATTGGCAAAGCTTATAGCTTAGACTTCACATTTTATAGGTGAGACCTCCTGACTTCGTCAATGCTTGTTACTAATTGGAACAAAGAAAGAACATGTACCAATATTACATGTGGAGGGTGCATCATTCATATAACAGAGGGCTGAGCAGAACTTAGGGTCGAATAGAATCTTTAAATCACAACGCCATATTAAGTAAGGTCTTCACGCTGCTGTGACCATCATTAATAGGTGACATATCATCCCAACATGCCCCGTGTTATGGTTGTAACACATGGAATGTGCCTCTTGTAACTAAGTCACCAGCATCAGCATTTAGACACCCATACCTGAAAAGATATGGACAAGTGATGGTGGGCATGTCAAAGTTTTAGATGAAGAAAAACTGTGGCATGCACAAGGGCAATGGTACTGAACTATACCATAACCATCCATGGCTGGTTCGCCCTTTGGTACCCCAGTAGTGGCGCGTGCAGGTAAAAACGGTGGGCGGTCGAGCTGGGTGAGGAGGGGGATTTCGACAGACGAAGACGAGGGAAAATGTGTTATTTATTCAACTTTCCCTCATAGTCATCTGTCGAATCACCCCCTTACCCCCCAACCTGGCCCAACCGATACCACGCACGAGCTGGTCCTGTGGTACCCTGGGACCTGCAGTTTCAACAATTTTTTAAAGTTTCCTTTTCTATTTTATGCGCTGCCAAAACGAGCATCATTTTTTTTGTTTATTTTCCAGAGAGTTCAGCAACATATAGGAGGTTGTTGGTTGGGGTTAATGGGGATAAGTGGTCAACCTTGTGATGTCATCGGGTGTCAAAGGGTATGTGATATTTATTTCTGCTCCTCCTGGCATTTCTCTGAATTGATGTCTGTAACTAGATGTTTTCTGTGTTGTTGTTGTAAAGGGAATCGGAGTATCCACGCTCCATAGCACCTATCTCAGGTTTCAGAATTTGGTTTGGGAATTCTTTCATCATAGAGTAGTTCATCACGATGAACTAACTGCGGCGGCACGGATTGGAGCACTTTCTTTGCCTATGTCATGAGGCTCACCATGATCACCTGTAAAACTAGGCATTGTTTGTTCTGTGCTGTGTATGTTCTTAATTCCTTCCCGTAACCTATAATAGGGTATGTCACTATGATTATTCTCTAAGCCTTTTAGCTGTTGTAATTGTCAAGTTAATTCAGCCTTTGAGAAGTATACAATGCAGTGTCTTAGTCATTCACCTGGTTTTTCCGACAACACAGGTGGGGATGCTTATGCCATCAAAATAGTAGTAAAGTATGTTTGACACCAGTGTTATTGCAGATGAAATACAAACATTTCAAATCAAGAAAAGAGTGGCTCTCTTTTTACAATGCCTTGGTGGAGACGTGGATCATGTTTTATAACCCTTCTCTGATCCTTCAGATTTAGCAGGGGACAGTTCTTTGTAGGAGCCTGCAGAAGGATTATTCAGCAAGCTGTTTTCTGGAAAAGGAATTATTTTGCTTGATGTAAATGTTCTACTTGTCATTAAAGACCTATTGAATGTATACATCGCCATGAGCCACCCCTGAGGACCTTGGGCATGAAGTGGAATTCCAAAGATGTTACCGAAGAACTATTATGTGACAATAATAACATTAAGCAAGTCTGTTATTGTTACACTCTTGATTTCTTTCTCCTTTATTGGTTTTCTGGACTCTACTTTCAGGCTTGTTTCATAATTTAACTAACTTCCTTTAATGGCATTTTATAGATCTCCAGGGTGAGGGGAAAGCTGATAGAGTTTGGTGTAATATGTGCATCTTAAGGACGTGTCACAACGGTTGTGAAGATAGTGGGGAAGAAAGGAAAGGGTTGGTGTTGGAGTGGGTGCACCTTGTGGATTCAGGAGAATACTGTTTACCTTCACGTGATGTGTCTGCACTTCACAACCTGCCTTTGTCCTTGTCCAGGCGTCCTTTCATCTCACTGTTTATGAACTTTCTGAACTTGACTAAATCATAGACCATGCTAATGTGTTTACTTTATAACACATAAAAGCTCGCTTTGCTTTGGTTACTGAAGATAAACATGCTGCTATTGGGACTTGTTTCCTGGGTGACTAGCTTACTGGTTACTTTCACTTCCATGCTTCCGCACTTTAGACCATAACCTAGTTTAATAATCTGAGTAATCTGTGAGGTTAATGATTTGGTGGTGCCCAAATTGGGCACCATTTATATTTATAAATGTCACCGCAGCTTTAGATTCTAGTTAAAAAATTGTGGGTCTCAACTACAATCGTGAGTCCATATCCGAACTATAAGTTCCTTGCAGACCCATGCTCTATGGAATCCATTCGATGTATTCTATTTAAATGTATTTATTTGGAGACGTTTGCATTTGACTTCGATTCAGTGTCAAATTACGGATTTTTGGGGGCCACCGGAAGGTAATTTTTGGGGCTCACTACTTTTTATTTTTTTTAGTTTCTTTATTAGCATTTTGACTTTATGTTACATTTCCATATACTCATTTTGACAAGTGCTTTAAATAGGACGGTACTCACCTGTACTGAGTACCAGCCCTTTTCCTTATGTCAAGAGAGTACCGGTACTCCAAGAGGCAAGCTGGGGTGAGGCTCTGGAGTATGGGTATATGAGTACATGCAGCGCAGGGGCTGCTGATTAGGACTCTTTCAGAGGGAGCCTAGATAACAGTGAGTGTAGTCTAGTGCTAGGTTGCTGCTGCAGCCTTACACTCTAACTGACAGCATGACAAGAATAAGGAGATATGGCCTGACCGCTAGACCTCTTGTCATCAGTAGCATTGAAAGGGATGTTAGGGGGTGGCACAAGTTTTGGGGGACGACCTCCCCCACCACTATTACCTGCGGCTGTCGCAGGGGATTTCCAGCACGCCCCAGCTACTACCTGTGGCTGCCATGTGGGATCGCCAGTCCCCCCGCTCTAACCTGCACCTGTTGCGTGGTGGCAAACGCAGCGGGTGCCACGGGTGACCAAAGGTCTAGCTACACCGCTGCCCATCATTGGAATTGTTGCACTGCCAGTTAGAGTATAAAGTAACCGTGGGCATAGTACTACGCTATGCTCACGGAGCGTGCTTAGTTTGCGCTACTATGCACTACGTGAATTGCACGTAGCACAGTGCAAAAATGATTAGCGGGCATTTTTTGCTTGCTCGCAGTCCTCAAGTTGGTGACCGTGAGCGAGCAAAATCAACATCCCGACGATACTTTTTCCTTGTTCACGATCAGCAACATCAAGTTGGTGATCACGAGCGTGGAAAATAAACCTCCCAGCGAGATTCACAATGTGGGGAGGTCAGGTTTCTCATTGCGAGTGATCGCGCATGCTCGCGACTGCTCGCGATGAGAAACTACCAGTCCGTGTTGAGAAAGCTGCCGCTCAATTACAAATCTACTAGAGCGGCAGAAAACGATCGCTTGCACTGTGCAAGATGCCGTTTGCAATCATTGCACAGTGCAGACAAGCATTCGGCACTGTGCAATCAGTGCGAACAGCATTTTCCCTACGCAGTTTGCGTAGCTACGCGTAGCATGCGTAGTGCGAAGTGCACTTCGCGTAGCTACACGTAGCACTACTACGCAAACTACACCCAGGGTTAGTGTAAAGCTGCAGTGCTGGAATGCACTCGCCACTGATTTCAGAGAGCCTTTTGACCAACTTGGGGTCGCAGAGATTATTTGTAATAATATTAGTGAGCTGGTGCTGTATTTAACTATTGAACACACGTGGTACAATCCCCAAATATTAGATGGGAACACTTATAGAATTTGGACGAGTGTGCCTGTACACTGTCAGTGACCTCGCCAAAGAAGGCATGGAAGAGCTGCAAGTGGATCATATATTCAGAGCTGTTCCAAACAGGGGTCCCCAAAATATGTTTGGGCCAGGGCCCCAAAAATCCTTAAGATGTCCCTGTGTATTATTAACACCACAGCCTACCCTCGCTAAGACAACTTGGCACCATCCCTGTATAGTTGGCAAAACGTTTCCACCCCAACAGCAGACCCTTTGCACACAACCTCACTCTTCAAAATCCTAAGAGGGATTTACCTAAAACCTACCAAGTTATGTAACATACGAACAACGCTGCCCTGCATCTACAGAGCTTGCAAGAAAAAACATTTGACAGCTAACACTTCAGTCGAGGCAAGGGAAAGCCATTCTGCGTCAAGAAGTGAATCATAAAGCAAATTCCTATGGCAACGAAACAATACCTTGATCAACCTAGCTTGAACTTCTCTTTCCTGATAAACACAGCCAGGGTCACCTAGAAGCTGGTGGGTGGACTGCCAAGGTGCAGGTCGGCAAAGGCCTTCCTGGCTAAGTACCTCTTGTTATATTCAGAAGTCCTCACCTGCTTGGCAGGGAATGTGTTGAAGAAAAGGCTTACACTAATCTGGCAAAAGTATTTTCATTAAAACTAAATGCAGTGTATGCCGCTGTTTTGCTGCAGCCAAGTCATCTTATTTGTATTTCTGAACAGAAAATCCAAAACTGTTTTTTTCTCCTGAAAATGAATAAAAAATGTGACCCTGATGCGTAGGGAGTTTTCTCCCTGCCCATAGTAGTCGTTATTTGGTTTCCTTGTCAGGTCTGGCATGCCCACAGGCAGATACAATGTGATTCAGGAGGACTGACCGAAATAGGATGGGCCTCCTTTTGCATACACATTGGCAGCCCCAGGCGTGTCAGAAGCTACTGCAGAGCAGAGGACAAGAAACTGAAGCAGGGCTTTCAAATATATGACACATGTTTTGCAGGGGAAATAAATTACAGTAGATCCACAGAGGATCCAGCACCTGTTACTATCTAGTGGTATTAGACCTGCAAACTGCATTGTAACATAAGGGCAGGATTGCTTTAAATTTTATAAATACATAAATAAATGTTCCAGTACACGTTTTGGGTCCTCAAAAGGTGAAGGGCCTATGGAATAGTGATCTTTTATTAGATTATGCTAATCTACTTCATAGAACGCTCGTATGACTAACAGTTTCTTGGCATTAACCAGAGGGTGAAGAATAATTCGGACTAAATCAGATTAAGTTGAAAATTCTTGATGGAAAAGCTAAGTTTCTAATGCGCTTCTAAAACATAAAGATTCAATTGTGCTCAGAGGTTATGGGGAAGGAGATTCTAAACTTCAGGCACAGAAGGAGAAGCTTCAGCGAACACTTATGCCTGTCCAGACCTTGGGGATTGTTAGAAATGGGGTCTTTAGTTGGCAATGGCTTGCACCCAGTCCAAGCAGGGAACCTCACTCTAGTCCCACAGCTAAGATAACTCCTGCTCACCCCGTGGTAGCTTGGCGTGAATAGTCAGGCTTATCTCAGAGGAAATGTGTAAAGCATTTGTACATATACACACAGTAACACAGTGAAAAGAATACATAATGAGTCCACACAAGTTTAGAAAAATAGCCAATATTGATCTAAATAAAACCAGATCAAAACAACAAAAATCCAACACACACAAGTAATGATGATATCACTTTTCAAGGTAAGGCAAAGGTTGTCAATAGAAATCTATGGATACATCAATTTTGGAATAAAGACATGAAATGCGTCAAAATCCAAAGACGAAAACACGTGCAGGGGAGGTGAGGCGCCAGAAAAACAAAGCAATGGGGCGGTTCCTTACTCCTGGGAGTGGTGAGGGCGTTGGTTCCTTACTGCCAGGGGAGGTGAATCATCGGTTCCTTACTGCTACACAGTAAGGAACTGCGGTAATGCATCGGTTCCTCACTGTTAGGGGAGGTGATGCATCAGTTCTTGACTGGAATGGGAGGCGATGTGTCAATCTCCTGACTCAAGGGCTCCGTTCCTTACTGCTGGTCAACTTTGATGAAGAAGTACGATGAGTCAAAAAAATCCAGGCGTGATGTGTGACTGCAGCTGCTGCAAAGCAGGTCTGCGTTGATTTCACAGTCGTGAAGCAAACGATGTGTCGATTCTTCAGCTGCAAAGCATGGACGGGTGCCGCAGACGTCGTTGACATGGTGCTTGGGACTCGGGCTGTGGTGATTTCTCAGCCGCACAGCAGGTGATGAGTTGATTCTTCAGCCGCACAGCAGTGCTGCTTCGAGAAAATGGGTGCTGAGAGTCAATGCATAGATTTTCTCACCAGTTTGCACTTCCAAGGGCGCAGGAACTGGATTTGGCACCACTTGGCAAGTCAGGGCTCACAGCAGAAGAGCCCAGGCACTGGTAGGTGAAGTTTTTTGTATCCTCGAGGCTTCTTACCAAGAGGCAAGTGTGCACAAGCCCTTGGAGAACTTTGGAAGCAGGATTCAGCAAGCAAGTCCAGTCCTTCCACTCCCAGGACAGAAGTGTCAAGCAGCAAGCCAGCATAATAAAGCAACAGTCAGAGTGTCAGTTACTCCTACAGCATCCAGCTCTTCTTCTTGGCAGAATGCCCTTTAGTCTAGAAGTGTTCTGATTTGAGAGTGTCAGAGGTCCAATACTCAAACCCCTTTCTGCCTTTGAAGTAGGCAAACTTCAAAGGAAAGTCTTTGTAGTTCACAAGACCTGACACACTACAGCTTTGTGTGAAGACAGGCACAGCCCTATTCCGTTGTCAATGACAGCTCCTTCCCCCACTCTAGCTCAGGAAGCTCAGGAAGGCCCATCAGCCTGGTGATGGCCCATCAAGATATGCAAGACACACTTCAACTCCCTTTGTGACACCACAGCATAATTAAATCAAAACTTACATGATTCATTCAATAAATACATTACAGTAACCAAGTGTATCAAAAATAATGTGATTTATATTCAAAATGCAAAAATCAGGGGTTCAAAAGCATAGCCTTACGGATAGAGTGGTCGACTTTAAAGCTGGGGACCCGGGTTCGAGTCTCGGCAGGGATGCTCAACATCCTGTGATTCTCGGCAAATCACTTAATCTCCCTGTGCCTAATAAAAATGAATGTGCCCATCTGTAACAAAACTTGTGCTCATGTGAAGCACTCTGATACCTGAAATCTTCGGGTCGAGTTTGCGCTAAATAAAACTTGAAAAACACAAAAAAACTATTCTCACATCCAGAAATCAGAGATGGATCAAAGATGGAAATATACTAGTCATCAATGTATAAATACCCATCTCCACGTAATCAGAAATTGAGTTGCTGCTAGACATCGGATTAAGGACTCAAAATAATTTAATTTAACAATAACTAAAAAGAAGAATGGGTTATACCTCAATGTTTCGGTCTCCATTGCAATGCGTCAAGGAGACCATCTTCAGGACATAGATGGATCTTGTGAGATTCCTCAAACCCTTGGTCGATAATTTCAAGGTTGACGCAGTATACTACAGTACCAGTTTGAAAAAAGCTTGCAGAGTGGTCACATATAAAGAAAGGCCGACCTTCATAATGGCAGCCTGCTAGAAATGGGGGTCTCTAGTTGGCAAAGGTTTGCACCTTTGTCCAAATAGGGGCGCTTCCTTCAATTCAGGATAAAGAGGGTACACAACTGAAATAACCCCTTCTCGGCCCCTTGGTAGCCTGGCACGATCAGTTAGGCTTATCTCAGAGGCAGTGTGTAAAACATTTGCACATAACCAACAGTAATACAGTGAAAACACTACAAAAGGACACCACACAAGTTTTAGAAATATAATAAATTTTTATTTGTGCAAAGAAGACCAAAACAATAAAAGACCACCATACAGTAATCAAATAGATGCACTTTGCGAGAATGACTTTAAAATTCAGTTCCGTAAAGTCAGATGCTCCATCCGGGGCTACAACGATGCGGAAAACAACAGAATCCAACAGTTCCTGCTGAACGCATTAGTGCTGACGGGCGTTAGTGTCAGCAAACTTGTAAAAGGTACCTTTGGTTCAAGCCGACTGCATCGATGTGGGACGGTCATGGCAACTGTAGCGGTTGCGATGTGAAGTGTAGCGGAGTGGCGTGCAGTGCCTTCAAGTCGTGTTGCAGGCAGCCCAGACACAAAATCCTTTTTGTTATTTACAAAGCCTTGAAAATGTTGATTTGTGTGGTTTTGTAAGAAAAAGTAAAGCAGGACAGCACATTGCGATGCCTTGCATTACTTTGTGTAAGATAGTCGTTTCATGGGCTTCCCCATGTATCCACCCATGGATTTTGACACAATCCCATTTTTCCAAAGAGCTGTAGACACGGGCTTGTGCCAGAATGGTGTGCCTGCCTGGTGCTGGCATAACAAGACAAAATATTGTTATTTCTCCACGTTTTTCCTCTTTGCATGTGTGCTCCAATCTACAGTACACCAACCAAGAAGAAATGGCTACAAAGGATAGTTTTTGTGATGGAAGTTACCTCTTCTTGTACAACAACTACCTTCACCACATCGCAAACACCCTTGCACTATGCCTTCAGCCTAAAGTGTGCCAGAGCATAGAGATAGAAGAACTGTGTCATTTCTTTGAAGACGTGGAGCAGATCTGCACTCTCCAGGTGAAGCAACACAGTGCAGCAACATTGCTTGCTGTGCTGCATTGCGCCACTTCTTTGTAAAATATGCTCCATTGTTTGCAAGCATAAAGTGAAGTAACAGAGATAACGACAAGGGTGGCTGAACGCGGAGTATCTTATGAATCAAGAGAATTGTGGTAGACAAATAGACATTCAATCACAGGGTCCATTGGTGGAACCCTACTGTGTCAAACAATCCTTTGGAAGAGAGTTAAGTCTATAAGAGGTAACCGTACTCCAGATGATCTTCCAGCAAAAACATATAAGAACCACTCAAGTACCCCTTGTTCACAAATGATCAATAAGGTGAGCAAGTGTGCTGAATGTCATGGAAGAAAAGTACTGCTAAGATCTAGCTAGCTCCTCAAACAACCTATGATTAAAAATACTGCCAGCAAGGGATTCGGTGTCTTACTATTTTTATTTAAAGCTGCAGCTTCACAGATAAAGTCGACTAAGGACAGTCTAAACATTGCTACATCAGCAGCTTCATAAGATTGGGGGCCAGATGTACGACCCATTTTGCATGCGCTAACGTGTCTGCGACCCGTTTGTGAATGCAAAAACCCTACAGGGCCATGTATAAACCCTAATTAGCGCGTCACAATTTATTTGCGACTCGCTAAATAGCGGTTAGACTCGCAATTCGAAAGAGGCATTTCAAAGGCGCCCCTTCCTAATTGCGACTCTGAGCCCTATGTATGACAGTTTTGCAACCGCAATTGCGGTCGCAAAGTAGTCACTATTTACCACCTACTTCAAGTAGGTGGTAATGCAGTTGTAAATGGGAAGGGGTCCCCAGGGGAGCCCTTCCCCTTTGCAAATGCATGCGAAAATATCTTTCAAGGGAGACCACTACCTGCCCTTAAAAAATTAAATAGAAACGTTTCTTTTTTCTTTTTAAATGCATTCTGTTTTCCTTTAAGGAAAACGGGCTGCACCTAAAAAATTGCTGCTTTATTTAAAGGTAGTCCCAGACGTGGTGGTCTGCTGAGCCAGTAGGGCACCATCAATGGGAGGGCCAGCCTTTCTCAATAAGGTCACAAAATGCAAGTGCCTCATGAATATTGATGAGCCTCGCAATTTACGACCCCATTGGGAAATGCTAACAGTGTCTCTGACACTGTTGTACATTTGGAATTGCGACTCGCTATTGTTTGTAATTTGCGAGTCGCAATTCCAAATGGTCATACATCTAGCCCGTAGTACTTAGGTTTTCTTAAAATTTGAAGATGTCTGTCCTTTAGGTATTCATGGTTTTATAGAAATGTTCCAGAACATATGGTGAGTGACAGGTGTTCTGAATACAGATTGAAGGTAGATATCTTGCTCTACCTACAGGCATTTGCTTTTTTGAGTGAGCTGTCAAAAAAGAAGGAGAAACAATGCTGTTTGGTCCCAGACCTGGATCTAGTCAGGTTACCAAATGAGGTTCTCAGAAATCCAAGAAATCCATCTAATCACTTCCAAACAATTGACAATTTTTTCCCCCTCATATTTCAGATTTTATTTTAGATTACCGCCAGAATGGAAAACAAGCAGCAATACTCATTGTTGCTGCCCAGCACTGTGTTGTTTAAAGGGTTACATGAGAATAGGCAAAATATCAGATGGCCTAGCAGTTTGTGAGATATCCTGATGCACTTTAAGGTGATTTACCAACTCAAAGATTGACCTCTCAATATTGGTAACTATTATCAGATCAGTGATCCAGTCTTCTTCAGAAGGAATTTCTGCAGCTTTCCTGCGTCCCAAAATCTTTCTTCGAAATTTCTTAGAATAGGGCCTTTGAAAACCAAACTTCCTGGACAATAGGTAGATTCGTCAACCGTTTGCAAACGCTTAGATAGAGAGTTGTGAGTGTATTGGATCAGGCTGATTCTCTAAGACGCCTTTTGCTAAAAAGTAAGATTTAGAATATGACCGTGTTGATAGTCCGGATCTGAATGAATGATGAATGGAAGAATCTTGTAAAGCGCATGGCTACTCAACAAGAGTGTCCCGGTGCTAGAGGTTCACGCATGACAGGACCCAGAGGCACGTGTAGGTCTTAAAGGGCCAGGTTTTGAGGTCTTTCTTAAAATAACTTAGGTACATTAATTCAAGCAACATACGGTGGTCCAACACTCTGTGCCTTTTCAATTCTTTTAACCAAGTTTTGGGTAAGGTAGAAATTGAGCTTAGAACCCTAGACACTCACTTGTTTGACCTGAAGCTATGTTGCTGCTCTGTGGTAGTTTTTGAATGGTATTCCAATATTGATGTGGAAGAAGAAGGTCTGTATACCTCTTGACTGCCTGCGAGACTGTGGCCTAGATTTGCTTATCTGCACTTCTGGTAAATTTATGGACATATGTATGAGAGGTTTGCTTCATGCTTGAACCACACAACATGGTGCATGCACGATGCAAATCTCTAAGAAATGTTTATGAAGCCACGTGAAGCCACTTTGAGTGGCTCTGAATGGCTTCATAAATGTGGAGTAAGGCAACTCAGCACAAAACTCTGCGTTGCCTTGCTCTTCTCTTGGTGGGCGTTCCATGGGTGTTGTGATGGGTGTTCCCTCGCATTTCCAATGGATTTTGACGCATTTCCAGATTTACAAAGAGTATTTATTTCTCCTCGTTTTGCCTCTTTCTGTGTGTGCTACATTCTGCAGCACGCACAGAAAGGGGAAAAAAACCTCTCAGGACTGCTTTTGTGCAGGAAGTCGTCCCTTCCTGCAGAATAACAATCCTGTCTATAACACAGGCACACTCACACCATGGTGAAAGGGTGCCTGTGTTGGTGCTAGGTTGCCAAAACGTTGCCAGAGCAAGGGAAGAAGACAGGAATGCGCTGTGTTGGATAAACACGTGCATTGTTGCCCTGTCCCTGTGCCTTTTCTACTCTGCCCTGCTCCATTATTCTCATAATATGCCCGTAACCCCTTGGGCGCGGCCGCGATTCTGCATCTGTGCAGCGTTTTTTGAAGTGTGCGGGTTCATGACGGCCCCCAGCCGTCATCCGCACACGCCCACTGTGATGCATGACGGCTGGGGGCCGTCATCAGCATTGAAGGGGTTAATGTCTTAAAGGGCTCCATTCTGCATCACAAGAAGGTCGGTGATGTATCATAACCGCAGAAGAAACAATGGAGCCAGAACGAAATGAAAGTTTTTGTCTGATCACTAAGATGCCTCATCAAATAGATGTAGATGCACTTCCAGTTTTTTTTTTACAGAATGTAATCTATAGATGATGTTCCCTCAGGAGATGAGTCATGGGTCATGGTCAAACTGTGAAGTACTAGAGTGACTTTCACCTCTCATCTTCATTACTGGAAGCCCAGCAGAACTCATGGCTCACTGACAGGCCAGATGATATACGCTACATTTTGCCAAGTTCATTCCCCCCCCTTCTGAGTTTCAAAACTTCTAATGGGACTTTCAAAACGTTTGGCTCTCTCCCCTATTACAATATCCTGGCGCAAATTGTTTGGGTTGCGCCACTCACAGGCCGAGTGACCACGAACAGAAAATGCTGTTATTTCCCCATTCTGTTGTTCCAAAGCCATAAAATCGTGGAGTTTATGCGCAGATCGCAGCCTGTGCGTGTGTGGTATAAAATATGCATATGTGGCCTGTCTGGCGGCGCATATGACGGTAAACGATGTCATCTCTCTCCGGTCGCCTAGCAACCACAGAACATGGAAGGCCTATTTTTTTTTGTGTGTTGTAGGGTAAACACAGACAAATGTAATTCATTCAAGCAAGATGCTAGCAACGGGGATAAAATGACCATCTTTTATTCATTTCATATTACCTAAAGTGATTTTCGTTGGGCACACACCTCCATGAGGAATATTCCTTCAAGCATAATACTGTCAGTCAAGTACCTGATGGCACTGCGTGTTGCTCACAAAAAAAACGCTTTATGGCCACGTGAGGCTGATTATCATCGGATATAGGGCTCATGGATGCTGACACTACGGCAGCACCAGCTTTAGATAAACGCAAATGACGGGACTTTTATTATAGCCGAGTAATTAACTGATGTTTCAACAAAACTGGAATAAATTGACCCCTGAACTGAATTTATATATTTTTTTCTTCCCTCGGTGCAACCCTACGACTTCTTTTATCACCCGCTCAGATATGGTAAACTGTTTGCGCATATCACAGTTCAATGCGCGCCGTGGGAAGCAGGCATACAATCCTTAATTACCTCTCTTTGTTTACTATTTTGAAAGGAAACTTGGCTAAGTGCGCGCAGTTTAATCATATCAAAGACAGATTTAACACCCTACGCATTGATTTCTGAGTGTTGCGGCGATGGCTAATGAGTACAGAAGTAAACACTTGTGGTTTTCGACGGAATTGTGTCTCTCGCGGAACACACAAGCCTCGTTCAGCAGCTCAAAGTTAAACACTGCACGCATCTCTGACTTCTGAGAGCGCGAAGAGCTCGCTTTGAAATAGGGGTAAGCAGGGGAGCTTAATTTGAGCCGGTGGGGGCCACCAGCACTTATATTTCCTTAACACTGGTTCCAGAGCTCAAGAGACAGAAAAATACACATAGGGGCCGATTCTGACGATGCGGCTCTGAAGGCTCTGACGGATGGTCGGGGTCAGGCACGGACTGGCCGTTGCGGGCACCGGGCAATCCCCTGGTGCGCCGCAAGGGTGGGAGCCGGTTTTGGCCCCCTGGGGGCCGCTTGTAGCTGCAAAATCGGCCCTGTAACAAAATCGGCCAAAAACCGGCCCCGGCAAAGAGCTCGGCAGCATCCCCAATCCGCCGGCTGAGCACTTTGCCAGGGCCGGTTTTAGTTCCCAGTCTGGCCCTAGTCAAAGCCTTCCGAGCCGAATTGTTATGGGCTGGTCGGATGGGTTTCCGACCGCCTCATTTTGATGGAGGAGGTCTGAAAGGAATTCGACCAGTCATTCCGCTGGCTTCCGATGGGCTCAGACCTACATGGAAACCATGTTTGAAAGCTTCTTTGGGGGCCCCCAGCAGGGCTCCCTTGGGTGCACGGCCTCCAGTTGGAGGCCAAGGCCGTGCCTGCCCCCTGTTGATATCTGTATCTTATGGCAGGCACCTTGATGTGCCTGCCACGGGGAGCAGGGGGGCAGATATGAACTGCACCTCCCGGTTTACGGCCGGAATGCATGCTCCAATAGTAAAATGTAGGAACGGGACCGAACATTATTCAATCACATCCTAATGAGGCAGTCGGGACCGCCGACCGGGTGTCCGTGGGTCCTATGACTGATGCGGTATCAGGCAGAAGTGATTCCGCCCGACATCGTAATGAGGGCCATAGCGTAACGATGGAGGAAGAGAAAGATGGGAAAACCTTTACAAAGAGAGAAAGCAGGAACCTGCGAGAGTGATATGAGGGGCCAGAGAGTATCTCGAACTGGGTTAAAGAGGCATGCGGTGGACTGAAGGCTACTCAGACATTTAATAAGGCTGGCTGCTGGCATCTGAGCAGAGCTTTGGACACTGGCACTGATAATTTTACAAATTAAGCACTGGCTCAGCCTTGAGATGCTAACTAGCTAATCAAATAGCGCTTTGTTATCTGAGAAACAGAGCTATCCCACGTACCGTGTTAGGAAGCAAACTAGACCAGCAAAATGTTTCAATAACATCCTCATATAACACCAAGTAAAGCAAGAACAATCATTTTTGAGTGTGCACAGGGATTCAGAGGGAAGGGCGTGGACAATCAAAGAAACCAAGAACTTTTACTAATGTGTATACCATCTCCTTCCTCATTCCAGCCCATACTTTCATGAGGTCAAGGTGCCTTCTGAACTCCCTGCACTCTGCCTAAGCCTCTTTCTTTGTTTGTGTCCTCTGGCGGAAGCAACCACCCTCTTTAAACAATATCCTCGCCCTCTCACTTCCTGTTTTCCTTTTGGCGTCCACACTCTCTGGGCTCCTTACAGTTTCTGTTTTTTGGAAAGGTGCTGGGGTGCATTTTTCCTAATTATTATTTTGATATTCTCTGTGAATACACAACTTCATCTTTGTGAGGTGCACTGGCCTGTGCTGACATCATCTAAATTACCCCATCACAAGTCGTCCTCTTTCTCCTTGTAGGAAACTGAGTTTTGTTGCAGTGCCCCCTCCACTTTTTGCCTGGTATCTGGTGCAACTTTGGCTGAAAGTGTACTGGGTTCCTGCTAACCAGGTCCCCAGTAGCAGAGCTCTTTACAGTAACTGTATGATTGTTCCACAATTGCCCCCCTTTAGGATTCCTATAAGTCCCTAGTAATACCCCTGGTACCTAGGATCTTGTAACTAAAGAGGGTACCTAAGGGCTGCAGCACAAATGGTGCCACCTTAAGGAACCCTTCACCAAGCTCATGCAAACGGCCATTGCAGCCTGCATATCTCAGTGCAGAGACAACCAAAGAATCAACATGGCACACATCCCTATGTTGGGGCTGTGCAGCCTGATGGAACTGAAATGGGTTACTTTTTGGATTTGTTACGTTGCAGCGCAACGAGAAGAAGCACAAAGCAGGCATTGCACGCTGGTAAAATTTGAATGGTAAAAGAAAGTTCAAAACAAGGATTAAGAGGTGTGCATCTCAACCCATAAATTCATTGTATAAAAAACACTTCCCTATGTGCCATGCCTGCCAGCATCACAAGCAGGGGCGTAACACAGGCCCCTGCAGCCCCCGTGGTGCGGGGGCCCTTCACCCTTCAGGGGGCCCTGTCAGCACCGCACTTCTGCTGGGGAGCTCTAGATTGAGTTCGGAGGGGGCCCCTTCATGTACCCTGCAGGGGGGCCCCCTCAAGGTTCGTTACGCCACTGATCACAAGTGGTTTAGTGTGTCACCTATACGGCAGGTCTTACAGCCCTAACGCAGGGTGCACTATACCCATGTGCTGGCATATCTGCAGGAGTGGATATGTTTTGGTGATATCTAAGTTCACCCATGGATATTACAAGTGCACAGGGAAGCCATAATTAGTTCTTGGGCTGGACACTCATCATTACGAGTTCCCCAGCTACATGATGATTTCACTGTACCCCAAGGTATTAGGTACCAAACACCTCATCTTAATAAACCCACACTGATGCCAGTGCTGGATTTATTGCTAAATGCACCCTGAGGGCATCTTAGAGGTGCCTCCTGAAAAGCTGCTGACTACTAATGTGTTGACTGACACCAGCCAACCTCCATAGACAGGTTTCTGATCACCTGAGGTGAGAGCCTTTGCTCTCTGAGGTCAGGAACAAAGACTGCTCTGGGCGGTAACGCGCAGCAGGAACGCCGGATCACCGCCGGAGTCGCGCCAGAGTCCTGCCCGTCTGCGCCCGTCAGCGTCCCGGAGGCGGCGGAGCGGCGGGAGAGCCTGGCTTCACAGTGCTCCCTCTCTTCGGGGAGGTTGGTCTGCTATTCATCGAGGGAACTCCGTGCTATGCAAAAAGTTTCTTGCGCGTGCCGATCAGTTTTTCCAGGTCGTTTCAGGGGAAAACGGTTCTGTCCTGGGTGTGGTTGGTCACCTGGTTACGCCCCTGCCGCCTCACTGCGGAGAGGTGAGGATCGTGTGAAACATCTTTGCTTATTGCTCAACACGAGATCAGTAGGTAGGCATGCCCTGGAGATCTTTGATCTCCTTGTTAGGGAAAAACCTTTATGTCTTCTGCTGACTGAAACTTGGCTGGGGGAGATGTCCAACCCAGACATTTTGGCGGCTATTCTATCGGACTACAACATCTTTCGTCAAGATAGAGCCAAGGGAAGGGGAGGTGGGGTGGCGGTGGTAGTGAAGAAGATAGCCTCATGCTCGATCCTTCCCTTGGATACAATCGCAGGATCTGATTCCCTCGCCTTCACTATTAGGTTGACCCTGCAACAAGTCTTGAAAGGGCTGCTGGTATACAGACCTCCAGGACCAGTGGGTTCTTTTTTTGAGGACCTCCAGGTTGCCATCTCTGGACTGGCCTTGAGTGTGCGGCATTGCTTGCTGGCGGGAGACTTTAATTTTCATATGGATGTGGATGAGGACTCGGACTCGAGCAAATTGTTCGATATTACGGCTCCTCTTGGCCTTCTCCCTTTTCTTGTGGGCCCCACAAATGACAAGGGACATACCTTGGATCAGGTTTTTTCCTCGGTCCCTTTAGTGGATATTGAGCTCCTCCCGGTACTCTGGACCGACCACAGGATGGCCAGGTTCTCCGTACTGGGGAGTGAGCAATTACCCAGCAGTGCCCCTAGACAGCAGGGTTCTGTTGC
Source organism: Lissotriton vulgaris (assembly GCF_964263255.1). Classification (NCBI taxonomy): domain Eukaryota; kingdom Metazoa; phylum Chordata; class Amphibia; order Caudata; family Salamandridae; genus Lissotriton; species Lissotriton vulgaris. The sequence continues at coordinate 133,414,979 of NC_141693.1, forward strand.
GAGGGCACTGCACAGAGTGACTCCCGAGCTGCTAGCCCAGGCTTTTGTGGACCATCCGTGCCCCTTCTCAGGTGATTTAGAGCAGGACGTAGAGGCCATGCAGGTTTGGCTGCTGGAGAGGCTGAATGATCTAGCCCCCACAATGGCCCCTCGGGCCTCGGCAAAGCGGGTTTCTGCGCCGTGGATCACTGAGGCACTGCGTGCCACTCGTAGCCAGTGTAAGGTGGCTGAGAGGGCGTGGCGCCTTCAGTATGACGTGGAGGCCAAACTTGCTTACAGGACAGCGGTCAAAGCCTACCATCGCGACATTCTCCGTGAGAAAAAGGACTATCTTGCCAGGAGGATAGAGGCTGCCTCTAATTCATGTAAAGAGATCTTCACCGTGGTGAGGGAGTTTACGTCCCCCAGATCCAACTTGCCTCAAATAGCGTCACCTGAGTCTTGGGTCTGTGATCTTGCCAAGTTCTTCACAGACAAAATTAAATTGATCCAGGACTCCTTTATAGAGAGGTCCGCTGAAGTGTTTTCCAGCATGGTGGCTGGATTAGTTCCATCGACCACTCGGGATGCTGTTCTGGTGGAGTTTCCCTCTGTCTCCACCGATGCTTCCCTTGCACTTCTGACCAATCTTAAATCGGGCTCGCTATTAGACCCTTGCCCGGCCAAATTTCTGGCCAGGATGGCGGCTGTGGTTAATCCATTGGTCAACCCTCTCTTGAACTTGTCTTTGAGTGAGGGGAGGGTCCCGCGGTCCTGGAAAAGGGCAATGGTGATTCCCCTCCTCAAGAAGCCTGGGTTAGACGCAGAGGTGTTGGCCAACTACAGGCCGATCTCCCTTCTCCCCGCGTTGGCTAAAATCACGGAGAAGCATGTGCTTGGCATTCTGTCTAGTTTACTAGAATCGAATGACCTTCTGCACCCTTCGCAATCCGGTTTCCGTCCTAATTTAAGCACGGAGACGGCACTCCTGGAGGTGTCAGAGGTTATTAGGGAGACACTGGATGCAGGAGGCAAAGCCATGCTCGTCATGCTTGATCTGTCGGCAGCCTTTGACACCGTTCCCCACGAGGCGCTTCTCGCAAGACATCGGTCTGAGGGGGACGGTGTTCAACTGGTTTACATCTTTTCTTGAGGGCCGCCGACAAACGGTCTGGGCCTCCCCAAGGTCCGCTGAGATGCCGCCTTTGGGAGTCGGAGTTCCGCAGGGTTCTGTGTTGAGCCCAAATCTTTTTAACATCTTTATGACCCCTCTGGCGGCACTGGTGGAGTCCTTTGGGGCCCAGATTGTGTCCTACGCTGATGACACTCAATTACTCTTCCCGTGTAGGAAAGATCAGGCTTTTGATGGAGACAGCATTCGGGGCTGCTTGGGGATGGTCTTCAACTGGTTTCAGCGGAACAGCCTCAAAGCTAATTGCAGCAAGTCAGAGGTGCTGTTCTTTGGCTGTGCCTCGGACCCTGACTGGCGGGCCTGGTGGCCAATGGATATGTGTCCCCCTGCTCAGGCATCCCAGGTGGCTAAAAACCTGGGAGTTAAGATTGGTAATAATCTGACGCTGAGATCACATATTCTTGGTTTGACGGGCACGTGCTTTGGCATTCTGAAGATGCTCTGGAAGTTCCTACCTTTGCTCACAGAGGAGCATAGAAAGATTACTGTGCAAGCCTTAATTGGCTACAGACTGGACTATGCCAACGTCCTTTATTTAGGTCTTCCGGACTATCTTGTTCAGCGGCTGCAGGTTGTGCAGAACTCTGCGGCCCGCCCCATTTTCGGCCTCCATAAGCGAGCGAGAGCATCCGGGTTGGTGCAGTCGCTTCACTGGCTGCCCATCCGGAAGCGGATTATGTTTAAAGCGTTGACCCTGGCTCACAAAGCGCTTTTTGGCTCGGGAGCAAGGTACTTACAGCGCAGGCTCGTCTTTTATCGCCCGGTGCGATCTCTGCGGTCAGAATCTCTGTTTTTGGCCGTGGTCCCCCGAGTGAGGAAGGCCCGTACCAGGGGTCGCTCCTTTGGGTTAAGGGCCCCTCAGTTGTGGAACTCCTTGCCTCTGGCCTTGCGGCGCATACCTAATCTGCTCCTGTTTAGGAAGAGCCTTAAGACCTGGCTTTTTAACCTTTAGGATGTCTTTCTTTCTTTTCCTTGTTTGTCTCTGTTTTATGGTGTTATGTTTTTACGCTGAGCTGCCTAAATAAAGCGCCGGGACACTCTTACTGAGTAGTCGTGCGCTATAGAAATAAAATTATAACATAACATAACATAACATAACTTTGGACTTTGGCGCAAAACCCTGCTATCATCATCCCTCTCTTGACAATCGCAATAGAGTGAATTGTCATGGGACCTGGAGAACCACCAACGCCTTGGGTAGCCTGCCACCACTTTGAATATCACTGGCAGGCTCCCTTGGAGTAGAGGAGCTACTCCCCTGCAGTCTGTAGGCACTGACTAGCAGAGGCCGGTCCACTCTCTTGCAGTGCCCTGGTCTGACCGATGCCACCGACAACAAGGAGAAGGAACTCATGCTCTGGAAGGTCAGATATGTCTCCCCACCAAGTGTGAAGGCAACAGGACAAACCATAGCCGTGCAGAACCAACCTCCGGGGTACCTGACACCCTGCACCAAACACCAACAGTGAGAGTCCAGTTCGGAATTTTACTGCACCAAGGCCAAGCAACCATTGAGAGATGTCAGCATTAATGAGACCCACTTTGAGAGTGGCCCAGCTGCTTTGAATTTGCCCCTACCAGCTGGTTGTCCCTTCACCGTAGTGCACCAGCTACCCTCTTCACCAGCACCTTGCTCCCAGTAGGACCCAGGAGATTCCTGATGAACAGCTGATACTACTTTGGACCTTGGCCCCTTACATCTCCGAACCCTAAACCTGAACCCCTGAAACCGACTGTACCTACCTTTATGCGTCTTTGACTTTTCCTCCCATATGATTGTATTATGCGTAAAAGCACACAGGTTTGAACGTTTTACTTACCTGTGAATATTGCTATCGAAAACAGTACTTCCTTTTGAGCAAAGTTCCTGGTTTTGAAAATTATATAAAAAGAAGTGTTATTTTTTCTAATTTAGTCTTGGATTTTATTCTTTCAGTGTGTGTGTCCTTTATTGCCTCTGTGAGTACAACAAATGCTTAGCACTACCCTCTGCTAAGCCTAAATGCTCATGCACACTACCATAAAAGAGAGCATTAGTATTATCTACTTTTGCCTCTGTTAACCAGTTGGGGACCCACTGGACTCTCTGCACAACGTACTTCACTTTAGTACACTAAATAGAGTGCCAGCTATCTACACCCCTCATCATTACATATTGAGACAGCCCTGCCCCTAAACAGGCACCTAGCACACTAGTCTTTTTCTTTGCCTGCGATCGTCATTTTCTTGTTTTCTTCATGTCATATGAGAAAAGGTAAGAAAAAGCTTTGAGTAATACCTTTGTTTTTATCTTTAAAATTGTACATCACTCTTCCACTGGGAGAATTGTGTGAAGTCCTGCTTTACCTGCAGCCCGTCCCCATTCATGTGTGAGATTTGGAGTGGAGAGACAGTTTTAGCACGCCGCGGGCAGGCCAATCAGGAGCAGAGGTAGCGGTTGTCCTGGACCAAGCAGAGTGTCCACCAGTGAGTGTCATGTTAGATTTTTCAGTCACCAAGTCTTGTTCTTCATTGGGACTTCATTGCTGAGCAACCAGTATAAATAGGAAGTTGTTGCTCTTAGCACAGCTTACTTCCTGAAAAGTGGATACCACATTTTCATTGGGCAAAATCTCAAAGAAGCTATATAATATTGAACACCTAGAGGCTGAGGATATCCTCCAAATAACTAAGTCGGACCTTCAACAGCTTATAAAACAGGGTTTTGAAGACACTTTCAATGATCCCCAGGCTGAAAGGGAAAGATTAGGGCTTAAGGAGGATCAAGACCTCTCAGGAAGGAGAAAATACATTCAAGGCATGACTTTCTGAGAAATGCTGGTCCATATACAGTATGTGTTGGGATATGAACAGAAGACCTAGAATGAGGATAGGTTTTATGCACAATATTGTGGCTCCACTGTTACTGAACATCTGCTCCTTGGTGTCATTAAGGGCATCATATGTAAGGAATGGAAATGTGTGCATAAGCAGAACATTCCATGTTTCTTAACTAAAAGATATTAAGTTGAAAAATGTGATTATAATTATCCTAAGACTCCACAAGTAAATACGGTCCTGTTGTCCTTGGATTCTCCTTCATTTCTTTCGTTGGAGTAGTCCAAGTTACGAGAGCAGAGGGCAGGATATTCGAACGTGCCCTGAAAACATCTTATGCAGCCTCTAATTTCGACACAAGATCCACTACATGTGCTGTATATGCCACTCAGGATCTGTTATAGGACTTTCAAAAATGTATATGTTGTATTCAGGAGATTGGTGACCCTACTTCCATCCTGGCCCAAATAGAGGTGTTGTCACAACTCTTATCAAATATGAATGACATTTGATAACTTATGGGCTTCTGCATCATCGGCATTAGCAAAGGACATGAAGTTTCCTTGTCTTGTATTCTCTGTTCCTGTTCTGACTGAATATTCATGCCCTGTTCTAGTTAGTATGCAGATTTCCAGTACTCACAGTTCTGTGCATTATAGCCCTGTCCACAAGTCTTATTCCAGTTCAGCTTTTCCACGAGCCCAGTCCCTGTTTCTCTGTACCTTCCACTGATCCCCTTTGTCTTCTTGTATGATATATTAAATTTCATGGCATCTAAGGGTTCCAGTTAGCCTCCAGGACTTGGGCATTTGGTACACAGAATCCTCCAGTGCTCTATTTCCATGGGAGCTGCTGGGTGCCTCCATCAACTCTGTGAGATTCATCTGTTTCTTGCCTTCTTTTAAAATCTATTCCACCCGATCAAGAGATCTCTTCTGAGGATCAGACAATCGATATCCTTTACACTTACTGTGGTCTGTATTTGTGTTATATACATAGTTGCCCTTAAAGATTTCTCAATTCCCTGTTCAGTGCCTGGTCTAACTTGGTTCAGTCCTCAGGTTCTGTCCTGACTTCTGCCCATCCTTCAGGTACTCTCTTGTTCTGAGGAAATTGCTTGCACCTGTAGTCAGCAGTCACTCCTGTTATCTTGCCTTGTCCTGAATTCTGTACCTGCCTGATTGTACCAAACTTCCTAGATCTCTGACAGCCATGAGTGCAGTAGTCCCATGGTCCCAATTTAATTTAAAGTCTTTAGTGCAGGGGCGCTAGAGGGCGCGCTTGCGGAATGGCTGCCTAGACCTGCAGCTCCCGCTCCTTGGATATTGATCCTACATTGATCTGCTGCCACGGGGTGCCGTGTTACCCCCAGAAACCCGGTCCCTGCATCACGAGAGTGCTCCCTGCACTCGGTCGAAGTTTGGAGCGGCTGCGAGGCTCGGAGCCGGAGATACGAGCTCCCGAAGATTGCCCGACACCTGCCCTGGAGCACACTGGGGAGAGAACCCGGCCACTGCAGCTACGCGACTCCGGGGCCCGCCACGAGGCAACCAGGCCGCACAATCACCTTGCCTGCCTCACCCCTCCGAGCCGGAACACTGTGCAGGCCGAGAGGGGAAGCGGCGCCTATCATCCTATGCTTGGATTCCTCCCGAGCGCAGCTTTGCCGACACGGCGCGCGACCTGCCTCCAACGAGACGTCTGCTGCCTTGCCGGCGGCCGTGCCTGTCCCCGGAGTCGCGGCGGACCCGGAGCTGCGTGACGCTGCCTGCCGGACCCGACCGCCGGCTTCAGCGGTAAGGAAACGGGGCTGCTGAGATTGAGTGGAGTCCCCTCCCCACTGGCGGCGCTCCTTGCCCAAGGGGCGCCACGGATCCTCTGGACATTGGCAGCGTGGATGACTGCAATCGAGAGGCCTGACTGCCCTTCCCCCAAGGGGCTACCTGGTGGGCTACATTGCGCATTATAACGGCTGGTGCGGCGCACCCCCTGAAGTTGGCCCGGAGGCTTGGCACAAAGACTGGTGCCTCGACGCCAACGTTGTCTGACTGGTACCTTGGGCTGCTGCTGGGTGCGCGGCGGGCGACTGCTGCCATAGGACAATTGCTGGCCGCGTGGCGCTACCTGTGTCACTGCGCGCTCTATGTGTCGCTGCTGAGCTCCAGCCTTGAGTCACCCCTGGTGTGCAGCCGGTTGCTGATCGCCCGCTTGGCTACTGCTACCTTTGCTATCCTATCTGGACCCTCACTTGCTTGGAGGTACCGCCATGGGGCGTCCCGACGCTCGTCAGCCCAAACTGAGCTTTGATAGCACTCGCCCGGGTCCCAGTGAGCCACCCCCGCAGCCTGCCCCGCCTGATGCCCCTGCTGCGGATATTGCAAACCTGCTACAGGAAATGCGGCAGGGATTCGCTACCGTGGTGGAGAAGGTGGATGGAGTCACGGCCCGGCTGGACGCCTTGGTCCATAAAGTGGATTGCCACGAGGAACGCCTTACAACTGCGGAGCAAAGGATCTCCGACAACACCGACGCCGCCGCGACCCACAGTTAGCGAGAATGGATAACCTCCTCCGCATAATTGCGGCAAAGAATGAGGACTTAGAAGCGCGAAGCCGCCGCAATAACATTCGCATTACCAATGTGCCGGAATCCACTGCCACAGGCAGAATGGAACTCTATGTGGAGAAATTGCTCAAGGGCTCTATCGGGGAGGACGCCTTCTCCTCCCAGTTCATAGTGGAGAGGGCTCACCGATCACTGGCGCCTATGCCCCAGCCTGGCCTGCCACGAGACCCATAATCGCTCGACTTCTGAATTACCGGGACCGCGACGCGGCCCTTCGAGCAGCCCGGACACAGAGATCGCTGAGGTATGAAGGCATCACCTTTTCCATCTATCCTGATTTTACACCAATGGTTCAGGATGAGAGGCGCAAATTCCTTCCAATAAAAAAGAAACTGCGGGAAGCCCAGATAGACTATGCACTTTTATATCCGGCAAAGCTGAGGGTTACTCACCAGGGCAAACAACGCTTCTTCACCAACCCGCAGAAAGCCGAGGATTACTTTAAATCCATCCGGAGAGCACGCAGAGACGACCAGGCACCTGAGGACGACCTAGAGATCGATGACCTGCCTCCTGAACGCCAAGAGGATTAATTGCCTTCATGACCTTCGACCTATGGCAAAAATGTACTTATTTACTGGTCGGCGCTGACTCACCATTTGGTGGATAGGCAGAATCACGAGGATCGGACTTACTGGACATCGCACCCCCCGTGGTAACGTATACCAAGGACCGCTTTCTCGGCCCTAGCCTCCACCAAGGGCGGTACAGACTGGAGCTATGGGCCGGATAGTGGCAGCGCGCACCTTTAGATGATCCCTAGTTGGGTATTCCCCGCTGATCTATTGTATGATTGGCTATTTGCCACTCTGAAGTTGGGGGGGAGGGGGATGAGGGGGGGAAGTTCTTGGGGATTTCATGGCTGCTGGCATGTTTGGGATGCTGGGGTGGGTGGGGGGGATCGGACTTCATGAGGTTACTATTGCATGGACTGTGTATGCATATACTGATGTGGTGTGGAGCTTGGCGCTACTGGTGCGGGTGTGATTCCATGCTTTGGCCCACTTGGGCGCCTTATTCTTTAATGTCAATGTGCTTATGGCTGCGGTGAACTCGACTGCGCGATTAACATGTCTTTCATGGAATGTTCGGGGGTTGAACAATGCTCGGAAATGCAGGAATGTTATCGCCTACTTGAATAGACATCATGTACAAGTAGCTCTACTACAAGAGACACACTTGCCCGTGCGCAGGGACGCCCCGTTTGGACTGAAATGGGCGGGTACCCGCGCTTTTTCCTCCTATTCGTCTTATGCCAGAGGTGTGGCGATTCTTGTCGCCCGAGGTGTACCTTTCTTACACATGGGAGAGGTGGCGGACAAGGAGGGGAGATATGTTTTGTTGTGGGGGAGAGTGGGACATGACACCTATCTATTTGTCTCAATGTACGCACCGAATATTGACTCACCTGTTTTTTTTTCCACACTGTGGGGCAAGATTGTTTCCATCGGGGCAAGACATGTCATTTGGGGAGGTGATTTTAATCTGGCCTTGGTGCCCTCACTAGATAGGGCAGATGGTGTTAATTCTTACAAGCCCCGAGCTAGGGAGGTTTTGGAGGGAGTGATGGAGGAGGGTGGACTATTCGACGCCTGGCGACAGATACATCCCCACGGGCGGGAGGGCACGCACTTTACACATCACACCGGGACCTGGGCGCGCTTGGATTATTTTTTGGTAACCCGGGACGTCACTGGGGAGCTGTTAGAGGTCGACCATCTGCCTAGGACCTATTCGGATCACAGCCCTGTTAGACTACAGTTCCGGGCTCCTGGGTGGGATAGTCCAAGACCGCAGTGGAGGCTGAGCCCCGATACGCTCCTTGATGAGCTTTTTCGCACGGAGTTGGGTGAGGAGATCAGGGACTTCTTCCCTAGAAACAAGGGCTCAGTGGAGTCAGTGGAACACATATGGGAGGCTTTCAAAGTCACTATTCGGGGCTTCTGCATTTCTAAGAGCCATGGGGTCCTGCGGGATATTCTGCGTACCATTACCACATTGGAAAGTGAGTTGCGTGCACTAGAGCTCCGAATGGTGGTGAGCGATGACCCACACCTGCGGGTGACCTTTAGGGACACACTATCCAAGTATGAGGAGGAGGCTGCCAGGGAGGCGAAATACCGGGGCAAACACTGGGTGGCCCGGAAATACTGCGAGGGGGATAGGCCTGGCAAGGTGCTAGCCTCACTCACGCGCGCGCCACGTGAACACAACACCATACTAGAACTTACTGATGAGACTGGCACTGTCACTAGAGAGTCGGATGGGATACTGACTGCATTCACGACGCACTACTCTACACTATACACCTCCAAGGCAGAAGCGGATGCTCCATACGCTGACTATATGAACGACGTGGCGCTATGCTGGCTCAGTGATGGTGATAGGGAGTTCCGGGCGGCGCCTTTTGAACTCGAGGAAGTTCGCGAGGCCATTATGTCCCTACAGAATGGGAAGGCCCCAGGGCTCGATGGCATCCCAGCCGAATTCTACAAAGCTTATATTGATATTATGGCACCCGTGCTTAACGAAGTCTTCACTGAATCGTTAGCTGACGGTAGGCTACCTCGATCTATGCGCGAAGTGGTTATCACCTCCCTTCTGAAACCTGGCAAGGCCCCTACTTCCTGTGACTCTTACCGTCCACTCTCCCTTCTAAATTGTGATGTGAAGATCCTTGCTAAGGTTCTCGCCACGAGACTCTCACTGCTAATGACTAGAATCGTCCTGCCCGACCAATCTGGTTTCGTGGCTGGCAGATCCACTTCCCATAATCTACGCACCCTGTTTTCTCTGCTACGCTCTGTCCACCCTGATGTCCCAGTGGCGGCTGTGTTCCTTGACGCCACCAAGGCGTTCGACTCCGTCGAGTGGCCCTACCTCTTCTCGGTTCTGGGACGCATGGGGTCCCCTAAGCTGTTCTTGGCCTGGGTGCGCCTCCTCTACACGGACCCCACGGCGAAAGTACTGATCAATGGGAAGCTATCGTCACCTATCAGTCTTACAAGAGGCACTCGCCAGGGGTGCCCGCTCTCACCCCTATTGTTTGCGATTGCGGTCAAACCACTAGCGTGCCGCCTCCGCCAATTACACCGAGAGGGAGCGATTCAATGCTTGCAGCGGCAAATCGATGTGTCCCTCTATGCGGATGACATCACACTATATGTCAAGTACCCGGAGCTACACCATAACCCCCTACTCCGTGAATTCGTCCTGTTCGGTGGACTATCAGGTGTTCATATTAACTGGACCAAATCACAATTTTTTCCCCTTACTGATGCGGTGAGTGTTTTCCCATTAGATTATCCGTTGGTGTGGTGCCAAGATGATCTTCGCTATTTGGGGATCCGCGTCGCACGGGACAAAGATGAGACGCTTCGCTCCAATTATGGAGTGGCTATAACCAAACTGGCCGCTTCTGTCGACAGGTGGATCACGATGCCACTCTCCATGGCTGGCAGAGCCTCCCTTATAAAAATGGTGATATTGCCCCGCTTTCTGTACTTTTTCCTAAATATTCCCTATTACCCAGGGGCTTTCTTCTTCAGGACACTTCGCGCCGAACTGCGCAGACTATTTTGGGGTGGCAAATCTCCCCGGCTAAAGTGGTCCACGTTGACCCTTCCCTACGACAAGGTGGCTTCGACATCCCAGATTTCGAGGCGTACTACCTGTGCGCACAAGCGCATTTTGCCTACCACTGGATGGCTCCTACCCCCTTCATGCCTCACATAGCAGTGGAGGATTGGATAGCACACCCACTTCCGTTGAACGGTCTGATGCATTGTCCCGAGACTTCCATCTCTACAGCGAATACCTCGATCTCCTGCACCCTGGACGCGTGGCGGCGAATCGCCCGGCGACTCCTCTGCGCGATGCCCTACTCTCCTAAGCTTCCTCTGGCCTATCACCCAAAACTTGCCTTGCTGTCGGAAATTGGGTTTCGCCAACTCTGTAACAAACTTCACATCTCCTTTTGGGGTGACCTGTTCCACAACGGACTTTTCAAAACAGCGGATCTCTGCTTCCAATCGCATGCCCACACGCCCCTTGAGCTGTTTTACTATATTCGATTGCGCGCGGGGATGCGAGACATCCTTCCGGATTACCCTGCTGAACCTGTGACCTTGCCTCCGCTACACCATCTCCTAGAATCTCAAGATGGGGCCCATTTGGTCTCTGGGCTCTACCGCCAATGTCGAGGAGCTGCCCCCCTATCGGTCTCTGCTGCCAGACTGCGCTGGTCAGCGGAACTTGACAGAGAGGTCTCGGACGACCAATGGCAATACTGCTGCACATTGACTTCCCGTATCTCTGCCAGCTGCAGGTTGAAAATAATACATTATAAATACCTGCAGAGGGTCTACTACACACCGGCCCGGAAATACAGATTCGGGCTGGCCGATAGTGACCGCTGTGAACGATGCCGCGCAGAACACGCTGACTTTCTCCACTTAGCATGGTCCTGCCCCCAGATTGCTGACTACTGGCGACAAGTAATCGAGGCTGTTGTGCAGATGGTGGAAGAGGAGATTCCCGCGGACCCTTTGGTGGCCATCCTTGGATACACAAAGCACATATCCAAGGAAAGCAGAAAATTCGTCGATATAGCATTCCTCCTAGCCAAGCGACGTGTCGCCTGCCGCTGGAGCAGAGGCAGAGCGCCCAAGTTCAAAGATTGGCTAACTGACCTAACATATTGCCAGGATCAGCACAACACCTTTTCTGAATTATTGCCTCTCACGAGTAGACCTAGGAATGTTTGGGACCCACTGGTACACTACCTGCTCAAACGCTCGGAAGATGACACAACGTCGGGCGATGAGCTCACTGCTTCCCAATCCCATTAGCACTGTTGATCACCTTATTGCTACCTGGCTACACACGACACACGCTGTTTTCCTCCACCTGTGGGACCCCTATGCCCCTGCAGTCTCCTCATGGAATGTGTGACACTAGCCTCCACGGTACAGCCCCCCTCGCCTCCCCCTCCTGCGACCGTCCTCCCCTTCCGACGAGCCACTGGATGTCCCCCCCCCCTCTGGAGGGTGCTGTCCTGCATACCACTGGCAGCTCTGCACTGTTGCCCCACGGACTACCAATGCCTTAGGTCCTTGAACTCGGGACATTCACCGCCCCACGCACTAGCGCCTGGCAGAACCACCACACTACACCACTACCGTACATTGTAATCGCACTGTAATGCACCACCGCACACACGTAACCTCGTTGAGAAGTTGGGGTTTTCTCTTTTTCTTTTCCTTGTTCTACTCGTTACAAAAATTAGGAGTGAGATTCTCTTCTTGCTCACACAAAACCTGTTCGACTGCAGTACATCCTTCCTTGGCCTGCCCCGCCGGACAGCGCTGTACAAAGCTTTCTCCCTGTGATGTGCCGCCGGGCCCCCGGGATGCCGGCTCCAAGGCTGTGTATTGTTGCTCCACTATTGCTGCCGGCCTCCGGGTTGTAGGCACCTCAAGCTGTGTATCCTTATGTGCTCTTATCAATAAAGCAGTTTGAACACCAAAAAAAAAAAAAAAAAAAAAAGTCTTTAGTGAACCATGTCTTGAGTCACTGGCATCCGGCTTCAAACAACTAAGAGGCCCAAATTCAGTCCAAAACCTGAGCTGGTGGCTGCCCAGAGTCAACCTAGAAAAGGGAATCCGGTTTAATATCCCTTCTCCTCTCCAGTTAACAATAGTTTCCAGTGTTTGAGGGTAGGGCGCAACCATGAGGGATTTTGATTACAAGTGGCAGTGGACCAAAAAGTACAGCCTGTGTCTTTCCAAGTGGAGAGAACTAGCTGCAATGTGGAAAGCGATTCAGTTTTTCCACCTTCAGTTACAAAGGGAAGAGCTTAGTGGTCCATGTAGACTATCATGTAGCACAATTCTACTTGCATCACCAGGGTGGAACAAGAAGCACTTATTTGAAACTTGTTAACAGTGAGAAACACATCTGTTGTCACTGAGAGCAGTGTTTATACAGAGGGTACTTGAATTTTCGAGCAGATAGCTTGAAAGCAATCTTCCCTCGTCGATGTTCTTCCATCTAGCCCTTTCTAAATTCGAATAGATTTGTCAACTCTTCGGAACTCGATGAATAGACATGTTTGCATCTCCACACAATGCAATGCTAACAATCTTTTGCAGAGAGATCAACTGCCCAGAAGCACGGGCAATATATGACTTGTTGATTCCCTGTTTCTCAGGGTCTCCTATACACTTTACCGCGTATTCCCCTCCTTCACAGGCACTTCGAAGGTTAGGGGTAAGAGAGTATCTGTGATTATGGTAGCACCTTTTTGGTCAAGACGTTCTTGGTTTTCTCTGTTGATGAGTCTTTCCAGAAGTTTTTCAAGTGTCCCCTTCATTTCCCTATATTGTATCTAAGTTAGATACAGCATCTCAAGCTAATGACCTGGTGCTTGAGACTGGGTTTAGAGAGGTTAGGGTGCTCAGAACAAGTGGATATTGATATTCAGTTGTCAAGGAAAAAATCCACTAGTTTCTCAAAGGAAGTCTTTTTTTAAATGGTGAACGAGCAAAAGTCTGGATCTAGTAGTAGGGGATCAATTTCAATTTCTCAAGCTTTTAAGGGAAGGATTCCTTAAAGATGTTGATCCTTCGACTCTGGCGGCACAGTGGGTGACTATTAATGCATTCGGAAGTGTAAGTAGCAACCTAGCTAATTTATGTACTAGTTTGAGTTTACTAAAGAGGTTTCATGTAAGAAAAATTACCACAACAGTTTTAGTTCCATCTTGGAATTAACATACTTTTCTGAGAGTGCTGCAAAGGGACCCCTTTGAGCCACTGGAGACTACAGAATTGATTTTGTTTCTGCGAAAACAGCTTTATTGAATAGCACTACCACCTGCCAGTAGATGGTGGGAAATGGGGGCACTGGTGGTTTCATATCCCTATTTGAAAATCTTACCAGACTAGGGGATTCTTAAACCAGATCCCAAACGTATTACTAACATTAACTAAAAAATTCCATCTATAGCAGGGAATAATATTTCCAGTTCTCCAGGCAGACGAACACCAGCAAATTGCTTCTATCTTAGATATTAGGAATTTAAGTTTTAAAATTCATTGTTTATTTCTTTTGGGAATGTAAATAAAGGGAAGAAAGATTCCTCTTCTACCTTAAATAGATGAGTGCACCAGACAAATTCCCAAGCTTACAAATTGTTAGGGGAGGGTCCTTCATCCCAGATTCAAGGCTGTTCAACTAGGTCAGTCTCAGAATCAAGGGCAGAGATTGGTGGGGTCTCCATACAGAATATATGTAGAGCCTCCACTTCAGAATCCCATCATGCATTTGGCATTCACTTAAGCTTGATATAATGGATTCAGTATGTAATAATGAAAATTTGCCTATCTGTAATACAGGTAAGTTTCAGTTCTATTAAGGACGGAGAGGCAAGAATTATGCCTTCTTCCTTAGCTGTATGATGTCAGCAGCCATTTAAACCACAACAAAAAAGACTTTCCCCATGAACAGCAGGGAAATAGGCAAAATTCAAAGGTCATAAATCCTCCCTCTCTTCTCGCAGTCCGGTCCGAACTTGGCCCCTCTTCTCTGTTCATTCCTCCTCTTTCTGCGCACGAACAACTCTGAAACAAACTTCAGGCATCTTGTTTGGGACCATCATTTCCTGCTAAAAAACAGGCAGTGCTAGATACCATACTCACCATGGATGGATCATAAGTACAACCACTGAAGAGACACAAACTGCTACGCAATGCTAAACCATGGACACAATCTTAAAATGAAATGTATTTCTCATTTAACCGTTAAACCAAGTTACTTACACCAGAATGGAGAGGGTCTGCGTCCGTGATGATCGTTCGGTGGGATAATCCTCGCCTCCGTGTCCTCAGTACAATTGAAACTTACCTGTACAACAGCTAGGCACATTTTCATTCTATGTCACGACCGAAGGCTCAGATTATGCTAATTCAAAGCTTGTCCACTACCAGCTGTGCCACTTCCAGCATCGGCTTAAAATAAAACCTCTTAAAGGTAGAATCGGTGGACCAGTCGGCAGCACGTATCAGATCTTCAAAATGCGCTCAGAGCGAAAATGGCTTTGAGGCCATCGCCCCTCTGGCCGAGTGGGCAATATACACTTTCACAGCAATACTCACTTCTTGCATTACCCAGCAAACACATCAAACTATGGTTGGAGAAGAAACCGCCTTGTACGGTTTTCGTAATGCAATTAGCAGCCGTCTTCGCCCGGAGGGCGGACCTCCTCAGTCAAAGCCTCGTATGCTCTGAGGCACTGTACCACACACAGCATGGGGATTCCAGAAATGCCGGGTATGAGAAAGCCCTAGTATTGCACTTCGTCCTTTTACTGACTGTAAACGAAACCCCATCCAGGGAGAAAACTCTGCCCGAGATGGCCGGGGCTCTCACATCTGATACGCATCTGCAAGAAACCAAACACAATAGCATCGCCATCTTGGCCGAAATCTCTCTGCATGATAAAAACCTATTCGGCTGCCTGGATAGGAAAAGATTCAACACCAGACTAACATCCCACAGCGCAGCATAGCGTGGTTCCGGCAGATGGGAAAGAGAAATTCCCTAAAGAAGCCTGCAGACAAATGGATGCTTCCCAACCTGAGTCCTGTTAATGGGGGCATGGCGTGCAGAAATTGCTGATCAGAATTTATTGATAGAGTGTTAAGCCAATCCTTCCTCTTCAAGACCCGCCAAGAAATTAAGGATGTCCACAGGATAAGCATGAGCGAATTTTGCGGATCTCGCGTTCGCGAATTTTGCGGATTTGCGGATTCGCAATCCGCAAAATCCGCGAATTCTCGCGAATTTGCGGATTTTTTTTTTTGTGTTTGCGCGGGTTTCTGCCAGTTCGCGAGGGTTTTGTACAATGTCGCAAATTGCGAACTTACCTGTCGGGTCGCAAGTTTCGCGAACTTGTTGTTTCTACGTGTCCAGCCTGTTTGGGACACTCTTCTTCATCACTGCCACTCTCTGTCACCACTGCCACTCTCTGACTACTCATGCCACCCTCTGGCCCACCCATGCCACCCTCTGTTTCATCACCACACCCTCTGGTTGTCCAGTGTACATTATTTTCGGCAAAGCAAAGCACACCTTCCCT
This sequence comes from Lissotriton vulgaris, assembly GCF_964263255.1. Classification (NCBI taxonomy): domain Eukaryota; kingdom Metazoa; phylum Chordata; class Amphibia; order Caudata; family Salamandridae; genus Lissotriton; species Lissotriton vulgaris. The sequence goes on from NC_141693.1 coordinate 133,430,731, forward strand.
GCCTCAAGTGACCTGAATTAATTTGGGGCTGATTAATGTGTCACAGAATATTTTTTTAGCTGGCACCTGCTTCCTTAGTGCGCCCTGATTAGTGATCTTTTGCACTTGCTAAGTGCTTTCATTGTTGCAAAATTAGTTACAACACCTGCCCTGCCCCAACTGACAATAATGAATTAGGGGCTGATTAATGGATTTTAACTTCCAGCCTGGCTCCTGCTTGTCTCCCTTAGCTGTAATTCAGGACCTTTGTGGCATATGTGTAACTATTCTGAGGTTCAGAGCAGGGTCACATAATAGTTGCAACTGGCAACTGAACTCTGGAGGGGCCCCTCAGGAAGCACTACAGGAAATGGCTACTAATGATGAGCCTGAACTTTTGAACCTGGTAAGTAGTTACTTTCAGTTTTGCTAAGATCGTATTTCTGCAATTTTGCACTTATTCGCGGGGCGCGAACTCACGCGAACTCACGCGAACAGTGCGAGCAGTGCGAGCAAAATCCGCTGCTCGCGGATTTGCGGATTTTGCGGGAGATTCGCGAATCTCGCGGATTGCGGATTTCCCGAAAATCCGCAAAATCCGCGAGCGGAACGGATTTTCCGCCCATGCCTACCACAGGATCAACACTCCCTAGCCCACACCAATGGCGCCACCTGTTCCAGGCAGATCAGTACCTCTTGGTCGTGCTGCGAACCCATGCTCTGGATAGTAACGACACAGGGTGTCCCAAAAGGCCTAGGAGAGACCAACATTGCCTGAAATCCACCAGGCCATCATCCACCACATCCTTTCTACCCCCAGACTGTAATGATCGAGATCTGGATTCAGCAGAATGTGGGGAAAGTGGGGGGGGGTCGGATTGGAAAATTCCAAGAAAGTTCCAGATGGACGGGAAACCATACTTGAGATATATAAACAGGTGTAATTAACACAATCTTCGCTTATTGGCAATGTACTTGTGCAGACACCCGTGTGATCATCGAGAAAGGAGGAAATGCTTAGCCTCATTCCTGACTACAGTCCTGGAGGAATGCACCTGTCGCCTCCACTGGAACATATGGCCTCCAACTGAAAAATCTCGGCAACTAATGATCCCGATGTGACGCAAACAGATCAACCGAGAAGGCACCCTACCTCTCCGACAACTAGGAAAATACATGTGGGTCCAGTTTCCAAACACTGGAATCTATTAGTTTGCGAGAGTGCCAGTCTGCCACCTAGTTCGCCCGACCCAGGAAGTATTCCACTGTGACGGAGACCTAGTTCTCTAGGTAAAAGCTCTGAAAATTGGCCAGGGCACGGGATCTGGTACTGCCCAGGTGGTTGATGTACCTGATCATGAAAAAATTGTCCATTTTGAGAAGAATGCAAGATTGCACCCTGTCTTTCGTCCAGCACTACACCGCGAACGACCCCGCCAGGAGCCCAAACAATTGATGTGCATGGATTGCTCTTGTGTGAACCAAGCTCCTCCTGTGGAAAAATCCCTCCATCTGCCACCCTAACCAGAACGGCTGGCTCCAGATTCGCTAACGATGTCCAGGGTTGGAACCGAAGATCGATGCCACACCTCCATATGGATAAGCCACAAGACCATCTCCTCCTACACCTTCACTGTAAGCGGCACAAACTGCGAGTAAGTCAGCCCCCTCCTGAGATGGTGTGACTTGAGGCGCTGCTTCGCTCAATAGTGCAAGGAGCCAGGAAGATGGCCTGAATAGATGAAGAGAGAAGCCCCAATAGGCGAGCAAGCTGGTGCAGGGACTATGGGACCTGGCCAAGGTTTGGCACAGCTTGTGCCTTATCTCCGCCTTCTTCTTGGCCCGGAGGCTCAGGGTAGAGGACACAGAGTCTATTGTGATCCCCAGAAAGGTCACCCATTGAACCGGGGTCAGCAGGGATTTCTTTTGTTTATCACAAATCCCAACCCCTGCAATAAATTTACCACTGTCTGTAAGTGTTGGGCCAGTTTCCTGGAGCACTGAGCCAGGGAGAGCATATCGTCTAGGTAGAGTGTCATCCTGATGCTTTGCACCCTTAGGAATTCCACCGTCGGCTTGAGGACCTTCGTGAATAACCACAGAGCCGAAGGTAGCAGGACAGGCAGAGTGGTAAATTCAAAGACCTGGCCATCCCGCCTGAACTGCAGGAAATGCTGGATAAGGGGGGAAGATTGAGACTGAGAGGTACGCTTCCTTTAGATCCAGCCGGACAATCCAGTCGAGTGGCCTCAGCACATCCCGGAGTAGGTGGATTCTTTCCATCTTGAAATGGCGGTATACCACCCACTCGTTGAAGTCTTTCAGGTTGATCACTGGTCTCTGACCCCCGTCCACCTTGTCGACCAGGAAAATATTGTTGATGAAACCATTGGGGTGCTCTTCTGAGCAGCAAATCCCCCTTTCTGGACAAGGGTGGACACCTCTTTGTCTATTTACTCTGTATCACGCTGGGAGGAGGATGGGGCGGACCACCTGATGAGGGTAGCCATAGAACTCCACCTGGAAGCCCTTAACCATCTGGAGCACCAAAGCGTTGGTGGTGATAGAAGCCAAAGCTGGGAGGAAGAGTGCTCGGTGACTCCCCACTCGCTGGTACTCCAAACGCAGAACACTCACCTGCACCAGAGGCATTTGATTGATCAGTATAGCCTCCACGACCGCAGAACTTCTGTCCTCTGGTCGGATAAAATGTATTGAAGTGTGCGCTGTCCTGGTATTGCCCATGCCTGGAGCCTTGACCTTTGTCTGGGTTGGTGTAGGAGTAACAGCCGTTCGAGCAGCTTCTACCACGACAAGCCCCATGGAAAACTCGAGGGGTAAAAACCCTCTGAATGTTGGACTGGGCTTTGTCCAGGGAGGTGAACGTCACCACAAACTTACTAAGTTCTTTGACAGAGGGTTCCCCAAACAAACCCCCTGGGCCAACACCCCAGCCTCCCAAGAGGCTAGGTCTCCCAATTTCGGGTCCACCTTTATCAAAAGGGAATGACACCGCTCTGTAGAGAGTGCACAGTTCGCATTCCCTAAGAACATGTTGGTGCACTGCGCCCACCCTAACAATACCTCTGGAGAGATCAAAGAACCTGACGCCTTAGTCTCCTCGGACATATCTAGGATCTTGGTCATCTGGTCAACCGCATCCAGAAGCTTATCCTGGCAGGAACGTCAGGACCAGTGGATACCCTACTTTGGGTCCTTAATGAACTTAGCCAGGAACGTCGCTGTCTTTGGTTCAAAACCTGGTATAAAGGCAACCTTGCCATCCAAAATTGGGTGAAGGCATTTCGCCCGGAAGCGATTATGAGCGTCCTTCTTCATGGGCTTACACAGACGGCTCGCAACATACTTGGCCACCTTGTCCCCTGGCACCCAGTCCGCAGGCCTAGGATGGACGATGTCGTCCAGGTCTAACATATCTGAAATACCCTCCAGGAGGAAGGGGGGATGGGAAGCCATGGTCTAGAGGGACCACGTCATCATCGGTATCCCCAGAGGAATCTCCTTGGGGCTCTGGAGTGGCAGTGCGTGGGGAGGACAGGGAACTATCTGGAGGATCTGCCGGGTCTTGCTGTTGGGGACCAGCACCAAAAATGCTTGCTTCAGGTGTGCAAAAGCATCTACATCCACCCCAAACTTACACTGCTGATTGGAGGGGGGTCCTTCCTCCTGGGTTGCTTGGGAGACCTTTGGGGGATCTGGCGTGGGTTTAGCCCATTTGTCGCACTCCCGTGCAATTTGCGCTAAGAGACACTGCTCCAAGGGTCTCATGGCCTGATAAACAGCTCTATAGATGCAATCATCCACCGCTTGGTAGAACTCATCGTCCAAGGGAGGAAGGACAACGGGTGCTCTTCCAGGGACTGCTCCTGATCAGCTTGCATAGCTGGATAATAGGGTTGAAAGTGTGGAGAACACACTTAGGACAGCAGGCAGCTCCTTATGTGCTGGGCAGCACAGGTTTGAAGCATGCAGAGCGTGAACAGAATTTAGTCTGGTAGGGGGCCCAGGCTGATATGGTTGGGCCAGAGGCACACAATTCACGGTCAGAGCCCTGGGACACTCTTGCCCTAGATATTACGGGCTACTGCCACCCAAGTAAAGTGTCCCATGCAGCACTGTCAGCTGCAATTACAACCCTGCAAGGCATCAAAGCCACAGGAAAATACAGACCCGTAGGGCGTAGCAGAGGTAGGGGGATACAAACCCAAAACAAGGGTGTCAATCGGGCAGCTGGGGACAAGGCTGGGATCTCCACAGCGCAGCGCTCGACAGTACTCTCTTTTTAGTCTGAAATTTGCGCTGTTCATAGAGGTGCCATAGTGCCCCCAAGTGGTGGGCGAAACTCACAGCGGGAGATATTGGGAAAAACATCATGCAAGGTACGCAAAAGTGTTACGTGACAGAAAGGAATCTGTAAGGAAAGGCGGAATACTTCCAGCAAGCAAAGAAACGGTGTACAACCACCATAACACCACCGCCATAGCAGGAGAAGAAAATATATCGACTTAAGTTGCTGCTGAGGAGCGAAGAAAGAGGTGTAGTGAACAGAGAAGAGGGACCAGGTTGGGACCAGATTGTAGGAAGAGAGGAAGGACTTATGACCTTGGACTTTTGCCTATTTCCCTGCTGTTCATGGGAACAGTAGTTTGTTTTATTGTCATTTAAAATGGCTTCTGACATAATAAAGCGAACGAAGAAGGCATAATCTGGGCTTCCAGTCCTGACATAGAATTTTAGATCATTAGTGGTGAAAACAGCAATGAGGTAATTGTTGCCTGTAATAAATTTTGTTAGCATCAAAGAATAACGATTCTCCTAATTAAATGCTAAGAGAATCTGGATTTAATTAAAGACACAGAGGCTAACATTATGCATTATTCCTTTAATGGAAACTCCACACAGCCACTTTGAAGTATTTCATCACAAGCACAATAGTTCTAGAACAGAATACAGCTAGAACCTAATAAGCATGTCCACAGTACAATCTGCCTCTTTGAAAGGCAGTCCAAAAGTCTCCATCATGCATCAACAAAATTCCAAAAAACATTTGTGTTACATTCCAATATTTCTTCCCTTTTACATTTCCCCTTTAAGTGCATGTGACTGGTTATGTTTCACTATGTATTCCATGTTCTAAACAGAGTTTTCCTCATGTAGCATTCTGCTCTGATTTGTCAGTTGTATCCTGATGCTGTTGTGCTTGGACTATATGCTCTGCTGAGAAATAAACCTCTTTGGATTACTCATCTTTCTACTGGAATTATTACAATTTTTGGCGACGAGCGTTACCACTCCTGCCATCATCAGCAGAGGAGCGGAGTTTTGGACCCATTTTATGCTATTTTCTGGTTTTTTTCGAACCTTTTGGATTTGCATACTACCTGTGAATTTAACTACATTGGAATCGCTACTACCATTTTGTTACGAGTTCTACTTCATCAAATCCTGGATTTTCTATAATTTTCGCCATACTTCTATCATTTTACTACACTGCATCTTTCAAAATCTCCTTCTACCTTCACGAAGCCGCGCTGTTTCGAATTCTCTTCTACGGAGCTGCGGAGCCACGAACACTGGCACGTCATTAATCCATCTTGGCGTGTGTTGACAGAGCTTCCGTTCTCTTCAAGAACCTACGCATGCGTATCTTCGTTTCCCTGACAACGAAGAGCCTCCGTCCTGTACAAGGAACCACGCATGCGCGTCTTCGTTTCCTTGACAACGAAGCGCAATCCATGTAAGCGCGTCTTTGTTTACCAGCGCCACGTCTTCACGTAAGCGCGCCCTTCGTTTCCTAGCAACTAAAATCACAAGCGCCATTACGCGCTGATCTATCACCGAAGCAGTGTTTAACAACAACAAGAAAAGCGGCATTATTTCATTGAATAAAACTACGGAAACGGAGTGTTACAAAGCGTTTCACTAAGAAATTCACAGCTACAATTACAGAACGTTTGCAAGTATTTATTTACATTAATATTGTATTTCCTTTTATTTCACTTATTTATTTAATTATTTTACTACTGTTCCTTCATAATGCAATTTGACCCTCCATCTAAATTTCTCCAAACCAAAGGTGATCCACCCATACCTTGGTCTAGATGGAAAGAAGAATTCTTTAATTACATGCGTGCCATTGATGGAGAACGCATGGGTTCTGAGAGAAAGAAAAGTATTCTTTTACATTGCATTGGGTCTGAAGGACAAGAAATTTTCAGGAATTTACCACAAATAACTGTTTCTACGGGAAGTGGAGACACTTTAAATGTCTACGTTGAGGCTTTAAATAGACTAGAAAAAAGATTCAAACCGACTGCTAATATTGCCCTAAATCGTTTTAAATTCTATACCAGGGCACAAAAACAGGATGAATCTTTTGATGATTTCTTGACTGCATTAAGAGCATTGTCCATACATTGTAATTTTGGGGCAATGACTGATGAAATGATCCGAGACCAAATAATTGTGCATGTCAAGAACAAAAAGACTCAAGACAAACTATGGTGTTTGGGTGATCCCAATTTAGAAGAAACAATTGCCATTGCTAAATCCACGGAGTTATCTGAGAAGTGGATGGATATTGTTGTTAAACAAAGTTCCTCATCCAATAAAGCTACAACGGAAGAAGAAGTTTGCATTGTCAAACCGAAAGGAGACTATAAAAATTTTTCTTCTTCCCAGAAACCAAATAAAAACTCCTACATGGGAAGCAATAGGAAAACAGAATTTAATAATAATTTAGTCTGTTACAGGTGTGGGAGCAAATCTCATATTGCTTCATTCCAAGGCTGTCCTGCTTTAAATAAGGAGTGTAATGTCTGTGGTAAGATTGGACATTTTGGTACTGTTTGTAGGGAAAAACGTTTTAACAATCAATCTCGGATGTTACAATCACGACCTTCTTCTAGTAATTTTACCCCTGCAAAAGTCTCTTCTATCACAAATACTGAAGAAGATATACAAGTTTTAGATAGAGGTTACGTTGTTTCTATTGTGCACTCAGCTCGTGTACTGTTTACTTGTAAGAAATCACCCAAATGCAATTTTAATATCTTTACAGTTCAAGTAGAACTCATGGTGGATTCAGGTTCGCCCTGGACCATTATTACCATGGAATATTTCAAAGAAAAATTACTGAGTGTGTGTAATATTGATAATATAGAAGTACCTGATATACTTGCTGATGATTTTAATGGTGCTAAAATTGATGTAGAAGGTTATTTTAAAGTACCTTTAACTTTCAGAGGTAGAATGGCTTATATCAAATTGTATATTGCTGCAAAAGGTGTAAATGTTCTGGGATGGCATGATCAGTGGGAGCTTGGGATCACATTAAATCCACGGGCCAGAGATCCTGTGTCATTATGCAGTGACCAAGATATGCTAAATAGTGAACAAGAGATGATTAATTTCATTTCTCCTGGTTTTGAAGAGAAGAAAAACATGTCCTTTTGGAGTAAAAAATTCAACAAGGTGTTCTGTGATCAATTAGGCAAATTGAAGAATTTCACACATAGGATTGTACTTAAGGATGGAGCACTTCCAGTTAAACAGAGATTAAGAGGTGTTCCTCTTAATGTTAGGAATGAATTGAAAGAAATGTTGAATGAGTTGTTGAGTGAGAACATCATTGAAGCTATTGAATCTTCAGAATGGGTTTCCCCCATTGTTCTCGTGCGCAAACCAGATCAAAAATTGAGGGTCTGCATTGATCTGAGAGCCTTAAATGCCAATATCATTATTGACTGCCATCCTTTACCCAACATTAATGAACTTGTCTCTCTCTTTGATGGTGCGCAGATTTTTTCTACTTTAGACCTTAGGTCTGCGTATCATCAAATTGAACTTGCAGAAGAATCCAAAAAATATACAGCGTTCATCACTCCCATGGGTTTATTTCAGTGCAGAAGGATGCCGTTTGGATTAGCTTCTGCTGCTTCAGTATTCCAACGTGTAATGTTCCAAATTTTCAGAGACCTTGATTCGTTCGTCAAATGTTTTCAAGACGACATTTTGATATTCTCCAAAAATGACGATGATCATTTTGCACATTTAGATACAGTTTTTAAGAGACTTGAACAACATGGTCTTACACTTAAGGGGCATAAGTGCAAATTATTTCAGAAATCTGTAGAATATTTAGGTCATACATTGTCTGGTGAGGGCCTTATTCCAAAAAAATCAAATGTTGAGGCCATCCTTAATGCCCCATCTCCAGTTAATAAAGACCAACTCCTTTCCTTTTCAGGAATGTGCGAGTATTACAGCAAATTTGTTGTAAATTTTGCCACCAAAATGGAACCATTGAGGAGATTACTAAGGCAAAGTAATGTATTTAAATGGGAGGATGAACAGGAGAAGGCTTTCATGGCTATTAAAAAAGACATTGTAGATTCTCCAACCTTAAAGCCTTTTAGAATGGGCAGAACATGTATTATCACCACGGATGCAAGTCTGTATGGTTTGGGTTGTGTGTTGTCACAAACAGATGGTAGACTTGAATGGAATGTTGCGTTTTCCTCTAGAACACTCAATGAGACTGAGCGCAGATACGCAGTCATTGAGCGTGAATTGCTTTCATGTGTTTGGGCGATTGAGCACTACAGAATTTACATTTGGGGCAGTAAATTTATTCTTCGCACAGATCACAAACCCCTGTTGAGTATTCTTTCTGCGGGAGGTGGTTGGAACTCCACAGCAAGAATTGCACGCCTCGCATCTAGGCTACAGGAATACAATTTCACAGTGGAATACATTCCTGGAAAAAAAAACGTCACTGCAGATTGTCTTTCACGCCTTCCCTGTGTAGATAGCCAGGAAAATGTAAATAGTCTTGTTGAGGCTGATTGTATGTTAAGTCTTTCTGATGTTGTTTCTCCTTACTATCAAGATATTTCAGAGGAGTTTTGGTTGAAGAGTCAGGTGGAGGATGAAAAATTTGTTTTGCTAAAAAAATTCATTCTTGAAGGTTGGCCTGACAAACACTGTGTCAAAGATGAGTTACTTCCTTTTTATAAAGTCATGGATGAGTTAGGTTGTGAAGGTGATCTGATTTTCAAAGCGGGTAAGTGTGTTCCACCTAATGGGGTACAAGAATTGATTTTGAAATTAGCACACAAAACCCATCCAGGTATATCAGCTATGAAGCGTTTAATTAGACTGCACTTCTGGTGGCCAGGCATGGACAGATATGTGGACCGCACTGTCAGGGAGTGTTCTGAGTGTTGCTCCAATGATAAAATGCTTAGAGTACATGTTCCCCCCCTTAGAGCTGTGAAATGGCCTGAATTGCCTTGGAATAAAATTGCATTCGACATTTCAGGTCCATTCCACATTCTTCCGGAATCTTCACGTTTTGCTTTGGTTATCATAGACTATCACTCTAAGTGGCCAGAGGTTAAGTTTGTGGCAAAAGCTACCTCTGAGGCCGTTATTACATTCTTCAAGGAAGTTTTTTCTAGAGAAGGATGCCCATCTGTCTTGATTTCCGATAATGGTGTACAGCTAGTTTCATCAGACATGAAGTCCTTTTTGAAGAATTGCAACATCAGGCACATTCAAACATCCCTCTATGAGCCACATGAGAATGGCCAAGTAGAAAGGTTCAATAGGGTGCTTAAAGGTTTTGTTGCTGATTCCATAAAGGATAAAGGCAATTGGTTAAATGTTCTCAGGGAAAAGCTTTGGTGTTATCGTATCACACCGCACACCACTACTGAAATTAGTCCTTTTAGATTGCTCAAAGGTAGAGATCCAGCTTCTTCGATTTGTCCCTGGTGGTTTAAGGAGAAGTGTGGTGTTTTGTCTGATAATAGAGTTGACATTCAGAGTGTTGCCAATAAGATTGGTGAAAAGCAGAACAAATCTGCCACTTGGTACAACAACAAATGGAAAACAAGGGTGCATGAATTTGAGATTGGCGATTGGGTCAGGATTGTGAAACCTGCTATGGTAAGCAAGGGAATGAGTAAGTATGGAAGGCCCATTAAGATTGTTAAAGTTTTTTATAATTCTGTTGTTACCCAGGATGGCAAAACTTGGAATGTGAGTAAAGTAGCCAAATGTCCTCCTTTTCAAGATGCTCAGTTAAGAAATAACCAATGTCAAAATGACAATTCAAATGTTAGCATTGATCCTAAACAAGCTTCTGACACTGTGGCATCAAGGGTCAAAGATGATGTGCGCATCAGAAGGAAACCTACTTCTTTGCAAGACTTTGTTTAATTTTGTTCCTACTAGTTTCTTTTCTTGTATAAGGGAGATGTGTTACATTCCAATATTTCTTCCCTTTTACATTTCCCCTTTAAGTGCATGTGACTGGTTATGTTTCACTATGTATTCCATGTTCTAAACAGAGTTTTCCTCATGTAGCATTCTGCTCTGATTTGTCAGTTGTATCCTGATGCTGTTGTGCTTGGACTATATGCTCTGCTGAGAAATAAACCTCTTTGGATTACTCATCTTTCTACTGGAATTATTACAATTTGGCACAACAGGAAATTAAGAAACTCCTCAAACAACAAAGAATGTCTGTTGCAGAACCAAGGAAAGAAGGCACTCAGTTTGTAGAGGTGTTCAAGTGATGGAGACACGTAGCCACAAACTACTGGGAATTATATGAAATTTAAGAGGACTATAATAACATCCTCTATAGTTGTAATTCATTCTAAATAAATAGCACATAAACAAATACAATGTGTATAACAATGTTGAATTGTTCAAATTATTCATTTTATTGTCCACCTTTGGTTTTATATTGTTTGGTTTTCTTTTTCTTTATTTATTATGATTTATGTTGTTTTCCAAACCCTTCAAACAACTCCAGGGATGGGAGGGTGGGTTAATGTTAGGCTCCGTGTCTTTAATGAAATCCAGATTCTCTTGGCATTTAATTAGGAGAATCACTATTTCATTTCAAGACCAGAGGCTATCATTATGCATGTTGGTAGACCTGTAAAACCACATCCGACTTGTACTCCATCTGTTGACAGTAATGTTTTGCGAAGGTATTGGAGTTTGACCAATCAGCAACCCTAAGGATGTCCTCTAGTCTTCCACCTTTTTCAAAGGATTGGCTAGCCACAGCTCCTCTCATAGTGTGCGCTTGAAACGTCTTCTGGTCGACACCTGCCAAATTCATAGTCCATTTAACCCACCTTGCTATTGAAACAGATGTTGTAGCCTTGAAAAGTTTCACAAATGAGATGAGTAGTTGCTCAACACCATCAGAACAATGCTCATTCGTTCTGGAATCATGGGCCAGATGTACGACCCTTTAATTTAGCACCTCGTAATTTGCGAATCGTTGCGAGTACCAAATTGCGAGCTGCTAAATGAAATGTACAACAGTGTTATTACACTGTTTTGTGATCCCCAATGGGGTAGCAAGTTGCGAAGCTCATTAATTTTAATGAGCCTCTCACAATTTGCAAGCCCATTGAGAATACCAGCTCTCCCAGGGATGGTGGACTGATGGGTTCAGCAGACCACCATGTCTGGGACTATTTTTTTTAATAAAGCAGCTTTTTTTGAAATGTAGCCCATTTTCCTTAAAGGAAAACGGGATGCATTTAAAACAAGCATTTGCAATGCAATAGGTCTCGCATTAGGAAAGTTTGAGCTATTGGTGTTGTAAATGACCAATTTTGTATTTATGTATTGGTTTTGAAAATAGCAAAATTAATATCTTTGTCATTTACAATGCCAATAGTTTTAAATTTCGCAAATGAGACAGCTATAGCATTTGTAACGCAATATGTGTTGTATTTACATGACTTAGATGTATTGATATTACAAATAACAATGGCTTGTAATTTTTTTAATAATTAATACGTAAAAAAAGGTTATTGTAAATTATAATGGCAATAGCTTAAACTTTTGTAAATAACTTTTGTGAAGATTATGTTCACTGTTTTTTATTATGATGAAAATGCAAGAACAGAAGTGAAATATTAACATCTTTTTGTGACATTTGTAATAAAGTTTGAAACATTGGGAGAACATATTTGAATCAGTCGTTGTTGAATGGTTGCACAGATTGATGCTGTGGTGGCGCTGAGTGTTGTTGTGGTGGCGACGAGTGATGCTGTGGCATTCAGTGATGCTGTGGTAGTGCAAAGTATGTTGTGGTGCCACTGAGTGATGCTGTGGTGGTGCTGAGTGATGCTGTGGCGAACCGATAGATAGAGTGAGTGTGATAGATAGATAGAGGGAGGGTGATAGAGTGAGGGCGATACATAGATAGAGTGAGGGCGATAGATAGACAGAGTGAGGCCGATAGAGTGAGGCCGATAGAGTCAGGGCGATAGATAGAGTGGTATTGTATGGAGTGTGTGTTGCATTCAGTAGAGTGTAATTATGTGGTGTGTAATTATGTGGCACTGAGTGGTATTTGGAATGTATGTTGCTTTGAGTGCAGTGTAACTATGTTGCATATAATTGTGTGGCACTGAGTGGTATTTGGAGTGTATGTTGCATTGAGTGCTGTGTACTTATGTGGAGTGTAATTATGTGGCACTAAGTGGGATTTGGAGTGTATGTTGCATTGAGTGCTGTGTAATTATGTGGCATGTATTTATGTGGCACTGAGAGGTATTTGGAGTGTATGTTCCATTGAGTGCAGTGTAATTATGTGGCGTGTAATTATGTGGCACTGAGTGGTATTTGGAGGGTATGTTGCATTCAGTGCTGTGTAATTATGTGGCGTGTAATTATGTGGCACTGAGAGGTATTTGGAGTGTATGTTGCATTGAGTGCTGTGTACTTATGTGGAGTGTAATTATGTGGCACTGAGTGGGATTTGGAGTGTATGTTGCATTGAGTGCAGTGTTATTATGTGGCATGTAATTATGTGGCACTGTGTGGTATTTCGAGTGTATGTTGCATTGAGTGCAGTGTAATTATGTGGCGTGTAATTATGTGTCACTGAGAGGTATTTGGAATGTATGTTCTATTGAGTGCAGTGTAATTATGTGGCGTGTAATTATGTGGCACTGAGTGGGATTTGGAGTGTATGTTGCATTGAGTGCTGTGTAATTATGTGGCGTGTAATTATGTGGCACTGAGTGGGATTTGGAGTGTATGTTGCAATGAGTGCAGTGTAATTATGTGGCGTGTAATTATGTGGCACTGTGTGGTATTTCGAGTGTATGTTGCATTGAGTGCAGTGTAATTATGTGGTGTGTAATTATGTGGCACTGTTGGTATTTGGAGTGTGTGCTGCATTGAGTGCAGTGTAATTAAGTGGCATGTATTTATGTGGCACTGAGAGGTATTTGGAGTGTATGTTGCATTGAGTGCTGTGTAATTATGTGGCATGTAATTATGTGGCACTGTGTGGTATTTCGAGTGTATGTTGCATTGAGTGCAGTGTAATTATGTGGCGTGTAATTATGTGGTACTGTTGGTATTTGGAGTGTATGTTGCATTGAGTGCAGTGTAATTCTGTGGCGTGTATTTATGTGTCACTGAGAGGTATTTGGAATGTATGTTCTATTGAGTGCAGTGTAATTATGTGGCGTGTAATTATGTGGCACTGAGTGGTATTTGGAGTGTATGTTGCATTGAGTGCTGTGTAATTATGTGGCGTGTAATTATGTGGCAGTGAGTGGGATTTGGAGTGTATGTTGCATCGAGTGCAGTGTAATTATGTGGCACTGAGTGGTTTTATAGCGCATGCTGCCAACTAACTAATTGCCTCTTGGCACATTACTGACACCTAGTCAGTCCTATTAGCCGAAGGTTATCAATTTTAGGACTCATTTGCTGTACTTCTGACCAAACATATGAACTTCAGAATGCACGCATGCTTCCTAGGTAGCTGGTCTGCTCACCATGCCTTTTTACGGACTTTGTGGCTATGATTCTTTTGGGGGCGTCGGGGGGAGGCATAGCTACTAGCCCTCTTTACCACCATCTGTTTGTGGTAACCTTGTGGGTAGGTTGCTTATTAGCAGGCCATGCTGTTGCAAGAGAAGATGGCAGAGATGAGGGTGAGACTGCAAGTGTCTGCCTACTTAGGCACCGACAGCCATTAAAAATACCGGTACGGTAGCTAATAAGGGAAATGTAATCTGCTTCTCGGCACAGCAGGATGTGACATTGTGCTGCGTTACCTTATTTCCCAGCATGCCATCTCCCCTTGGCCCCCATTGATACCGGGGTCCCGCCCCCTAGCTTACCTGCTTCAGATGGGCGGCACAGAGGGGTACGCAGAGGCAGATGTGTTTGTTTGCCGGAGACAATCTCGTGCGGCTGCAGATGGCACTGCCCGGCAGCGGGCTTTGCTCCCTGACACCCCGTCACACTCCGAGTAGTGCTGGCAGAGAGGGGCTCCATCCCATCCTCTTTAAACATGCAGCGCTTCTTTTCTATTTTTTTTTTAAGTGGAAAGGAAACTAGAATTCTGGCTGACTAAGGTATTTGGACAGGATGGTTTCCAGCTACGTCGCACAATGTGCTATGGTTTGGCATTTTGCAGTAACTGTTTTCAAGTACGGTGGGGACCCTCACAGCACTATGTGCCTTGCTATCCACAGGTATAGGTTGGGTGCTGCAAACTCGTGCCAAGTTCTTTAACTTGGGAATGTAACATTTAGAAATATCACGCCCCTCGCTTATCTGTTTGTCTACTGCAGAAGAGGTTAACTTCCAGTTATTTATATATCACTTAATAACAACATTGAACCTGTTTCTAAGCTTTTATAAGTTTCACAGATAAAGAAACCGAGGCGGAGGGAGTGACTTTCTCAGGATCTCTGCCATTTGAGTCAAGTTTGACATTTTGTCTGTGTTTCTTGTGGGGGAGGGCCCGGGGGAGAGATACCACTAACTTTTTTTTTTTTTAATGACACCTGTCATGTGATAGAAATTCGGGTTGGCTGAACCTGCTTCACACTGGAGCACCTGGGGCTTCAAATCCGCCTGTCGGGAAGGCCCTGCTGAGAAGAGAGCAGTGGACCCTGGCGCGGCACCGAGGGGGAAGGTTTGGGGCAGGGCCTCTACAGCGAGCGGCTGAGCCGAAAGGAGGCGCTGGACGTGCGAACTGGCCCTCGGCGTTGGAGCGCACAGGGCGTCGGGCTGACTGGCGGCAATGGTGAGTGAAACTCCTGGCAGAACGGACCGCACCTTGAGGGCCAGTGAAGCGTGTGTGTTTTCTGCATGGACCTGGACCCCAGCCACAGCAGTGCATTCACATGTGTGAGAAGCAGTGGGTTCAGGGCCAGGCATTCTTACAAGCCCCAAAAGGAGCCCTGTTAAATAAAAGTTTATCTATATTGGACTAACGTTGCGGTAGTATGTACGAGGAACATTGGACCGTAGTTGTGTGCTCCCTACGACATGGGTGCGTCTGTCGGTAATGCTGTTTTGCATTTGTACTTGGATTGATTTATGCATTTTATATTCCTTAGTTTAGCAAACCACCGCATGCAGCTTTTCTAAATTGATATTTCATAATTACAGAGCGGTTTTCGAAGTTGAGTGGATGGAAACGGAGCGCGCGTGCGCATTACAAAAACGAAAGTGACATGTGCACATGCATTTGTTCACGAGCGCGTACACAGAAGCCAATCTGCGGGTGTCCGGTCTGTATCACTTGGCAGACAAGACAGTAAAACAATACATCCTTCTGCGATACCTAAACAAGCACTGCACTGTGGGGGAGAGATCGGCGACAGTGAAGGTGCCTGCGAGAGGCTCATGTGGCGTCTCAAAATTGAAAGCAGGAGCGCGAGAACAGACGCTGCTGACGCCGCCGTACACGCTCACAGCTCATGCCAGCAGCAAACGCGCGCTCACGAGGCCAAATCCGAGATGGAAAATGCGCGCCCCAGTCTGGTGTCCACATATTCAAGCATATATGTATACTAAAGTATACTGGAGGTCCATCGCTACGCTCGACCTAAAAAAAACATGAAACGTTTTCGTTTCATTTTTTAAGGGCAGGCAGTGGTCCCTGGGGTCACTGACTGCCCTTAAAAAATATTTTTAGAGACAGTCACGAAGTGGAAGGGGTCCCTGGAAGGGGTCCCCTGGGGACCCCTTCCAACTTGCGACTGCATTACCACCCTCTTGAAGAGGGTGGTAATTTGTGAGTGTTTTGCAACCACAATCGCTGTCACAAAATATTCACACATAGCTTTGCGGACACAATTAGAAAGGGAACGCCCCTTCCTAATTGCAAGTCACAATTCCTAAATCACTTGTCGCACATAATTTGTGACTAGCTATTTAGGAATTATACATGGCCAACGGTGACTTTTCAATGCGCAAACAGGTTCAGAAACCCGTTTGCGCATGCAAAATCACACCGTGCAACTGGACCCATATTCTGTTCTGTCATGCAATCTACTACGCACAACTTTTTGCAAGATTCAAACCTAGGATAAAAAATTGTGTCTGATATAGTCTTAGTTCTTCTAATAATTTCCAATCTCACTCCAAAGGCATCTTAAACTCTGTTACTTACCTCTAAAGCTTTAACATCCGATCCACAATGGCAGGAAATTAAACAGAGAAGGGAATCTAGCTTCGAAGAAAGTCTCTTCCAATCTAAATATCTACTACTAGATCATGCTGTGAAAAAATCCAGGAATAGTTCAATGTCCCAAAGGGTCTCAAATTTAGATCTGGGGGGTCTTCTTAACCTACTGCCCTTAAGAATTCTACATACTAAAAGATTTTTCCCAATGCTTCTATTGTTTGCTAACACGTGTCCAGCTGAGATTGCAGATCTGTAATGATTGAGTGATCTATAACTACGGCCCCTATCAAACAGTTCTACTAAGAAATTAACCGCTTTCACTATAGGAGCATCCTCCTGAACCAAGTCCCTTTCCAAGACCAGCGTACTCATTTTTTCCACATTGCATTGTATCTATGGTGGGTACGTGGAGCCCAGGATTCTTTAGAAGCTCCTCAGCCCTTCCTGAAAAACCTGACATCTCACTAGATTTCCTGACACTTTCCAGGCAAGAGAGGTGTAGAAACAGGGAAGAAGGATGCAGAAAGAGGCAAGAGGGATGCATAAAGAAGCAAGAGAGGTACAGAAAGAAGTAGAGAGGTGCAGAAAGAAGCAACAGAGGTGCAGAAATAAATAAGAGGGGTGTAGAAAAAGGTAAGAGAAGTGCAGATAGAAGCAACAGAGGGCAGATGGAGGCAAGAGAAGTACAGAAAGAGGCAAGAGAGTCATAGAAACAGGCATAAAAGGTGCAGAAAGAAGCAGGAGCAGTGCAGAAAGAACCAACAGAGGTACGGAAGGAGGCAAGAGGGGTGCAGAGGAGGCAAGAGTGGTACAGATAGAGGCAATAGGGTACAGAAATTTACAAGAGAGGTCCGGAAAGAAGCAAGAGCAGTGTAGAAAGAACCAGCAGAGGTGCAGAAACAGTCAAGAGAAGTGCAGAAATCAGGAACAGAAGTGCAGAAGCAGGCAATAGAACTGCAGAAAGAGGCAACAAGAGAGTTACAGAAACAGGCAGGAGAGGAGCAGGAAATGGGAACCGGGGTGCAGAAAGAGGCAAAAGAGGTACAGAAAGAGGGAAAAGGGGTGCAGAAAGAGGCAAGAGGGGCAAAAATGAGCAGGAGAGGTGCAGAAAGAGGAATGAGAAGTACAGAAAGAAGCAACAGAGGTGCTGAAGGAGGCAAGAGAAGTGCAGAAAGAGGCAAAAGAGTTACAGAATCAGAAAAAAAGGTGCAGAAAGAAGCAAGAGCAGTGCAGAAAGAACAAACAGAGGTACAGAAGTTCGTAAGAGGGGTGCAGAAATTTGCAAGAGATGTACAGAAAGAAGCAAGAGCAGTGGAAAAAGAAATAACAGGTGCAGAAAGAGGCAAGATAAGTGCAGAAGGAAGGAAAAGAGGTGAGGAAAGAGGTAGGATGGGTACAGAAAGAGGCAAGAGAGGTGCAGAAAGAGGCAAGAGAAGTACAGAAAGAGGCAAGAGAGTTTCAGAATCAGCCAAAGAGGCACAGAAAGAGGGAACAAGGGTGCAGAAAGAGGCAAGAGGGGTGCAGAAACAGGCAAAAGAGGTGCAGAAAAAGGCAAGAGGTGTGTAGAAACAGGCAAAAGAGGTGCAAAAAGAGGCAAGAGGGTGCAGAAATATGCACAAGAGAACCAGAAAGAAGCAAGAGCAGTGCAGAAAGAACCAACAGAGTTGCAGAAAGACGCAAGAGGTGTACAGAAAGAAGCAGGAGAGTTGCAGAAACAGGCAAAAAAGGTGCAGAAAGAGGCAAGAGGGATGTAGAAAGAGGTAAGGGAGGTACAGGAAGAGGCAAGAAAGGTACAGTAAAAGGGAACAGGGGTGCAGAAAGAGGAAAGAGAGGTGCAGAAAAAGGGAATAAGGGTGCAGAAAGAGGCAAGAGGGGTGCAAAAAGAAACAAGCGAAGTACAGAAAGAAGTAACAGGGGTGCATAAAGAGGCAAGAGGGGTACAGAAAGAGGCAAGAGAAGTGCAGAAAGAGGGAAGAGAGTTGCAGAAAAAGGCACACAATGTATATGAAGAAGCAAAAGCAGTGCAGAAAGAAACAACATAGGTGCAAGAAGCAAGAGGGGTGCATTAAGAGGCAATAGAAGTGCAGAAAGAAGCAGACAAAGGTACAGAAATAGGTAAGTGGGATACAGAAAGAAGCAAGAGAAGTGTAGAAACAAGCAACAGAGGTGCAGAAATAGCCAAGAGAAGTGCAGAAAGAAGCAATAGAGGAGCAGAAATAGGCAAGAGAGTTGCAGAAACAGGCAAAACAGCTGCAGAAACAGGCAAGAGGGGTGCAGAAAGAGGTAAGCGGGGTACAGAAAGAAGCACAAGATGTACAGAAAGAACCCAGAAAATTGCATCAACAAGCAACAGAGGTGCAGAAAGAGTCAAGAAAAGGTAGAGAAAAAAGGAACAGGGGTGTAGACAGAGGCAAGAGAGTTACATAAACTGGCAAAAGAGGTGCAGAAAGAGGAAACAGGGGTGCAGACAGAGGCAAGGGAGGTGCAGAAAGAGGGAAGAGGGGTGCAGAAATTTGCAAGAGAGGTGCAGAGAGGAGCACGTACGGTGCAGATAGAACCAATAGAGGTGCAGAAACAGACAAAAGGGGTGCAGAAAGAGGCAAGAGAAGTATAGAAAGAAGCAACAGAGGTGCAGAAAAAGGCAAGAGGGGTGCAGGAAGAGGCAAGAGAAGTGTAGAAAGGGGCTTCAATCCTGAGGGATTTTGGGGACCAAACATCCCTCCTGGTAACTCCTGTAAGTCCTACGCAGCAGAATTCTTGAGCACTGGTCGGAGTCCCAGCCCACTTTCTCCACCACTCTGCAAACGCGACAACTAGTTAAAGTAGCATTTGCAATGTAATAGTTTCGCATTTGCAAGAGTTAGAGCTAGTGGCATTGTAAATGTAAACATTTTTTACTAATGTTTTTTGGAGTGGAGTGGATGTAGGTTCTGTGTAGTGGAATTATGTGATATGTTGTGCAGTGAAATTATGTGGATAGAAAGTATGTGGTATTTAGTGTATAGGAATTATGTAGAGTGGGATTATGTGCTATGGAGAGTAATTATGTGGGTTGGTAGTCTGTGTTGTGGAGTGGTAACCTCAGGTTTAGTCTTCCTCGTGTCCATAGAAGTTAAACTATACACTCAATGAGACAAAAAAAGAAGGAACCACAGAGGAGCACTTTTGGACTTGGTCAGAGGTATGAACAGGGCCACTGGAATTACGACTGTTCGGCTGCACACTTTTTTGTGTATAATTATAAATTTTCCGCATTTACCACATCATCTGCTGCATATTCTGCAGATTCGAACAAAAAACGTTGTTTCTAGCTCAAACGATACCAAAAATGCAGCGACAAGTGTTACGGCGTGGTGGAAGGCCCTTTGCAAAGCTGGAATGGTCACATCTTACTTAATGCTAAATGTGGGTGTTAAATTGGTACTAATAGTGCACAAAGCACTCGTGCTTCAATTGGCACCTCTCTGACCTCTTTCTGCACTTCCCTTGCTTCTTTGTGAAATCCTCTTGCAATTTTCTGTTACCTTTTGCCTCTTTGTGCACCCCTTTTCCCTCATTCTGCAACTCTCTTGCCTCTGTCTGTACCCTGTTCCCTCTTTCTGCACCTCGTTTGCCTGTTTCTGCAACTCTCTATCCTCTTTCTGCATTCCTCCTGCATCATTCTGCACCTCTCTTGCCTCTATCTGCACCCCTCTTACCTCTTTCTGCACCTCACTTGCCTCTGTCTTGTCTGTACCCCTGTTCTCTCTTTCTGTGCCTCTTTTGCCTGTTTCTGCAACTCCCTTGCCTCTTTCTGCCCTTCTCTAGCCTCTTTTTGCACCTCTGCTACTTCTTTCTGCACTTCTCTTGCCTCTTTCTGCACCCCTCCTGCCTCTTTCTGCACCTCTGTTGCTTCTTTCTGCACTTCGCTTGCCTCTTTCTGCATCCATCGTGCCTCTTTCTGCACCTCTATTGCTTCTTTCTGCACTTCTTGTGCCTCCTTCTGCACCTCTGTTGGTTCTTTCTACACTGCTCTTGCTTCTTTCTGCAACCCTTTTGCAATTGTCTTCACCCCTTTTCCCTCTTTCTGCACCTTCCTGCCTCTGCACACCTCTTGCCTCTTTCTACACCTCTTTTTCTTCTTTCTGCACTTCTCTTGCTTCTTTTTGCACTTCTATTACTTCTTTCTGCACTTCTCTTGTCTCTTTCTGAATTTCTGCTGCTTCTTTCTGTACTTCTCTTGCCCCTTTCTGTACCTCTGTTGATTCTTTCTGCACCTCTCTTGCTTCTTTCCACACCCCTCTTGCCTCTTTTTCTACCCTCTTCCCTCATTTTGTACCTATCTTGCCTCTTTCTGCACCCCTGTTCCTTTTTTCAGCACCTCTATTGCCTGTTTCTGCAATTCTCTTGCCTGTTTCTGCAGTTCTCTTGCTTCCTTCTTCACCTCAGTTTCTTCTTTCTGTATTTTCCCTGCCTCTTTATGCACCCCTCTTGCCTCTTTCTGCACCCCTCTTGCCTCTTTCTGCACCTCTCTTGCTTCTTTCTGTACATCTCTTGCCTCTTTATCCACTTCTTGTGCCTCCTTCTGCACATCTGTTGGTTCTTTCTGCACTCCTCTTGTCTCTTTCTGCACCTCACTTGCCTCTGTCTTGTCTGCACTCCTATTCCCTCTTTCTGTACCTCGTTTGCCTGTTTCTGCAACCCCCTTGCCTGTTTCTGCAACTCCCTTGCCTGTTTCTGCACCTCTGCTACTTCTTTCTGCACTTCTCTTGCCTCTTTCTGCACCCTCTTGCCTCTTTCTGTACCTCTGTTGCTTCTTTCTGCACTTCGCTTGCCTCTTTCTGCACCCCTCTTGCCTCTTTCTGCACCTCTATTGCTTCTTTCTGCACTTCTTGTGCCTCTTTCTGCACCTCTGTTGGTTCTTGCTGCACTGCTCTTGCTTCTTTCTGCACCCCTCTTGCCTCTCTGTGCACCCCTTTTCCCTCTTTCTACACCCCTCTTGCCTCTGTCTGCACATCTCTTGCCTCTTTCGGTACCTCTTTTGCTTCTTTCTGTACTTCTCTTGCTTCTTTTTGCACCTCTCTTACCTGTTTCTGCAGGTCTCTTGCCTCCTTCCTCACCTCTGTTTCTTCTTCCTGCATTTCCCTTGCCTCTTTATGCACCCCTCTTGCCTATTTCTGCACCCCTTACCTCTTTCTGCACCTCTGTTGTTTCTTTATGCACTGCTCCTGCTTCTTTCTGCACTTCTCTTGCAAATGTTTATACCCCTCCTGCCACTTTCTGTACCCCTCTTCCCCTCTTTCTGCACCTCTCTTGCCTCTGTCTGCATCCCTGTTCCTTCTTTCTGCACTTCTTTTCCATCTTTCTATATCCTTCTTACCTCTTTTTGCACCTTTGTCGCTTCTTTCTGCATGACTCTAGCTTCTTTCTGTATGTCTCCTGCTTTTTTCTGCATGTCACTCGCCTCTTTCTACACCTCTCTTGCTTCTTTCTGAATGTATCTTGCTTGTTCATACACATCTCTTGCCTTTTTCTGCACCTCTGTTGCTTCTTTCTTCATTTCTCTTGCTTCGTTCTGCATCTCTCTTGCTTCTTTCTGCACATCTCTAGCCTCTTTCTGCAACTCTGTTGCTACTTTCTGAACTTCTCTTTCTTGTTTCTGCATGTCTCTTGCCTCTTTCTGCACCTCTTTGGCTTCCTTCTGCACTTCTCTTTCTTCTTTTTGCACCTCTCTTGCCTTTTTGTGTACCTATCTTGTACCTTTCTTGCTGCTTTTTGCACCCCTCTTGCCTCTTTCTGCAGCTCTTTTGCTTCTTTCTGCACTCCTCTTGCCTCTGTCTGCACCTCTGTTTGTTCTTTCTGCACTGTTCTTGCTTCTTTCTACGCCTCTTTTGCCTCTTTCTGCAACCCTCTTGTCTCTTTCTACACCCCTCTTCCCTCCGTATGCCCCTCTCTTGCCTGTTCCTGCAACTCACTTGCCTCTTTCTGGACCTCTGTTGCTTCTTTCTGTACTTCTCTTGCCTCTTTCTGCACCCCTCTTGCCTCTTTCTGCACCTCTCCTGCTTCTTTCTGAACTTCTCTTTCTTCTTTCGGCATCTCTCTTGCTTCTTTCTGCACCTCTCTTGTACATTTCTGCACCCCTCTTAGCTCTTCGTATACCTCTCTTGTATCTTTCTGCACTTCTCTTGCTCTTTCTGCATTCCTTTTGCCTCTTTCTGCATCTCTCTTGCCTCTGTCTGCACTCCTCTTCCCTCTTTCTGCACCTCTCTTGGCTCTCTCTACACCTCTATTGCCTCTTTCTGTATCTCTATTGCCTCTTTCTGTACTTCTCTTCCGTCTTTCCGTATTTCTCAGGCCTCTTCCTGCACCATTGTTGCTTCTTTCTGCACTTCTCTTGCTTCTTTCTGCACCTCTCTTGCTTCTTTCTACAGATCTATTGCTCTTTTTATATTTCTGTTGCTTCTGTCTCTACTTCTCTTGCATCCTCCTGCATTTTTGTTCTTTCTTTCTGCACTTCTCTTGCCTCTTTTGCAACCTCAGTTGCTTCTTTCAGCACTTCTCTTACCTCTTTCTGCACCTGTCTTGCCTCTTTCTGTACCTCTGTTGCTACTTTTTATGCCCCATATGCCTCTTTTTATACCCCTCTTCCCTCTTTCTGTACCCCTCTTCCCTCTTCTCTTGCTTCTTTCTGCACATCACGTGTGTCTTTGTGCACCTCTTTAGCTTCTTTCTGCACCTCTCTTGCTTTTTCTGCACCTCAATTGCCTCTTTCTGCACATCTCTTGCTTTTTCTGCACATCTCTTAATTCTTTCTGCATTTCTCTTGCCTCTTCCTGTACCTTTCTTGCCTCTTTCTGCTCCTTTGTTGCTACTTTCTATACCCCTCTTGCCTCTTTCTATATCCCTCTTCCCTCTTTCTGCACCCCCTTCCCTCTTTCTGCACCCCTCTTCCCTCTTTCTACGGCTCTCCTGTCTCTTTCTTCACACCTGTTCCTTCTTTCTGCATATCTTTTGCCTGTTTCTGCAACTCTCTTGCCTCTTTCTGCAGTTCTCTTGCCACCTTCCGCTCCTCTATTGGTTCTTTCTGCACTGCTCTTGCTTCTTTTTGCAACTATCTTTCAAATTTCTGCACCCCTCTTACCTCTTCCTGCATTCCTCTTCCCTCTTTCTGCACCTCTATTACCTCTGTCTGCACCCCTCTTGCCTCTTTCTGCACCCCTCTTGCCTCTTTCTGCAACTCTGTTGCTACTTTCTGAACTTCTCTTTCTTGTTTCTGCATGTCTCTTGCCTCTTTCTGCACCTCTTTGGCTTCCTTCTGCACTTCTCTTTCTTCTTTTTGCACCTCTCTTGCCTTTTTGTGTACCTATCTTGTACCTTTCTTGCTGCTTTTTGCACCCCTCTTGCCTCTTTCTGCAGCTCTTTTGCTTCTTTCTGTACTTCTCTTACCTCTTTCTGCACTCCTCTTGCCTCTGTCTGCACCTCTGTTTGTTCTTTCTGCACTGTTCTTGCTTCTTTCTATGCCTCTTTTGCCTCTTTCTGCAACCCTCTTGTCTCTTTCTACACCCCTCTTCCCTCCGTATGCCCCTCTCTTGCCTGTTCCTGCAACTCACTTGCCTCTTTCTACCATTCTCTTGCCTCTTTCTGGACCTCTGTTGCTTCTTTCTGTACTTCTCTTGCCTCTTTCTGCACCCCTCTTGCCTCTTTCTGCACCTCTCCTGCTTCTTTCTGAACTTCTCTTTCTTCTTTCGGCATCTCTCTTGCTTCTTTCTGCACCTCTCTTGTACATTTCTGCACCCCTCTTAGCTCTTCGTATACCTCTCTTGTATCTTTCTGCACTTCTCTTGCTCTTTCTGCATTCCTTTTGCCTCTTTCTGCATCTCTCTTGCCTCTGTCTGCACTCCTCTTCCCTCTTTCTGCACCTCTCTTGGCTCTCTCTACACCTCTATTGCCTCTTTCTGTATCTCTATTGCCTCTTTCTGTACTTCTCTTCCGTCTTTCCGTATTTCTCAGGCCTCTTCCTGCACCATTGTTGCTTCTTTCTGCACTTCTCTTGCTTCTTTCTGCACCTCTCTTGCTTCTTTCTACAGATCTATTGCTCTTTTTATATTTCTGTTGCTTCTGTCTCTACTTCTCTTGCATCCTCCTGCATTTTTGTTCTTTCTTTCTGCACTTCTCTTGCCTCTTTTGCAACCTCAGTTGCGTCTTTCAGCACTTCTCTTACCTCTTTCTGCACCTGTCTTGCCTCTTTCTGTACCTCTGTTGCTACTTTTTATGCCCCTCTTGCCTCTTTTTATACCCCTCTTCCCTCTTTCTGTACCCCTCTTCCCTCTTCTCTTGCTTCTTTCTGCACATCACGTGTGTCTTTGTGCACCTCTTTAGCTTCTTTCTGCACCTCTCTTGCTTTTTCTGCACCTCAATTGCCTCTTTCTGCACATCTCTTGCTTTTTCTGCACATCTCTTAATTCTTTCTGCATTTCTCTTGCCTCTTCCTGTACCTTTCTTGCCTCTTTCTGCTCCTTTGTTGCTACTTTCTATACCCCTCTTGCCTCTTTCTATATCCCTCTTCCCTCTTTCTGCACCCCCCTTCCCTCTTTCTGCACCCCTCTTCCCTCTTTCTACGACTCTCCTGTCTCTTTCTTCACACCTGTTCCTTCTTTCTGCATATCTTTTGCCTGTTTCTGCAACTCTCTTGCCTCTTTCTGCAGTTCTCTTGCCACCTTCCGCTCCTCTATTGGTTCTTTCTGCACTGCTCTTGCTTCTTTTTGCAACTATCTTTCAAATTTCTGCACCCCTCTTACCTCTTCCTGCATTCCTCTTTCCTCTTTCTGCACCTCTATTACCTCTGTCTGCACCCCTCTTGCCTCTTTCTGCACCCCTCTTGCCTCTTTCTGCAACTCTGTTGCTACTTTCTGAACTTCTCTTTCTTGTTTCTGCATGTCTCTTGCCTCTTTCTGCACCTCTTTGGCTTCCTTCTGCACTTCTCTTTCTTCTTTTTGCACCTCTCTTGCCTTTTTGTGTACCTATCTTGTACCTTTCTTGCTGCTTTTTGCACCCCTCTTGCCTCTTTCTGCAGCTCTTTTGCTTCTTTCTGTACTTCTCTTACCTCTTTCTGCACTCCTCTTGCCTCTGTCTGCACCCCTCTTGCCTCTTTCTGCACCTTTGTTGTTTCTTTCTACACTGTATTTGCTTCTTTCTGTACCTCTCTTGCAAATTTCTTCACCCCTTTACCTCTTTTTGTACTCCTCTTCCTTCTTTCTGTACCTCTCTTGCCTCAGTCTGCATCCCTGTTCCTACTTTCTGCACCTCTTTTGCCTGTTCTCCAACTCTCTTGCCTCTTTCTGCACTGCTCTTGCTTATTTCTGCACCTCTCTTGTATATGTATGTACCCTTCTTGCCTCTGTCTGCACCCCTTTTCCCTCTTTATGTACCTCTTGTGCCTGTGTCTGCAACTCTCACCTCTTTCTGCCCTTCTCTTGCCTCTTTATGCACCTCAGTTGCTTTTTTCTGTACTTCTCTTGCCTGTTTCTTTACATCGCTCAGTCCCACGCTCTTCATCACTCAGTCCCACGCTCTTCAACATCTGCATGGCCCCCCTCGCCACCATCGTCCGACAGCATGGGCCCAGGATTTTATCCTACGCCGATGACACCAGGCTCATCCTCTCGCTCACAGCGAACCCCGAGAACACCAGACTCTGCTTCCAGAAAGGAATGAAGGATGTTGCTGCCTGAAACTCAACTCTTAGAAAACCGAGGTCCTCATCCTCGGACCCTACACCTCCTTCTGGGACAACAGGACAACACCTGGTGGCCTTCTGCCCTGGGGAATCCTCCCACCCCTACTGACCATGCATGAAACCTCTGCATCATCCTCGACTCCTCCCTCTCCATGACCCGCCAGATCAATGCCGTCGCTTCCACCAGCTTCAACTGACTGTGCATCTTTTGCAAGACCTTCAAATGGATCCCCCAAATGCAGAAAGACCATCACCCACACACTCATAACTAGCAGACTCGACTACGGCAGTACCCTATATGCTGGAATCAACAGAACTCTCCTACACAACTTCCAAACCATCCAGAACTCTGCAGCCAGACTCGTCCTCGGGACTCCGTGGTACGAACACATGACCCAATACCTACGCGACCTCCAATGGCTCCCCATTGAGAAGAGGGTTACCTTGAAGCTCTTCACCCACGCATGCAAATCCCTCCACAACATAGGACCCGAATACCTCAACGAGAGAGTCTCATTCCATGTGCCCAGGAGGAACCTCTGCTCCGCCGACCTCGGCCTGTCAGAGAACCCCGCATGCGCAGAAAAAGAGCCGGCGGGAGAGCCTTCTCCGACATCGCAGCCAAGACCTGGAATTAGCTCCTAGTGACCATCAGACACTCCCCGGCCCTACACACCTTCAGGAAGGCCCTCAAGACCTGGCTCTTCAACTGATTCAGAGCTGCACACCCCCGAGCACCTTGAGACCCTCTCGGGTGAGTAGCATGCTTTATAAACCTCTGATTGATTGATTGATCCCTCTTGCCTCTTTCTGCACCCCTGTTGCTTGTTTCTGCACTTCTGTTGGTTGTTTCTGTACCGCCTTTGCTTCTTTATGTATCCCTCTGACCTCTTTCTGCATATCTCTTGCTTATTTCTGCACTTCTCTTGCTTTTTTCTGCACCTCTCCTGCTTCTTTCTGGACCTCTCTTGCCTCTTTCTGCACCCCTCTTGCCTCTTTGAACACCTCTCTTGCCTCTTTCTGCACTACTCTTCCCTCTTTCTGCACTTTTCTTGCCTCTTTCTGTACCTCTCTTCCCTCTGTCTGCACTCCTCTTCCCACTTTATGCACCTCTCTTTCTTCTTTCTGTACCTTTATTGCCTCTTTCCGTACATCTCTTGCCTCTTTCTGCATTTCTCTTGCCTCTTTCTCCACCTTTGTTGCTTTTTTCTGCACTCCTCTTGCCTCTCTCTGAATTTCAGTTTCTTTCTGCATTTCTCTTGCCCCTTTCTGTACCTCTGTTGCTTCTTTCTGCACTTCTCTTGCTTCTTTCTGCACTTCTCTTGCCTGTCTCTGAATTTCAGTTGCTACTTTATGCATTTCTCTTGCCCCTTTCTGCACCTCTGTTGCTTCTTTCGGCTCTTTTCTTGCTTCTTTCTGCACCCCTTTTGCTTCTTTCTGCACCCCTTTTGCCTCTCTGTGCACCCTTTTCCCTCTTTGGGCACCTCTCTTGCATCTTTCTGTACCCCTGTTCCCTTTGTTTATACCTCTCTTGCCTGTTTCTGCAACACTCTTGCCTGTTTCTGAAGTTCTCTTGCCTCTTTCTGCACCCCTCTTATCTGTTTCTGCACCTAACTTGCCTCTTTCTGAACTTCTCTTCCTTTTGTCGGCACCTCTCTTAATTCTTTCTGCAACTTTCTTGTCTCTTTCATCCCTTCTCTTGCTTCTTTCTGCACCTTTGTTGCTTCTTTCAGCACTTCTTTCTTCTTTATGCATTTCTTGTTCCTCTTTCTGAATCTTTCTTGCCTCTTTCTGCACTGTTGTTGCTTCTTTTTTCATCCCTGTTGCCTCTTTCTATACCACTCTATCCTCTTTCTGTACCCCACTTCCATCTTTCTGCAGCTCTCTTGCCTCTTTCCGCACACCTTTCCCTCTTTCTGCATATCTTTTGCCTTTTTCTGAAACACTCTTGCCTCTTTCTGCACTTCTCTTCCCTCTTTCTACACTTTTCTTGCCTCTTTTTGTACCTCTCTTGCCTCTGACTGTAGTCCTCTTCCCACTTTCTGTACCTCGCTTGCCTCTTTCTGTACCTTTAGTGCCTTTTTCTGTAAGTCTCTTGCCTCTTTCTACACTTCTCATGCCTCTTTCTCCACCTTTGTTACTTTTTTCTGCACTTCTCTTGATTCTTTCTGCACCTGTGTAGCTTCTTTTTGCAGTTCTCTTGCGTTTCTGCATTTCTGTTGCTTCTTTCTGCACTTATCTTGCCTTTTTCTGCATTTTCTGTTCCTTCTTTCCGTACTTCCCTTGACTTTTTCTGTACCCCTGTTGCTTCTTTCAGCACTTCATTTGCCTCTTTCTGCACCTGTCTTGCCTCTTTCTGTACCTCTGTTGCTTCTTTCTGCACTTCTTTTGATTCATTCAGCACCTCTCTAACTTCTTTCTGCTCCCCTCTTCCCTCTTTCTGCATCCCTCTTCCCTCTTTCTGCACCTCTATTGCCTCTTTCTGCAACCCTGTTCCCTTTTTCTGCACCTCTCTTGTCTGTTTCTGTAACTCTCTTGCCTCTTTTTGCAGTTCCCTTGCCTTCTTCTGCACCTCTGTTGCTACTTTCTGCCCTTTTCTTGCCTCTTTCTGCACCCCTCTTATCTGTTTCTACACCGCACTTGCATCTTTTTGCAACTCTCTTGCCTCTTACTGTACCTCCCTTGCCTCTTTCTGCACTTCTCTTACTTCTTTATGCACTTCTCTGGCCTCTCTCTGAATTTCAGTTACTTCTTTATGCATTTCACTTGCCCCTTTCTGCACCTCTGTTGCTTCTTTCTGCACTTTTCTTGCTTCTTTCTGTACCTCTTTTGCTTCTTTCTGCACATTTCTTGTCTCTTTTTGCACCCTTTTCCCTCTTTGGGCACCTCTTTTGCCTCTTTCTGTACCACTGTTCCCTTTCTTTATACCTCTCTTGCCTGGTTCTGCAACCCTCTTGCCTGTTTCTGCAGTTCTCTTGCCTCCTTCCTCACCTCCGTAGTTTCTTTCTGCACTTCCCTTGACTATTTCTGCACTCCTCTTATCTGTTTCTGCACCAAACTTGCCTCTTTCTGAACTTCTCTTCCTTTTGTCGGCACCTCTCCTAATTCTTTCTGCAACTCTCTTGTCTCTTTCATCACTTCTCTTACTTCTTTTTGTACCTCTGTTGCTTCTTTCAGCACTTCTCTTACTTCGTTCTGCATTTCTTGTGCCTCTTTCTGTACCTTTATTTCCTCTTTCTGCACCTCTGTTGCTTCTTTTTGCATCCCTGTTGCCTCTTTCTATACCACTCTTCCTTCTTT
This sequence comes from Lissotriton vulgaris, assembly GCF_964263255.1. Taxonomy (NCBI): domain Eukaryota; kingdom Metazoa; phylum Chordata; class Amphibia; order Caudata; family Salamandridae; genus Lissotriton; species Lissotriton vulgaris. The sequence continues at coordinate 133,460,229 of NC_141693.1, forward strand.
CTGTACTCCACTTCCATCTTTCTGCAGGTCTCTTTCCTCTTTCTGCATACCTTTCCCCTCTTTCTGCATATCTTTTGCCTTTTTCTGAAACTCTCCTGCCTCTTTCTACGGTTCTCTTGCCTCTTTCTGCACCTCTGTTGGTTCTTTCTGCACTGCTCTTGCTTCTTTCTGCAATCCTCTTGCAAATTTCTGCACCATTTTGCCTCTTTGTGTACCCTTTCCCCCTCTTTCTGAACCTCTCTTGCCTCTGTCTGCATCCCTCGTGCCTCTTTCTGCACCTGTTTTGCTTCTTTCTACACTCCTCTTGCTTATTTCTGCACCCACTTGCCTCTTTCTGCACCTCAGTTGTTTCTTCTTTCTGCACTGCTCCTGCTCTTTCTGCACTTCTCTTGCACATTTCCACACCCCTCATGTCACTTCCTGTACCCCTCTTCCTGCACCTCTCTTGTCTCTGTCTGCATCCCCGTTCCTTCTTTCTGCACCTCTTTTGCCTGGTGCTGCAACTCTCCTGCCTCTTTTTGCACTTCTCTTGCCTCTTTCTGCACCTCTGTTGCTTCTTTCTGCACTTCTCTTCCATCTTTCTGTATCCTTATTACCTCTTTCTGCACCTCTGTTGCTTGTTTCTGCACATCTGTTGCTTCATTCTGTACCTCTATTGCTTCTTTCTGTACTTCTCTTGCTTCTTTCTGTACACCTCTGGCCTCTTTCTGCACCTCTCTTGCCTCTTTCTGCACCTCACTTGCTGCTTTTGGCACCCCTCTTGCCTCTTTCTGCAGGTCTTTTGTTTATTTCTGCACTCCTCTTGCCTCTTACTGCACCTCTGTTGGTTCTCCCTGCACTGCTCTTGCTTCTTTATACATCCCTCTTCCCTCTTTCTGCACCTCTCTTGCCTCTGTCTGCATCCCTGTTCCTTATGTCTGTACCTCTTTTGCCTGTTTCTGTAACTCTCCTGCCTCTTTCTATACTTCTCTCGCCTCTTTCTGGACATCTTCTGCTTCCCTTCCATCTTCCTGTACCCCTCTTACTTTTGTCTGGCCTCTGTTGCTTCTTTCTGTACTTCTCTTGCTTCTTTCTGCACCTCTCTTGCTTCTTTTTGCACATCTCTAGCCTCTTTTTGCACCTCTGCTGCTACTTTCTGAACTTCTCTTGCCTCTTTCTGCACCCCTCTTGTCTCTTTCTGCACCTCAGTTGCTTGATTTGCACTTATGTTGCTTGTTTCTGTACCTCCCTAGCTTCTTTCTGCACCCCTTTTGCCTCTTGTTGCACTACTCTTGCTTCTTTCTGAACTTCTCTTGCTTCTTTCTGCACATCTCTTGCTTTTTTCTGCACCCCTCTTGCATATTCCTGAACCCTCTTGCCTCTTCGTACAACTCTCTTGCCTCTTTCTGTACTTCTCTTGCCTCTTTCTGTACCTCTCTTGCCTCATTCTGCACCTCCTTAGCTTCTTTCTGCACCCCTCCTGCCTCTTTTTGCACCTCTCTTGTATCTTTCTGTATTTCTCTTCCCTCTTTCTGTACTTCTCTTGCCTCTGTCTGCACTCCTCTTCCCACTTTCTGCACCTCTCTTGCCTCTTTCTGTACTTCTCTTGCCTTTTTCTGTACCTCTCTTACCTCTTTCCGCTCTTCTCTTGCTTCTTCCTCCACCCGTGTTGCTTTTTTCTGCACTTCTCTTGCTTCCGTCTGCACCTCTCAAGCTGCCTTCTGCAGTTCTCTTGCTTTTCTGTATTTTTGTTGGTTCTTTCTGTACTTCTCTTGCCTCTTTTTGTATTTCTGTTCCTTCTTCCTGCACTTCCCATGCCTCTTTCTATACCTCTGTTGCTTCTTTCAGCACTTCACTTGCCTCTTTCAGCACCCGTCTTGCCTCTTTCTGTACCTTTCTTGCCTCTTTCTGTACCTCTGTTGCATCTTTCTGTACCCCTCTTGTCTCGTTATGTACCCCTCTACCCTTACCCTTATGTTGCCTATTTTTACACCCCTTCTGCTTCTTTCTTCACCTCTCTTGGTTCTTTCTGCACCCCTCCTGCCTCTTTTCGCACCTCTCGTGTATCTTTCTGTATTTCTCTTCCCTCTTTCTGCACTTCTCTTGCCTCTGTCTGCACTCCTCTTCCCACTTTCTGCACCTCTCTTGCCTCTTTCTGTACTTTTCTTGCCTTTTTATATACCTCTCTTATCTCTTTCCGCACTTCTCTTGCTTCTTTCTCCACCTTTGTTCCTTCTGCACCTCTCTAGACGCCTTTTGCAGTTTTCTTGCTTTTCTGTATTTTTGTTGGTTCTTGCTGTACTTCTCTTGCCTCTTTCTGCATTTCTGTTCCTTAGTCCTGCACTTCCCTTGCCTCTTTCTGTACCTCTGTTGCTTCTTTCAGCACTTCACTTGCCTCTTTCTGCACCCGTCTTGCCTCTTTCTGCACCTTTCTTGCCTCTTTCTGTACCTCTGTTGCATCTTTCAGTACCCCTCTTGTCTCATTATGTACCCCTCTACCCTCTTTCTGCACCCTCTTCCCTCTTTCTGCAGCTCTCTTGCCTCTTTCTGCACACCTGTTACCCCTTTCTGTACATCTCTTGCCTGTTCATGCAACTCTCTTGCCTTTTTCTGCAGTTCTCTTGCCTCCTTCTGCTCCTCAGTTGCTTCTTTATGCACTTCTCTTGCCTATTTTTGCACCCCTTTTGCTTCTTTCTGCACCTCTCTTGGTTCTTTGTGCACCTCTCCTGCCTCTTTCTGCATCTCACTTGCAAATCTCTGCACTCCTCTTGCCTCTTTCTGTACCCCTCTTCCCTCTTTATGCACCTCTCTTGCCTGTTTCTGCAATTTTCTTCCCTATTTCTGCACCTCTGTTTGTTCTTTCTGCACTGTTCTTGCTTGTTACTGCACCTCTGCAAATTTCTGTACCTTCTTGCCTGTTTCTGCACCCCCTTCCCTCTTTCTGCACCTCTTGTGCAGCTGTCTGCACCCCTCTTGCTTCTTTCTGTAACTCCTTTGCTTCTTTCTACACTTCTCTTGCCACTTTCTGCACCTCACCTGCTTCTTTCTGTACCTCTGTTGGTTCTTTGTGCACCTCTCCTGACTCTTTCTGCATCTCTCATGCAAATTTCTAAACACCATTTGCCTTTTTCTGCACCCCTCTCCCCTCTTTCTGCACCTCTCTTGCCTCTGTCCGCACCCTGTTCCCTCTTTATGCACCTCTTTTGCCTGTTTCTGCACTTTGCTTCCCTGTTTCTGCACCTCTGTTTGTTCTTTCTGCACTGTTCTTGCTTCTTACTGCACCTCTGCAAATTTCAGTACCTTTTTGTTTGTTTCTTCACCCTTCTCGCTTCTTTCTGTACCTCATTTGCTTCTTTCTGCACTTCTCTTGCCTCTTTCTGCACCTCACCTGCTTCTTTCTGCACCTCTGTTGGTTCTTTGTGCACCTCTCCTGACTCTTTCTACATCTCTCATGCAAATTTCTTTACACCTATTGCCTCTTTCTGCACCCCTCTCCCCTCTTTCTGTACCTCTCTTGCCTCTGTCTGTACCCCTGTTCTCTCTTTATGTACCTCTTTTGCCTGTTTCTGTAACTCCCTTGCCTCTTTCTGCCCTTCTATTTCCTCTTTCTGCATCTCTGTTACTTCTTTCCAGACTTCTCTTGCCTATTTATTCACCCCTTTGCCTCTTTCTGCACCTCTGTTGCTTATTTCTGCACTTCTGTTGCTTGGTTCTGCACCTCTCTTGCTTCTTTCTGCATCCCTCCTGCCTCTTTCTGCACCCTTCATCCCTCTTTCTGCACCTCTCTTGCCTCTTTCTGCACCTCTCTTGCCTTTTTTATGTACTTTTCATGCCTCTTTCTGCACCTCTGTTGCCTCTTTCTATACTTCTCTTGCCTTTTTCTGTACCTCTCTTGCCTCTTTACGCACTTCACTTGCTACTTTCTCCACCTGTATTGCTTTTTTATGCACTTCTCTTGCTTCCTTCTGCACCTCTCTAGCTTCTTTCTGCAGTTCTCTTGCTTTTCTATATTTTTGTTGGTTCTTTCTGTACTTCTCTTGCCTCTTTCTGCATTTCTGTTCCTTCTTTCTGCACTTCCCTTGCCTCTTTCTGTACCTCTGTTGCTTCTTTCAGCACTTCACTTGCCTCTTTCTTCACCCGTCTTGCCTCTTTCTGTACCTTTCTTGCCCTTTCTGTACCTATGTTGCATCTTTCTGTACCCCTCTTGCCTCGTTCTGTACCCCTCTGCCCTCTTTCTGCACCCTCTTTCGGCAGCTCTCTTGCCTCTTTCTGTACACCTGTTATCCCGTTTGGCACATCTCTTGCCTGTTTACGCAACTCTCTTGCCTTTTTCTGCAGTTCTCTTGCCTACTTCTGCTCCTCAGTTGCTTCTTTCTGCACTTCTCTTGCCTATTTTTGCACCCCTTCTGCTTCCTTCTACACCTCTATTGTTTGTTTGTGCACCTCTCTTCTGCCTCTTTCTGCATCTCACTTGTACATCTCTACACTCCTCTTGCCTCTTTCTGTACCCCTCTTCCCTCTTTCTGCACCTCTCTTGCCTCTCTCTGCACCCTGTTCCCTCTTTATGCACCCCCTTTTGCCTGTTTCTGCAATTCTCTTCCCTATTTCTGCACCTCTGTTTGTTCTTTCTGCACTGTTCTTGCTTCTTACTGCACCTCTGCAAATGTATTTACCTTCTTGCCTGTTTCTGTACCCCTCTTCCCTCTTTCTGCACCTCATGTGCAGCTGTCTGCACTACTCTCACCTCTTTCTGTACCTCATTTGCTTCTTTCTGCACTTCTCTTGCCTCTTTCTGCACCTCACCTGCTTTTTTCTGCATCTCTGTTGGTTCTTTGTGCACCTCTCCTGACTCTTTCTGCATCTCTCATGCAAATTTCTATACACCTTTTGCCTGTTCCTGCACCCCTCTCCCTTATTTCCTCTCTTGCCTCTGTCTGTATACCCCTGTTCTCTCTTTATGCACCTCTTGTGTCTGTTTCTATAACTCTCTTGCCTCTTTCTGCCCTTCTATTGCCTCTTTCTGCACCTCTGTTGCTTCCTTCCAGACTCCTCTTGCCTATTGGTGCACCCCTCTGCCTCTTTCTGCAACTCTGTTGCTTATTTCTGCACTTCTGTTGCTTAGTTCTGTACCTCTCTTGCTTCTTTATGCATCCCTCTTGCCTTTTTCTGCACCCTTCTTCCCTCTTTCTGTACCTCTCTTGCCTCTTTCTGCACCTCTCTTTGCCTTTTTTATGTACTTCTCGTGCCTCTTTCTGCACCCCTGTTGCCTCTTTCTGCACCTCTGTTGGTTCTTTCTGCACTGCTGTTGCTTCTTTCTGCACCTCTCTTGCAAAGTTCTGAACCCCTCTTGCCTCTGTGTGCATCCCACTTCCCTATTTCTGCACTTCTCTTGCCTCTGTCTGCACCCCTGTTTCCTCTTTCTGTACCTCTTTGGCCTGTTTCTGCAACTCTCTTGCCTCTTTCTGCACTTCTCTTGCTTCTTTTTGGCCTTTTTCCTCTTTCTGTACATGTCCTACCGATGTAGGCATAGTTAGAAATTAGCATTTAAAAAGCCTTAGCAATTCACTGAAAAAAACTAGGTTTCAGAGACGTTTTAGTTATGTTTAAGTTTGTTTATGTATGATAACAGAACTCAATTGAGGTCCACATAATAATTCAATAAAAAAACAACAGATTTCTTAAAAAAAATAAGAAAAGAAATGTATATAATATTAAATTATCAATATAATGGTAAGAAACATTTAAAGAAATGAAACAATTTAAAACAAAACATTTCGTTTGGAGGATTAAGCATTGCTTCAATAAAATCAAAAGCAGTAAAAATACCCAATTGAAGGCACATAGGTCTTAACCATTTGCGTCTAAATGCCATAAGGACCGGACAAACAAAAATAACATGATACATATCCTGGGAATTAGAATTACAAAAATTACAGATATCTGAACCACCATACCATTTGGACAAAAGACAGTTCTGAGGAAGTAAGTTATACCTTAACAAAAGGGTAAATCGCCTAACTCCATGAGGGAGATTCCAGCATATGTATGGCTGGGTTTTTTTTATTTCACAAAATTTACCAGTAGGGAACATTCCGCTCTTAGCTTTACTTGTCCCACTATCAACTCTAAAACTCAACTCCCAAGAGGCAGATTTTAAGGATAACTTTAATTTTGCAGCAGATAGTGAAAAAAGGCCTTGTTCATCTAGCTGTAATAGTGTAACAGCCTGTCGGAAATTCCTTACAATTGAAGAATAAGCATTAAAGGAACCCAACAGCTCATTTTTTATTAGGTATCTCAGTGTGCCAGGCATTCCTCCAGCAATATTGAAAACCCAACGCACCACACTCGCAGCTGCCTGAGCCCAAGAGCTACGCAGACCGAATTCTCGTCTTAACGAAGACGTAGAATTTGCAGTATTTACAGAAGCTAGGTTACGTAATATTTTTCCTTCAGTAGAATCCCAAAAATTCCAACATGCCATATCTACTATTTCTAGTCCGTAGATTAGGGATGCGGGGATTTTTGCTCGGAAAACCTCGAGCAATATGGAGAAATGCCTTCTACCTGTCGCTTTGTAAAGAAAGATAAGACTCTTCCCTTGAGCAAGGTCTTTCCTGCTATTGTTCTCAGTGTGGGTTTTTTCACTTAAATTGCTCGTGACAATCTTTCCAAGAAAGGGATAGGATTTGACTACTTCTAGTCTTTCACCCCAAATGGACCAATCATAATTTTCATATTTGGATTTTCTCCTTCCCTGGAAGCACATTATTTTGCTTTTTAAAATATTTATTTTTAAGAAATGAGCCTCAGCGTAGGAGAACAGAGCTTGTAAACGGCCATTCAGACCTTTTGGGGTGAGGTCCAAAATTAAAATATCATCTGCGTACATTAACAGGGGAGCCAATAGGCAGCCCTGTTTAAGTCCATTATTTGTGGGTATAACCCTGGATAGTCCTCTCTCACCACCCATTAAAACTACACCAGGTGTCTGTGTGCAGTGCAATGACTAATTTTAATAAACTAGGGGGCATCTCTAATTTAATTAACTTACTCCACAGCAGAGATCTGTCCACCTTATCAAAGGCCGTAGAGAAGTCAATAAAAGCCCCATATACACCTCCTCTACGAACTGTAACATATTTTTCTACCAGGATTTGAAGAGCAGTAAGGTTGTCTAGGGTACCATGTTGTTTCCTGAAGCCAGTCTGTTCTAACGGAAGTATTGCAGACGCTGATACCCAGTCATTTAAAGAATTCAATAAACATTTAGCAAAAACCTTACCTATGGCATCTAAGAGGGCTATTTGTCTGTAATTTTGGGGTAAATCTCTAGCCCCCTTTTTGTAGAGAGGAATTAATAAACTCCCTTTCCAGGAATGCGGGACGGTGCCATTGGTAAAGCTAATTTTAAAGACTGGGTATAACATTTTCCCCCATAGCGTACTATATGATTTTAGCACTGAAATCGGAATTTCATCTGGGCCTAATGCACCAGAAGAGCGCAGAGCTTTAATTGCAGCAACTATTTCCAATTCAGAGGGAGGATCGTATGGGAACGAGTCCTCCTGCAGCTTACCGGAATCAAACTTCTCACCATTACTGCTATATAGTTGCTAAATAAAGTCAACCCATGTCTGCTCATTAATAGATATCGGTGAGGGTCTGGATCTTACCCCACATCCTTCTCCAATTAATGACCAAAAGGTCTTTGCCTGCCCACTCTTAGTTGCCTCGCGAAGTTTAATCCAGAGGGCATCTTCTTTCTCCCGTTTTAATCTAGCCTTTATCCTTTTTCTCCTTCTTCTCAAAAGGGATATTCTTTGTCTACGTTCGGGAATAAAGGAGAGGTACTGGGCCCTAACCAATTTATTTATTTCTGTATTTAGATGACGAAGATCAGAGGGGATTTTAGGAATTATCTTTCCTGATGGAGGCTTTTGAACTTTAGATTTTAAAGTATGTAGAAGGGACGCAAAACAAAGTAGCTCTCTACCTTCCCATAGAATTAAGTTCTCTGCTGTGTATTCTAATTGGTCAAACTTCTAATGGACCCCGAATTCCAATAACATTTCCCTTTTTTATTATTAAAGTTCAATAAGTCATCCCCAATATTCCATAGGTCCCTTTGAGATGATGTTACATTTAATTTTACAAACAAAACATTATGATCACTAAGATCAGTAACAAATACAGATAAATCCTTCAGAGAACCAAAGAAGGTACTATCAACTATCATATAATCCAGGATCGAACCACCGTTCCCTAACTTATGTGTAAAATGAGCGGGACTATCCGAGGGGAGCCTTCCATTGATTATAATACAATCTGCTTCGGCTAAACTCTCCAAGATTAGTTTCCCTCTTTTATTTGTTTTAATGTTCTCTGGGAATATAGCTTTAAGTATCAGGAACGTTTCCTCCTTTACCTTATTCCTGAATAACTCCAAGGCACTATTAGATATTTTACCATTTAGGTCACCTAATAATAAAATATGAGGGGGGAAAGTAGATTCCTGAAGATTTAATATAAAAGAACAAATCTTCTTAATACCAGAATTATAATTTATATCTGGAGGCAAATAGGCATTTATTATTACAAGTGATTTCTGAGGGGAATCCTTAGCAAAATTTATTAAGGTTATTGCCTGAAATAATTTGTTCGAATCTAAATAATGGGTATAATTCCAATTGACTTTATTTGACAAAAGACAGGCTAGCCCTCCCTTCACACGGCCTCTCGTAGAGGGAGTAGCATTACTCTCCAATACATAATAATCTTTTACAGCCGGGAAATTCCCTACCAGCCATGTTTCCTGCAAATAGATGATGTCTGCTTCTAAAGAATGCAAGAATAGCAACTTTTCAGTGCTCTGGATTAATCCGGCAGTGTTCCACGATATTATTTTTAAATTATCGTTAAAACTCTGAATTCATTCTAGGTGCAAAACCAGATTTATCTGATAGAACAGCGGGCAACCAACTCCACTCCAGATCGTCATCCTTTACCCTAGTTTGTTTTATAGGTAGCGGATTATTTACTATCACCTGTCGCTCATTTTTTGATATCCGTATTTTTAACTCTTCGGTCACTGCAGAGAAACCATCTGAAGGACCGGATTTTACACCCTGATAGGTTAACATTTTTTGGGGCCTTTGGCTTTCTATTTTAACCGGAATAAAAGGATCGACATCGATTCCTCTTATTTGAAATTCTTCTGCCCATTGTAGGACGTGATTTGTTACCAGTTTGGAATAAAATTTTACCCGTGCTATCTTTCCGTTCTCTGAGTTTATTAATGTTATTATATCTAGATCTGCAGATTGAATCAATTTTAAGCTCTCTATTTCATGAAAGCAGTTAACTAAAGCAGATCTATTTAAGATAAGATCTGGGTCAAAAATAGGTATAAAATCAAGGAAGAAGGTATCCACATTTTCTCTAATCTTAGGCACTGTCTTAGATCCATATTCAGTTGCAACTACATCTGAAAAAGGAATAGCCAGAAGGTTAAGAATTGATTTTGGTTTAGGATCTATAATTAGAATTGAATTTTGATCCTTCACCAATTTGATCTGCTCATCGAGATGCTGTTGGTTTATGTGAGGTAAGAGTTCTTGTTGTATCTCTGTGGGGATCAACTTTAAAGTTCCCGCTGGCTCATGTAACGAGTTAGAGTCCAAATCCACAGGATTGGAATTATTCAACGAAGGCTCTTGTTCACATTCAAAAGTAATTTTCCTTTGCCTTTTTTTTATAAAATCTACGGTTTGGTTTTCTTTTTTTGCATCGTTGTTTTTTAGATACTGCTATTTCCGGTTTTTTCTCCTTTAACAGAGAAATTTTATCCGAGAAAACAGGGAGGATTGGTGTTTCTTTATTTGTTTGGGGAATGAAAATGGGGAAGATAGGGGGTAAAGTGTTAGTCAAATTATCCTCCGTAGGTGATAAGGCCTCGATCTTCTGGCTAATGAGAGCTACGCAATTACCATTAATTGGATTCTCATTCCTATATACGGAAGATTCAGAAGTAACTGCAGTATGAGTGTTAGCTTTAACCAGGGGATCTGACGGTAAAGATACCTCAAAGGCTGTTTTTACTTTTACTTCCTTATTTCCTTCCTTACTTGAGTTTTTGGATGGGGTAATTATTTTTTGATGGATGACACCTTCCAATCCTGTGTTATTACTCAGCAGTGCCTTTAAAATCAGGATTACTGTATCAAATACGTTATCTGACCCATTAACTAATCTTTCCAAAAGCTGTAAAATAGATGAGATGAGCCGTCCTAAAGAGGATAAGGAATTAGATATTGCATTATCTTCTCTTATATAAGAGTTTAGGGGGTCTTTATTTTGAATATGAGTGGGACTGGGAAATAAATTCATTTCAGGGGTGGAAAACTCAGAGTTTTTTGAGGGGGTACTGCTATAAAGATGTAACCTAGGAGTAGTTACAATATCCTGTGAGATAATGGAGTTCTGTGCTTTAATTAATCCTTTCTGGGACTCAAAGTTTATATCGGGAAGGGTGAAATCCTCTGGGAGAATATGCAGGGAGGAAGAAGTACCAGGATGGATTTTTTGATCTGCCTTAGAAGGAGAGGGAAGGTTATGTACTACAGCCACAACAGGGAAAACAGAGGTGATACCTAAATCTGCAACGTTTACAGCTTTATCTTGGGTTTCGAAAAGATGGGCAGGGTCTCCCTCTTGGTTCTTATTAAATATATCATCTAAAGGGGGCAGGACAATGATACCTGATAAGGTACTATCATTTTTAGTAACAGAGGGATCTCTCACCTGTTCTTTACTGTTGGTGTTAATAATTTCAGTGAGGGCCCCCTCCCGGTCTACTTTATCCTTACCCTTATCCCATAAAGAGTATAGTTGACATTTACTTTTTAATTGTAAAGCTGACCCATCTTTGTTTCGCAAGGGGTTAGATTTAGTTTTAGAACAGGCTCTACCAACTAGAACTCTTCCTGATCTCAATTTCTCAGTAGTCATGTTATCTAGGGGAACAATATACGGTACCACCTTAAATAAAATAAGAAGGAAACACAATATATTCCGCTAATTAGCAGTAAACATTAAACACTCTATTAGTCCGGAAACAAGCAAACTAAGGGGGGGTGGCCCAGCCCAGCCTCAATCGGTCTCTGTCGGTCGCAGTCGGTCCCGCCCTTGTCCCGGGCTTCTCCCGGCGCGCTCCCGCGCAGCGGAGGTGACGTTCGATATTTTATAGCAGGGAGGTTAATGGGGGCATGGCCAACAGGGAGAGCGTCACCAGGTGGTTGCGGTGAGGTGAGCAGCAGGGACGTTTTAGTTAGTATTAACCTTTAAAAAACCTTAGAAATTCATTGAAAAAAATCACAGGTTTCAGGGACGTTATAGTTAGGAATTAGCATTTAAAAAACCGTTGAAATCCACTGAAAACACAGGTTTCAGGAACGTTATAGTTAGGCTGACATTTCACTCGTTCAAAACCAGAGAAATTCAGCCGTTATAGTTATCTTAGCTAACTATAACCTGCGCCCCCGAAATGCACTGCTGATGATGTCACATATTACATCACTCATGACATGGCCAGTGACATCACGGATGACATCACTTATGACATGTCAAATAACATCACTGATGACATCTTCAACTCAATATCTGATGTACCTCCCCACACTCTAATACAACCTTTCATACACCCACTCTAAAATACAGACTATCATTTTTGAAACCATAAACTCACCAGTACCAGTTAGTACATACCCCCACACTGATTAAAAGGTCTACACACACACATTCACTCACTCACCAATACAGTTGCTCATACATGCAGTCACTCATCAATACAGCCACTGATATATGCACTCATATACCCATACAGACACTCACACACCACCAATCACCCATATAGTTACTCACACACCTAGTCAGACGCCCAAAGAATCAATCACACTGCTATTTACTCACCTATGTAGTTTTACACATACCACATCACTTATTCATACAGATACTAACACATACTTACTATCTTCTACAATCACTGGGCCCAATTCACAGAGCTAACTTAAGACAAAATTCTAAACTTACAACCATTTTGGTATTCACAGAAGGCACTTACTACCATTTTGGTATTCACTGAAGGCACTTACTCATTTTGGTATTCACAGAAGGCACTTACTCATTTCGGTATTCACAGAAGTTAGGAGTCCTAACTTTAGGACTCCTAAATGCCTTCTGTGAATACGAAAGTCTTACAATTAGGATTTTTCTCAGTTTATGAGTTGTAAAGTTAGGACTCCTAACATTAGGACTACTAAATGCCTTTCGTGAATACCGAAAGTCTTAAAATTAGGATTTTTCTCAGTTTAGGAGTAGTAAAATTAGGAGCCCTAACTTTAGAACTCCTTAACTGAGAAAAATCCTCACTTTAAGACTTTCGGTATTCACAGAAGGCATTTAGGAGTCCTAAAGTTAGGACTCCTAACTTCTGTGAATACCAAAATGAGTAAGTGCCTTCTGTGAATACCAAAATGAGTAAGTGCCTGCTGTGCATACAAAATGGTAGTAAGTTTGGGATTTTGTCTTAAGTTAGTTCTGTAAATCGAACCCACTGACACAAGCAAACACTCATCCATACAGCCACTCTCATAATCACTTACTCTCACATATAGTCACTCAAACACTCACATGTACTGTCTTTCACATATGCAGTTACTCACACATATACCACTGAGACATCCATTCACTCACCAACACAGACATATGCACACTCACCCCTCGCAGATGCACTCATAAACCCATGCGCACAGTGAATCACCCACTCACATATCCATATCCAGGAATTCATACACACTCCCACCCACCCACACAGACACTCAGGCACCCATACAGGTACTCGGACAACCAATCATTAACCCATATAGACACTCATGCAGCTACTCATCAACCCATGCAGCCACTTGCACACCAACTGACAGACTGATACAGACATTCACACAGATTAGTCATTCACCCATTAGGAAGGGGCCAGGGCACATCTCAGTAAGGAAGTGGGGCTGATAAGAGTATCATAAAGAGTGGGGCTGAGGCCCTGGGTTAACCCACTGATGCACGTAAAAATTGTGGGTAACATTTAGGTGTGAAACTCTGGTCTTTCCTTTTGCCTGTATTGTGGGGCTATCAGATTTGGAGTTGCTCCTGGTGTGACAGACTGTTGTCTGGAGTAAGGGAAGATAGTGGAGAGGGCACTTCAAAAAGAAGCAGACGCCCAACATTAACTTCAAAGACAGACTCTGAATCACATTTGGTGTCTGTAAATGGACTAAAAGAAGGGGAGCTCAAGGCTCCCCGAATTGTGTCCTGGGACAAGAACTGATGGCCAAGACTTGCCAGTCTCCCAGGGGACATAATCCAGGGGATGCAAGGCCACCTGCCACTAGAGCACCAGTGCCTACTGGCTTGCCAATACCTTTGCCCTGTGAGAAAGAGGAGAGCATCCGAAGAAGCCAGGTCCAGTGGGGGATCCTGGCAATTGGATCTCTGTAGCGAGGTGTCAGGAGGAAAAGTCTGCAGGGAAAAGTCGGCGATCCCCCATATGCCAGAGGAGAGCAGCCATGAAGTAAGCCATGAACTTTGCTGCACCAATTGTGTCATTGCCTGTGTGCAGGAGTGGACTCAGTGATTCTGTATGCCAGGTGGACTGTGCCTATGGGACCATAGCACGTGTGCAGAGTGAAGACGTTTACCCTTTATGGCATGTGTGGCTGCTGTGATGATTACTGGTGTTCATATCAGACTGTAGCCTGTGTGCAGAGTGAAGCACGTGACCCTATATGCCAGTTGGGACCTCAGTGAAGATTACTTCTGTGTCTACGGGGGTGTAGTCTGTGTGCAGACAGTAGCTGGTGACCCTGTATGCCAGGTGGGGCCATTGTGAAGTTCACTGCGGTGCCAATCAGGCCATAGCCTGTGCACAGAGTGAGGACCCCGTATGCCAGAGGTGGACACCAGGTCAAGTCAAGAAACTTGGTCTGGTTGAGAAGGTAGTCATGAGACAGAGGCCACCGTAGTGACCAGAGCAGGTCCAAGCCCCGAATGAGGATCAGCACCAGGAGCTTTGCACCTCCCTCACCTGTGGGGAGGATCCTAGGAAACATCATCAGAGCATCCCAGCATAAGTGAAGTATTAAAGATCCCCTCGGCCGCTGACTTTGCAAGATGGCATGTTGGGATTTCGAGGACACCCAACCACTGCCCCTTCCGGGCCATGTGTGAAGAACTTACCGGAGACAGCTGCGGCAGCGTCAATGCCAGTAAACGGGGTATGCTCGGATATGCCTATTATTCAGATACCGCCAGTGTTGGTTAGGCTGTTTTAAAGCCAGACAGCTATGAGGGAACTTGCCTGCCACACAGCACTTTGACGCTGGAGCACTTGACTATACTAAAGAGTCAGAGTGGGACTCCTGGAACTTGGACTACTAGTGGGCCTTAACCTGAATGTTGCCTGTAGTGAATGGGGAATAATCACTGCCGCTGGCAGGAACGAGTGGGACTCACGAACTAGCCTATAAAACACTAGAGCCCCCACCTCAGGGGACTGTGTGTATTATTTGTGAATGCCATATTTTCCTTTGTGTTCGAACATAAATGCTTTTTTCATAAAAGCAAGTATTTGACTGCAGAATCATTTATTGCTGCTATTCAACGTATTTTGAGTTATGAGCCTGTGTTTTTCATCCAACTTTTTCTACCTCTCATGAGAAACTTTGGACTGCTTGACCCAGGGTATTGCTGAGTATAGTGCTGAAGAGTTACTTGGCCCAGTTGTTTAGGATCCATTGTATGCCAGGCCCGGGACATCAGGAATAATAGGCCTCAATCTCCATGGTTGGACCCAGAAGCTACTGCTTGCCCCATGGCTCTATGAACAGGTTCTGACAAGGACAACATACCCCCCACCCCCCAAAGAAGAAAAAGGGAGCCTCAGCCATGATTACTTTGTTGGTTTCTGCCCCTATCAAAATGATTTGTATTTTTTTATCAACCTATAAGAGAAACTTGTGTGGAAGTTTGAATGGGTCAGGTGATTTTTTAATTCTCATATGATTATATAATTTCTGAATATTTTACCTTTTGAAGAGATCAGGCATTGCTGTGTTCCTCCCTCCCCAGGACCTGGGTGAATTATTTATCCAGACTACTTTCTGCCTCTTCCTTACTTTGCTCCTGAACTTTGACAGGAAAATCTATGACGAAACCTTCTCACCACTCTTCTCTTCATTCTTTTCCCAAGAACGAGCATGAGAATGAGGTTAGCAAAAGCTGCCAAAGGTCTGTTCACTCCCCCTTGATGTCAAGGAGTTCTCTACAGGTGTGGTGAACTCTTATAAGGTAGAGAGATATGATTTCTCCTCATACCGAATGACCATACAATTCTAATGACTCCATTTTGTCACTTTTTCCATCCTCCTCCTGTATCTTCACCTCACTTGTCTTCAAACTATGGTAAGGATTCTCTGGCATCTCCTATTCTCCAAGAGGGAAATATTTTCACAAAGAATAGCTGCCACCAATGGTCTTCTATTTGCCTTCTAACCATCATTTGACTCCAGCAGGTGATCTGCTGAGTTCGAGTAGAAAGCAATGTCCGAGCACAGCAGGACCACCTTGATTTGACTTTGCTGAAATGGTCAAAGACAGTCCAGTTGCATCATATCCACCTAGATTCAATAAGTTTTGAAGGACACCCTGGAATTTTAAAGGTCATTTATGGTTTATCAGATGGCCCTGCTAGTCACTGATTTTACAGAAGAAACAGCTTTCTCCTACCAGTAGATGATGGTCCACGCGATTTAGAGTTCCCTTACTCAGAGGCAGGGCTTTCCCTCCTAAGAGGTGGCTCTTGCCAGAGGGGCTAGAGCCACCTCATTGGGAAAATGCCCATGTCAGCAACTTCAGTATGCCTCTCCGACCTGGTGGAAATATCACAGAAGTTGGGAATGAAAATATATCCCCCATTTGGGGGTGCATTTTTGACATCCA
Source organism: Lissotriton vulgaris (assembly GCF_964263255.1). Lineage (NCBI taxonomy): Eukaryota > Metazoa > Chordata > Amphibia > Caudata > Salamandridae > Lissotriton > Lissotriton vulgaris. Next base: position 133,476,255 of record NC_141693.1, read on the forward strand.
TATTACAAATGGACCTAACATGCTAGGGGATTTCCTTAGCTAATCTATTTTCACACTCAATTATTCAAAGAGAATTAATTCTATTTTAAACATTTTATCCAAAACACTTCCCCACTCACCACTCATGAAAAATGAACACAACATGTGAAGGCTAACCGCTCATCCCTCCGGGGATCTCCTTTTCCTACCGCTAGGGATTCAATGAAAGTTACAAAGTACTTAATTTTTTATTTCAATTATGTTCTTCAAAATGTCAATGTCCTTCTTCCTAGTCTCTTTGTAAGAGCAAGTCTTAACCATTCAAATATACAGGGGTGTTATGAATGATTCAGTCAAGATTAGTATACACCAGGGCTGTTGCTATAAACTCATGTAGGTGGCGTAAAAAACCACATCGACATCGTTTCGGGCATCTACATTTAGATATAAAGGTCTGTCATCCTGATCGCCTATTGGGGGCATGGCCATCAATACATTATTCATTGACCCAGTATCACGAAGATAGTATTTATCAATGTGAGTACATTTTTCTAGGTTAAGTTAACCTCGGTTAACAGTCATGTTGTTGAACGTGGTTTTGTACATTTGATGTCCCAGTACACAATAGTTGCCTCTCGGTCTTCTGGGACCTTTAGTTGGATTTTATTTCAATTCTCTTTTTTACTTCATAATTATTATTCATATGCTTCTCTTCAGTCTTTTTCTGGGATAACCCAAGTAATTAAAGTAGGTAGAACACAAAACACCAGTAATAATAATTTAACCACTTGGATGCTAGGCGTTTTCCCCCTCCTGTGCTGGAAAATGCCATTTTAGTGGCACCATGACGAGCTCAGCTCGTCATCAGCACACGACACCCGTGGGTGATGACGAGCTGAGCTCGTCATCAGCATCGAAGGGGTTAAGTGTACTGTATTAATGGATATGATCTCCTCTCACACTACTCTTTTCTTCCTTTTTCAATCCTTAAATCTAGTTTTTATGTTACCAATACAACTAACTTAACTAATATTGCTTAGACTATTTATTTGTATTGTAATTGTATTTATGAAGCACTTACTACTCCTGGCGAGACATTCAGGCCCTTTATGGCAGGTAGCACACTATTCTGAATACCAAGGATAGAAGTTAATTTGGTGGTTATTGATTATTATTAGTTATTGCTTGTTGTGCTCTTAAGGACACCTTTCCATATATTTACTCCAGTTTCTTAGTGGTAGATTAAATTAATAGGTGTTAGGTGTCATATCGAACCACTTTCCTCCGTATTAAATTTCATATTGTCAAATATAAATCAATCAATCAAGCAGTATTCATATAGCTCGGCTAATCACCTCAAGGGGTATCCAGGCGTTGAGATGCAGGTGTCAGTTGCAGAGCCATGTCTTGAGTCCCTTCCCGAAGTGGTTCAACGAGGCTGAAATACAGAGGTCGAAGGGGAGGGCATCCCAGGCTTTGGTGGCGAGGTGGCGAGGTGGGAGAAGGATCATTCTCCAGAGTGGCTGCGGCAGATACGTGGTGTCTGAGCGAGGGTGAGGTGTGCGGAGCGGAGGTTTCTGGTGGGTTGGTGGATGGTCAGGCAGTGGTTCGTGTAGTCTGGTCCTTGGTTGTGGAAGGCTTTGTAGGCGTGGGTCAGGAGTTTAAACTGGTATCTCCTCTGGACAGGGAGCCGGTGGAGGTCCTTCAAGTGCCTGGTGATGTGTCCTTTTGGGCAGGTTGAGGATCATTTTGGCTGCTGCATTCTGGGTTGTCTGGAGTCTTTGCATGAATTTGATGGATGTGCTGGCATAGAGTGCATTGCCCTAGTTGAGCCAGATGGTGACGAGGACCTTTGCTGATAAGGATCCAGTTGAGGATTTTGGGGAGCGTGTGGATAGTGTGGAAACAGGCTGTGGCGATGGCATCGACCTGTCCTTTCACGGAGAGTTTACTGCACAGTATGATGCCATTGTGGACGTGGTCATTCAGTGTGGACATAGGTCCAAGCTCCGCTGGCCACCACAAGTCGTTCCAGAGGTAATTTGTCTGCCGGAGGTCAGGACCTACGTTTTGTCGGTGTTGAGTTTCAGGCAGTTGTCTTTCATCCATTTTACGACGATCTTCATGTAGTTGTGGAAGTTGGTCTTCGTCAGGGTGGGCTTTGCTGTGAGAGAGAGGATGAGTTGAGTGTTGTCGGAGATGATACTCATGTTGTTTGATCTGACAATGTCTGCGAGTGGTGTCATGTAGATGTTAAAGAGGGTGGGGTTGAGGGATGAGCTTTAAGGTACTGTTATATAATTACTTATGCAATTTCTGTTCTGTATGGTAAGAGTCAATTTCTGTTCTGTATGCTAAGAGTCTCGTGGTTGCATCCACAAGACTCGTTCTATGTTTGTGATCCACTCTGTGTTCCATCGTGTTGTCTTTCAGTCGTGAAGATTCCCTGGAACGTCATTCTGGATGTTGGCTTCTTCACGACTGAACGGCTCCGGTTGTGGGTGTTTTTATTCCCATAAATAAACCTACGTTTTGACCTCAATCAAGTCTCCGACCCTACTTACCATCCTGGCGACGGTCGGGATCCTCTCTACACACCCACCGCCAAAGAGTCAAGCAGTTTAAAAAAATCGGCCGAATTTGAAGATTTTACCGGGACTTCTGCTGTATCGTCATTCAATCTGAAATAGCCTCAGCTTTCAAGCCTTCGGTGTCTTGTCTTCGCTTTTCAGGTCGTATTTTCAATGTATATTTTTCTTCAGAGCTGATGTTGTAGCAGTTTGACTGTATCTCGCGCTCCACAGTGCGCCCGCGCTCTTCAATTTGATTGATGCGCAACAGTGTTCTCCTTCACTACGTCACAACACAAGCAATACAAGGCCACAGACTGTCGAAAGTTACGCACGGCTGTAACCTTGACAACGGCGTTGGTCGGCCATTTAAATGAAAAGCCTTCATTCATGATCTTCAGCGATAGGCACGCTTTACTTTTAAGCTGCCTATCATGTTTCCTGGTGTCACAGAAAAGCATTTATAAATGCAAAGCTTTTCTCGATCTTCAGCGATAGGCACGCTTTACTTTTGACTTGCCTTTCACATTTTAACCTGCCTATCATGTTTCTTGGTGCCACAGAAAAGCATTTATAAATGCAAAGCTTTTCTCGATCTTCAGCGATAGGCACGCTTTACTTCTGACTTGCCTTTCACATTTTATCAACGTCAAGGCACTGTTTCAAACCTCTTTTATGCTATTTTCATGCAAGTTTTTCATATTCAACACAGTGATAGGCACGCTAATTCATAAATTTGCCTACCATTTCGTCTGTCAATGCTTACATTGACAGGCTCACTTTTCAATTTTATTCTTCAGCGTTATTTTAAAATGTATTTTTATTTGTCAACATTTTGCATAATATATCACAGCGTTTAGCACGCTATTTCATGAAACAGTTCTTTTTCTCGCTTTTAAACATTTTGAAGTCGTTTTTACTAGCACAACTCTTCATTTTAAGTTGCATTTTCAATGGCTTCTTCACAGCAGTTTCAGACACCAGCTCCATTTTTACAAACTCCTGGCAAACCTCCTCTCATTTGGCGCAACTGGCTTAAAGGTTTTGAGATCTATTTGGTGGCCATTGATGCTACTGAATATGATCCTCCTCGCAAGGTTGCCATTCTTTATGGTTGTCTAGGAGTTGCGGCTCAACAAGTTTTTGAGAATCTTCCTCCTATACCGTCTCCTTCTGGTGACTCTGGTGACAATTGGAATGTCTATCAAGAAGCTATTGCATGACTTAACAAGCAATATGACGATGAACCCAGCATTGTTTTGGAACGTCATAATTTCTTCAAGCGCAAACAAAGTATAGATGAGAGCGTGGAAGACTATATTGCTCAGAATCCTTGCTTCTACATGTGATTTTGGTGCAAGTACAGATGCTTCTATCAGAGATCAGTTTATTTTTGCTTGTTTTTTCAAAAAAAATTCAAGAACGTTTGCTGAGCTGTAAAAATCCTTATTTGTCTGAAACAATAGATATCGCAAAAGGGATTGAACGTGCAACCAATTCATCTAAAATTTTGCAAGAAAGCATTTCTCAACCTTGTATTCATATGATTGATCAAGGCACTACTTCTGGCTCCATTGACCTTGTTAACAATTCTTTCAGACAACAAAATAAGAGACCTATCATTTGCTATAGATGTGGCTCAAGGAGTCATCTTGGTAATTCTCCTAGTTGCCCTGCATCTGGGAAAGAGTGTTCTTCGTGTAAGAAAATTGGACACTTTCCATCTGTTTGCAGGGGTCGCAAAAAATTTACAAGAGTTAACAATATTCAGTTTAATGAGAATTTAAAATCTTGCTCAACCAGACTTAATGATGTCATGTTGTCTATTGAATGTGATTCTGTTCAATTCTCCAGGATTAAAGGTCCTTGGTGTGAGTTAGTGGTTGGTACAGTCCCACTTAAAGTTAAAGCTGATTCTGGCTCACCTATCACCATTTTATCAGATCTCTCCTTTTATTCCAATTGGGGGAAAAAGGTTGTCCTTTGCAAATCCGATGTTAATCCTAAAGCATTCGGCGAGAAGGATATTGACACATAAGGTTTCTTTTATTCCAACATTGCATGTCTTGGTAGATACACCTTCACAAAAGTTTATGTTACTCTTAAGGGCAGAGATATTCTAGGTTGGTTTGATCAAGCCAGAATGGGTTTAGTTCTTAAACCTGGTTCTGATCAACCCATTGCTTTAGGTGATATTCCTCATGATTACTACACTAGTCATGAAACTGGAAATTTCAATGTTTCAGATTTGCCTTTTCCAAATCATAAAATGGCTAACCTAATTAATTCCTTCCCTAACCTCTTTAAGGATAAGGTGGGTACAGTATTGGGTTTCAAGCATGAAATTCGGCTCAAGCCCAATGCTCAACCTGTTATCCACAAAGTTTGTACTCTTCCATTGAGTGCAGGGGATGAATTGAAGAAGGTTTTGAAAAATGTATGTGATGAGGGAATCATTGCACCATGTGATTCATCTGAATGGGTCTCCCCCATAGTTTTAGTTCGTAAAAAATCTGGCGAGGTGAGATTATGCACCGATTTACGCTCTTTAAATAATAATATCATTGTAGATTATCATCCGTTACCCAAAATTCATGATTTACTGGCTAATTTGGGGGGGGTTAATACTTCTCCCTCCTGGACCTAAGGTCAGCTTATCATCAAATTCCTTTGTCTCTTAAATATCAAGAATTAACAACTTTTATTACGCCGTTTGGCGCTTTCAAGTAGCTCAGACTCCCATTTGGTCTAGCTTCGGCAGCCAGCATTTTTCAAAAACTGATGGATAACTTATTGCAGAATATTCATGGGGTGCAGGCCTATCAGGACGATATCTTAATTTTTGCTAATGACATTGTTCAACATGATCATACCCTTAACACAGTTCTGCAGGTGTTAGAGAAAGCTGGTATGACTGTCAGGCATGACAAATGCAAATTTGGGGTTCAAGAATTGGATTATTTGGGTCATTCACTTTCACCCAATGGCATCAAACCTAAGTTTTCATTAATAAAAGCCATCAGAGATGCCTTACCTCCCAAAGATAGAGATTCCCTTCGCTCATTCCTTGGTTTAGCAGAATACTACGCCAGATTTGTGCATGACTATGCTCACATTGTTGAGCCGTTGAGAGCGCTCTTGGAGAAAGGGGTGAAGTTCTCCTGGTCAGAAGATTTGCAAAAAGCTTTTGAGCAGATTAAAAAGCGTATTGAGGATTCACCAGCATTGCATCTTTTTTCGGATAGTTCGACGTGTTTTATCACCGTTGATGCCAGTCTCACTGGTTTGGGGGCTGTTTTGGGATAATGGGTGGAATTCAAAGAACAAACGGTTGCCTTTGCATCCCGAACACTTCTTTCAGCCGAAACTAGATACAGTACAATAGAAAGAGAAGCCTTGGCTTGTGTTTGGGCTATACAAAAATTTAAATCTTATATTTGGGGTCGTGAGTTTGAGATTTACACCGATCACAAGCCTCTTATGCACATGCTTTCTGACAGTACTTCTAACAGGGCTTCTGCAAGACTTGTTCGTCTTCTTTCAAAACTTCATGAATTTCACTTTGTCATTAAGCACATTTCTGGGGGCAAAAACTTCAGAGCAGATTGTCTTTCAAGAATGTCTTTAAATGATAATTCAGTTGTTGATGATGACATTGAGTGTGTTGTCGCTACAATTGATGCCATTGAAGAATGTCAACCCATTTCTGAGGCCCAATGGAATTCAGCCTACAATAATTATTTAATACTTTCAAAGGTCAAAGATTTTATTGTTAACAAATGGCCTGAGCGTAGAACTCTGTCTCCTGACTTAAAAGCTTTTGCAAATGTATCAGAGGAACTTTCTTTAGTTAACAACATGGTTATGCGCAATGATTTATTTGTTCCACCTGAGACTTTGCGAGATCTTATAATTTGTTCAGCTCATCAAGGACACCTTGGTGTTGTAAAAACTTGTCAACGCATCAAACAATTTTACTAGAGGCCCTCGATGGATTCACATATTAGGAGAATGAGCGATAATTGCACTCCATGCCTCCTCTCTGACAAACATTGGAAAACTCTTTCAACTCCTTTATGTTCTGTACTTCTTCCTGCAGGTCCATGGGACAAAGTAGGTTTGGATTTTTCTGGTCCTTACGATGTTTTACCAACTGAGAACAAATATCTGATTGTTTTGGTTGATTACCATACCAAATGGTTGTATTAAACTTTTTGCAATTCTGCATCAACTAATAATGCTGTAAAATTCTTACAATCTGTTCTTGATGTTGAAGGTTTTTCCAAAACCATTGTTACTGACAATGGGACACATTTTGTCTCTCAAAAAATGTGCTCTTTTCTTAAAAGACATGATATTTCTCATTACAAGGTTGCATTGTATTCTCCCTCTTTGAATGGATTAGTTGAGAGGAGTAATCGAATAATCAAGGAGGGTATACAAACTGCAATCTCTTCCAGGTTAGATCCTTTGTCTTTTGTACATGAAAAAGCGTGGGCATACAATATCACTCCACACTCCACAACTGGTGTTGCACCATTTACTTTGCTTAGGAAGGCGGGGTGAGATTATGCGCCGATTTACGCTCTTTAAATAATAATATCATTGTAGATTGTCATCTGTTACCCAAAATTCATGATTTACTGGCTAATTTGGGAGGGGGGGGTTAATACTTCTCCCGCCTGGACCTAAGGTCCACTTATCACCAAATTCCTTTATCTCTTAAATCTCAAGAATTAACAACTTTTATTACGCCGTTTGGCGCTTTCAAGTATCTCAGACTCCCATTTGGTCTAGCTTCGGCAGCCAGCAATTTTCAAAAACTGATGGATAACTTATTGCAGAATATTCCTGGGGTGCAGGCCTATCAGGACGATATCTTAATTTTTGCTAATGACATTGTTCAACATGATCATACCCTTAACACAGTTCTGCAGGTGTTAGAGAAAGCTGGTATGACTGTCAGGCATGACAAATGCAAATTTGGGGTTCAAGAATTGGATTATTTGGGTCATTCACTTTCACCCAATGGCATCAAACCTAAGTTTTCATTAATAAAAGCCATCAGAGATGCCTTACCTCCCAAAGATAGAGATTCCCTTCGCTCATTCCTTGGTTTAGCAGAATACTACGCCAGATTTGTGCATGACTATGCTCACATTGTTGAGCCGTTGAGAGCGCTCTTGGAGAAAGGGGTGAAGTTCTCCTGGTCAGAAGATTTGCAAAAAGCTTTTGAGCAGATTAAAAAGCGTATTGAGGATTCACCAGCATTGCATCCTTTTTCGGATGGTTCGACGTTTTTTATCACCGTTGATGCCAGTCTCACTGGTTTGGGGGCTGTTTTGGGATAATGGGTGGAAGGCAAAGAACAAACGGTTCCCTTTGCATCCAGAACACTTCTTTCAGCCGAAACTAGATACAGTACAATAGAAAGAGAAGCCTTGGCTTGTGTTTGGGCTATACAAAAATTTAAATCTTATATTTGGGGTCGTGAGTTTGAGATTTACACCGATCACAAGCCTCTTATGCACATGCTTTCTGACAGTACTTCTAACAGGGCTTCTGCAAGACTTGTTTGTCTTCTTTCAAAACTTCATGAATTTCACTTTGTCATTAAGCACATTTCTGGGGGCAAAAACTTCAGAGCAGATTTTCTTTCAAGAATGTCTTTAAATGATAATTCTGTTGTTGATGATAACATTGAGTGTGTTGTCGCTACAATTGATGCCATTGCAGAATGTAAACCCATTTCTGAGGCCCAATGGAATTCAGCCTACAATAATTATTTAATACTTTCAAAGGTCAAAGATTTTATTGATAACAAATGGCCTGAGCGTAGAACTCTGTCTCCTGACTTAAAAGCTTTTGCAAATGTATCAGAGGAACTTTCTTTAGTTAACAACATGGTTATGCGCAATGATTTATTTGTTCCACCTGAGTCTTTGCGAGATCTTATCATTTGTTCAGCTCATCAAGGACACCTTGATGTTGTAAAAACTTGTCAACGCATCAAACAATTTTACTGGTGGCCCTCGATGGATTCACATATTAGGAGAATGATCGATAATTGCACTCAATGCCTCCTCTCTGACAAACATTGGAAAACTCTTTCAACTCCTTTATGTTCTGTACTTCTTCCTGCAGGTCCATGGGACAAAGTAGGTTTGGATTTTTTTGGTCCTTACGATGTTTTACCAACTGAGGAGAACAAATATCTGATTGTTTTGGTTGATTATAATACCAAATGGTTGAATTACTCTTTTTGCAATTCTGCATCAACTGATAATGCTGTAAAATTCTTACAATCTGTTCTCGATGTTGAAGGTTTTCCCAAAACCATTGTTACTGACAATGGGACACATTTTGTTTCTCAAAAAATGTGCTCTTTTCTTACAAGACATGATATTTCTCATTACAAGGTTGCATTGTATTCTCCCTCTTTGAATGGATTAGTTGAAAGGAGTAATCGAATAATCAAGGAGGGTATACAAACTGTAATCTCTTCCAGGTTAGATCCTTTGTCTTTTGTACATGACAAAGTGTGGCCATACAATACCACTCCACACTCCACAACTGTTCAGTTCAAAGACTTTATTCGAATTGAATTCACAATTCATAAAAGTATACACATAGAAATCACAATTAAAATTCCATCTTTTCATTCAGAATTAGACATTACTAAAATTAGATTTTTTTAAATTGATAAAAAAGTAGTTAAAAAGGATAAAACAATACAATCAATTTGATTACATAATAGTTAAAAGTACTTAATTAGCTCTTGCTATCCCATGACGATGGTCCTTCTCACGTGGGCATACAATACCACTCCACACTCCACAACTGGTGTTGCACCATTTACTTTGCTTAGGAAAAGAAAAGTGCATTCACTTCTCAATCCCAGCTGGTTACATGGGAATTGTCATTTGTCTGTTAATTCTTACTCCATTCAGGAACATGTGAAAGCTAAACAACATTCTATGAAATCACAATTTGACGCCGGTAAACATTCCTTTGATCAGCCCTTACAAAAAGGGGATTGGGTGCTTATTAAAAATCCTTAAAGAGTTCTAAAAGGGCAATCCAAATTCTTTTCTCCAAATTTAGTTACACATGTCAAGAAAGGTTCTGCCCTTCTTGATAACAAAGAGTGGTGGAACAAGCGGGTTCTTGTTAAGATTTCCCCACTTCAGGCCCATGTTATCACAGAACATGCCTCTTCAGAGTCAGAACATTGTGATTGGTTTGATTTAGCTTATGAACAACCTTCTTCTAATCGAATTTTAGAAACATCTGTAGTGTCACAATCTGTTGTCTCTGACCATTTGTTATTACCTTCAGATATAGTTTTGGAAGAGTTTCCCGAAAGATCTGTTGGTTCACAACTTGTTGTCTCAGACCATTTGTCATTACCTTCAGATACAGTTTTGGAAGAATCTGCTGATGTGACAACTAAAAGAGCTTCACGTTTAAAGCACTTGTCCTGCAGATTGAGAGACTTTGTTTTGGAATAGATTTGTATTTGCAAATTTTCTGTTTTGTTTGTTACCCTTTAAAGAGGGGAAGGTGTTATATAATTACTTATGCAATTTCGAATGCATCTTTTCTGTTCTGTATGCTAAGAGTCTCGTGGTTGCATCCACGAGACTCGTTCTATGTTTGTGACCCACTCTGTGTTGTCTTTCAGTCTTGAAGATTCCCTGGAACGTCATTCTGGATGTTGGCTTCTTCACGACTGAACAGCTTCGGTTGTGGGTGTTTTTCTTCCCATAAATAAACCTACGTTTTAACCTCAATCAAGTCTCCGACCCTACTTAACAGGTACTCTGCAGATAGTGTGTTTTGTTTGCGAGGCGAGGAAGAATGCCTTCCATCGGAGCACACCATCTTTGATTCCCATCTGTTGTAGTCGACCAATGAATGTGTGGTGGGAGACAGTGTCAAAAGCTGCAGAGAGATCCAGGAGGGTGAGGGCGGCTGTGTCTCCTCTGTCAAGTAGGGCATGTAACAGGGCTGTCTCATTGCTATGGTTGGCTCTGAAGCCTGATTGGAATGGGTCTAGTAGTTTGTTTCTTTCAAGATGATCTGTTAGTTGGAGGTTGGTGGCCTTCCCCAGGACCTTGGTGGGGAATGGAAGGGGGAAGATGGGATGGTAGTTCTGGAGCTCTCAGGGGTCTGCCGACGATTTCTTGAGAAGGGGTGTGACCTCGATGTATTTCCATGAGTTGGGAAAAGAGGCTGTTGGTATTGAGGCATTGAGGATGGTGGTGAACTGGTGGCTGATCTCTTTTCTACCGAGGTTGAAGAGTCGATGGGGAAATGGGTCGTTGGGTGATCCTGAGTGGATGGAATTCATCAGGGTGGTAGTTGTTTGTGTGTTGAGTTGTTTCCATGTGATGATCGAGTGGCAGGTGGTGGTGGTTGAAGAGGGGCAGAGGTGGTTTGATGGTTGGGAAGCAGAGTTTTTGTAGATGGTTGGTATCTTGTTGTGGAAGCGGTCGTCGAGGGAGTCGTAGAGTTCCTGTGAGGGGTAATCACATTTGTTGTGGCTGCTGGGCATGTGAACTCTCTGACTATGATGAAGAGTTCCTTGGTTTGGTTGGTACTGGTTTCAGTATGGCATTTCAGGGCCTCCTTTTTTGCGGATTTGATCTGGGGGTGGTAGTTCCTGACGATGAAATTTAAGGCGATGCAGTCGGCATCGTTCTTGCTGGTTCACCATCTTCTTTCGAGTTGTTTGCATCCAAGATTTGCAGCTTTGAATTCTGGTATGTACCATTTGGCTTGTTTGGTGTGTCTGTGAGTTTTGGCTGGTAAATGACATCAATCACCCATAAAATGAAAGAAAACCTTAAATTCACTCAATAGTAGGCATTGTGCTGATACAAGAAATACAGTTGGCTAATGAAAGTGCTCCTTAATGGTGTACTGGATCAAAGTCTGAATATTAGAACAAGCTGTCAGGTCTTTGGACCAGGTATAAAATCAATAGCTTTGAATTGAATATACGTCTTTTAAGTTAACAGAGGTGACTATGCTCCGGGATCTTTGTTGGTAGATAGAGGCAGTCGTGATACTACATTCAATTTGATGAGGTAAGAGGAAGCTGAGTGATGCCTCTGGCTTTTACTGCCTCCAGCTCCTGACACTCTTAAACTGCATTATTCTATGTTGTACTCCTTGCAAATGTTACTGTGAAACTCTGTCAAGCGCTCTGATGCCTTTGGGTTTAGTTTGCGCTATATAAAACTCTCAAAATAAAATAAAATAAAAATACTAAGAGAAACAAATATAATGCTAGGTTTCCAAACATCCGCTAACACCTAATAAAGGGGCTTGGACCGCGGATTTAAACGTGGCATTGGATAGTTGAATTGCAAGCCTGTCGCCTGGATCCAAGCTCTGTGGATTTGCCTGAAATACTTTGCTCTTAGGCAGGTAATGAGAGCTGTGCCCGATGGCCCCCCTCCCACAACCCCCCTGCTGTACAGAAAAAAAGAGGAAGGCTAAATAATATTCCCATTTAGTCCAGCAGCAGATGTTTCATTAGGGTGAATTGTGGCGCTCCTGCGTACCTGCACTACCAATGGCAACAGGTCCTAGCAACCAGGAGAGTGCCTAAAAATAAACCGGAATAACATGCAGACGTCTGATTAGTGCATGAGTCAAGCGATTGCTCTTCCATCCCCATGCTGAAGCAGCCCAAGATGAAAAGGCACAATTCTGTTGTAATGTGGTATGTATATAGCGCTTCATTTCCGTGACTGGGTCACTAAGCACTCCAATATGCATCGGGATCTTGGGATCCCTTTTCAGATCTCAGTGTTAAGTTGAATGTTGGTTCTAGAGTAATGCAGATTGCTACAGCCCATGTGGTGCATTGGGGCTTCCACCGTTCACTGCCCGCCCCACTGTTCAGGGGGGCCCACTCTACCAAAAGTCTATGGGCCTCATTTATGAGGCCGTGCGTCACTTTAACGCTGCTGGTGCGTCACTTTTTGTGATGCAGCAGCAGCGTAAAAAATGTGCCTTGTTGCACCATATTTACAAAGTGACGCATCTAGGTAGATGCGCCACTTTGTAAACCCCTGCGCTACATTATACCTATGCCAGGTATAATGTATGCAGGGGGACGTTCTGACACAAGACAGGGTCATAGAAGTGACGCAGTGAAATCTATGAGATTTCACTGCACCACTTCTAGGATACAAATGAGTCAATTTCTTACGCCTGCCTCACAGCAGGCATAAGACTGATGCAGGCCCTTTCACATGGGGCTTGCCCCATGTGAAAAGACGCATTGCTGGAGTTGCGTCACTTTTGTGTCACACTCCAGCAATGGTTCACTTTTGCGCTCTACAGATACGTCAGAAATACTGACGTATCTGTAACTCCTTGCGCCATGATGCGTCATATTTACAGTATGACGCATCATTGGTGTCACAAGGAGGGCGCAATGAAAAGTGACGCATCACTGTTTTCACGCAGCGATGCGTCACTTTTCATAAATGAGGCCCGATGTATCTGCAGCAGCAGCTCCTCCGCTAAAGCGCAGGAGCATCGCCCCACTGCTCTCAGAACAGTTCAAAAAGGAAAAATAAAATTATAATAATGCAATGTTATTATCATTTAATTTTTCCGTACTGGCTTAGGAGCGGGGCTGGGCGGGGCTGGGCTTGCCGGAGAAGAGGGAGGAGTGGTGGGCACTTTCTAAGGGCGTATCACTGTTTGGCCAGCCGTCTTGGGCTGGCCAAACAGTCATGCGCACTTAGCATGTTCTCCTCCTGGCTGTATTTTAACAGCCATGTGGTAAACATGCATAGGCTCCCACCCCCTGTCTGAGCTCCGAACAACGGTACTCAGACCAATCACGACGCTGCTGTCATACGGATGACAGCAGAGTCGGGATTGGCTTACGGGAGCCTGTGCGCTTCCTGCTTCCGGGAGTCCGAAGAGAAGAGGACAGTGGAGAGGTGGTGGCAGTACCCAGGTAAGTCCTATTTTTTTCACCCCTCCCTGCCCCCCCTCCCCCGTCCCACACAATCGCCCTCATTCAGTAGCAGCTGTAACTGTATATCTGTGAATTTCTGGAGTCCCGGGGGCCCCTCAACACACTCTGCACTATCATCATGCAGTACGCCACTGCTTGAGGGAGGTGTTAGGTGCATGAGGTTTGGAAATGCTTAGGTTATAAAATAATAAAGTCACTATATACAGGTAAAGACAATTACTGGTTTTATTTCAATGTTACACTGTTAGATCAGGTGTAAAATGGAGAAGTCGTGCAGGGTCACTGGAGGTCACAGTCGCCATCCCAATGGTTCCCATAGTCTTGAAGCTCCCACATTTCAGAGGAATCTACAGATGAGGCTATGGCAACCTCAGGAGCAGAAAGGCATGATGCCCTTCTTTTGATGTCATAAGTGTCAGGTTTGCATTGACTCCAGTGGTTCAAATGGCACTACCCTAATGATTTTACAAAATGGTGCCGGTGATCTGAAATACATTTACGTACGCTAAAAATAGAAAACAAGGAAGAAAATATTAATTTTTGTCCTACATGAATAGGACAAATTGTGCTAAAAATACTGGAGGGAAAGACAGGGCGCACAATTCCAGCTTACAAACTGCCTTCCATGTGTCCTGGTTTTACATGCTTTTGCGGTCTAGAAAATGGATGCTTGATGTCGCGTTCTCCCACGTTCACTTGCGCCACTGATGGACAGGGAGCGGTGTTAATCCGTTATTGGATTTTTCTGCCCCTTAATGGACATGTTTCTCTCCAAAGCACTCTAAATGACAATTTCAATTTAGACACATAGAACCCATTTGGTCCCACAAGAATGGAACATAGGGAAGGGTTCAACCTTCAAGGTTTATTTTCAGTGGAAAATCAAGTAATATAGTCAGATCAATTAATCAGTAAACCAGTGTAAAAAGCTCAGTTAGAGTACAGAAGCAGTCAGTAAAGTTCAGGTCAGCCAAACACAGAGTACATATGGAAGAGCAATCTGGCATGGATTCGCCTCCCAAGGTCAGTTAGAAAAGTCACACTTAAAATAAAGAGCCTACTCTCATAGGCTTCTCAAGAAGGGATTTCATACATTCAATACAGCTGTCCACGGTTCCCACAGAATGAACCCATCAGAATTATTCAGAGTGAAATAGTTGCAACAAATACATTTTGAAAGTTACTCATAATTCCACAACATAGAGCTTCTTACGCACATCATCTGTAGTTGAACAAACATTGCTACAGTTTGTGTGATTCTGCTAAAACAGAAAAATGAAACCTTGAACATGTAGAATTCTGCTGAAAAAACAGTTTGATATTCTTGGGAAGGTTGTTGTGTTCATCTGAAAATACATTCAAACATTATTTTACTGAGACATTAATTTGTTCAGTGAATTGGTTGCAAATGTCAGAAACAACATGGAACCCCACAGCTGTTATGCCAGCTAGAGTTAATTGTTCATTAGTGCAATACATTATGGGGCTTAATTAAAGGTTTTTTGGCATAGGGCACCCCTCCAAGTCTTCTTGCTGCTCTGCCCTGCGTCAAAATGAAAGGGCAGGAATGCACCATATTTACGACAATACGGCACATTCCTGTATTTTTCCTTTGCGCTGGCGCACAACTTGGGGCCTAGCGCCAATGCAGACACCCTCGCACCAGGACATCTTCCTGCACAAAAACTATTCATGGAGGCTTTCTTCCTCATTCTATGGGTGCTGCAGGATGCAGTACACAGACCGGGAAAAATAGTGCAGAAATAAAGATATTTCTCTTTGTTACGCCTCTCTTGGGGAGGATTACAGTTTTCACACATTCCCAGGTTTGCAGATCCTTGCGAATCAGGGAATGTGTCAAACCCCATGGGTGTTGCATGGGAAAACCCACCCATGGAACACCCCCTGACGCAGTGTAAGACAACACAGCAAATTGAATTGGATTGCCTTACACCATATCTAGGAGGCCATGAAGAACCATGCAAAGTAGCCTAGCGTGGTCTTGGAGATAAGGGTCTGCACTCTGCACCACCGGAGCATCAAAAAAGTGACGCACTGGCGGCGGAAGGGGCTTGTAAATAAGCCTACAGTTTTCTAAAAACATAGCTAACAAGCTTCAAAGGCCTCTTTTCATTATCTCACTCTTTTAGCCTTCACTTAGAAGCTCAACCTTCATTGTATGCCTGCTACTAAAACAGGCCAAGTAATGTCAAAAACATCCTCTGTTTAGATGGGTTGCATAAGGTCTAAAAATGGACAGCATAGTTCTAGAAACACATGTACCATCCTCTAAAATAGACATGTTGAATAATTTGCCAGGGCATGTAAAATCAATTTCTATAACAATGAAATGATTGATAATTAAATGGTTGCATCTGTGGTAACATCATTCATTCCAATGGATGATGTATTTTACAACAATAAAAGGTCATGCTGAAAGCCAGTCTCTTTAGGGTTAGCGTCACAACAAGAAAATAACAGCTAGTGTTTGACAGTGAATGGTCCTCTAATTACACCACAACACAGATGCATTGCAATGGAGCCATATTCGATTTATTCCTGCAGCCAGGGACACCAAGACAAGTGTCATCCACAGTTACTAATAATTTGTCAGACACAAAACCAGCTGTGGCCCGTGCAGGTAAGAGAGGTGGAGGTTGAGGGAGGGTGGGGGGGGGGGGGGGGATTTCGACAAATGATGATGAGGGAAAATGAATTATTTATATAATTTTCCCGCATCATCGTCCGTCAAAATCCCACCCCCACCCAGCCCCACCACCTACCGCTCTTACCTACACAGGTTGTGGCTGCAGAAAAATCTTGTAGGCAGTATATCTTCTATGTCCATTACTATTAAATGTGTTTTTTCCAGTTTTGTTAAATTCAAGTTTTTCTTCTGTTTCCAATAAAATGAAAGCTCCCCATTTCCAAAGATCTTAGTGGTATGATCGACTGTTGTTCAGTAGGTAGATCATAAGTTTCAGCACCTTTGTGTAAATCATTTCTGAAAAGCAAACACCCTTCTAGAACTGAAGTCAAGTAGCCAAAACTTCCAATTGAAAGATTCTTTTTGAAAAGCATACAGAGTTTCTATTAGTTTCCTTCTCTCAGATTCTCTTGTATGACTTCACAATACAAATAAATGTAGGAAAGTGAACACACAAATGTGTAAGCAGTGGTTTGATAGGTCCTGCTGTTTAGCAGCCCATAGGTTGCGTAAAGCATTGAAAATAAATCCCTGGGAAAAAGAAGCCAAAGCATTCAGGAAATCTGAATGTGAAAGCCTTAAGGGAGTGGAAGAACAAAATAAAGATGAAGGTTTGGGAATAATTGGAAAACATGATCGTCTAGAATGTACTGTCATAGTTCTGGAAAAATGTAAGTGGCTCATCCTTCAACACAAATTGTCCAAGTAAGTCCTCACTTATTACAGCAGTTAAGTAGGTCTAACATTTTTAAGAAATGTATAGAGCTGAGATCTCCTAACAGGTGGAGATTTGTGTTGATAACAATGCTCCCCCACTATCTTTTGCAGGTGCAGAATGTTTTCCAAAATAGCCCAACAGGCAAAGCACCCGGCCAAGGAGAAGTACCCGTGGACTAATTCATATCAGATTGATTTATGGTCACCTGTGATTAGACGCTATTCACAGTACTTGTGATAGTATCAATTTTCAGTTTTATATGCCAATTTTCTTTATTGAACCTGCAGGAGAGATAGTTGGCAGAATTCTGATGGACATGATATAGATATGCGGAAGGGAAATCGGTATGCTAGCTGAAATGTAATACCGTTTTTGGGCAAGTTTAGGGACAGTTGAACACAGCCTTAATCTATTTTTACAGACTGGGAAGTACATAACAGCTACAAAGGGGTCCCTTATCTTGCATTTATGGACCTTCGCATAGCCTTTGATAAAGCTGATAGACCTATACAATGACTAAATCTTGACAGAATGGACTTGGTTGTCTTAGTATTAAATTTCTGAAGCATTTACATTCCAATCTGTAAGATACAGTCAATTAAGGCTAGGGGTTGAGTGCATGGAATATATTGTTTGGGGGTGGGAAAGGGTGTTGCCAGGGTTGTGTTTTGGACCCTTTGCCCTTTACACAGATTAAGTGGAAGAGAATTTATGAACAAGAAACCAAAACACACCTAGGAGTGTTAGGATATATAGTGCAATTCTTCTTCACAGATTCTGAATGCCTTTAGGGAACACAAATTATCCCAAAATGTTTATACCTGACATGAGGAAAAAGGCACTAAATAACACCTTATTTCATATGAAAACCATTTGCAATGGGACCTGGCATTTCCATACCTGGGCCTCATGTTTGAGGATCAGAGTACATGGCCGAGCCACAGAAAGATGGGGAGACATAAATATATTCAAGTTATAGGGTTAGTATTCCACTTTTCCTCGAGACTAGACTGCAAACTCCTCAAACATTATAAATTGGAGAAGGTGACTGGAACTATGCTAATATTTCTGAAGACTGAAGAGAGCAGATTTTATAGTCGCCTATGGGGGTTTCCACGGATCATGTCCTATTTTTCTAGCCATGAAGAGCTGAGCCTAAGTTTTCAAGAGGACATCCTTAAGCTATCTTCTATTGTCATTGTATATCTCGGCTTGATCTAACCTACTAGCCTTAACTAGGAGAGCATGAAGGATAGCTAAAGAAAGTAGGGAAGAGACAAAATATAGTGATCAAAATATGTAAACAAACGTCGTCAATATGCAAAAAAACCCAAAAAACGTTTAGCTTAGGTAGGCCATCAACCTTCTTTAATTAACCAGGTGAAATTTAACAAAAATATACATTACAGAATGCATTTTTATGAAAGGAGGGTTTTACTATATGACACAATAGTAACAGAAAAAACAAGCATTATCTGACATTTCTTAACGTCAACGTGTCGGGTGATGCAACTGTATTTAGGTTGGTCTTGTCTACGCATGAACGGAACCTTTTGATAAAGTTCAGATTAGGGATTGGATAGAGGAATTTGTGCCTACTGGGTTAAATTGTCAGACTGAAGCGAAAGAGTATGTCCAATAAATTTCTGCAATTGGATCCGGTCTTGGCCAGACGATGTGTGGCCATCACCTGGTTGGGTTAGAACGCTCCCTATGTTGATCATCGGCTTTGAGATTTCATGGAATGAGATATCACAGAGGAAGCACATATGACACTTATTCGGAGGGATTAGAAAGCAGAAGCGGATATAGCTGTGTGAAGTGATTTATGTGTTGGGTTCTTGGATCCGGAATTAGACACCGAGAAGTGATTTATGTGCTGGGTTCTTGGATCTGGAAGTAGACCCCTTGGTAGAGGGTATTGTAAGTGATGGGGATTGGCTGGGTGGAGGACATAGATCGTATGGGGTGAAAGACTCGATGAAGATAGGGGACTTCATGGGGGGTGAACAGTTCCCTTTACAGGAGACTGGAGAAATGGAATGATTCTATTGCTGTTTTGATTTGCTCCACTAAATCACCTGAGATACATTATGATGTACTCCTGTCTCTTCCTTTCCAAATGTACTGTATTATTATTTGTTTTGAAAACATAAATAAAAGGTTTAAAGGGAAAAAAAACGTTTCCTCCAGGGATGGGCCTATTCATGTCCCTCTGATGGAAAATCTGTGCAGCTGGTTATGCACATTACATTTTTCTATCATTATTATAAAATTGCTCGATTTCGGTTTCTTAAAATTATTTTGAAAGTTGATTGTTTTAGGAGCTGCAGGCCAGCTCCTCTCTTCCTTTTTACAGTTACACACTCCTCTTGCACAATATAAGCTTTTATTCGTGCTGTGCTGTAACTTAGTTGAAGTTTCATTGCATCACTCGACTGTGAGTTTGTAGGGCTTTTATGATGAATTACTATAAGTTAAATAAACAATAATTAAATGGATAGACTTCACAACACAATGTCCTTATCTGAAGGGCCTTTCCTAGCCAGCACCTCTTTAGTTAGGTGCGGGAAGGGAGTGTTTAATGGCAGCAGGACACTTTCTAATCAGTCATCCATCCCCTGCAAGGAAGATTGCATTGGTGAATTACAATCGAAATTAGACTTACCAGAGGCCTCCAATAGTAGAGTAATTTTAGGGTATGACGTGAAATCATCAGCGGGTGAGACTCAAGCAGAAGATGTTGTGCCTCCAACTCCATTTGAACATGCAGAGCAGCAATATGGCCTTCAGTGGAATATCCCACATCAATTACTTGTAGCACCAGGCCAGAGTATTTGCCATAAAATAAAAAAAATATATTGCTAAGCATTGCAGGTCTGTGCTCAGGATGGACCATGTGTCCGGCGCCCAGTGTGTGGACAAGCAATGAAGCATACTTTTGAAGGTCCAGTCAGCACTCTTAAAGGCCCTCTGAAGCCACTTTTCCCCATAGCCTCTAATTTCATTGTTCAATTCCAGTACCTATCAGGGCATGCTCCTTAAATGCCACCCCTACCTCAAATAAATCCCATTTCAACTTAAAAAATAATACACATTTCAGTTGGTAGCATAATATACCTTTTATAGCTGAGTTTCTAAAGTCACAAAATGCCTGATTCAATTTAGCAGCACTTACATATATTGACAGTGTCATATGTCTTTCCCTGTTCGCTGATCTAAAAATAATACGCGTTTTCAACAGGCTTCACATATTTCAGATTTTTCCTCCTAACCCAATTGCCTAAGTACCACGTCCTTCGGTAATGTACTCCGTTTCCATTTTCCTATTAATGTGCTCTAAAACAAACAGTCTATTGTGAATTTGCCCAAAGAACATATTTTACTTGCATCTCCCAACCTGCTGCATCAGGAGCAGAGACATTTCTCAATTATGAATCGAAACACTATATTCATAACTAACAAAATGTTGTTATTCTTACTTATTATTAAAGCCCGAAGAACCTTTCCAAGAACAGCAATTTGAGGAAGTTTATGGATATATTACTCTTGGTGACCTTGGAGTTACAAATATGTTTCTGTATTATTGTGCAAGAGAAATGTTTATTCAAAGTTTCTAAATAAAAATGTACAGAGCAGTTACTTAAATATTATTTATGCAATGGTCGGGTAACAACAACATTATTATTTAGATATAGTTGATATTTTGAGAATATATTCGCACTTTCAAAGTTTTCTATTTTGTCCAAACCATTGGACTCCTTTTCTATAGACCTTGTATATCCCTTTATTTTCACAGCAGAGTCACCTGAATGACCAGTGTTAAATCACCCCGCTAGGTAAGGTGACCCTTATGAATTTGTGTAACCCCTGCAGTGCCTGACTGGAAACCCAAAGTAGCCCTGGCTATTTTGTAGGACCAGCACCCCCCTGGGGAGCCTGGGAGGTGGGCGCACGTGTAAAGCACTGCTGCTTTTGTTACTGGGGGCCAATATTGCAGGACAGCTGCAAAACCGGCCCCCAGTGACAAAAAAAGTCCCCCAATGCAGCAAAACCAGCCCCCACCAATCCAGCATCCTGGGAAAATGTCCAGTGCCCGCTACGGCCAGTCCAGCCCTGACCCCATCTTCCTAACCTTGAGTATTTTCATAAACTACATAGCCTTTATGTGCAAACTATCTCTCTAAAGCCCGAAGGTGAAGCCTCTTAATGTCAAGGGGGCCAGTAATAGGAATTAATGGTCTCTTTGGATTTACGAGATCAATGGTAACTCTGCAGAGCTGGGGTCATCTAACACAAAGTGCCATGGGAAAGCGTAGTTTGCATATGTACCTGCTTTTTGTCCCTCCAGGGCACTTTGGTATTACATAGGGCCATACATACGAAGGCAATTTTGCGGTTGCAAACACTGAAATTTGCTGAATTTCGGCGTTTGCGATCGCAAATCAGCAGTGTCCAATGTATGACACAAAACACCCCTTGCAAAATAGGGAATCGCAAATTTTGCGGTTCCCTATTTTGTGATTGCATTTAAGGAATCGCAAATTTCAATTCCTTAAATGCAATGTAAGAGGCACAGAAAAAGGGCAATTTGGCCATAAGGAATTGCAAATTACCACCAACTTGAAGTTGGTGGTAATTTGCGATTTCTTTGAAAAAGTTCACTTTTTTGCATTTTTGAAAGTACCATGTGGTGCACATACATGCCCTTAGGGCATGTATGTGTGCCACATGTGCACACATGCACATTTCAGGGGTGCAACAGGGTGTCCTTTTGGCACCCTTGAGATTGCATTCTCAATTTGCGATTCTCTAATTGAGAATCGCAAATTGAGAATGTCTTCCCATTCATTCCTATGGGACTCTAGGGGAAGTATTCCTTAATTGCAAATCGCAATTTGCAATTCGCAATTAAGTTATATGTAGGATTCGCAGAATGATTTGCAAATCCTACATGCATAGCGTTTTGTGATTCTCAAATAGCGATTCTCTAAAAATTGCTATTTGAGAATCGCAAAACCAAAGTTTCATACATATGGCCCTAGAAGAGGTAGATGTGGCCCATCCTGAGAGAAGCACTTTGCCTCTGCACCCACACTTTATTACGGAGGCTAGCAAAGAAACAAAAAAAACGTCAGGCGGGGCACTGACTGTGTTCCGCAAATATGGCACACAATCATTCTCCCCCACCCCCAGATGGCGATCCTGCAAGGGGGATCCGATGGAGCTGCCACACATCCCCATGGAGGCAGGTGGTGGCACCCAATGCACCAGCCTGCAGGGGATATCTGCCTCCCTTTCATAAGCTGGGCAGGTGATGCTTTCATTTTGAAAGGCGGGGAGGCTGCTTCAAAAACAGGCCAGGTGCTATCTTTCTCTAATGCACTGCCCCCAAAGGAGGCACCATTTCATGGTGACCCTGGGGCAGCACATCATCTGTATAAGGGCACAATGCCCTCAGTTGCACCAGGCAGATCTAGTTAAAGGTGTGCCTTAGGCCAAAAACAGACAGTTCACCCTATGTATAACATGGCCCCATGTGTCTTTCACTGGGATTATTTTCTAAAGTAGGGCAAAATAACATTGAGAAAGAAGAATAACAAGACAAACCAGGTGCAAAATTACCAACAGCCTGATTCATTAAAGGTAAATGCGCTCGCAAAGGGCCAGATTCTGAGAATCCGGCCCTTTGCGAGTGCGATTTTTGCATTTGGGATTCATCATCCCAAATGCAAAAATCGGTAATAGCGAATTCGCAAATTTGCGAGGAATTACATTTAAGGAATCTCTATTTGAGATTCCTTAAATGCAATTCATCATCCATTTTCAAATTGCGAAATCGCAATTTTGGGCCGCTATTTACCGCGAGGTCAAACCTCGTGATAAATAGCGAAAACTCAGAAAAATGCTTTTAAAAGCATTTTTCTGAGTTGCATGTTGCACACACACATGTCCATTGGACATGTGTGTGCGCAACACCTGTTTAAATTTGCATTTAAGGGGTGCTACAGGGTGTCCTCTGGACACCCCTGGCACCCTTTAAATCGCTATCTTATTTGCGATTAGCTAATTGCTAATCGCAAATAAGGAATACTCCCCATTCATTCCTATAGACCTTTTGGTCCATAGGAATGAATGGGGAGTAATTCCTTATTTGCGATTAGCAATTTGCTAATCGCAAATAAGGAATCTGTAGGAATCGCAAAAAATTTTGCTATTTCTACATGAATACCGTTTTGCGAGTCTGGAATAGCGATTCCTTATGATTCGCTATTTCAGACTCACAAAACCTTCCATTGATGAATCAGGCTGCAATTCCCTTGGTAAATCCCTTCTGCTGAGGAATCCCTCAGGGTCCCACTCAAAATGTCCTAGATCCATTGCATCAAGTTAATGAAGCCCCTTGTATCAGTAACTTTGAGGACAGAATTACGGGGCCAAACTCTAGTGTCCCCACAAGCTTGCTAATTTACCTTACCCTAGAACAAGCCATACTTACCGGTGAACAAAGCAAAATAAGCAGACATCAGAAAATAGGCTGTACCCTTGCCCTAAGGTGTGATTTATCGAATCAATTTTCCTAGCACAAAGGTATTAATAGCTTCATTTGTTAGTATATTTGCAGTAAACATACCCAGACGGCAAGGAACATATAACTATGCTATTTGGAAAGATAAAGAATCGGTGTTATGGTAAAACTGAGCTGCATCATGATTTGTGAAGCTGAAAATCAACTTTAAAACACAGAGTGGGAGATTTTTAAAGAAGTCACGCAACCCAGCAGTCAACAATACTGCACTGCACTGTGTGACAGGAAGGTAGCAGGAGAACACCACATCCACAGAGATATAGCTTTCTCCTCACCTCTCCCTAGCGTCGGCACTGATTTCAGCTGCGGTGCGCCAGGCACACACCTTAGCGCCGTAGTGCTATGGTCCGTGCCTGAGTTTAGCATAGGTTTTGTACAGGAAGGGTATACTTACTGTACAAAATACTAGGCCTAGACAAGTTCAAGCACTTTTCTCACTTTGTATGTGTGCTGCACAGTGGAGCCGCATGTAAAGTAGGAAAAGAAAGGAGAAATGAAAACATTTCTCCTCTTAATGACTCCTTTCAGATACCGTTAACTTTTGGCACTCAACCCTATCTACAATTGTTTGTAGATAGGGTTTAGCGCCAAAAGGCATGGGTGGCTTTATGGGAAGGCCCATGTAACACCCATGTAACACCCCCTTGGCTGGAAAGTAAATTGGTAAAAAAACATTTTGTGCTGGTTAGTGTCACTTTTGTGATGTTAGTCCAGTGCAAAATGTTTGAAAATCTACACCAAGGGATCTAATTCAGGGAGATGCTTCTGTGATAGCTGTGCCTCACGGTAAACTCTGGTGTTACCTACTCCTCACTTTCTAGGAGAAAGACACAAGTACTGATGGAAGAGTTGTAAACTTGACCACAGTGAGCATCCAAACATAACACTAATTCCAGGACAACAACAACACCCTCTTTATCAATCAATCAATCAATCAATCAAAGCATTTATTTAGCGCACTACTCACCCAGAGGGTCTCAAGGCGCTCGGGCGGGGGGGGGGGGGGGGGGGGGGGATCCGCTACTGCTCGAACAAAGTTCTTTAAAGTGTATCATTTAGGCTGACCCTGATCGTAAGCTGCTCTAAATAGACATAGGCAAAGAGGAGTTATGGGGAGGTTTTCTTGGTATGATGGACATCTGTGGCATGTGCTAGGAGGCAGGTATATGGGCCTTGTGACTCCTGCACTGGGTGCCAGCTTCCTCTTATGAGCATGCTGTTTCTATCCCTTGGGTTGAGCAGAAGCCATCAGAGCAGATCTGCACACTTTATACAATCCACACTGCTGAATGAACGACTCCTGGGCCAAAGGAGAATCACTCACCAGAGACCCAAACAATCTCCATAAGATCACTAGACCCCTGAAAACCCACACCATCAATCACAAACCAAAGAAAAAGTACCAATCTGCTGGGACAAGAACACGTTTTCTAGAGATAGCCAGAAAGAGGTCCAGTGATCTCGATAGAAGGCGTATGCAACTGCCGCATTTGACCGGCTCTTTAGCCAGTGTTCGCATTTATTTATTGCAATTTTTATAAAGCGCAACATGACCCTAAAGAATCAGAGCAACGTACAGTGTAGATCAGGCAAACAGAGAAGAACAAATAGGGAGTTAAAATTGGATAAATGGTTAAGTGGTACTAAGATAATTGGAGCTGGAACAACCGGCATACAATGGTACAGTTAAAGCTTTTATAGCGGATTCAGCATTGCTATAGTTGACCATCGCTGAATTGATCAGATCATTATTTGCATTAAATACCTTTCAAGAAGTAGAGACTTTACACTATTCTTGATAACCATTGAGAAGGGGTTTGTCATTCCTCTGGAGGTAGAGAGTTCCATATCCTGGATACACAAACAGTGAAGGAGTGAAAGTAGATCTCTCTTGAATCTGGGCGTCTTTGACTGTAGAGAGTTTGAGCTGCAGCCTCAGGAGATGGTGAGATTCTGGGCCAGGTATTTAGGGTTCTATAGTGTAGCAATGTGTGTGTGATACATGCAATTTTTAAGGTACTGCATCGAAGCGTAGTCATGGTCTTGGAGGTTGTAGTCCACAATATGTTGGTTGAGTTGTAATAGGACACATTTTCTAAGGACTTTGGCCAGGAAAGGCAGGTTACCGGCTTTTCCCTGTTCATTGAACTAGCATTGCCTGCAGTGCTACCTTAATTCTTGATTCCTGAGCCAGCACTTTTTTAGTGTATCCCTTCCCTCTTTCTGTAGTAACCTTTTTTCATAAACCCTGCCTTTCATTCCCTTTACCTTAGTTCCAGTTTCTAGTTTCCTAATGTGGTTGTTTACTTGCTTTCTACTTTGTAATCTCTTCTTTCCTGTTTCAAACTCCTCGTATTTAGCTCCTTGTCTAATATGGTTGTGAATTTTGTTCTCCTCCCCAGCTGTTACTGCTGTGTGTGTGCTTGTGTCGTTTCCAGGATTTGTGGGCATCGCTGAGTACATAGGTTGAGTTTCTCATCCACATCTCTCTCTCTCTCTCTCTCTCTCTCTCTCTCTCCCTATCTCTCTCTCTCCCTATCTCTCTCCCTCCCTCCCTCTCCATCTCTCTCACTCTCCCTCCCTCTCCTTCTCCGTCTCCCTCTCCCTCTCTCCTAAACGCCCATATGAGTGGAGCACTCTCATTATTTGAAGTGGTGAGTCTGGGGGAAGTAGCTGCAGTCTGCACCTCCCATTAACCTGATGCTGGGCATTCTGTGCCCAGTGGAAACCGAGCAATAGAGGGGTTGTACATAACAGACTATAACAAATGCTGCAACACCATACCTACAGAGACATGCGGAGCCAGGACAGGGCACAGCAATAGCATTAGATGGATGTGCATCAACCTGTGCACATCTCAGGGATCCAGACCCCTTATCATGATGGGGCTGGTGGCGGCTCAGCCTGGCTCTGCCTGCTAGGTGATGGCTTTCCTTGGGAGCCCAGTCTGAACAGTACAGAGGCCTGACACAATGAGGTGGGGGCAGTAAGTAAGTCCTCTCATGAACTGGGGCTGTTAGTTGATTACCAGCGCCCACAAACATCTGTTAAAATGAAGGCACAACTCAAATTTTAAATTTGGCACTTACAGATTTTGAATTGCTAAAACACAATTTTAGGTTTTTACTAGTGGTAGTGTGTTTACATCAGAACCATAATAAATACTCAATGTAAATTTGGTGATAACTACAAATCTTTTCATTTCGGCATGAAACGCTAAAAACAGTGGAACCCACGGGCTGATCTCCTTACACAACACTAGCCCTGCCACGGAGGATATACAGGAGGGGGCATTTTTGGCAGGACCGGGGTCAATCATTATGCATTGTTCTTTATCCACAAATCCTGATAGCACTTAGAAGAATTTTTAAAACATTTGTTAAACACCTTAACAAACCACAGAACAGAGAACATTGCATCTGGCGGACATAACCACTCTGCCTGCCAGCCTTCCACCTCTTTGAAAGCTGCTCCTACTCAGGTAAGCGATTCCATTTATTTCTCTCGGTTTGGGTGGGAAAGCACTTTATTTTCAATTAGAGATCTATTAATAGTAATGGTTTCTGCTTCAAATTTAAGAAGGCATTAGTAATGCTAGGATTATAGCATTTATGTTTGCATGCAAGTGCTTATTAGGACAATTCGCCTGTTGTTTAAATGTGGAAAAGGGTCGGTTCATTTAGGGGGTTAGCAAGGAATGAAAGGATATGTCACCAGGAATTGTATTTAGTTTTCAGAGGAAGCAATATTTCAAACCGTGTTGAGGTACACATGGTGTAGGTTGGTGGGCAAATTACATTAATCAAAGGTTAGTACATAGCATTTGGTTCTGAGGTGGTTTAATAAGGGCATTTATGCTGCAGCTTTCTCCATGGGGGCAATTAGGGCAAGAGACTTACCTTGGATGAGCTCAGGGAGCTAGGTAAGTGAGACATCTCCGTGCAGAAGATTGCTGGGGAAAGCCATTGAGGATAGGGCCTCTGGTGACTCAAGCAAGGGTTCTGCGCATTTCCTCCTAGGAATTCAAAATTCTGGAAGCCATTTCTGATGGATTGAAAACCCATTCAATGAGCTGTCAGGCACAATCAATATGAGATGTGGCATTCATAAAAATGAAAATGAAATAGGCACATCTCCATGGAGTGTGCATACAAACAGCTGTGTACACAGAGTCTTGTACAAACCGCAGGAGGGTTGTCACAGTGATTTCTCTAAAGTTCAGGTGTCTAATATGTTCACATTAGGTTAAGATTCCAGGTTTAGATATGAACAGATAACTGAACATGAAGGTGCAAGTGCTTTTATTTGAGGTGAAAAAGGCCTGAGGCAGAAGGAGTTCGGTGATCCCTTTAAAGATGCTGTGAAAAACAATGGCTAAGCATTCAAGAGAGATTGTGTCAGAGGAGGAATGTTTGTACATATTTGATTAAGAGTAAGCGTGGGCGTAAAATCCGTTTTGCAAGCGGAATTTGCAGATTTTTGGCAAATTTGCGGTCCGCAAATCACGCAAATTTGCCCAAAAATCCACAAATTCGCAAGCTGCGAATTATGTTGCTTGATCGCGCTTGAAAAATACAATATCACGCGCACAGTGTTGACTTACCGTGATTCTGAGTCCGCCGAGTTGTTTTTCTCCCGGTTTGCGTGTGCTGCGCCATTTTCGATCTTGCTGCGTGATTGCGCGAGAGTTTTTTTAACGCAATTACGTCACCGCGGCTCGCCATCTTGCACAACGAGAGTTTGACAACGCGAGTACGTCATAAGGACCCGTGATTACGCATTGCGGGAGTAAACAATTCCAAACACGTAGATGCGGCGCGCAGCTGACATCCGGCGGGAGATTTGAACAGCTCGCTTTCCCGAAATTGCAAAAATTGCAATTCTGCACAAGAAATCCACCACAGGAAGCATAAACCTTCTGAAAATGACGATTTTGATCAGAAAAACTCCTCAGATTGACATTTGGCTGCACTTTTTGGTGCAAGGAGTCCATTTGGGGGGGGGGCATTTTTCGGGGGGGGGGTGGGAGGAAGGAAGTGCCCCAAAGTCTCCAACTTCCTGTTCCTGTCCAGAAGGCTCCTCCCAGTGCTTTGTCCATGTCCTGGTCACTTTTGATTTGGATCTGGAGCTGGAAGGATTACTTTGTGTGGCTGCTGCTGGATGTTTGTATTTGAGGACTTTTTGGAGTTTGGATCACTTTTGGACTTTAGATTTTACAAGTAAGTTGGTGTTGTTTGTTTGGGGCATTGCAGTTGCTGCAACTACAGTTTTAAAACTTTTTTCACAACTTTAAAAGACATATATATTGTGGGTAGCCACAGTATCCAGTAGGCCCACGGTTAGTCATGGGTGCATGATACACAGTTTCTGTGACTTTTTTTAACTTAATTCTCATTAATGTGATGGAATTAATTTTTATTTTGGGGTGCCTGTAAAGCCTCACTAGCCAGTAGGCTCAGGTGTAGTGAGTGGTGCATGGACCTAGTCTTTCTGTGGGGTGTCTTGAATTTAAACATAATTGAGGGCATGGATGGCATTGGATTGTGGTGATTTTTGTGTTTTTTTTTTTTTTACTTTTTTTGGGTGTTGTTGGGGGCCTGGCCATGTGGGTGGGGGCCATTTTGAGGCCTGGTACAGGCAGGGCCTGGCCATGTGGTGGGGGTCAAGGGGCCATTTTGAAGCGAGGCAGTGTGCTCAGGCCTGCACCCAGTTTGCCTTCTTTCAACCATTATGCACAGGGGTACTCAGTGGTGCATGGGCCTAGTCTTTCTGCGAGGTGTCTTGAATGTAAACATCATTGAGGGCATGGATGGCATTCGATTGTGGTGATTTGTGTGTATTTTTTGACTTTTTGGGTGCTGTTGAGGGCTGGCCAGGTGGGTGGGGGCCATTTTGAGGGCAGGTCCAGGCAGGGCCTGGCCATGTGGTGGGGGTCAAGGGGCCATTTTGAAGCCAGGCAGTGTGCTCAGGCCTGCACCCAGTTTGCCTTGCTTTCAACCATTATGCCCAGGGGTACTCAGTGGTGCATGGACCTAGTCTTTCTGTGGGGTGTCTTGAATTTAAACATCATTGAGGGCATGGATGGCATTGGATTGTGGTGATTTATGTGTGTTTTTCGACTTTTTGGGTGCTGTTGAGGCCTGGCCATGTGGGTGGGGGCCATTATGAGGGCTGGTCCAGGCAGGGCCTGGCCATGTGGTGGGGGTCAAAGGGCCATTTTGAAGCCAGGCAGTGTGCTCAGGCCTGCACCCAGTTTGCCTTGCTTTCAACCATTATGATTATGCCCAGGGGTACTCAGTGGTGCATGGACCAAGTCTTTCTGTGGGGTGTCTTGAATGTAAACATCATTGAGGGCATGGATGGCATTGGATTGTGGTGATGTTTGTGTATTTTTCGACTTCTGGGTGCTGTTGAGGGATGGCCAGGTGGGTGGGGGCCATTTAGAGGGCTGGTCCAGGCAGGGCCTGGCCATGTGGTGGGGGTCAAGGGGCCATTCTGAAGCCAGGCAGTGTGCTCAGGCCTGCACCCAGTTTGCCTTCTTTCAACCATTATGCACAGGGGTACTCAGTGGTGCATGGGCCAAGTCTTTCTGTGGGGTATCTTGAATGTAAACATCATTGAGGGCATGGATGGCATTGGATTGTGGTGATTATTGTGTGTTTTCCGACTTTCTGGGGTGTTGTTGGGGCATGGCCATGTGGGTGGGGGCCATTTAGAGGCCTGGTACAGGCAGGTCCTGGCCATGTGGTGGGGGTCAAGGGGCCATTTTGAAGCCAGGCAGTGTGCTCAGGCCTGCACCCAGTTTGCCTTGCTTTCAACCATTATGATTATGCCCAGGGGTACTCAGTGGTGCATGGACCAAGACTTTCTGTGGGGTGTCTTGAATGTAAACATCATTGAGGGCATGGATGGCATTGGATTGTGGTGATTTTTGTGTGTTTTTCGACCTTTTGGGTGCTTTTGAGGCCTGGCCATGTGGGTGGGGGCCATTTTGAGGGCTGGTCCAGACAGGGCCTGGCCATGTCGCTGGGGGTCAAGGGCCCATTTTGAAGCCAGGCAGTGTGCTCAGGCCTTCACCCAGTTTGCCTTGCTTTCAACCATTATGCCCAGGGGTACTCAGTGGTGCATGGACCTAGTCTTTCTGTGGGGTGTCTTGAATTTAAACATCATTGAGGGCATGAACGGCATTGGATTGTGGTGTTTTTTGTGTGTTTTTTGACTTTTTGGGTGGTGTTGAGGCCTGGCCATGTAGGTGGGGGGCAATTTGGGGGCTGGTACAGGCAGGGCCTGGTCATGTGCATGTGGCAGGGGGTCAAGGGCTCATTTTGTAGCCAGGCAGTGTGCTCAGGCCTGCACCCATTTTGCCGTGCTTTCATCCATTATGCCCAGGGGTACTCAGTGGTGTATGGACCAAGGCTTTCTGTGGGGTGTCTTGAATGTAAACATCATTGAGGGCATGGATGGCATTGGATTGTGGTGATTTTTGTGTGTTTTTTAACTTTTTGGGGTGTTGTTTGGGCCTGGCCATGTGCGTGAGGGCCATTTTGAGGCCAGGTCCAGGTAGGGCCTGGCCATGTGGTGGGGGTTAAGGGGCCATTTTGAAGCCAGGCAGTGTGCTCAGGCCTGCACCCAGTTTGTCTTGCTTTCAACCATTATGCCCAGGGGTACTCAGTGGTGCATGAACCAAGTCTTTCTGTGGGGTGTCTTGAATGTAAACATCATTGAGGGCATGGATGGCATTGGATTGTGGTGATTTTTGTGTATTTTTCGACTTTTTTGGGTGCTGTTGAGGGCTGGCCATGTGGGTGGGGGCCATTATGAGGGCTGGTCCAGGCAGGGCCTGGCCATGTGGTGGGGGTCAAGGGGCCATTTTGAAGCCAGGCAGTGCGCTCAGTCCTGCACCCAGTTTGCCTTGCTTTCAACCATTATGCCCAGGGGTACTCAGTGGTGCATGGACCTAGTCTTTCTGTGGGGTGTCTTGCATTTAAACATCATTGAGGGCATGGATGGCATTAGATTGTGGTGATTTTTGTGTGTTTTTCGACTTTTTGGGTGCTGTTGAGGTCTGGCCATGTGGGTGGGGGCCATTATGAGGGCTGGTCCAGGCAGGGCCTGGCCATGTGGTGGGGGTCAAAGGGCCATTTTGAAGCCAAGCAGTCTGCTCAGGCCTGCACCCAGTTTGCCTTGCTTTCAACCATTATGATTATGCCCAGGGATACTCAGTGGTGCATGGACCAAGTCTTTCTGTGAGGTGTCTTGAATGTAAACATCATTGAGGGCATGGATGGCATTGGATTGTGGAGATTTTTGTGTATTTTTCGACTTTTTGGGTGCTGTTGAGGGATGGCCAGGTGGGTGGGGGCCATTTAGAGGGCTGATCTAGGCAGGGCCTGGCCATGTGGTGGGGGTCAAGGGGCCATTTTGAAGCCAGGCAGTGTGCTCAGGCCTGCACCCAGTTTGCCTTGCATTCAACCATTATGCCCAGGGGTACTCAGTGATGCATGGACCTAGTCTTTCTGTGGGGTGTCTTGAATGTAAACATCATTGAGGGCATGGATGGCAATGGAGTGTGGTGATTTTTGTGTGTTTTATTACTTTTTGGGGTATTGTTGGGGCCTGACCATATGGATGTGGCCATTTTGAGGCCTGGTCCAGGCAGGGCTTGGCCCTGTGGTGGGGGTCAAGGGGCCATTTTGAAGCCAGGCAGTGTGCTCAGGACTGTACCCAGTTTGCCTTGCTTTCAGCCATTATGCCCAGGGGTACTCAGTGGTGCATGGACCAAGTCTTTCTGTGGGGTGTCTTGAATGTAAACATCTTTGAGGGCATGGATGACATTGCATTGTGGTGTTTTTTGTGTATTTTTCTACTTTTTGGGTGCTGTTGAGGGCTGGCCATGTGGGTGGGGGCCATTTAGAGGGCTGATCTAGGCAGGGCCTGGCCATGTGGTGGGGGTCAAGGGGCCATTTTGAAGCCAGGCAGTGTGCTCAGGCCTGCACCCAGTTTGCCTTCCATTCAACCATTATGCCCGGGGGTACTCAGTGGTGCATGGACCTAGTCTTTCTGTGGGGTGTCTTGTATTTAAACATCATTGAGGGCATGGATGGCATTGGATTGTGGTGATTTTTGTGTGTTTTTCGACTTTTTGGGTGCTGTTGAGGCCTGGCCGTGTGGGTGGGGGCCATTTTGAGGGCTGATCCAGGCAGGGCCTGGCCATTTGGTGGGGGTCAAGGGGCCATTTTGAAGCCAGGCAGTGTGCTCAGGCCTGCACCCAGTTTGCCTTGCTTTTAACCATTATGCCCAGGGGTACTCAGTGTTGCATGGACCTAGTCTTTCTGTGGGGTGTCTTGAATGTAAACATCATTGAGGGCATGGATGGCATTGGATTGTGGTGATTTATGTGTGTTTTTTGACTTTTTGGGGTATTTAACTGATGTTCCTCTGGCTTCCATTGCTTTTAGGTGCACAAGAGAACCACTAGTGCCAGGAAGTAGTCCTGCAGTGGTGTGTGCAGCACAACGTCACGTGACGTCACGTCTGGCCACAGACAAGACAACTCTGCAACTCGTGCAAATGCGGCCTGCTGTTCTGCCATCTGAAGAAGATGGGACCAAAGAAAGGTGGCCGTAGCGCCTCAGCGAAAAAAGTTGCCAGTGCCACTGCCAGTAAGAAGGAGTAAAAGAAGCAAGTGGCACCACCTACCAAGGAGACTGATGTGCCCACCAACACCTTTTTTTGGGGAAAAAAATACGCCTGCAGCAGCAGCGGTGTCCGCCGGGGACCAAGCTGGAAGCAGCACACCGCTTCATTGGGCTCATTGCCAGCACACCAAGTTGGGTGCAAGACCATGAATGCTGCTGAGGCAGCCACTTTACTTTCTCAATCACCATCGACCAGTGATGTTGGCTCATCACAAGAAGTACCATCCAATCAACGCCGGGTGTAACTCAGCTGACGAGTGTTCAACAACCACAGCCGCAACGACAACCACAGGTTCAACTAGTACAAGCGCAAGTACATGGGCAAGTAGAGGCGCAAGTAGAGGCGCAAGTAGAGGCGCAAGGAGAGGCGCAAGGAGAGGCGCAAGTAGAGCCGCAAGGAGAGGCGCAAGGAGAGGCGCATGGACAGGTGCATGGAGCGGTGCAACTAGAGGTTCATGGAGCGGCACAACTGCCTACAACGCTTGTTCCTCCAGAAGTAGGGGCACATCAGGAAATTGATATTCAAGCAGGGGTTTCATCATCCGAATTTACTTTGAATTAAGATGCCATCTCATCTTCACTCTTCTTGGTGGTTGTAGCACATGGGTGTTGTCTTCCAAGTAAACAAAAACATGTTTTGTTTATCAAATAAAATGTTATTGTATTTTATTGTTAGTCTATGTGGGAAATCCAATTGACACGGGTACTTGACACTGTATTTGTCATTTCAGATACCCTGTAGCCACACCACAAAAAGACAAACCTTTGATCTGTTGGTACTGAAGAAGGTGGTGCAAGTCCACCGAAACACGTGTTGACCTGGCGTGGAGTGTCATCTAATATTTCTATGTCATCTTGGCTTCAGAAAAAGATCTTGTCTTGCTTTTCCCAAAGATGTGTGTGTAGTTGTATGAGTGAGTAGTGTATGTGTGGTATTAGGGTGTGGTCTTCTTTGGGCTTCAGTTAGTGGTTTTTTAAGAGATAATTTATTTTTTGTCAGATCTCTAAATTATGCACACGAGATAAATGTTTTTATATATACAAAAAATTCTACATAAATGTGAAAAATAATATATTGAAGAATGTAAATGAATTTGAAAAGTAATGTTGATATATATGCTAAAAAATGAATAAAAATATGAAATATATTTTGATTTAAGTGTACCTGTATCAATCAAAAGTACCAGTCTCTTGAAAGTATTTGAGTAACACCAACCAAAGAAGTTTTGGAAAGGCCACGTGGGAACGTCTTGGTTTACTGTTTGATAGTGTCCCCTTTTTTCCCTCGCCATAAAATTATGTAATAGAGGGGGTCCCTTATCCATGTTTATGTTACAAAGTACAAACAATGGCTAGCTGTGTCAGCCACTCGGTTCGAAAAAGAGCAACAGAAAATTGAAGGAAGCGGCAGTAGTAGTACTGAATCAGCAGGCCATCCGGCATCAAGGTCCACTTCTGAATCTGTGGCCGAAGTGAGTCACTTTCCCTCTCAGCCGTTAACGACACCAGCAACCGTATCATCATCCTCACCTGCACCAGGCCCAGCCATAATATTGTCGGAAGCGGATTGGCTAATTCAGCAAGGGTTTGCTCGTTCCAGAGATGCAAAGGCCACAGAACAAAGTACGCAAAGTGGAGGAACCCTGGAGAACCTTGAGTCAATGGTGCAGGCCTATCTGGATGACCCAACAGAGGTCTTTGTTAATCAGAACCCATCGGTGTATTGGTATGGGAAAAGGCATCTATGGCGACAGATCACCAACCTGGCTATAAATTACTTGTCTTGCCCACTCGCAAGCGTGTCTTCTGAACGTGTTTTCAGTGCTGCTGGTGGCATTGTAACCTCAAAAATGAGCCACCTCTCGGCCAAAAATGTGGAGAGGTTAACAATGGTCAAGATGAATCAGCACTTCATACCACCAGATTACAAAATACGTGAATGCATGGCGGAAGAAGAGGACACCGACTTAGATGACGGAAGTTCTTCTCTGTTACGTGAGCTACTCCCATCTCAATTCGCAGAGTTTGTCGACAAGCTCTACTTCCCTGACACCGAGCCCTGAAAATGACTTACTTTCTTTTTCATCCTTATTCACTTTTATTCTTGTGTGTCTTTCTTTGTTTTGCAACTTTTACCACCACACAACTTTAATCACCTAATCACAACAAGCCCATCAGCAGAACTGTCTTCACTTATTTCCTTATTGATTTGAAGGTGCCGCAGTCTGCATTCCTCAGGTTCACAAGTTCACAAGAACTCAGTCATGCTCCTCTATCCTCCTTCTCCAGACTCCCACTATCCATTTCCCTCAAAGCAGATGGCTGGATTCCACACATTGAAGAAAGAACTTTATCTTCGTAGACGAGTCCCCTCAAGTGGGACTGGAATTACTGAGTCCACATTAATGATGGCTGACACAGTTACTTCTGAAATTGACAGGAGAGGCTGCCCTGTGGGACTTCACTTCCAGAAGAAGATGCGGACAAAAAGTGGGACAGGTAATGAATGAATAATGAGAAGATGGCATGCAGTGGACAGCAATGGCTGTCTGGCTCTGATGGAAGCAATTGCTGTTTGTTTGTTGTGCATGAAATTAATCTCTTCTGTTATTATTTAATCTTTTACACACTTAAGGAAACTCAAGTCTACTATGCTTTTTTTACCTTGTTTAATTCAAATTGTACTTCAACTGTAGGGCCCACTACGTTGCATTTTCCAATATGTTAAATCTCCTTGTACTCACTGTTTGCCAATATACCATGATGATTGATGATGAGTGTTGATGATTAAAGTTAACTAATATATTTTTTTCTTTACAGTCACTCGCTGGGAAGGATGGCTCATCATCGTCAGTTTACGGAAGAAGTATGTCTAATTTGTGAGTGGCAAACAGGTAAACCAGTCAACAACAACTACTACAGCAGAACTACATGTTTGTCTAGTCGTGGTGGAGTAGTCGAGCCAGTGTAGTGTTGTTATGCCAGGCAGAGTCCAGACAGCAGTTCATGTAAAATTGGGGCTATGTTGCAGTTGCTGCATACAATTAGATATGCTTCAAGTGTGAAAAAAACAGAAAACAATCACAGCCTCCTAGAGGTGGAAGGGCAGGCCTCTGCGAGGTAGCAATATAGCATGTTTTTGGGGGTCTGTTTGGGTGTCTTCTAGATTTTTGTGACTGGGTTGAGGGGTCTGGGAGCACTCGTGGGAAGGTCTAATTTTGATTGCAAGTGGTTTGAAAAAAATCCATGGTGGAAATGGGGAGTTAGGTCCTAGCTGCAGAGCGCGCTTGGATTGATTTTGGAAGTAGGCCTGAAATGTTCTGAGTGTCACATTTTCCATTTTTGCCTGTTTGGGGGGAGTTCTACTTTTTTGCGGGTGGGTTCAGGGGTCTGGGGGCAATGCTGGGAAGGTCCAATATCGGAATCAAGTGGTTTAGACAAAATCCGTGGTGAACTTTTTTTTTCAATTTTCGCTCACTTTGGTGTTTTTGGGGGGCTGTTTGGGGGGTTCCTGGTGTTTGGGGGGTTTGGGGGGTCTTGGAGCACTGCTGGGCATGCCTAATTTTGGTTGCAAGTGGTTTGAAGAAAATCCATGGTGGGAAAGTTGAGTTAGGGCCTAGCTGCAAAGCGCGCTTGGATTGATTTTGGAAGTAGGCCTGAAATGTTCTAAGTGTGAGTTTTTGCATTTTTGCTTTTTGCCTGTTTGGGGGTGTTCTACTTTTTTGCGGGTGGGTTCAGGGGTCTGGGGGCAATGCTGGGAAGGTCTAATATCGGAATCAAGTGTTTTGGACAAAATCCATAGAGATTTTATTTTTCAATTTTCGCTTACTTTGGTGTTTTCGGGGGGCTGTCTGGAGGGGTTCCTGGTGTTTGGGGGAGGGTTGGGGGTCTTGGAGCACTGCTGGGCATGCCTAATTTTGGTTGCAAGTGGTTTGAAGAAAATCCATGGTGGGAAAGGGGAGTTAGGGCATAGCTGTAGAGCGCGCTTGGATTGGTTTTGGAAGTAGGCCTGAAATGTTTTAAGTGTGAGTTTTTGCATTTTTGCTTTTTGCCTGTTTGGGGGTGATCTACTTTTTTGCAGGTGGGTTCAGGGGCCTGGGGGCAATGCTGGGAAGGTCCAATATCGGGCGCAAGTCTTTTGGATAAAATCCATGGTGAAAAAGTTTTTCTGTTTTTGCTCACTTGCCTGATTTTGTAGGCTGTTTGGGGGTGTTCTAGGTTTGGGGAGGGTCTGGGGGTCTGGGAGCACTGCTGGCACAGTCTAATTTTGATTGCATTTGTTTTTAAGGAAATCCATGGTGGAAAAGGGGAGTTTGGGTCTAGCTGCAGAGTGCGTTTTGGCACGATTTGGAGTTAGGGTTCAACCTGGTAGCAGTATCGCATATTTTTAGGGGGCTACTTGGGGGTGTTCTAGATTTCTGCGAATGGGTTCAGGGGTCTGGGAGCACTACTGGTAATGTATAATTTTGAATGCAAGTGTTTTTAAGAAAATCCATGGTGGAAAAGGGGAGTTAGGGCCTAGCTGCAGAGTGCGTTTTGGCACGATTTGGAGTTAGGGTTCAACCTGGTAGCAGTATCACATGTGTTTAGGGGGATACTTGGGGGTATTCTAGATTTTTGTGAATGGGTTCAGGGGTCTTGGAGCACTACTGGTAATGTCTAATTTTGAATGCAGGTGAATCTAATCCAGCGAAAATCTTGCCACGATCCACAACGCAGCACAGGCGCAGCCAGCACTCTGACCTGCTCCACCGTTTTTCTGCACTTCCGTAGCCCGCCCGCCCCCAGCCGCCCGACCCCTTCAGCCACCTTGGAGGTCCGGCCGCTGCGTGGAGTGTGGGCGTGGCACAAGGACTACAGATCCCAGCAGCGCTAGCGGCGCACACCGAGACCTTTGCGCGCCAGGAGGCGCTTAAAACCAGCGTCACCCCGACCGAGGGGGTGAATCTAATCCAGCGAAAATCTTGCCACGATCCACAACGCAGCACAGGCGCAGCCAGCACTCTGACCTGCTCCACCGTTTTTCTGCACTTCCGTAGCCCGCCCGCCCCCAGCCGCCCGACCCCTTCAGCCACCTTGGAGGTCCGGCCGCTGCGTGGAGTGTGGGCGTGGCACAAGGACTACAGATCCCAGCAGCGCTAGCGGCGCACACCGAGACCTTTGCGCGCCAGGAGGCGCTTAAAACCAGCGTCACCCCGACCGAGGGGGTGAATCTAATCCAGCAAAAATCTTGCCACGATCCACAACGCAGCACAGGCGCAGCCAGCACTCTGACCTGCTCCACCGTTTTTCTGCACTTCCGTAGCCCGCCCGCCCCCAGCCGCCCGACCCCTTCAGCCACCTTGGAGGTCCGGCCGCTGCGTGGAGTGTGGGCGTGGCACAAGGACTACAGATCCCAGCAGCGCTAGCGGCGCACACCGAGACCTTTGCGCGCCAGGAGGCGCTTAAAACCAGCGTCACCCCGACCGAGGGGGTGAATCTAATCCAGCGAAAATCTTGCCACGATCCACAACGCAGCACAGGCGCAGCCAGCACTCTGACCTGCTCCACCGTTTTTCTGCACTTCCGTAGCCCGCCCGCCCCCAGCCGCCCGACCCCTTCAGCCACCTTGGAGGTCCGGCCGCTGCGTGGAGTGTGGGCGTGGCACAAGGACTACAGATCCCAGCAGCGCTAGCGGCGCACACCGAGACCTTTGCGCGCCAGGAGGCGCTTAAAACCAGCGTCACCCCCGCCTCGCGGGACGCGAGCGGGACGCCGGGCGAAGCCCGGGCCAAGGGCGGGCCCGTTTCAGCCCGTTACAGACTGTGCAGGACTGGACTGGGCCACGGTATTTTCATTTCCATTTACAGTTATTTATCATTTACTCTAGTGTTACATCGCTGAATATCCTCACTGTATTAGCCTGAAGCTTTGTAGCACTCAAACCCTCTTAACCATGAACAAACGGACTAGAAGTAAAAAGGCCTCTAGCCTAACTGACATCACTGGTCCATTAGACCTATTTATAACTAAGACGCATGAGGTCATTGATAACAGTATACAGATATTACAACGTAGGGTATCCCATGAATTGGAGGTTGCAAGAAGGTCGTCCATGGGGCCTCTGGCATCTGCACAAACTCCTCTAAAGGGTCCAACTGCTCCCCTGCTCAAGCAGGTAGATAATACGAACGTAGTAATTCATACTGTCCCAAATAGCGTTGATTTATCCGCTACCCAACTTTCCCTGGGGTCCAATTCCAGTGAGGATTTGGAAACTACACCAGACCTACAATTTTCCCAAAACGGACAGGATAGCGTAAATATTGTAGATATCGATCCCACGGGCAATCGGGAGGGTGCCATAGCAAAGAGGTCAAACACAAACACGGACAAGGCCCCACATGAGATAGCATCAGCTGTGCAAAACACAAAGACCTCTCTTAAACCCACCACTGATATCATTCTGCCAGGGCAACTAACTTTCATTAACAACGGCGCTGATTGCACAGCGACACCCCATGACCCCTGCCCAAGAGAGCTGTTAGGGACACAAACATCGGGTGTCGACATCCAGAAACCATGCTCTGCATGCATAACATTACACGACTTTATCACAAATAGCATGGGGCGATTGCTAAAACATCACTTGCAACCCCTAGAGAAGAGCATCATGACTATAGAGAAACA
The DNA here is from genome assembly GCF_964263255.1 of Lissotriton vulgaris. Lineage (NCBI taxonomy): Eukaryota > Metazoa > Chordata > Amphibia > Caudata > Salamandridae > Lissotriton > Lissotriton vulgaris. The sequence goes on from NC_141693.1 coordinate 133,516,193, forward strand.
ACTCGCCAAACTAAATGCCCCAGCATTTAAGCAAAACACACTGGGTACACTTGCTAAGGGCCCTGGGATTGTAAATAACACAAACACCCAGATCCAACGTCCAACTCCACCAGCCATTCAGCCCAAGCCTCATCCGCCCAAAAAAGCTGTTAACCCAGAAACCCAAATTGACAGGCAAAACACACAAACTACCTCAAACCCCGTGACAACAGAAGGGTCGGGAAAACGGAAAGGCCCCATTGAGAACTCGCAAAAAACTCCAGCTCCTGCGGAGTCCATCAGTCAAATAGCAAAACAAAAGGATACCCTACCATCATCCCAAAAAACCCAACCACCTCAATCACAAGCTAAGGAGAGGAAGGCCCCAAGGTATAGACGTCCGATACATCTCCCGCCTGAGGCGACCCCGTACACTGTCATACTTACAGGGGTTACAGAGCTGGCTGATGGTACGGATGAACCCCCCTGGTCCCTGCGAAACAAGGTACTACAGTGGTTAAGCCAAAACAGACCTCTTCACCCATACAATCATGGCAGAATTGTATCCATGAGGAGAGTGTTTTGGATTGGTGAAACCAAAAAAACTCTAAAGGGCGATTGCATCGTACTAAACTGTGAGGACCCCGATACAGCCGATTATATCTCCTCATGGCCAGCTCTAGAAAAAAGAGGGGGCGTTGATGTACAACGTCTTTCTTTTTTTTACCCCCCTTTAAACATCCCTGATTATGGCGATCCAAATAGCTGGGAGGAAGCACAGGATTGGACTTGGACACAGGTGGGGCATTATAATGGAAATAGAAACAGGAACAGGAATAGTAAAAACCACTGGAATGGAGGGTGGGACAATCATCCCTGGCCAATGAGAAGAGAAAACGCATATCCTGATTACTGGAGGGGGGTCCCAACGAGGAATAGGTATGATTGCTTGGACATGGTCGATTGACCAATAATGATAACACACCCCAAAATTATAAGTCTAGGCACTCCTGTAGAAACCTCCAACAGTGAAGACCAGCTTGTCACTGTTAATAGACCATCAGTAGGGCACATGCCTGATCCTCCTCTATGGAATACACCCCACACCCCCACAACCCCACAGATCTGTATCCAAACACACAGGGAGCAAGGATTAAACTTGGAGGGAACAGAGAGCCCAACTCCTCAGGCAATGGCTACAGAACCCAGCCGACATAAATTAAATATGAAAATTACCTCCTGGAACATTGCAGGGCTGAGTAATAAAGTAAGAGCCTACCCGTTCCTATCATTCATGGCAAACCAGGATATAGTATGCCTACAGGAATGCTGGGATCAGGAGGAAACCCATATTGAGGGCTTCAGCACTCACTACATCCCGGCGATACAGGGTAATCGAGGCAGAGGCTCGGGGGGCCTATGCATCTTCACTTCCAATCTGAGTAATACAAAATTATCCACATATGTGCCGAGTGGATCCAATGTAGAGGTGGCCAGATCCTTGCAAGGACTCACAGTCAAAGCAAAGGGGTGGTCCTTCTTCTTGGTGAATGTATATATAAACGTGCCCAAAGTAGAGCCCAAAGCCTTAATAGCAGAGCTTAACGCAATGCTCTTGAGGGGTGATAAAAATGCAGATTGTATCCTGGTAGTAGGAGACTATAATTGCCACCTGTGCCCCTATAGTGCCACAAAAAATTGCGGCATCTATAATCTAAGAGGGGACCCCACCACACATTTTGAACATTCCACTATTGGGAATATGCTTAACCAACTAATGCATGACTGGGACATGGGGTTCGCTAACGAACTTTGCGAGCCTTATGTAGCCTTCCAGACAACATTCTTTGGGCGGGGGTCAGGTACTACAATTGACTACATCCTAGTGACCAACAAGAACCAGGGTTGCCTGAGGGCCTTCAACACGGAAGACCTAGTATTAAGCGACCACTACCCGATCAGCACCACAATTTTCATTGAGAAAGATGAGCGCCCCGAGCAAAGTATACCGAGTATCCTACATGGCCGCTCGGTGTCATTGGCAAGAAAGAACGGGTATGCTATAAAGTGGGGAAAAATCGATGCCACAACCTTTCTAAAAGACCTAGTGCAGAAAAAAATGAACCAATTTATGGTCTGCCTAGAATCTAATACCACTCCTCAGCAAATTATAGTGGCATATGGAAGCATAATCGCCACTATAAATGATAAATTAACAAAAAAGCTCAAGAGAGGTATAGCAAAGAGAGAACATGGCTGGTTTAATCCCGCCTGTTCTAAAGCCCACAAAGACCTATTACAGGCTCTAAAGACACTTCCCAAGGATAATAGTGCGATTAAGCAAGCAAGATGTGTCTATAAGCAGACGCTATGTCAACGACAGGATGAACTCAAAAACCAGGCTTGGGATGCTCTAGTAAAGGCAAGCTCCATAAGAGACGATGTCTCTTTCTGGAAGGAAATTAACGCTCCTTTCTTTTCCTCGGACAACAAGGCAGACTCAATGGAGATAGCCATAATGGAAGATGTCTGGGTTGACTATTTTACCTCTTTATACAAAAAAGAGGTAATAAATATGACCCCAGAACATAACATCTATAACAGGAATCCGGCGATTCCAGATAGCTTCCCTTTAAATATAGTTTTTACCCCTGCGGAGGTTGAATTAGCAATCTCACAGAGCGCAAATTTAAAAGCTCCCGGCCCAGATGGAGTCCCCATTGACTTATTTAAAGTCAATGCAGAACTGTGGGCTCCATTATTAGCAAATGTACTAAATGCGTATAGCACAATAGGATTTCCTGACTCTTGGCGTGAAGCCATAATTATTCCAATATTCAAAAAGGGGAACAGACAGGACCCAAAATGCTACCGCCCCATTTCCCTGCTGGATACATTAATGAAAGTGGCTGGTAGAATACTGCTAACTCAACTACAATCTTGGTCCAAAGACAAAGGGATCCTTTCCAAACTACAGTACGGCTTCAAAACTGGAGTTGGCACTGTAGAGCAGGGTTTAAATTTGCATTTAATAATAAACAAGTACATTAGCAAGAAACAAGGGAACCTCTTCCTTACTTTTGTCGACTTATCCTCGGCTTTTGACTGCCTCGATCATGCGGTGCTGTGGAAAACTTTGGCAAAGCTGGGAATAGATAACAATATCCTACATTTCATACAGGAATTATACAGAGATGCGGGTGCAGCGGTTAGATATGGCAAAAATGGCGAGCGAACAAAAAAATTCCCTATAGCGAAGGGTGTCCGTCAGGGCTGCATCCTTGCGCCATTTCTTTTTAATTTATACATCAACGAGATAGCAGACGTTTTAAATGATCTTAGAGTTGATTACCCTAAAATAAATGGTTCCCCAGTATCTTTATTATTGTATGCTGACGATGCTGTGATTATGGCCCGTACACAGCTAGGCCTTCAGAAAGCCATAACAGGTTTCTCATCTTTTATGTCCGCAAGAGGCTTAAAAATAAATGAGGGGAAAACATTTACAATGTCATGCTCTCTGCGGAAAAACACACCAGACTGCAAAACCTTTGTAAACACCAGCAAGATAGCGATGACCAAAACCTTTTCCTATTTAGGAATTACATTTAATAATAAGGGAACATGGTCACCAGCAATAACCTCGAGGAATTTAGCCTTTGCCCGTACAATAGGCGCTCTTAAACATTTTGCTAAGAGACTGGGCAAGAAACCTGTGAATATATTATTGAAGATATATGCTGCCAAATGCGTGTCTACCGCCGTATACGGGGCGGGTATATGGGGCTTAGCAGATAGCACATAGATCCAAACAGTGGAAAATGCTTTCTTTAGATATTTACTCTCAGTCCCTCGCTCCACGTCTACTACTGTGTGCCACAACGAACTGGACAGAGTACATATCACAGATTTGATAAAAATAGCACCTGTAATGCTGTGGTTTAAGATTTGGACATGCGAGGATACAGGGTTCAATAGGGAAGTAATTAATGACTGTCTAAATTACTCTGCGTCTACCAAACAACCATGGCTAGCTTATGTGAAAAAGTTCTGTCTTTCTATTGGTAAACCAGACCTTTATTCAAACCCCACAACATGCTCACTAATATCAAAAAAATCTTTAAAAACGGCATGTTTAGATTTACTGGCGGAACGAAGATGGTATTTAGACGGGCACAAATCCACCATAGTAGCTCATCGTAATATCTTACATGGCTCGGGTATCCATGCTTATTTAGCACCAACCTATTCGTGCTACCATAGAATGCTCCTGACCCGAATGAGGACGGAGTCGTTCCATAGGCTTGTATCTTTCCCCATCACAAACATCTGGTCTGTAAACATGGAAAATTGCCCGTGTGATGACTCATCCAGACAGTCAAACTTACATTGTATACTCTTTTGTAAGTACTATGAGTGGGGGAGAAAAAGATACCTGTTACCATTGCTAAAGTTATGGGGTGTAAGAACTTGTAAAACTGCACTGTTCAGATTATACATGCTGCAAGATGAAGTTACCATAGTGACAGTGATAAAATTCCTGGCATTTATTGTAAAATGCAGGGGGTCTATGGGAAACGCATAGGACTTCTGGACAAACATAAAACTGAAAATTCGTATTATAATGTTCCTTATAAACACCGAATAATACGTATACAGCAGTAGACTGTATGAACTCCAGGAGTCTTGTAAATGAATTTTAGAATTTTTATACATTCACATTCCAATGAATTTGTTCTATTTTATCCTTTTTACTCTGATGATATTTTATATTGTAAGAAATTTTGCATATGAGAAAAGTTGTTTAGTCTGTTTTTTGTCTCGTATTTGTATGTCATGCTTTTATGGTTTTTTGTCAAAATACCGAATAAAGCTATTTTGAATTGAAATTGAATGCAAGTGTTTTTAAGAAAATCCATGGTGGAAAAGGGGGGTTTGGGCCTAGTTGCAGAGTGCGTTTTGGCACGATTTGGAGTTAGGGTTAGCACATTTGCATTTTTTTCTGGAGGCTACTTGGGGGTGTTCTACATTTTTGTGACTGGGTTCAGTGGTCTCGGAGCACTCCTGGGAATGTGTAATTGTAATTGCAAGTGGTTTGAAGAAAATCCGAGGTGAAATTTCTTTTTTTTACCAAAATTGCTTTTCAGCGGAGGGCTACTTGGGGGGTTCTATATTTTTGCGACTGGGTTTAGGGGTCTGGGAGCACTCCTGGGAATGTCTAATAATCATTGCAAGTGTTTTGAAGAAAATCCATGGTGGAAAAGGGGTCTTTTGGGCCTAATTTCAAAGTGCGCTTTCTGCTTGATTTTCAACTAGGCCTCATCCCCGTTGCAGTATTACATGTTTTTGGGGGGCTACTTGGGGGGGTTCTACATTTTGCTGACTTGGTTCAGGGGTCTGGGAGCACTCCTGGGAATGTCTAATTTTGTTTTCAATTTTCTTTAAGGAAATCCACGGTGGATCCGCAGAATTTAACCATAGTTACTATTACTATCCTTGTAAAGGAGAACCAGGTTACGCATGTCAGCTCTGAAACCTGAAAGTGTTATTTTTACACTACACAGCGTACCTTACATTTTTTTAACTGGTTCACTTCGTGTTTTTTCCCCATCAAAAATTACAGGAAGGCTTTTACCATGTGCCATGGAACAAACGCTGAACTCAGACGCAATCCGCAATTACTCACCACCAGGCAGCCAGTGGACAGTGTGTCTGGTCACCAATATTGATCAACGGAGCGTAAGATGAAATGGAGGAGTATATCGCGAATAAGAGGAATGGCTGGATGCATGCAACTTCACCAATTCAACAGGACAACTACAACATAAAGTTACAGTATTCTCTCTTAACTTCTCCTTATCTTTTAAATGTTATTTTTGTAAAAAACTTGAACTTCTACGAATGTGACTAGGTGCGTTTCTTTGTTCTCTGCTTCAAAGTCATCTCTCCAGCTATTTCATACGTTTCTTTGCTATTTTTATAACTAACTTAATGTACTAATAATAAGTGTTTATTCTCTATGAGGGCAGAAAGGCAAGTGAAATTGTGTAATTAATGCAGCCCTGTACTAGTGTCAATGTCAAATTGTTTCCTCATACTTACTAATAAGATGTAGTAAGTACAACTTTTCAATAACCTAACCATCCGTTTAGCAAACAACTTCATGCATGCAGTAGTGCACTACCTTTATGTCCATTAAAAGATTTATGGATATCTTTGAATTCAAAAATGTGTTTCTCTTCATTTGTTGTTTGTACATGCAGTGTTTTTTTTTCTTCTCTCCACAAAACTTTTCCCAAAAAACCCCATTCCCATCCAATCTTCAAAAACCCTACCCCTCTTACCCCGGACTGAGTGGTTTTTCATTAAGGTATAAATATGACAACAAGAAATTCCACACACTTGCAGGGGAGGATAAGGTCTAAGCACCAGAAAAATGTTGGAAAATGGAATTTCATGTGCAACATCGTGGATTGAGCATCAAACATCATGCTCGTACACATGACGAATCAAATGGTTAATTATAATGTTTAAGTATCCTTTGCCTTCATAATATTTCTTATAGTAACCATAGTCCATGAAACTAGTACTTATATTTAGAATACTTTAGCACTGCTTAGGCTACAATTTATGGCACTGTTCTGTAGCGTACTATCTATCGTACTGTTTCTAATGCTACGCTCAGGCCACTCAATGTTTCATTTCCGTTTTTTTCATATGGTGCTACTGCCAGTGTGTACCACTACTACTACCAGCACAACAATGATATTTCATCCGTCGAGGATTCAAGTCAACAACCAACCTTAATCACCATTTGCCATGCAGGCAGCCCTGTGGCTACCCCTATTCTCAAACACGAATCACAGGTAAGATAAGCATTTTGGAGAGGCTGAATAATGGGCTAGGACTGGGAGGAGAGCAGAGACTGCCAGTACTACTAGTAAAGTACTAGTAGGGCTACTGAATTCACGAACTCGGTTACTGGCACTTTGGTACATTTCAGGACTAGATGTTTCATTCATGCTGGTAAGTTGGAAGAAACCAAACGTCCAGTAACCACCGCTGAGCCCCACACAAAATGATATGGACAAGTATACTATGTTTTGGTATGAAAAATAATTATTAAGAAATATATTCATGTAGTCGAAAAATAAAATAAATTAACCCAACTCACCCCCCTGCCTAACCCCAACCAATGTCCAAAAGTCCAAAAGTCTCCTTTCCCAAACACCCAATTCCCATCCACCCAACAGTCTTTAAAAAAGGGACAAGGGACAGTCACTTCCTCCGGTGGCGTAGTGTGGACAGCTGTTGCTGCACGTCCCGCAGCTTTCTGCTGAGGTGCCGGTGTTGGCGCTGATGTTTTTCAGCCAACCGCTCCAGGTACTCCACTCTTTTAGGGAGGCGGCGCTGACGTACCATCCAGGCTCTGGGGTAGGCAGCTGATTGTGTTGCTGATGTGCGGCGGCGGGAGGCTGTTGGGCAACGGCTCTGTTTGGCTGGAGGCTTCTGGCTGGTGGACACGGGGGCACTGGAGGAGGATGCAGTGGTTGCTGTCTCCTCCTGCTCCCGAGCCCACAGCCGCCGATACTCGACACAAATATCCTCCAGCTTACGGGCCCTGGCCCGGACAGCCATCTCCTTTCGGGTGAGCTTTGTCGGAGTAGCATCTATATGAAGAAAGAAAGTAAAATACTGTAGCCAATAGTCTTTAACATAAAGTCAAAATAATTCAACGGAAAGTTGACTCGCTGTAACACCAACAAGTAGCAAACACAGTATAACATTTTGGCATGTATCTTTCCACCATCTTTGTAGGCCTGTGACATTACTGGGAGTTTCAGGAATTCCAGTAGCAGGACTAGGGATGGACTCACTAATACATACATAGTCAGTACTAAAAAAAGTCTTCTGTTTTTTTCTCTTGTTTTGCAAAAGAAATTTCTGGTACGTGAACTTGTGGTAGCCGGCATGGCAGCTCACTCAGCATGTACCCAAGAAAAACAGACACAAGCCATGATGATGCAGACTCGCAGTACATGAAGCAGTATTGCAGGTGGGGATAGGAAGCTCTTACTTTTCTATAGGGGTGGCTCTGCCACTGGCCATACTCGGTTACATTAAGGGCTACTGCTTAATGTAATGATATCTTTCGCACTGTCCCCCCGGGCCTTGACTAATACAAAAGAAGAATGAAGATTATTCAATTCTGATCATATATCATTATCCTGCCGATCACATGATCTTTGGTTATATGATGGATGCCTTTAGATGCTTTGTTTTGATAGATTGAGTGAACTACAGTGATAGTCCACCCATGACACAGCTGAAATAAAATTATTAACATAGGGAGTGAGTGTGGTACCCATAATTGGCGGAGGAAGGGACTTAACTTGATATAATGTTGTAACCTTTACAATCCATACACCATAGATGCTGTGCTTGCAAAGTAAAGTACTGTACTGTTAGTCAAGGCAGGGATTATTTGTGAACAATCACAAATTCTAATATTTGGATTTCCTCAGCTTTGCTACTCTGGCACGGACATGCTGTTCAAAGTAACAATCTTCATCCACTCAGCGTCTGCTCTACTACATCATACACCTCTGCTATCGATGAGGAAAAAGAAGATAACAACCAGGCTTCCAAAGTACGTCTATCATTCTTCTTAATATCTCAAATGTACCAAGTTTTCTTTTTCTCAACAACCAACTAACACCCTTTTCATTATATTTTGGAAACCACCGTCTTCTTCTCTTAACTTTCATTCAAAACACCATTCTTTACAGTCATAAATGTTAAGACTCGCTCGTCCTTCGTTTCACCTTTCTTTCACTTTTCGTTCTTCACATCCCTAAAGTACATCTGATATGACTTGGCTTCACGATAAAAGTTTGCCAGCTGAGTTGAAGTCAAATAGAGGGGGCCATTGCTTACCCGAGAAGTACCGCCGCTAATGCTATTACAAGTCAAAGTTGACTGTCTTCTCCGTGATAGCCAAAAAAGTAGTTCTAAATTAGTAACTGTTTTTAACAGTACAGTGTACTTGTACTAGTGTACTGTGTACTGTACAGTACATCATACACTCCTTTGCGAGCCTACTCAAAAATTTCAATAAGTAAAGAGTATAATAACTTACCACCGTCCGCCGCCGCTGAGCCTTCCCCCCCAGCTCCTCCTGGTGGCGCCGCCGCATCCGCCCCTAGAGTGGAGCCCTCCACACTGCTGGCCCCGGCAATGGTGGTCATCTGTGCCGCATCAGATGTTGTGACGTCTTGAAAAAACATGACATATTTTCAGATGCCATACACAACCCCCTATTTCGTCTCGTAGTGGAAGAAAATGTTACATAACACATTTTTTATTACTGGGATTGCAAAAAGGTTATGGTTTTGGGGAGGGTGTTAACTTTTTATATGCTTATTCCATTAAATGCTACACTTCTTAGGACAACTGATGAATGCTTGCTTAACTTGCACCATTTTTTAATTACAGAAAGAAGATTACATTGCCCTTCTGCCAACAGGACGATTCACCAACTACTAGTAAGTCATCACAAGCAGTACTTGAAGTACTTTAAAGAAGGTGGGGGCTCCCCCACAGTGATTCTAATAATTTCATGTGTCTGTTAACTATTACGTTAAGGTAATTTGATTCATGGGAATGTTGTTTAAACTTTAACGTCATCTATCAGCAGTGCTCGCTCCGAATACTACGCTATTAAAAATAAAGAAATTATTTTTTAATTTCTTAATTGAAAATAAAACTTTAAAACTAACAAACACTATGTGGTTTTTGTTCATGAGTGAGTTGAGCAGAAGGGCTTGAACTACTGCACTTGGCAGTTATGTTTCAGTGACTCAGATAGGCCGGGACTCGGCGGTAGTCTTCTTCTGTTCTTCTGGGTCATCAAATCATTGGTCAGACACACTAGATAGTCGGTCAGGGGATTGGGGGTTCAACTTCTGTTAGGACTGAGGGTTATGGAAAGTCGAACTGCACCTATCTTAAATAATGTCCTATTTCTCTTGTCCATACTTCTTTATGTGTAGAATAGTCCCTGAAACACTAGCGGTATGGTATGTGCTCCTAGCAAATCAAAAAGGCAACTGCTACCTATTTCTTGGTGTAAACATTGACATTTTGATGTTGGAAATTGTCAAAGCAATAACATTAAGAAGACTGGAATAGACAGCAAGGGCAACCCAGATGACTGCACTCAGTGCCTAGAACTATTTCTGGATCAGAGTTTTGTTTAACACTATTTGCCGACAGGGCACGCTTAGCTACCTACACAGACCGACTCATAATCGTAAATAGTAGTAGCACAGAGAGTGATGGTAGAGGCAGGATAAGAATGTAGAAAGTAGTCTAGATTTGAAGAAGATCAAAGACTATGACTGTCCACCTTCTTCCACCGGAGTCTCAATGGTGCTAGTCGCCTTGCCCCTGGGAGGTGCTGATGATCATGAAATAAAGAAACACAACATGGATGATTGTTTTTTTTTAAATATTTGATTTCTTTGACCGCAATCTAAAATTATCTTGGGGAAACAAATTAGCAACAATTGCACTACGTGTATTGACCTATCTGATCTGGTCAACTAAGAGGATGCTACTAGTACAGTATTGCTGTATTCACAGACCGTCTACTTGGAAAGTTATGTAAATCACTAACTAAACCAACAACAAAAAGGTTCTACTACGACTGCCAGCCCTCAGCAGCACGCGACGTGACAGACACAGTCCGTCGTCATGATGGCAGAGCACTAAAAAATGTCCTACTACTACTAATAACAAGTCATAATATACTCAACCTATCAATCCATCACTATCTCTTCTTCTTAGTGGCAGCAGGAGTACAAAGGAAGGACTAGACTTGAATCTGTAGTCTGTCTAGCATTACGCCGTTCTGTAAAGTACTACACTCATACATATTCTCAGGCCAAATGAGCACAAAGTTGCAAATAAGTAAGCATAGTAGCAACGCCACTGAGGAGGCGAGCACCTGCAATCACAGAAGCTATTTAAACACTATTTTACCTGCAATGTAATCGAATAGGCAGCATTCTTGCTGTTCTGGAAAAACATATATTAGCAATATAACACAGAGCAGAATAATACAAAGTAGTTTTTAAATAGCTACTCACCAAGGCAAGGGATCTCCACACCTAGCAGGTGGAGCAGGTCCTGCTCCCGGTCGAGGACGTCGGCCCACCGGTGCGTCGCTTGGTCGTAGGTGCGCCGGACCCCCTACTCCCCCCGTATGGCCCGGCACACTTATCCCACTGCTGGCGACGCTCCCGGAGGCCATACCCTTGACCGGGCCTGCCCCCTGCTGCCACGGTCTTAGGGAGGTGGCGCAGAACAAAAAATATCAGGGCGGCCACCTCCGCCGTGGTAAAAACCTCCCTGGCCACTACATCCACTCCCCTCAAACGCCCGCAAGGGAGCCGGCTACGGGGTGCGGGACCCTTCCCCTTTGATTTGCCGGCTCCCTTTGCCATAGTCCTGGCCGAAAGAAGAAAAGAATATGGGGAAAGAAATAAGTAAAATAAAAGAGAGAGCTAAACAAAAAAAGTAGTTATTAAAGTAACAAAAAGTTGAAGAAAACACAAAATATAGATCTAGACAAATAGAGAGATAGATAATGAGCAAAAAAGAGCAAAAAAAAGTTCAAAGAAACAAAGGATTGGAAAGATTACAAGAGGATAGAAAAGCCAGGCCCAGAGCCATAGCAATGAATGAAAAACCAAATGGCCACGCCCATTGAGGACCGCGTGGGTAAGTTCGCGAAAAATTTCCCCCGCGAGCACGCAAAAACACGCGCAAACTCGTAATAGCGTGCCGCACACAACGCAAGATTGCCAATAGCGCCCGGAAAGGGAAATACGCAACGCGCACAAGATGGCCGCGCCCATGTACGACGGCATGGTAAACTTCGGTGCGCTGCAAGCGGTCCGCGAATACGCAAAAAAAACCACGAACACGCGAAAAAAATCCACAAATTTGCACGAATTCGTGGATTTTGCGTATCGCGAATTCGTTTTCAGAAGAATTTGCATACCGCGAATTTGCGCATTTCGCCCATACTTAATTAAGAGAACGAAGAGGACCGTGAGCTTACAGGAGTAGAGCTATATTAGAAAGTAGTATGGAGGGGGTCGAGGCTCCACAAAAGGTAATTATTTTGTAGGTGACACAGAAAAAAAGGTGTCTAAAGCGGCGCCAGGCATTCTATGTGTAGGAGAGTAGGGTCTGCTATCCTATGGTCACCCCAATTTTTGCTTTTTGCTTCACTGGTTTTCGACTTACTGAGGCTGTGGGCCTGCTAATCAGACCCCCAGCCTGCTGTTCTCTCTCTAAATTTATAATACATGTGCTATAGGTACATACCACAATTGGAAATGGACTCCTTGTCAGCCCCTGTACCATGCACTATAGGTGCTCAGGGCATAGGTGCCACCAAGGCCTACCAGGGGCTGCAGCATATCTTTTGCCACCCCTGGCTGGTTCTTAAATTGACACAACTGGCTGATCACTCAGCTGGGGCAAGTGGGTGTAATCACCCCTTGCTTAGATATAGTATACCTATATCTAAACCTATATCTGGACACATATAAACCTGTGAGTCACTCCTAGGGAAGGCCTTATCAATCCTGGAGGCAGAGTGCGTGGTTTAATGTGAGATGGAGCTCTGGCATGAGCTGAGCCTGTCTGCAGCTGTCGGGAAAAACTCCCTAAGCTGATCCGGGATAATGCCATACCATATACTATTAAGTGCCTTATAATCCTCGCGGTTATATATCAACTTTGGTTTAGCTTTATCAAAACATGTCGTGTAAGGTGTCATACAAATTGGAATACTACCCCCTCGCCAGTTCTGGCAACGGGGGTAGCATTCCACCCTTCTAGAGGGAGAAGACATGTTACTTTACTGAAACGCGGTTAATTTTAAAAGAGCCTCAGATCCACAAAATGGATGCCTCTGCCACAGACACGGGTCTGGCCTCCTGCTGCTGACCGAAACTCAGAAAATGGTGGCCTGGACAAAGGGTTTCCTGTCGCAGGGCGGAGTTACACCACCCAGACAGGAGATGGTGGATTGTAGCAGGGAGGTTTCGAAGAAACCAGACACTGCCTGGGGAGCACAAGGCTGCCCCTTGCATAATCCGGCCAAACCGGTTCTGGGGCACACCAGCCCCAGTCCCAGCGCGGCCTGGATCAAAGGAAAGGGGTGTATCCACCCCCTTCCTGGGTCCCACCCATAGGAGGGGACCTAGCAGGTAATCCAGCCCATCAGATTCGAATAAGAGTGGGAGCAGTGCCAATGCAACTCAGATTATCCTGAAGAAACATAAGAAATGAAACTCTGGACCCTTCGACATCCTACACAACGTAGAAGACTGAAGAATCTCCCTTGTGGTCAAGGAGTGACCACCCTGTGCAAACAGGCACCATCCAGCACCTCGACCCTTTCTTTGTTGCAGTTCCCGCCAGAACTTGAGCAACAGAGATCGACGAGATCAAGTTTGCCTGCCTTCCTCCAGCCCGATCCACAGTCCCTGCAGAGCTGAGACCCGTGGAGGCGACCGGAAGCGTGGGGCACGCCATCTTGCAAAGGCCACGAGACGCTGACTGCGCAGCCCACGAGTGACCCTCGAAGCTGTGCACCGGGGTTTGAGAAGCCCCAACCCTGAGCTGCTCCTGCACCGAAGCTACCTCCTCCACACTCGATGAGTGCTGCGTGGGGCCCTTCTGCTGGTGTTGGCTCGACACATTGGCCCGGTCACTTGCCAGCTGGCTTGTGGCCCGTGTGCCGATGAAAACCTTTAACCGACTTGCTTTTCTGATTGTTTCAGATTTGCACCAGCTCCTGTGAAAAGGAGCCCCCGCTCTGACCCTCCTGGTCTGAGTGAGAAGCAATATCCCGGTTCCGCGTGGATTGCTTTTGCCAAGTGCTGTTTGCTGCAATCTTGAAGCCCACGGCGCTGACGGCGAGAGCCTGCGTGGGACAGATCGTGACCTGCTCCTGGACGTCGCAGATGCCCCAGAGCCCACGTGACAACGGAGAGAAGCTCCTTGACATCCATCTGATTGCGCCCAACATTGCCTGGTTCCGTCCTGGTTCCACCCTGGTCACTGCTGAGTGACCCAGACTCTGTCCCCTCTGCTTTCAGATACTTTTCGACTTCGATCCACTCTTGGATCACACCGGACACTTCTGCTTCCCATCGCCTGCAGCATCTTCAGCTCCAAGCACCAAGAGCCTGCTTGTCAAAACCCGACGCCACTTCGACCCTGTGCACCCACTTCCTGTGGGTGAGGTAACATTGCAACGCCGGTGTCCCTACACTGGTACACACTTCTAGGGTCTGTGTCTTAAGTTTTGTTCCTCTAGGTTCAGCGGAAGTATCCTTAAACTAACTTTGTGTAACTTTTACGCACCATTGACTTTGCATTGGTGCAAGCCGCACTTTACGTGCTGCACCCGAATCCCGCGGGCTTTTCCCGACTTCAGCATTGCTAGTCCTGACTGCTCCCAGCAATTCCCTAGGCCCTAGGCCTAACCACTGTTCGATTGGTATCTCTTATACCACTTTTGTAATATATGGTTTGAGTGGCCACCCACCCTCATCCATAATTGTGCAACTTTGTATGTTATACTGTGCTTTTGATTTAACGCTTGTGCCCCTTTGCTCATAAAGAGTACTGGGGATTAATTTAGAAATAAACACATATATTTTGATAATATATACTTGTGTGGTGTCCTTTCATTTGATATTACAGGATTGAATGTGGTAAAGCAGCTCGCTTAACACAACCTCTTAAGTTAAGCCTTTAAGGCTGCTTAGTCCATGCTACCCCTAGGATAGCTTGTCTAATAAGGTTGACTTACAACCAGACACCATAAGGGATTGTTTGGACTGATACAAGGTGGTTCCGGAATTGGAAACATCATATATCAGGCCAACTTCTCACATTGGTGCGCAGCGGTGCGGATTTGAGCTTGCTGTTGTTTTACCATTGCAATCTTTTATCAAATTGAAAGATCACATCAAGTACCTTAGGTACATATAAATCAAAAGCTTAGCATATTAAGTTGTACTGAATTTAGTAGTTGTAGATTAAAGGGATTAGCACGCCCTGACTACAACTCACTAGCAAGGTACAGTAGGAAAACACTTAGTGTAGGTAAGTGCACCACTTACACCTCACTAGCAGTCATGTCTGATGCAGGTGGAGCCTCAGACTCTGTCCCTGTAACAGTTGACCTTACCAAGGCAACTTCCAGATATGACAACCTTAGCCACAAAGACTTGGGTGCCTTGTGCACTGCAAGGGGGCTAAAAAAGGGCAGAGACCCTACCATTCCTTCCCTGATAGCCATCCTGGAAAGGATGACTTAGATAAGGTGAGTCAGGCTCCCTTAGAGTCAGGAGAGGGTGTGAACCCCCCTGAGAATGAGATTTCTCCAGAAGATGAAGAAGAGGAGGAGGAAGAGGAGGAAGAAGGCTCAGAGATAGAGGAGCCTGAGAATCAGGATCAGAGGGTGACCCAGGTACAGGTTGGCCGGCTTAACCAAGCCAACTTGGACCTACTAGGGAATGGAGAGGGCCAGCACCTCCCCAGATCCCATAACCTAATTCTCCCAGGCAACAGAGGGGTGAGATCTCCATCAGGGGACTCTCATGTTTCTAGTGTCTCAAGAGAATCTCAAAGGGGAATGACTTCCCCCCAGAGGAAAGAGCATAGGACCAGGATGAGGGCTGTCCAACTCCAGATAGATAGGGAAGAGATAGCCTTGGCTCAAGCTAAACTTGCTTTAGCAAGAGAAAGAAAGTTGTGTGGCTTAGATGCCACTGGTGGCAGCAAAGTTCCTAAAGAGAAAGACAGGGCCTATGATAATAGAAACCTGACAAAAATTGTGCCCCCCTACAAGGAAGGGGATGACATTCACAAATGGATGACTGCTCTTGAGAGAGCCTGCATGGTACAGCAGGTCCCTGAGGATCAGTGGGCAGCAATGTTATGGTACTCCTTTTCTGAGAAAGGGAGGGATAGGCTCCTCACAGTTAGACCTGAGGATGCCAAAAACTACTCTGTCCTGAAGAGTGCTCTTATTGAAGGGTTTGGCCTAACCACTGAGAAATACAGGTCGTTGTTCAGAGACACCCAAAAAGCACAGACTCAGGACTAGACTGATTTTGTTGATTGTGCCACTAAGGCTCTGGAGGGTTGGCTGCAGGGAAGTAAAGTCTCAGACTATACAGGATTGTACAATCTTATAATGAGAGAGCAGATCCTTAATAACTGTCAGAACCAGCTGTTGCATCAATACCTTATTGACTCTGATCTGATCTCTCCCCAAGAATTGGGAAAGAAGGCAGACAAATGGGTCAGAACAAGGATTAAGCAGAAACCCCAGAACCATGGTGACCAGAAGAAAACAGACCAGAAGGGTGGGAATCAGAAAGATAAAGAAAAGGACCAGAAGTCTTCAGGCCCCCAAACTAGTAATAAGGAGGGTGGTTCCCAAAATGGCAAAAAGAAAAAGAAGAATGATGGCCCAAAGAAACCTTGGTGTAATACCTGTAAATCAGTTTCACACTGGGGCAGTGAATGCACTAAGAAAAATCCAGTTCCTGCCACTGCAGCTCCTAAAGCAACTGCACCCCCTAGTACAGTCAGCAGTGGTAGTGCACAACCTAAGGGGTTAGTGGGGTTAACCTTGGGTACTGAACTGGAGTCTGGCCTAGTCAGAATCCCTACTCAGGCTGTTCTACTCTATGATGTGGACTTGACTTTGTCCACTACTGTGAGCCCCAGTAACCTGGGCAAGTATAGACAGACATCTTTAATAAATGAGAAACTGGCTCAGGCCTACAGGGACACGTGTGCCAGTGTCACTATGGTGACACCTGACTTTGTGGACCCTGGTCAGATTGTACTAGGTGAAAGTTACCTAGTGGCCAATACAAGCAACTCCACTACTTCACATAGTGTGGCTGTTGTGAACTTCTCCTGGGGAGGGGTAAATGGCCTAAAGAAAGTTGTTGTGAGTGCAGACCTCCCAGTAGACTGTCTGTTAGGCAAAGATCTTGAAAGCTCAGTTTGGTCAGAAGTGGAGTACAGGACTCATGCAGAAATGCTAGGGATTTCAGCTCATGTCCTTGCAGTGACAAGGTCTCAGGCTAAGAAGTGCCTTCCTGAACCAGTGGTGGATCTCGAAACATTAGACCAACCACAACCCAAGAGAAGGAGCAAGAGGGTTAAGGCTGTGCCTTCCCACTTGCCCCAGGTTGAGGATCAGGTTTCACAGGAAACTGATTCTGCAGTCCAAGAGGAGACTGTCTCTGAGGAGCTTGAACCCGATCAGGTAGAGATTCTGGGGACAGGGGGACCCTCAAGGGCAGACCTGGGGCAGGCCCAATTAGATTGTCCTTCACTTGAACTCCTCAGACAGCAAGCTGCTGCTGAGACTGCAGGGAATGCTCAAGGTGCCCATAAAGTTTATTGGGATGATGGACTCCCTAACTCAGAGGCTAGAGACCCCAAGCCTGGTGCCAGTAGGAGGTTGGTTATACCTTTGAAGTTTAGGGGTTTCCTTCTCACCTTGGCCCATGATATTCCCCTTGCAGGACACTTAGGCCAGAACAAGACTTGGGACAGGCTTGTTCCTCACTTTCACTGGCCTCACATGTCAGAAAATGTCAAGGAGTTTTGTCGCTCCTGTGTCACTTGCCAAGCCAGTGGTAAGTCAGGTGGCACAACAAAGGCCCCCCTGATACCACTACCTGTGGTGGGGGTACCCTTTAAAAGAGTTGGAATAGATATTGTGGGTCCCATGGATCCTCAAACAGCATCTGGGCACAGATTTATACTGGTGGTAGTGAATCATGCCACCAGGTACCCAGAGGAAATTCCCCTGAAGACCGCCACAGCACCTGTGGTGGCAAAAGCCCTCATTGCAGTTTTCTCAAGAGTGGGCTTTCCAAAGGAGGTTCTTTCAGACAGAGGTACCAACTTCATGTCTGGATACTTAAAAGCAATGTGGAAAGAGTGTGGAATAAACTACAAGTTTACCACACCCTACCATCCACAGAGCAATGGGCTTGTTGAAAGGTTCAACAAGACCCTAAAGGGAATGATAAAAGGTCTACCAGAGAAGCTTAGGCGGAAATGGGACATCCTTTTACCCTGCTTGCTCTTTGCTTACAAAGAGGTCCCACAGAAGGGGGTTGGCTACAGCCCTTTTGAACTTTTGTTTGGCCACCCTGTGAGGGGTCCACTATGTTTGGTAAAGGAAGGATGGGAGTTACCTCTCAAAAAGCCTAAACTAGATATTGTGGACTATGTACTTGGTCTCCGCTCCAGGATGGCTGAATACATGGAGAGAGCATCCAAAAACCTTGAGGCAAGTCAAGAATTACAGAAAGCTTGGCATGACCAAAAGGCTGTTCTGGTTGAGTTCCAGCCAGGGCAGAAGGTGTGGGTGTTGGACCCAGTGGGCCCAGCAGCACTCCAGGACAAATGGACTGGACCCTACTGTATCATTGATAAAAAGGGAGAAGTCACCTATGTGGTTGACTTTGGCACCCCTAGGAGCCCCCACAGGGTGCTCCATGTAAACCGTTTGAAAGCATTTGTTGACAGGGAGGACATGAGTCTCCTCATGGCCACAGATGGGGATCAGGAGGAAGAGAGTGACCCTCTCCCAGACCTGCTTTCCCAGAACCCTGATGATGGTTCAGTTGATGGAGTAGCCTTGGCAGGCAGCCTCACTGAGCAGCAACAGGTGGACTGCAGACAGGTGTTGCAGGCCCACAGGCATATGTTTTCACTCACACCCAGCCAGACTAACTGGTGTACCCATGAGGTGGACACTGGTGACAGTCTGCCTGTGAAGAATAAGATCTACAGGCAACCTGACCATGTCAGGGATTGTATAAAGGCTGAGGTGCAAAAGATGTTGGAGCTTGGAGTGATTGTGCCATCTGAGAGCCCATGGGCTAGCCCAGTGGTCCTTGTGCCAAAACCTCATACCAAAGATGGAAAGAGAGAAATGAGGTTTTGTGTGGACTACAGAGGTCTCAATGCTGTCACTAGGACAGATGCACATCCCATTCCAAGAGCAGATGAGCTCATTGATAAATTGGCTTCAGCCAAGGTTCTGAGCACATTTGATTTGACAGCTGGCTACTGGCAGATCAGGTTAGCTGAAGAGTCAAAAGCCAAAACAGCATTCTCTATCCCTAGTGGACATCATCAGTTTGTGGTAATGCCCTTTGG
Organism: Lissotriton vulgaris; assembly: GCF_964263255.1. NCBI lineage: Eukaryota > Metazoa > Chordata > Amphibia > Caudata > Salamandridae > Lissotriton > Lissotriton vulgaris. Next base: position 133,535,465 of record NC_141693.1, read on the forward strand.
TTTGAAGAATGCACCTGCCACCTTCCAAAGGTTGGTGAATCAAGTCCTTACTGGGTTGGATGACTTTTGTTCAGCATATCTAGATGATATTGCTGTCTTTAGCTCCACCTGTGAGGATCACCTGATCCACCTGAAGAAGGTTCTGGAGGCCCTGCAAAAGGCAGGCCTGGCTATCAAGGCTACCAAGTGCCAGATAGGGCAGAGCAAGGTTGTGTACCTGGGCCACCTAGTAGGTGGGGGTCAGGTTCAGCCATTGGAGAGCAAGATCCAGACCATACAGGACTGGGCTCCTCCAACTACCCAGACTCAAGTCAGAGCCTTCTTGGGCCTGGCTGGGTATTACAGAACATTTGTAAAGAACTATGGGTCCATTGTGACACCATTGAATGACTTGACATCCAAGAAGATGCCCAAAAAGGTTCAGTGGACAATTAGCTGTCAAAAGGCATTTGATGACCTGAAGAAGGCCATGTGCTCTGCACCTATCCTGAAGAGTCCTGACTACTCCAAACAGTTCATTGTACAGACAGATGCTTCTGAGTTGGGGGTGGGAGCTGTGCTTTCACAACTTAATCAAGATGGTCAAGACCAGCCCATTGCTTTTATTATCAAAAGGGTGACCCCCCAGGGAGAAACGTTGGTCAGCTATTGAGAGGGAGGCCTTTGCTGTGGTTTGGGCCCTGAAGAAGTTGAGGCCATACTTGTTTGGTACTCACTTCCTAATTCAGACAGACCATAAGCCCCTCTTGTGGCTAAATCAGATGAAGGGTGAAAATCCCAAATTGCTCAGGTGGTCCATTTCCCTACAGGGGATGGACTTTACAGTGGAGCACCGCCCAGGGACTGACCATGGTAATGCAGATGGTCTCTCCAGGTACTTCCACTTAGAACATGAAGACTTATCTGGTCAAGGTTAAGTTTAATGTCCCTGCGTTTGGGGGGGGTTGTGTAGGAGAGTAGGGTCTGCTATCCTATGGTCACCCCAATTTTTGCTTTTTGCTTCACTGGTTTTCGACTTACTGAGGCTGTGGGCCTGATAATCGGACCCCCAGCCTGCTGTTCTCTCGCTAAATTTATAATACATGTGCTATAGGTACATACCACAATTGGAAATGGACTCCTTGTCAGCCCCTGTACCATGCACTATAGGTGCTCAGGGCATAGGTGCCACCAAGGCCTACCAGGGGCTGCAGCATATCTTTTGCCACCCCTGGCTGGTTCTTAAATTGACACAACTGGCTGATCACTCAGCTGGGGCAAGTGGGTGTAATCCCCCCTTGCTTAGATATAGTATACCTATATCTAAACCTATATCTGGACACATATAAACCTGTGAGTCACTCCTATGGAAGGCCTTATCAATCCTGGAGGCAGAGTGCGTGGTTTAATGTGAGATGGAGCTCTGGCATGAGCTGAACCTGTCTGCAGCTGTCGGGAACAACTCCCTAAGCTGATCCGGGATAATGCTATACCATATACTATTAAGTGCCTAATAATCCTCGCGGTTATATAGCAACTTTGGTTTGGCTTTATCAAAACATGTCGTGTAAGGTGTCATACGAATTGGAATACTACCCCCTCGCCAGTTCTGGTGATGGGGGTAGCATTCCACCCTTCTAGAGGGAGAAGACATGTTACTTTACTGAAACGCGGTTGATTTTAAAAGAGCCTCAGATCCACAAAATGGATGCCTCTGCCACAGACACGGGTCTGGCCTCCTGCTGCTGACCGAAACTCAGCAAATGGTGGCCTGGACAAAGGGTTTCCTGTCGCAGGGCGGTGTTACACCACCCCAGACAGGAGATAGTGGATTGTAGCAGGGAGGTTTCAAAGAAACCAGACACTGCCTGGGGAGCACAAGGCTGCCCCTTGCATAATCCGGCCAAACCGGTTCTGGGGCACACCAGCCCCAGTTCCAGCGCGGCCTGGATCAAAGGAAAGAGGTGTATCCACTCCCTTCCTGGGTCCCACCCATAGGAGGGGACCCAGCAGGTAATCCAGCCCACCAGATTCGAATAAGAGTGGGAGCAGTGCCAATGCAACTCAGATTATCCTGAAGAAACATAAGAAACAAAACTCTGGACTCTTCGACATCCTACTCAACGTAGAAGACTAAAGAATCTCCCTTGTGGTCAAGGAGTGACCACCCTGTGCAAACAGGCACCATCCAGCCCCTCGACCCTTGCTTTGATGCAGTTCCCGCTAGAACTCGAGTGACAGAGATCGACGAGATCAAGCTTGCCTGCCTTCTTTCAGCCCGATCCACAGTCCCTGCAGAGCTGAGACCCGTGGAGGCGACCGGAAGCGGGGGGCACGCCATCTTGAAAAGGCCACGAGACTCTGACTGTGAAGCCCACGAGTGACCCTTGAAGCTGTGCACCGGGGTTTGAGAAGCCCCAACCCTGAGCTGCTCTTGCACCGAAGCTACCCCCTCCACACTCGATGAGTGCTGCGTGGGGCCCTTCTGCTGGTGTTGGCTCGACACGTTGGCCCGGTCACTTGCCAGCTGGCTTGTGGCCCCTGTGCCAACGAAAACCTTTAACCGACTTGCTTTTCTGGTTGCTACAGATTTGCACCAGCTCCTGTGAAAAGGAGCTCCCGCTCTGACCCTCCTGGTCTGAGTGAGAAGCAATCTCCCGGTTCCGCGTGGATTGCTTTTGCCAAGTGCTGTTTGCTGCAATCTTAAAGCCGACGGCGCTGACGGCGAGAGCCTGCGTGGGACAGATCGTGAACTGCTCCTGGACGTCGCAGATGCCCCAGAGCCCACGTGACAACGGAGAGAAGCTCCTCAACAACCATCTGATTGCGCCCGACATTGCCTGGTTCCGTCCTGGTTCCACCCTGGTCACTTCTGAGTGACCCAGACTCTGTCCCCTCTGCTTTCAGATACTTTTCGCCTTCGATCCACTCTTGGATCACACCGGACACTTCTGCTTCCCATCGCCTGCAGCATCTTCAGCTCCAAGCACCAAGAGCCTGCGTGTCAAAACCCGAAGCCACTTCGACCCTGTGCACTCACTTCCTGTGGGTGAGGTAACATTGCAACGCCGGTGTCCCTACACTGGTACACACCTCTAGGGTCTGTGTCTTAAGTTTTGTTCCTCTAGGTTCAGCGAAAGTATCCTTAAACTAACTTTGTGTAACTTTTACGCACCATTGACTTTGCATTGGTGCAAGCCGCACTTTACGTGCTGCACCCGAATCCCGCTGGCTTTTCCCGACTTCAGCATTGCTAGTCCTGACTGCTCCCAGCGATTCCCTAGGCCCTAAGCCTAACCACTGTTCGATTGGTATCTCTTATACCACTTTTTTAATATATGGTTTGAGTGGCCACCCGCCCTCATCCATAATTGTGCAACTTTGTATGTTATACTGTGCTTTTGATTTAATGCTTGTGCCCCTTTGCTCATAAAGAGTACTGGGGATTAATTTAGAAATAAACACATATATTTTTATAATATATACTTGTGTGCTGTCCTTTCATTTGATATTACAGGATTGTATGTGGTAAAACAGCTCGCTTAACACGACCTCTTAAGTTAAGCCTTTAAGGCTGCTTAGTCCATGCTACCCCTAGGATAGCTTGTCTAATAAGGTTGACTTACAACCAGACACCATAAGGGATTGTTTGGACTGATACAAGGTGGTTCCAGAATTGGAAACATCATATATCAGGCCAACTTCTCACACTATACATGGGGCTCATGAGAAGGAGGGGGAGATTTACAAAATCTCCACGCAATGCAGCGCAACCCCCGTGAGGCAGCGCTGCGTTGAGCGACAGGGATGGAGCAAGAGAGTGCCATATTTTTAAAGATATGGCTCTCTCCTCCTCTTTCCCTTGCGCTGGCGCTGATTTCAACTGCTGTGTGCCATTCACACACCTTAGCTCCGTAGCGCTAGGGTGTACCCATGAGTGTAGCATAGGTTTTGTACAGGAAGGCTACACTGGGCAAGTGATCTCCCATACAAAAAAATCTGAAAACCCTCTACAAACCAAGAATTATATTTAAAAAATGTGTTGTCGATGGCCCACCAAGGAATCAAGCCTATTTCCTACTCCTTTATGGCCCAACAGCCTTTCTATCCCAAGGGGGAAGAAAGCCCACTAGACTAAGGAATAATGTTTTTTTTTTTTTTTAAACGAAATGAATGGTTTGGTGGCCTGCACACACAGGACAAAACAACTAACCTATAAAGCCCCAGCAGTCTTTGTGCTCCCCTGGGGAGGAGTTTGGAGGATTTACCCCCAATTTGCCTCGGGCAAGGCAGAAGGCCCCTTGGATGCCTTGCATATATAATTCATTTAAAAATAAATGGGCATGGCTGACTCATCCCGGCAACAGAATGAACCCTGCCCATAAAGCCTAAATATTCATTCTGCTGGTCTACAGCCTACAGCATCCCCGTTCCAATAGCAATCAAGAAGAAATGTGAATAATTCTGGGCTCACGTTTGACAAATGGGCCTTCAGAGAGTGGGTTAATCCTAATTTCTTCTCACTAGTCATGGTGAATTGCTGTGGGTCAACTGGCAGTACAAAATGGGGTGGTGATAGATGGAGCATCTGAATCAATCAAACACTCACACCCAGTCAAAAGATCTGGGTTTAATCCATCACCGTTCTTTAGCCCACTCTGCCACCCCAGTTCAGACATGGCTATATGCAAATCAGTCTGACCCTGTGCCTCATGGGAACAGTCCAGCCCGAACTGCCAAGCCATGTCTTCCCTGGACCGGAAACAAGCTTCCGAAGACCAGTTTCTGGCATTCCAGCCCTCTTCAGCCCGGCTTGCTTGAATCCAGTGGCAAAGTGAGCAAGGGACTCACGTCTGAGCATACCCTGCCACACTTATGGCGGCCAAAAGCGGTACAAAAGGGGGTGGTGCTGGATGGAGCATCTGAATCAATCAAACACTCACACCCAGTCAAAAGATCTGGGTTTAATCCATCACCGTTCTTTAGCCCACTCTGCCACCCCAGTTCAGACATGGCTTTATGCAAATCAGTCTGACTCTGTGCCTCATGGGAACAGTCCAGCCCGAACTGCCAAGCCATGTCTTCCCTGGACCGGAAACAAGCTTCCGAGGACCAGTTTCTGGCATTCCAGCCGTCTTCAGCCGGCAGCCATGCAAACCTGCCAGCCTTGGTCATTCCTGAAACCTAGTGCTCCATGTGAATGCGGGTGCAGTGTCTTGCATGGATTTAAGCACATTTTCCTGCGAAAGTCAAAGTTTAGGTAAAAAAAGGCACTTTTGCCATTTCATTTGACAGAAAACTCAAGCCCCTTGACCCAATGGCCTACGTCTTACCATACTGCATTCCCACACTTCCTACAATTGAAACACTGTCCCCATATGTGAGTGGAACTAATTTACATCATAGGAAGGATCTAAAACTCTCACCATGTGTGGACCTAGTTGATACCATAGTGACATTACACAGTTGAAGTTTTGACCAGTTGTTGTTGCAATTAATATGGCCACCATTTTTATAAGAAGAAGTGGGGAAATGCTGGTGGTACAACTTTTGTGGATCCTTGCAGGTTTCAGAACTTTTCCTCACAGAAATGTGAGACAAATTAATTATTTTCTCCAAAGTTTGACATCTGCATGGCATTCTGGGAACACAAATTAGTGGGATTCATGCAAATCACTCCACCCTGGACTACCCAGGGTACCTAGTTTTCAATAATTTCTGGATTGTATAGGTTTCCCTGGCTAGCAGCTGAGCCCGGGTACAAAAACTGCAGTTAGCCACATCACCCCAATGGGATAACTGTAAGGCAAAGTTTTGATGTCTCCACGTTGCATTTAAGGGAGAAAGGCCCAGTTACACAATTGGAATAATATCTTTATCTGGAGAAGATTGGGATTGGTGGGTGGTAGGAATTTGTGGATCTCTGCAGATTTTATCATTTTCCCCTCACAGAAATGTGAGGAAATGTATGACTTTTGCCAACGTTTCATTGCAGGGAATTCTGGGTATGAGAAACATTGGGTTCTATGAAAGTCACACCAACTTGGATTCCCTTGAGTATCTAGTCTTCATAAATTTCTGGTTTTGGTTGGGTTCTCTGGATGGTGGCTGAGGCTGGGCCCTAATACCGTAGCTATTCATATCACAAAAATGGGTCAAAGCAAGAACTTAATTTCTCCATGGTGCGTTTTGGGGGCTTTTTTGTCACGAGTGGTAGGCCCAGCCACATATGTATATAGCTGTAAAAAAAGTGGTGTTCAATTGCACAGGATATGAAAAGCAGCGGCTCACATTCTGTGTGTTCATGGTCCTGCATTAAGACAGAAAAGTATATGACGTGGCACAAAGGCGTCATTTTGGGAAACTCACACAAAAACATAACACGGAAGTCTGTAAATTATATGAGATTGTGTATGAACATTTCCAGATTCCAGAATGTTTCCTCAAAGGAATGTGGGCCAATTGCAAGTCACACTTTTAATATTTCCATATTGAGTCTTTGGGCCTTTACTGTCGAGGGTGATATGACCGGCCACACAGGCGGGGTAATGTTTTTTATCTGAAGAAGATTGGGAATGGTGGGTGGTGGGATTTTTTTGTATCCCTACTGATTCTATAACTTTCCCTCACAGAAAGAACACATTTTGAAAAATACCCTTTGAATCACACGATAGCATGGGTAACGCCAAATTGTACAAATAACCACTATTCTTAAACTCAGTATCGTGGGCACATCTAAGAAATGCATATGCGTCCTTACCCATTTTTCATTCATTAGATTGCCATAAAATGTCATTTATCTGAAGTTTACTGATACAAGAATCCACATTTTATCAAACACAGGGAGGCAAGCATTTCCACATCCTTTAGTAAAGTTTTCAAAATCAGAAAAGGAAAGAAAGGAAAGCTTTGAGCAGAACTAAGTTTAGGTAGAATTGTTACAGTGCAGGAGTAGTAAAAAAAAAAGAGAGGAGCGGATTTGAGTATGGGTTTTGACAATGGTATTAATTTTTTGCAGACAGAGGGTTCTCTGGATGGTGGCTGAGGCTGGGCCCTAATACCGTTGCTATTCATATCACAAAAGTGGGTCAAAGCAAGAACTTAGGGGCATATTATCAAGGGGGTTTATCTCCGCTTTTTTGGCTTTAAAAGCCAAGAAAGCGGAGATAAAATTATCTCCCTATTACCTAGCTGTCGCTAACACCAGTTAGCGACAGCTAGTAGGAGATAGCGACCATCTTGGGCCCCACTTAGCATGTCAGTGATATTTATCACTAATGACATGCAAAGTGGGCGTGCCAAGATGTTAGAGACTGAAAACAGTCGCTAACATCGCTATCCCCTATTACCAACTTTTGGAGATATTCGCGCTAAGTGCGAATATCTCCAAAAGCTAACACCTGCCCTGAGCAGTTCTTAGCCATGTTAACCAATGGGAGGTGGATAACATGGCTAAGAGCATTAGCTCGGTAATGCATGAATATCGCTGACTTTTCAGCGATATTCATGCATTGCGGCCGATTTTTATCGCATTTGCGATAAACCTTGGTAATACCAAGGTTTATCTGCGATAAAAATCGCAGCAGCTCAGCGGTAAATTTGTGTCTCTAACCAAGCAATAGCGATAATTATCGCTATTGCTTGGTAATATGCCCCACAATTTCTCCATGGTGTGTTTTTGGGCCTTTTTAGTTACTAGTGGTAGGCACAGCCACATATGTATATAGCTGTAAAAAAAGTGGCGTTCAATTGCACAGGATATGAAAAGCAGCTGCTCACATTCTGTGTGTTCATGGTCCTGCATTAAGACAGAAAAGTATATGACGTGGCACAAAGGCGTAATTTTGGGAAACTCACACAAAAAACATAACACGGAAGTCTGTAAATTATATGAGATTGTGTATGAACATTTCCAGATTCCAGAATGTTTCCTCACAGGAATGTGGGCCAATTGCAAGCTACACTTTTAATATTTCCATATTGAGTCTTTGGGCCTTTACTGTCGAGGGTGATATGACCGGCCACACAGGCGGGGTAATGTTTTTTATCTGAAGAAGATTGGGAATGGTGGGTGGTGGGATTTTTTTGTATCCCTACTGATTCTATAACTTTCCCTCACAGAAAGAACACATTTTGAAAAATACCCTTTGAATCACACGATAGCATGGGTAACCCCAAATTGTACAAATAACCACTATTCTTAAACTCAGTATCGTGGGCACATCTAAGAAATGCATATGCGTCCTTCTTACCCATTTTTCATTCATTAGATTGCCATAAAATGTCATTTATCTGAAGTTTACTGATACAAGAATCCACATTTTATCAAACACAGGGAGGCAAGCATTTCCACATCCTTTAGTAAAGTTTTCAAAATCAGAAAAGGAAAGAAAGGAAAGCTTTGAGCAGAACTAAGTTTAGGTAGAATTGTTACAGTGCAGGAGTAGTAAAAAAAAAAGAGAGGAGCGGATTTGATTATGGGTTTTGACAATGGTATTAATTTTTTGCAGACATTAGAAGGTCAAACGAGAAGGCTGAAGTTAAAAGAGAAGCAACATATCAAACTTAAGCAGGATAAAGAGAAGAATGAGACAGAAGCATAAGTATGGATTTTCGGAGCATCAAAGGAAGGAGTGTTGGCAGGCGCAGTTGTTTTGTCAGCTGATGTATTGTTCTTAATTACATGATTGTTAAGGTGTTTTAAAAGTAATTTTAAGTCAATTAAGGCGTACCGAATAAAAGAATAATGTTTAATGCGAGCCTCCGTGTCTTTTATAAATTCTAAATTCTGCTTCCTTGGTAAATCATTTTACTTTGAATTCAGAATTTCATCCAGAAAATTGAAGTTTTCCCTTTAGTTTTGAGCTGTATATAAGGATGTCACTCTTTCTTTCTCTCTCTCTTTCTTTGACTCTCTCATTTTCTTTCTCTGTTCCTCCCTTGGTGTTCACTTCTGTCGTCCATTTTCTCTTACCTTTACCTTTTATGCTTTGTCTCATTGATTTGTTTTTCTTTACACCTAGAGGATTAGGAAACCTTATGGAAGGCAACATTTTATCATGCATACTTATACCCACAAATTGAGTTTGTGCATCATCAGGCTTCAGAAAGATTAATTTACGGTGAGCTTGGTAAAACCAGACTGAAGGCTATTCTACTGAATTAGCATATACCATCTTTCTTCTTTCTTATCATATTGTTATGCATACTCATTTTTCCCATGCATCATAACCTTAATGATTGCAGGGCCTTTAAAGAGTTCAATTTCTAACGATTCAAATATTCTAAAATACTTATCTCAATGTTCCTACAGAAAACACAGTCCCTTTAAATAGCATTAATGGCCCTATCGGGGGTTAGCTGGAGGGAGGCTTCTCATTCTGAGCCCAAAGTTGCAACATTCAGCCAAAGTCAATGCTTTCATATGAAGAAACTATATTGGCATAGAAACCAATGCCTCGACAAGGCCACTCATCAGGAAAAATTACCTTATAACTGCTGCAACTTGACATACAGAGCCTCAAAGAAAATAGAAAATTGCGTTCAGTACAAGAAGCAGGCCAAAAGATATGAGGTAAAATTAAACATATTTCGCTTGCTTTGAAGGAACAAGGTAACAGAACCACTTTTATTTGAATGCCTTGTTCTGAGATGTAGTTTTAAATAAACACATTCAACTACACAAGCTCGGATTAAGTTAACATATATTAATTTATATATAAAAGAAGCTTTGCTCTGGAAAATAAATCGAAAAAATAAACTTTTTGCACCATTTTGCGTCACTTTTGTGATGCAAACCCAGCACAAAATGTTTGTAAATATGCCACTATGAGTAAGGGATTATGCTACGTAAACCTTGAATTATATTGGGACATAATTCTCTTGTCATTGTCAGTGAAATTGCTCTCCCACCCTCGCAGCTCCACCATTAAGTGAGGTGCCCCTGCACTCTTGAGTGTTAGTGATCGAGGCCCTCCTCCACTCAAAGGTTTCCCTGCGCCTCATCCCTGGTGGCCCAGTGGACCTCTGTCTCCTTTCTCTCACTCTGCTCCTTCACTCGTTTTTCTACCCTTTCTATCTTTCACCCTTCTGCACCTTTCTGCATCTCTGCTCTTTTGTGCCTTATTTCTGCCCATTTTCCCTTTCTCTCCCTCTGCTCCTTCACTCGTTTTCACTCGTTTTTCTACCCTTTCTATATTTCACCTTTCTGCACCTCTGCTCTTTTTTGCCTTATTTCTGCCCATTTTCTCTTTCTCTCCCTCTGCTCCTTCACTCGTTTTCACTCGTTTTCACTCGTTTTTCTACCCTTTCCATCTTTCACCTTTCTGCCCTTTTCTGCATCTCTGCTCTTTTGTGCCTTATTTCTGCTTATTTTCCCTTTTTTCTTTATCCCTTCTTTCCTCCCTTTACCTTTCCCCGCCGCGGCCCCTCCCCCCCAAAGCGCGACTGGCCCAATCCAGCTCCTCTCCCCGCTCCCGCCTCCCAGCTGTCCAGCCCTCCCCGACCCCTACTTAATGGCGGCCACTGCGCGTCAAAGGCAAGCACGTCTGCGCCCGTCCGCGACCCGTCCGCGACCAGCACCAGGAACCATGGACCTCCGCCCCACCAACGCTACGACCCAGCAGCACTCCACGCACTCAACCCAGGCTGCAACAACAACTGCAAGCTAGCATCACCAGTCGACACCCATGGACCCTTCAGCTGTCACCGCTGCCGGCACACCGGCAGCACCGCCAAGAACACGGATCCAGCACAACCCGCCCACAAGAACACAACCGAACCGAAGACCCTGCAATGCATCCTCCTCAACGTCCGATCCCTCCACAAACACGCCACAGAAATCTGGGACCTCCTTGTAAGCACCACCCCGGACGTAGCATTCTTCACCGAAACCTGGACCAACGCCACCTCAGGACCGGACACCGCCATCGCCATCCCCCAAGGATACAAGATCTACAGGAAGGACCGCCCCACCCACCCAGGAGGAGGAATCGCCATCGTCCACAAATCCAGCCTCCGCCTGAGCACACTCCCTGACGAGTCCACAGAACTGATGGAACACCTTCACTTCAAGATACTGGCCAGCCCCACTGCCGCCCTCCGAGGAACCCTCATCTTCCGACCCCCTGGACCCTGCGGACCCTTCGCCAACTCCATCACGGACATTATCTCCCTGCAGGCTATCGCATCCACTAACTACACCCTGCTGGGAGACCTCAACTTCCACCTCGACAATCAACTGGACCCCAACACCACATGCCTCCTGGACAACCTCCACAACATTGGACTCTGCAAGATCGTGACCGAGCCTACGCACTCAGCAGGACACACCCTCGACCCCCTCTTCACTACAGGAAAGTCCATCACCTTCAGCCACACCACCGAACTCCCATGGACCGTCCATCGTTGCGTCCACTTCACCTTCAGAACACCCACCATCCACAGACACCAGCACCTGCTTCCACAAAGAAACTGGACCAAAATCACCGATGACCAGCTCATCTCCTCACTCAACAACTCCACCCCAACCATCGCGGAAAACGACGACCCCAACACCGCAGCCCGAACCCTGCATAGATGGATCTCGGACAGCACCAACACCATAGCCCCCCTCAAGAAAAACAACAATACCCGTGCCAAGAAAGCCAGATGGTTTACCACCGAACTTCGAGAGTCCATGCGCACATGCCGCCGCCTCGAAAAGGCCTGGAGAAACACCAGATCCACAGAAGCCCACAACTACTTCAGAGCCGCCACCAACGCTCACCATCAACTCATCAGAGAAACGAGGAAAAAAGCGATTGAAGACAGAATCTCCACCCACGCACACAACAGCAAGGAACTCTTCAGCATCATCAAGGAGTTCGCCCAACCCACCAGCGAGTCTACCGACATCCCTCCCTCACAAAACCTCTGCGACAAACTCAGCACCTTTTTCCACCACAAAATCAAGAGCATCTACGACAACTTCGACGAAGACAACCAACACACTGAACCCTCACCAACCACCCCCGACACCCGGAAACCAGCGATTGATGACTGGACAGCCCTCACCACCAAAGACACACTGAAGACAATGAAGTCAATCCACTCAGGGGCCCCCACGGACCCCTGCCCCCACCACATCTTCAACAGAGCCGCTGACACCATCGCACCCATGCTCTGCCACACCATCAACCGCTCCCTGGCGACCGCCTCGTTCCCCGACGACTGGAAACACGCCGAGGTCAACCCCCTCCTGAAGAAACCCTCAGCGGACCCCACCGACCTCAAAAACTACAGACCCATCTCCCTTCTCCCTTTCCCAGCGAAAGTCATCGAGAAAGCCATCAACAGCCAACTCGCCACATTCATTGAAGAACACAACATCCTCGACTCCTCCCAATCCGGCTTCAGAAAAAACCACAGTACGGAAACCGCCCTCCTCGCCGCAACAGACGACATCCGCACCCTACTGGACAAAGGAGAAACAGTAGCCCTCATCCTCATCCTCCTAGACCTATCAACGGCGTTCGACACAGTCTCCCACCGCACCCTAATACGCAGACTCTACGACGCAGGAATCCAGGACAAGGCCCTCGACTGGATCTGCTCCTTCCTCTCCGGCAGGACGCAACGGGTCAGACTCCCTCCTTTCCTCTCAGACCCCACACCTACCACCTGCGGAGTCCCCCAGGGCTCCTCCCTCAGCCCGACGCTCTTCAACGTTTACATGGCTCCACTTGCCCCCCTCGTCAGAACCTATGGACTCAACATCGTGTCATACGCAGACGACACCCAGCTCATCCTCTCCCTATCCAACGAGCCCAACATCGCCAGACGCAACTTTCGAGAAGGCATGGAAGCCATCGCCAAATGGATGAAAAACAGCTGCCTACAACTAAACACCAACAAAACAGAAGTACTCATGATGGGCCCAAACCCCGACGCCTGGAGCGACACCTGGTGGCCCACCGCCCTCGGAAACCCGCCAACCCCCACAGACCACGCACGCATTCTGGGAATCATCCTGGACTCCGAGCTCAAAATGGACCGCCAGATCAACTCTGTCTCATCTTCCTGCTTCCACACTCTCCGCCTCCTTCGTAAGACCTTCAAATGGATCCCCCTCGAACACCGAAAGACAGTCACTCACGCCCTGGTCACCAGCAGACTCGACTATGGCAACGCACTCTACGCCGGAATAAACAAAAACCTCATCCGCAAGCTACAGAACATCCAGAACGCCGCCGCAAGACTGGTCCTCAACCTGCCAAAACACTGCCACATCTCCCAGCACCTGCGCACACTCCACTGGCTCCCCGTCGAGGCGAGAATCACCTTTAAGATGCTCACCCACGCACCCACGCACACAAGGCCCTCTACGGCACCGGACCAGCATACCTGAACAGCTGGCTCAAATCCCACGCACCCCAAAGGACCCTACGATCAGCCCAGCTCTCCTACGCCGAGGTCCCCCGCACCGGAAAGACCAGATCGGGAGGCCGCTCCTTCTCCTTCCTCGCGGCCAAAGCATGGAACGCCCTTCCGCTCCACCTCAGACAGACAACATCGCTCCCCATCTTCACATGAAACCTCAAAACCTGGCTCTTCGACAGACCCCCTCCTTGATGGAATGGAACCTGCACCCCCCCCCCCACCACCACCCCTAGCGCCTTGAGACCCTTACGGGTGAGTAGTTGCGCTTTAACAAACTCCTGATTGATTGATTGATTTAATGTTCAATACTAAGTCAACCAGAAATCTGTGTACCATTTCTGCCAAATTCAAGCACTACTCATCCAACTCAGAGGCGAGCAGGCCAAAAATGTTTCAGCAACAGAACCTGCTTCAGCTCCTTCACAGGCATACTCCTCCGATGGCTTCTTGGAGTATGAATTGATTAAGTTAGCATTCCCACAGCCCTGAAATGTATAGTGGGAGATCGGATGGCTTTTTTGTGCTTTCTGGTGGTGAGGGACAGTAAAACAATAATGTCATCCACACCATGGGAGAAAAACCCCATTTGTCGGGGTGGAGGGATTATTAGCTTTTCATTTTTTTAAAGCAAACTTCTGATTTGGGAGTTTGTTATTGAAAAATGAAAAACGATGTAAAAGTTTGACGGGAGGATATCCGGTTCGACAGAGCCATCTATCAAACCTTTACAACATTGATTGAACCGCGATGAAGGTGGTTCCTGCCAAAGTAAAGAGTTGTCTGCAGGGCCCAGGAACAACTTTAGATTTGGAGAGAGGAGGTTAGCAGGATGGTGGGGGCAATTCCCTTCATCCTCCCTACCCTCTGTCTGCTAAACTCTACATCAACCCAATAGATTGAGTGTAAACTATTCTATTTATTTTAAACAATTTTACTAAGTACATATATAGGAGCTCATTTAGCCTAATGCAAAGGCCTCACCTCTGTCTGATCGATGAAGGATGCCCGCCTTATTTAGGGATCCCTGCCAGCTCAGCTGGGATCATTTTAGTAATATTGCTTCCGACAATGCAGTTGGAGCACTTTCACCAAAAGTGTAATGCTGGCCACCCATAATATAATGGAGCCCCATTGGAATAGTTTTGTGTATTTCAGAAAACAACCACCAATGCCAGGTTTATCTTTTGTTTCTACAATAAAAAAATGAATTTTCCTATTTGTAGGGAGTTTTCTGCCTTCATCTGAAAGCAATTTATAGTTGTTCCTGCCCAGCACTGATATGCCTTATATTTTGGAAGGCCTGAGAGGACCTGGCTTGGCAGTTCAGGTTTGACTGTTCCCATTGGAGCAGAACCAAGACTGATTTGCATACGGCTGGGTCTTATCTGAGGTGGCATGGTGGGCAAAAGAAAGAAGGGTCAGAATGCTACCCCAAGATATTGCCAGGGATTAGATTTATTGCAAGCATCCTCCCATTAGCTCTTGTGTGTTTATGGTACTATCCTAAGTGGCCAAGAGCATGCCTAGACGTGGGCCCCAGACTGGGCGCTCTTCAGGTGGGTGTAGCTTGGTTCCAGTGGCACAGTGAGCAAGGGACCCATGTGCCACTGTGCAACTGGAGCCAAGCTAAATCCGACTGCCCCAATCAGAGTGAAACAGGTCTTGGGTTGCTTGTGTTCTGACTCAGAGAGGATCTAGCTTGGCATGTCAGGCTGTACTGTTCCCCTTGGATTAGGACCAAGACTGATTTGCATATGGATGGTTCTAATCTGAGGTGATATGGTGGGCAAAAGGACAATGGGTTGGAATGCTACCCCAAGCAATAGCCAGTGATTAGACTTATTGCAAGAATCCTCCCATCATCTTTTGTGTTTTTGAAGGACTAGTGGGAGCCATTAGGAAGTTCGCGAACACTCAGAAATTGATACCTGGTGGAAAATGCTTGGTGCTCTAACACACATTTTTCACCATACTTACTCATATGGACTGTCCGCTTTGTGAGCAAACCACCGGATAAGGTGTATGCCAGCAGCCACATTCATTAAAAATATATGAGTTGCAAATAAGTCTGTGGGAATTGGCAGAGAGTTCTGTGGTAGCCAATCAAACTCAAATTTCAGGAATAAATGTCCAATGGGTAGATTTCCATTTATTAAAATAGCGTTACTGAATTAGCTCTAAGTTGCTGCAATTATTTTAAAACTCACACAATACAAATTGCACTCTAATTATGACAAAGTTATTGGAAAACGACCAAGTGTTGAATGTATTTAATTAGGAACATTTAACACAATCTAGGCATGCCTCCAAGTGCTATTCAAAAGCCAAATTACCCAACCAGTATACTGATGGCAATTTGCAACACTAAATGTGTGAGGTAACTAAAATACAAAGAGAAATTGTTTCAGCACCTGTGGTGTGTCTGAGCTAAAAGCCAGGTGAAACTAACATGTAGAAGTATGAGGCCCATGTTTTCAAAGACTCTAAATTTGAATGCCTGTATTACCGATTAGAAGTAATTGATGATTATGCATGATTTTACTTACACCTTCAACTTTCCCAATGATATTGCATATTTCTCAGGGTGTAGAGGAATTGGGTTCTCAATCTGGAGAGATGGTGAAAAAAGAGAAAAGAGAGAAAAATGTAAAGGTGTATCTATACCTTAAAAGTAATTGCAAAAACAGTATGGGGCATATTCTCAAGAAACTATCGCTGAGTTAAAGTCACTTTATTGAAGCCAAAGTGGCGATAAATTTAGCGCCCCATTCAGAAGCTGGTGCTAACAGCCCATAACACCGATTTACCTACAATAGCAGCAGCAAAAAACATCGCCACAGATGACCCCCACAACTATCGCTAATGAGATGCAGACTAGGCGTTCCCATGCAAAAAGCCGCAACAACACCACTCCGCAACTTTCTCAACGCCTAGCAAGATCAGCGATAATATCACAAAACATGCGATAAGGCGAGTTAGCAGCAGGAAATTAACACCTGCTCTGACCTGGTGTAAAGTCGTATGACAGCCTACACCACAAATTGGAGCCCAGGCCAGACCCACCTTGATCATGCAGCTCGGAGCCCCAACAGGGCCACAACACCCACCACCCCCAGGGCCCCCCTCCCGGCACCCCACCCTCTGGGCAAAGACCTGTCACATCAACTTCACGAAACCATGTACTAAAAATTTGACTGATGTCGCACAATCACATGTAACATGCATGTATCATCACAAAAAATGAGCATCAAACATTCACCTTTGAATTACTATAAGAACATTTATTCAAAATAACTCAAAAGACCATCAATGAAGACACATGGCGGCTCTCCTCGGGACAATCTGTAGGTCACAGCCTGCAAGACAAAAATCCAGATGAGAAGGTGTGTCATGCGGCCATCAAAGGACATTGAGAGAGTGAAGGAGAAAGAGAGATACAGAGCGAGAGAAAGAGAGGGAGGGAGAGAGGAAGACAGAAAGAGACGGAGAGAGCAAGAGGAAGACGGAAAGAGAGGGAGAGAGAGAGGAAGACAGCAAGAGAGGCAGAGAGAGACACAGAGAAAAGAAGAGAGGGACAGGGAGAGAGAGTGCCGACACTGCGCACCCAGGCCTCACTGATCACCTGCTGCACCCGTGTGTCTCAAACCACATACAAGTATGCACTGCGGTTCAGCAGGTCTCTCATCTGAAACAGAGTCCATATACATGATTGGCAGAGTACATAAAATTGCACAAGCCATCATTGCTTGTCTGCCCCTGCGCACTCAGGCAGCTGCACCCCAGCCCACCCACCGTCCAATGGTGCATGCCCGCCCCTGTGCACCTAGGCAGCTGCACCCCAGCTCCTCCCACCGCCCAGCGGTGCATGCCCACCCTGCGCACCCAGGCAGCTGCACCCCAACCCCTTCCGCCACCCAACAGTGCATGCCCGCCTCTGTGCACCCAGGCAGCTGCTTTCCAGCCCCACCCACTGCCCAATGGTGCATGCCCGCCCCTGTGCACCCAGGCCTCACTGCTCACCTTCTGACACCGGCGTGTCACAAAGAGGGCCCACTGCGTGCCGGTCCAAGCCCCAAGCCCATGGCCCGCGAACATGGCACCATCCACATCATGTAGCCCCGCTCCGTGGGCCACCAGGTCTCACATTTGATTCTGGGTCTTGATTTCACTATTGCAGGGGATATATCACTGCACAGGGCATCATTGCAGGCTGCACACCCGCTCAGCCTTTTAGGTGCCATCAACTCTGTGATCCAGGAGGCAACACCACATGACGGTAGGCCCGCGCTGCCCGCCGGCTCTGGCTTGCACTGCAGTTCAGCAGGGCACACCAATCTTGAGCAGTCCAGACCGCCAGGATGGAGCATCATCGAAGGTTGCACACCCACTTAGCACTTATGGTGCCCCTACCTCAGTGCACCGAAAGTCTTTGTCCCGTGGCGGTGTGCCTGTGCCGGCCGCAGTGTATCCAGTGCCACCAAGTCTGTGCCCCGCAAGTCATGGACCCTGTATGATTGGTATCATGGTGCGGACAAAAGCATGTCACCTCCGGGCCAGGGGAATGTGATGTTGCAGGGCCCCAGGCTCTCATGCCTACATGAACACCACACGGATACACCCAGATAGAGAGTGGAAATGGCGTCCAGCACGTGCGTCCTTTTTATTAGTAGGGTCACATGTCCTATGACGCCTGTGCTGGATGGGTGTGGTGTGGGTATAAACCAGCTGTGAGGGAGTGGATGAGGCATGCTGACAACTAGACCTGTGACCAGCAGATTACTACAGGAAAGACCTGGGGTGTAGCGTTGTCGCCCCTCCCCTGTGAGCATAAGCAGAGTGGGCTGCCTGGTGTATGCCAGTCATTGGAGAGTAAGGGTCTGAACAATGACCCCAGGGCTCTGGGTGTGGTTCTGTCCTGGGCTGGACAAGGAAGTAACTAATACGTGTGTCCCTGTTGTAGTGCCGGCGCCACCCGGACTGCATTCGGCAATGTGTCAACCTGTGACCCAAGTTCAACAACATGAGCTACATGGACATAAGGGGAAATAAATGGCCCTACATTCATCCATACTTCCACACTTGAAGATCATAGACATGACACATCTGTGTGATTATGAATGTTCAATGCACATTCAGTGGAGTGTTGCATCTGGAGCAGTACAGAGCCATGCAAACTCTACTTTACAATGTTGGCCTATGGAGGGCCAGCCAGAGTCCTTCAAGGAATGACAGGTCCAAAGGAAGAGGAAGAGTACAGCCGTAGTCTGATTGCTCTGTCATTGGTGATCAAACAGTATATGGCAGTCCATGTCGAGGTCCAAGGTGAGTGTCGCAGAGTGCATCAGGGGACAGTGGAAGGTGGTGATGCAGAGGGCAGAACCAAGCAGAAACAGGCCCTATGGTGGAGATGGATGCTACAGTTTTCTTCTTACCAGTAAGGCGGTTTCATCCGCTTCTTCGTCCTCTGCTGTTTCATGTGCCTCGTGTGTGGGTGGTGGTGTCCAGACTCCAGCACTGTGTGGCAGTAACACTTCAGTGGCCAGAGGTGGCATGTCTGCTACAGTGTGTGCCACTGACTCTGCAGGGGGTGGAGAGGTGGATGTAGTGCAAGCAGCAGCATGCATCAGCGCCAGGCCTTCTGGCAGCAATGCCATGAGGATGGTCCTGAGGTCAATGAGGAATCCAGCTACCTCTCGCTGGTGTGTAGCTGTGGTAGATGCTCTTTCCTCCTGCGCCCACTCCTTGGTCTCCATTGACCTCCGCATGTGTTCCAACACCTATGTGACATCGCTAGTGCCACTCTGACAGGACAGTTGTTCTATTCTCTGAGTCAGGGCTCCAGCGATGTCAGCCATGGTCCATTGGAGAGCATGGAACGGACTGTGGGTGTCCATTAGGGACAGTGAGTGGTCCCTGATGGGACTTATACACCCACGTATTTCATCTAGTTTGGCTGCCATGCGGTCGACGCCCACCCGCACCTGTTCAGCCAGATTCTCCTGGCACCCCAACACACGGCATTGGAAGGCTTTGTGTTCTTCGTGGGGGTCCGGTGAGGCAGCTGTGGTGGTGGGTGCTGCTTGCTGCATGGTCTTTACAGGGAGTGGGGTCTCCTGGTGGCAGCTGGGCTGCCCTGCTCCTGGAGGTGGGGTGCAGAGGCTCTCCACAAGCTGTTGGAGGTCATCGGAGTCGAAGCTATGGTGGTCCTCTTCATCATCAGAAAAGAGAGGTTCGGGCTGTTCTGCAGGAGGTGTTGATTCTCCCTCTGCAATGTAAAGGGGAGATGCAGTTTAACAATGTCTTCATATGTATGTTTTCGCATTGTACATGTGTTCATACAGACTGCATGACTGTGTACATTGTGGCTGTTTGGAAGGTGCTGCCTATTTGATGGGGGACAGTGGACATGTCGGCAATATGACGGATGTGTGTTTCTACTTGTACATTATCAACTCACTTTTCCCTGAAGTGCCAAATGTGATTGGCTAGTTTCTACACACAAGCGGCACCAGTTGTGTCCTGTGTTCTGTTGTGGATGTGTTGCGGTTTGTACCACATTGTTGTCAATGTTGATGTGCTCTGCATGTTATGTGTTTATGTGCTGCATTTCGGGGTAGTCGCCCCTGCAGCTCTGATGATTTTGGTGCCCCTTATCCCTTTCATGAGGTGTGTCTATGCCTTCTGTGCTTATACAGTGCCAAGATGTTGCATACTTGGGTACATTGGTCTCTTGGTGGGAGTTGGGGGCTGTGGCATGGTTTGTCCACAGATGTGCTCTACTTAATTGTACATGTATGCCATTGTGCCCATCTCCCCCGTCCCCCCAGTCCCTGGTCGTTACTCACCCTGGTGCTGTTGTGTCCCGTCATGTTGAGCAGTGTCCGGTCCCCCAACTCCTGCCACCGTCTCCCCACTGATGACTGTGGACACCATTTCCTCCATATCATCCAGCTCCTCCTGTGGTGCAGGACTCCCACCTCCAGTCCGCATTGCTGCCTTCCAGATGTTGGCGAGTTTCAGCTTGGTTTTGCACTTGACATCATTCCAACTTCTCTTGACCTCTTCCATTGTCCTCATCAGCACTCCAACTGCATTCACCTTGTCCACAATGGACTGCCATAGTCCATTTTTTTGTTGCCAATGACACAGTGGAGGTGACAAACAGTTGTTGATGGTGTTCTACCACCTCCGTTATCAGGATCCTGTTTTCCTGCGGACTGAACCGCTTCTTCCTACTCTTCTTCTCCTTGCCCTTCCCTGACTCCGAGGTCCCTGGCTGGTCCTCCGGGGGGCTTGTGGGGTTCTGGTTGTCCTCCTTACTTGCTCCAGCAACATCCATTGTGCTTCGCTGTTGTTTGCCATTTGTTTGTCTGTTTTTTTCTTCTTTTATGGTGATTTTTCCCACCTGACGTGTGTGAATTGCAGGCCTGTCGCTGGTTTTTCCTCATTTTTGTATCGCGATTGGCCTCATCGCAACTTTTCTTGCGTTTGTGTTTTGCATTTTTATGGCATCGCGTTGACTTTATCGCAGACATTTGATGCATCATCGTGCGCCTATCGCATGGTACCGCCCTGTTGTGAACACTTAGTTGACACAGCGTTTTTTTCCCGCAATAGACCACGATATTAAGAGTTACATTAAGCTCAATTTGCGGTAATTATCACACGTTCTTGAAAATATCCCCCTATACTTTCTACCAACAGAAAATTTGCAGGCTTACCATTGCAAGGAAATGTTTTAGGGAGTTCTATGTGTAGCAGTGTTCTTGTGAATCCTATTACATGAGCAACTAATCAGAAAGTTACTCATTTATTTGCCAATTGGTCCGTAAATACCCTGTTAGGAATTAGGTTGATATGTTAAACACCAGGATACCCTCACTGGTGATAGTGTGATATATAAATTCAAATAACATAACACAACGCAACACAATGCAACACAACATAGCATAACCTGTGAGCCCCTAGATAAAAGTTAAGTTTGTTTGTTTGGAAACCATCAACATATGAGTTTAGGAACAAAAATTAATAACACCATAATGCCCTGTTGAGCTTGCAACACTGAGGAACCATAACCACATTATGACACCTGTGAGCAGTTGAACAAGCAAACTCCACCTTTAAGAGTTAATTCACACATACAAATTTTAATTAATCAAAGCTATTGACGAAGAGTTGAACTGTTGTATAAAAACACATTTGGAAAATATAAAGGGTATGATTGGTGAGTTGAAGGTGCCAGGCAGATGGTCGTTTAATGGAGGAGACTAAAATAAACTGACAGAAACAACCAACTGCATTTTTGCATAAAATACTGAGCCTTCTGTTTGAGAAAATAAAGCAGCCTATGAGCGCACAGCCCTACCCTAGAGCCACGAAAATATTAGTTTCTTAATTTTTTTGTTTTTCAAGCCGCCCTTGAATTCCAAATTCTGACAAGTCTCTTACTTGTGGTCCAAGCTAGTTATAAAACACTGCATCTAAAGTTCTTTATGGCACAGTGTGAATTTATTCTAACATATTTATAGCTTGTTTACATGATATTGCTGTTGCACGGGTGTATGTTTACATGGCTCAAAGTGCCTGAGAGGGACCGAAAGAGACCCCATAAAAACACATCCGATTGCTTTCTTGAGCAGTGCACCTCCCCATCTTTGTTTAGAGATTCCCCTCGAGGAAGATAAACAGGCTGAACGATTGTAACTAGAAGCTTTTCTCCAGTTAACTGATTGGCAAGGTCTCTAAAACATCCTTCATGAAAGTGGTTAATTTCAGTCAAGAAACAAAGGTAATATCTCTCCCAAAGTTTGGCAATGTTCTTGAGGCATGCGACTAAAAGGCAAATGTTCTGATTTTTACTGCAAATTATTTATGTCCCATGTTATGTTTTTTTAGCACAAAATTAATCAGCCTGCTGTATAAAACCACAGTAACATTCATCACCCTTGGTCTCAATTAGAGTTTGGCATGGTACCTCAAGGAGTTAGGGCGTGTTTGCTTGTTCAGCCACAGCCTGCCTGCCAAATTCAGGGTCCCATTTATTATTTTTTTGCCGTAGGGCAGCACAGCAGGCCTAGCTGGCCTGCTGCGCTTCCCTACGGCAAAAGAAAAGGGCAGGAATGCACTGTGTCTATTAGATACAGCGCATTCCTGTCCTTTTCCCCTGCGCCGGCGCACAATGGGCTGCCGTGCGCCAGCAAAGGCTCCTTTGCCCCAGGGTGCAAGGGTGCCTGCGTTGCGGGGATGATTATTTTTGTGCATGAAGGGAAACCTTCCTGCACAAAACAATCACAAGAGGTTTTTTCCTCTTGCTGTGTGTGCTGCAGAATGTCGCACACATAGAAAGACGAAAAACGAGGAGAAATAAAGATATTTCTCCTTTTTGTGCCTGTCTCTGGTAGGCATAAATTGTTGGCGCTGCTTCAGCCTTACGATTTCTCATAAATGTGGGTCAGTGACAAAAAGCCATAGATGTTGCTGGGAACGCCCCCAGCAACACCCATGGAACTCCCCTTTCATGCAATTTTCTGCAAGTAAGGGGGCACATATTTATAAAGCCATGAAAAACCATGTAAAATGGCTTTACGTGACCGTATTAATATGCCAGCGGTATATTGCACCAGTGGAACATCAAAAAAGTGATGTTCCAGCGGCCCAAAAGAATTTAGCACTAGTGTGACTGCTTCAAAAGGTGGTAGCTTGATCTTTGAAAAAAACTGACGCCAGCCGTTTTGCCATGCCATGGAACCATGATGGATCAGTCTTCACTTTTTTTACATTTTCCAAAAACATTTAAAAATGTAAATTGAATGTTGCACTCATGCTGGGAGTGTTTTTTCGAGTACATGTGAGTCAGTGATTATTTTTTCATGAGCAGCATGGTGGTCAGGCACAGGAAAACACACAGAGGACATTGCATTAGAAGGTCTTCAAATACCATGTAAGGTGAAAGTTGTGCCTATGGCTGTACCGTCTGACACACAGACCAAGATTTACCAACATTTTGCACCAAGTTAGAGTCACTTTTGTGATCATATCCCTAGCTAAGGCAAAATTGTGCTAGGCGCACAAGTTACTACTTGTGTAACGATATATCTGTAAGAGACATTAGTTAGTGATAGATTCCTTACCTTAGAATATCCCCAGGCGTCACACTGGATTCGGAAACTTTTGCGTAGCAGTACCCTTGCGCGTCGGTAGGCGTCGTCTGCGGGTCCGCGTCCGTCGTCGGCTTCGTGGGCACCGTGATGATGTCGTCGGAGTACTTAGACGCCGCCTCCGCGTGCTGACGTCAGTTCTTAGACACAGCTTTTCCGCGCCAGAAACGCAGAGCTATGCCAAAAACCAACACTGGTGCCATGAAACTAGGGCCCTGAAAGGGGATGACCTTAACCCTAGATATCGGTTCGCAGAACGGGGAGGATGGGTGGGTCGGTAAGGAATCTATCACTAACTAATGTGTCTTACAGATATATCGTTACACATGTAGTAATTTGTGCATCTGAAAGAGACACATTAGTGATAGATTCCTTACCTTAGAATAGATACCCCAGCAATACCAACCCCGTGATGGTGGGTCTGCAAACCAATAATCACACCAGAAAGTCCTGGAGTACGGAACGGCCAAAGAAGCCATCCCTCCGGACTTGACTGTCCAGGCAATAATGTCCTGCAAACGTGTGCAGTGAGGCCCACGTAGCCGCCTGGCAAATGTTCTACAAGGGCACACCTCGGCCCAAAGCAGTTGTAGTCGCTGTGGCTCTAGTGGAATGAGCCCTCAGCCCCACAGGGGGTTCCTTCTTAGCCAAGGAGTAACACGCCTGGATACACAAGATGATCCACCGCGAGATGGTCCGCTTGTGCACCGCTTTCCCTTTCTTAGCGCCCACGTAACCAACAATGAGTTGGTCATCCACCCGGAACTGGCGTGTGCGATCCAAATAAAATGAGAGCGCACGTTTTGGGTCCAGACGGTGGAGCCTCTCTTCCTCTCTCGAGGGATGCGGAGGCGGAAAGAAGGTGGGCAAGGTGATAGATTGCCCAATGTGGAAGGCCGTGACTACCTTAGGTAGGAAGGAGGGCCTTGTCCGTAACACAACCTTGTCCGGATGGACTGAAAGGAAGGGAGGTTTACAAGATAGAGCCTGGAGCTCACTCACTCTCCTGGCAGAGGTGATGGCTACCAGGAAGGCAGTCTTGAAAGTGAGAAGGCAAAGAGGGCAGTTGTGAAGTGGCTCAAAGGGAGCGCACATCAGAAATGTAAGAACCAGGTTCAAGTCCCACTGAGGCATCACGAAGGGAACAGGAGGGAACGTATGTGTGATGCCCTTCAGGAATCGATTAACAATACGGGACTTGAATAAAGAAGGTTGATCAGGCAGCCTCAGAAAGGCTGAAAGAGCTGAAAGATAGCCCTTGATAGTGCCCAGAGCAGAGCCCTGCTGGGCAAGAGAAAGAAGAAAGAGGAGAACCTCAGAAAGAGGGGCATTAAGGGGATCCACAGCCTTTGCTGTGCACCATGCCACAAATCTGTTCCACCTGCAGGCGTATACCGACTTTGTGGAGGGACGCCTGGCTGCCGGAATGATGTTGCAAACTTCAGGAGGCAAGTCAAATGGCCTCAACTGTCGCCGCTCAATCTCCAAGCATGGAGGTGGAGACTGGACAGGTTCGGGTGGAGGACCGTCCCCTGCTGCTGCGACAGAAGGTCCTCCTGAAGAGGCAGACGAACCGGGGGATCGACTGACATACTGAGTAGCTCGGGATACCAGTACCTTCGTGCCCAGTCCGGAGCCACAAGGATGACTTGTGCCCGGTCGCGCCTGATCTTCTTCAGCCCTCTGGGCAGAAGTGGTATAGGCGGAAAGGCGTACAACAGACCGCAACTCCACTTGCGACAAAAAGCGTCTCTGAGCGAGTGCCGCCTAGGAAATTCCAACGCGCAGAACTTATGACATTGCGCGTTCTCTTCGGTGGCGAATAGATCTAACCAAGGCTCTCCCCACTGCAGAAAGAGACCTTGCGCCACGTCCGAGTTCAGACGCCATTCGTGATCCATCATGCACCGGCGGCTGGGTTTGTCCGCCCTGGCGTTCAGAGAACCGGCCAGGTGTTGAACCACCAGAGTCACGCCCTGATGTTCCAGCCATTGCCAGAGGCGCAGAGCCTCCTGGCAGAGGGTCCACGACCCCACCCTGCTTTTTTTGTTGCAGTACCACATGGCGGTGATGTTGTCCGTGAACACCTGCACTACACTCCCCCGGACAGAGGGGAGGAATGCCTTCAGTGCTAGACGAATCGCCTGCAGCTCCAGAAGGTTGATATGGAGCCGGGACTCCGCCGGAGACCAGAGGCCTCTGATCTCCGCCTCTCCCATGTGGCCTCCCCAGCCCTGGAGGGACGCGTCCGTCACAACTATGTGCTCCGGTTGGGGAAGGGAGAGGGATCTGCAGCTGACCCAATCGCGGTCCGTGAGCCACCACTGCAGCTGTCTCGCAGTGCCCTCCGAGATCAGGACATGGTCGGGCAGGTTGCCCTGATGCTGGGCCCACTGAAACTTCAGGTCCCACTGCAGAGCCCGCATCCGCCACCAGGCGTGATGCACCAGAAGGATGCAGGAAGCCATCAGCCCCAGATGCAGCAGCGTCAACCTGACCGAAATCCAGGATAAAGGCTGGAAGATTGGAATCAGAGCCTGTATATCCCGAACCCGCTGTTCGGGTGGGTAAACCCGAAACTGCGCCGAGTCGAGAACCGCTCTGATGAAAAGGAGCTTCTGAGAGGGACACAGGTGTGACTTCGGCAAATTGATGGAGAACCCCAGCTGGTGCAGGAGATCCGCTGTAGTCTAGAGGTGGCTGACGACTGTCTGGAGAGCCCGCCTTCAACAACCAGTCGTCGAGGTAGGGGAGGACTGAGACCCCTAACCTGCGCAGATGAGCTGCGACCACAGCCATCATCTTCGTGAACACCCGTGGGGCGCTGGTAAGGCCGAAGGGGAGCACGGTAAACTGAAAGTGCTCGTGGCCTACCGTGAACCGCAGGTAACGCCGATGGGCCGGCAGGACCGGGATGTGGAAATGCGCGTCCTGCAAGTCCAACGCTACCATCCAGTTTCCTGGGTCTAGGGCAGGTAAGACCTGAGCCAGAGTCAGCATTTTGAACTTCTCCTTCCGGAGGAAGCCGTTGACGTTCCTTAGATCCAAGATAGGGCGTAGGCCCCCTTTGCCCTTCTTGGGTACCAGAAAGTAATGGGAGTTGCAACCAAGTCCTACTTCTGGCCCAGGAACGCGCTCGATGGCCCCCTTTGCCAAGAGGGCCGAAACTTCCTCCTGCAGGAGCCGCAAGTGATCCCCCGATACGCGGTGGTGTAGCGGTGGCATGGCTTGAGGAGTCGTCTCGAAGGGGAGGGAGTAGCCCCTCCGGACGATCTGCAGCACCCACCTGTCCGAAGTGACAGTGCGCCCCACTGGCGTCACATGGGCCAAAAAGCACGGACTAGGAGGGTTTAGAGTCGGATGCTTCGGGGGAAGGTGTGGACTGACCTCGCCGTTGTCCCCGACCTCCTCCCCGGCGGTTTCCACGGCCGCCGCGCTGGATGTTAGTCTGCGGCGAGTGGCTGGCGGCACGTGTGGGGACGCCCCTTCCTTGGCCACGAAAGGAGCGAAAAGCAGCCGTTTGCTAGCGCGGGGCCGAGAGGCCCAAGGACTTGGCCGTAGCCCTGGAGTCCTTAAAGCGCATAAGCGCATGGTCTGCCGTGTCGCCAAAAAGGCAACGGCCATCGAACGGCATATCCATCAGAGTGTTCTGGACATCTGCCGAAAAATTGGCGGACCTCAGCCAGGCGTGGCATCTCACCGCCACCGTCGTAGCCATCGCTCTGCCCAGCGAGTCGGTGGTATCCAGCCCACACCGGATTGAAAACTTGGCTGCATCTCGGCCTTCCACAAGGGCTTGGCCGAGTTTGGCCCGTACCTCCAACGGACACTCTGGCAGCACTTCCGCCACCGTCTCCCACAGAGAGTGGGTGTAGCGGCCCAAGAGGCATGCAGTGTTGGAAGACCGCGGTTCCAAACTAAGGGAGGAGAATATCTTCTTTCCATAATTCTCATACCTCTTGGATTCCCTGTCCGGCGGAGCCGTCGGGAATGCGGTCTGGGAATTTGAGGCCTGGATGACCAGACTCTCGGGGGTGGGGTGGGAGGACAGGAAACATGGATCGCCCGGGGCCGGGCGGTGGCGTCTGGCCACGTTCCTATCTATGGGCGAACCCGTAGCGGGCTTGGACCAGGTGCCCAAAAGAACGTCGGTCAAGGCCTCATTAAAGGGCGGCAGAGGCTCGGCCGAGCATGACTGCGGTTTAAGGACCGCAGTGAGGAGGTTAGTCCTCACGGCCGCGACGGGGAGCTCAAGGCCCAAGGCCTTGGCAGCCCTCGTCAACACCACACCATAGGTTGCCCCCTCCTCCGAAGCCACGGTAGGAGGACAGACAAAGCCAGTGTCCAGACCACTGGCCTCCCCAAGGTCTCCTGTCCAGTCCTCTTGAGACTGACACTCCCTGGTCAGAGGGTCTTTAGACCCCTCCCAATCCTTCTCATCACCCATCTCCTGATACTCAGGGTTGTAATTTAATGGGGCCGGTTGGTAAAAGTGGAAATCTCCAAACGGCGTCGGATGCGGCGCCCAGCGGCGCCGCTCCGATGTCGGAACCGGAAGAAAGGAGGAATCGGGGGCGGCGCCGCCTGAGGACGGCGCCGGAGGCGACATCTGACCGACCGACGCCGGGGGGGTCGTAAGGTCCACCGGTGACGATCCAGATCCCGAGGAAGGTCCAGCGGTGTCCTGCGGCACCGGGCCCGAAGGCGCCGGCGGCGGCGGGGCCGCTTGACCTTACGGCGCCGGGCCAGAAGGCGCCAGCGGTGTCGGGACCGTGGGGCCCTGCAGCGCCGGGCCCAAAGGCGCCGGCGGCGTCGGGCCGAAGCACCCGACGGCGTCGGAGGCGGAGCCCCCGACCCGCTAGGGCCCCCAGACGGGTCCGCTGGGCCCAAAGGCGCCGCGGAGCCTGTCGGAGGAGAAAGGGACCTCATGGCCATGAAGAAGCGCTCTATCTCCTCCGGCGTCCCGTCCTGCCCAGAGACCGGAGGGTGTGGGGCGGAACGTGACGCCCGCGACTCCGAAGGAGCCGCGTGGGTGGTGTCACCCGAACCCCCGGCCGCGTCTTCGACTTCTTGTGCTTCTTACCTGACGACGACTTCGACCCGGAGGAGTGGTGCCGACTCCCGGAGCTTTAGTGGCTCCGTCCCCGCGACCTGTCCCTCGACCTCCCGTGGGACCGGGACCTCACGCGGCGGGGGGCCGACTGCCGGAGTTCGAGTCGCCTGCGGGACCGCTCCCGCCTGGCTTTCGAAGATAGGGCCCGGCAGTCGGAGCAGGCCTTGTCGTCGTGGTAGACGCCTAAACAGGTCAAACACAGGTGGTGGGGGTCCGTGACCGACATCGTGCGGTCGCACTCCTCACAGTGTTTAAATCCGGGCATCCCTACGGCACCGATCGGAGTCGTTAGACTTCGAAGAATGATCAAAAAAGATCAAAAAGTTTGTCAAACATTGACTTGGGTAACTGCTCTTTCTAGACCTGCGCTTGCGGGTGCGGAAAAAAGAAGAACTGACGTCAGCACGAGGAGGCGGCCTCTAAGTACTCCGACGATGTCATCACGACGCCAACGACGGACGGGGAGACGCAGACGACGCCTACCGACGCGCAAGGGTACTGCTACGCAAAAGTTTCCGGATCCAGTCTGACACCTGGGGATATTCTAAGGTAAGGAATATATCACTAACGTGTCTCTTTCAGATACTGCTTTGCATTACTTTGCAACTAGATGGTGCATGGATTTGGACACAAATCCTGATCTATAAACCTTGGTATACAGGGATTTGCTAAAAAAAATCATAGATCACCTCCTTGTTTGAACTTTGGGGCATAGTCACAAGGACCTGCGATACCTATCGCAAACGCCAGTTAGCGGCAGTTTTTTTTATTGCTGCCTAACCCTGAAAATTCGCCATGTTAGCGGCGTATTAACAAGCTGTAGCTACATGGCAATAGTATCAGGGAACAGCGGTAAAAACTGCAGCGAACATCAGCGGGAAGGCGATTGGAAATCTGGCGTTAGCGGGCGAAAACTACCGATAGGCCCATTAGCGGCAAAAAACACTCATGTTAACCAGCCCAATGTGAGTTTTTTTGCCTCTAATGCAAAAAATAGTCTATCAGTCAACATCCAATAAAAAATAGGCATAAAAACCAAATTAAAAGCAGAATGGAGCAGCATGGGCCAACTGCAGCACACATCAACAACCCCTGCAAGCTACCCAACATCCAGGATGACTAGGATGATAACCGAATGCCGCGCTGGACCTGCGTCTTTAGCCTGGATACCTTGCTGGACCGGCGTCTGGAGCCTGGATGCCTTGCTGGACCTGCATCTGGAGCTTGGATGCCTCGCTGGACCTGCGTTTGGAGCCTGGAGTGGGATGCGCAGGAGCTGTGGAGTCGATGAGCCGTGGAGGTAGACATTGAGGTGCGACGAACGCCCGTACCTGGTGGTGAAGTCTGACAGGTCTCATGGAGACACTTTGCTGACCTGTGTGAGAAGAACGCATTGCGCACCTTGGAGCTGTAAATAGTAGAGGCGCTCCTGCGCCTCAACATAGGGAGGTCTGCATCACATACTGTGATCCACCACTACACCGGTGTGCACGGAGGGGATTACCAACGGTGGGTGCCGCTTCTCGGCATTACAGGCCGGATGGTGTTGGGCTGGCCGGACGCTTTGGAGGGTGAGGCCCCTGAGCTGAGCCAAACTTGTTTGGCGGTATCGCAGCAACTTCATGCCTAAGGGGGTCCTGCTGCATCAACTGCATTGGGAGGTTCACCAGCAGACTTGGTGGTGACTGCTGTATCCAGGCTTGTGAAATCCCACCTGGCTGAGGCTCCTGCTGGCTGAGTCACAGATTTCGAGAGAGTGCAACGGATTGCGCCACAGTTTCAGTGTCCAGGTAAAGAGAAGGTGGGATGCGTAGCGCTGGACGCCTGGGAGTCGAGTCGCCCAGGCCTAGCACACGTAAATGACGCACCCCCAGTGGCGGCTCATCCGCTATGGCGGAAGAGCATTGCCCCTCTGCTTTCAAGCAGTGCTGAAGAGGAGCAATCATCACATGATGATAACTTACTGATGTAACCATGCTATATTTCCTTTGCGGGTAGGATGGTGGGTAGGACTGCTCCAAGCACAGGCAAGGCATTGTGCACTCAAGTGCACAATGACTGTTTGGTCGGCCCACTCAGGCCGCCCAAAGCAGTCATGCGCACTTCCCTGTTCGTATTGCAGGGTGCATATAGCCTGCATGGATAACATGCCCACCCCTCCAGCTCCTGGCTGCATGCCTTGTCCCGTTGCCAATTACCAATCCCTCTGCTGCATCGCAGAGTTGTGATTGGTTCAGGGGAGGGAGCCTGGCTGCCTACTTCCTGTTCCTGGAAGCAGACGCAGTAGAGCAGGAGCAATGAAGACACAGGACCCGGCTTCGAGATAAGACTTCCCTTATTATTTCACAAGCCTGGATAGAGCAGTCACCACCAAGTCTGCTGGTGAACCTCCCAATGCAGTTGATGCAGCAGGGCCCCCTTAGGCATGAAGTTGCTGCAATTCCGCCAAACAAGTTTGGCTCAGCTCAGGGGCCTCACCCTCCAAAGCGTCCGGCCAGCCCAACACCATCCGGCCTGTAATGCCGAGAAGCGGCACACACCGTTGGTAATCGCCTCCGTGCACACCGGTGTAGTGGTGGATCACAGTATGTGATGCAGACCTTCCTATGTTGAGGCGCAGGAGCGCCTCTACTATTTACAGCTCCAAGGTGCGCAAGGCGTTCTTCTCACACAGGTCAGCAACGTGTCTCCATGAGACCTATCAGACTTCACAGGTGACCTGTTCTCAGGACACCCCCGTGCCACACGGCCCCCCAGCTGTGTGTGTGCCCTCGCTGCTGCTTAGTCTCGATCTGCCGCTCTGACTGTTCCCAAGCTCCGTGTGTTGCACCCCCAGCTTACCTTGCTGGTACTGCCTCACTGCCTTTCCCCTACTGTATTTTGTTTTCTTGTGAATCCTGTGCTTGTTTTCCGTATTGCCTGTTCCCCTGGTTGTCCCGCTCCCCGCTTCCCGCCGCCATGAGCCCACGGCCACGCCACCTGAAAAACCTTCAATTACCGCATTACTGACCTCACAATGCGTTGTAATCAAATGCAATGTAAAGGCACCTGCGTTGTCGGAGTTGTGTTGTTAATGAGGTGCTGCCTGCATTGTAATGGTCGCCTCCCATGCCAAAGGCAACCCATAGGCTATGCTGTTTTCGTCTGTCTGCTCCTGGACCACGCTCAGCACCAAGGAGCCTTCCTCTTGGACACTCCACCCCTACGACGCCAGCACCCTTCTCGCCATCAACCCTGGATGCCAGCTCGCCTGCCAGGACCAACCTCTGCTCTGGACCAGACATCGCCATCATTGATGGCTGCAGTATCACCCACAAGGACCATCCCGACCATCAAGGAGGAGGCATAGCCATCACCTACAGAAGCACACTTTGACTGACCACGACTCTATTGACCCAAGGGTGACCATGGACCACCTCAACTCCCAGATCAAGCCCAAGCACATCCTCTGCAGAACCCTCATGCGCAGGCCCCCTGGGCCATGGCCCCCCCCCATTCTCCAATACCATTGTAGACCTCATTGCACCCCAGGGTCTCCCATCCCCCGACAACATCCTACTCAATGAATTCAAGTTCCACCTGGACAACTCCAGTGACCAGGACACCACCCCCTCCTGGGGAAGGTCCTCTACATCAGACGCAAGCAGCAAGTCACCTCAACAAGCCACATAGCAGGACATACAGTCGAGCACGTCACCTCCGCCAGCGAGAACTTCAACTAAAGCCACAACACCAGA
The DNA here is from genome assembly GCF_964263255.1 of Lissotriton vulgaris. Taxonomy (NCBI): domain Eukaryota; kingdom Metazoa; phylum Chordata; class Amphibia; order Caudata; family Salamandridae; genus Lissotriton; species Lissotriton vulgaris. Next base: position 133,567,870 of record NC_141693.1, read on the forward strand.
TTCTCCTGGACCGACCATCATTGGTAACATCACGTCTTTACCTTGCCCACCAGATGCCACTGACATCATCGCACCCCCTCGCAGCTGGATCAAAGCCACCAAAGAACATCTCATTTACTCCCTCTGCACCAACACTCCACCAATGCTTCCAAACGATGACACCGCAGCGCGTAAACACCACCAATGGATCTCCAACAGCGCCTACATTCGGGCACCCCTGATGAACGGCAATGCATCAGTACCTTCCGCCTGCCTGATGGCAGGCGTGAGGTTACGCAGTGCCACAGGGATAGGGTGGCCCCATGCATTGATGGAGTTGCGTCATGGTTGTGACACAACTGTAGGAATGCGTGACTTTAGCGCAGTCAGATATGTCAGGATTTTTGACATATCTGTGATTACTTGTGTCATGGAGCTCTGTCCAGTGAACACAGCGAATCCATGCTGTTGCCAGAAGGGCATAGTGAGTAGCGTTGCAACGGTGTCTTGTCGCAGCGCTGCAACACTTTTCATGACTGGGGCCTAGGAATGCGCACTATCATATTGATGGTGCGCATTCCTGTACTGTTGTTTTGTTGCAGGGCAGCGCTGCAACATTGCTTGCAGCGCTGTCCAGTTCCAAAACCTGCTGAGATGAGGCCCCAAGTGTTATCCCCATTTTTAAGACCAGCTATTTTCTGGACTTAAGTAACTAACTGCATTTAGAGAAAGTTTATTTGAGCTTCAGAACTTCGAGGCTCCCCTTGTGAGTATGGAGTAGTGGGCTTTGCAGCAGTTTTTGCACGGGAACGCCTCTCCTGTATATAATTATCGATAACAGAAGTAGCGATCTTTATAATCGACGTTTTCACCTAAAAACTGTCGCTAACGGCTGTTAGCAACAGCTTGGTAATAGGGCAATAAAACTATTGCCGCATTAGTGGCAGAAAAATGCCGCTAACGCGGCGATAACTCCATGTCAATGTGTCCCTTTGTATGCGTGCTGCATTGTATTGTGCACATACAAAGTGTGAAAAGCCTTTACGCACATTTTTTGTACTTGAAGGAACCCTTTCCATACAAAACCTAGGCTTTAGAGAATGCACACATCCTTGCGCTATGGCACAAAGGTAAGTGTGTTGGCACATGGCACCAAAAGTGGGCATGTTCTGGGGGAGAGAAAAAATGCACTATATCTTAGTACATTTGGCACTTTGTCTGTCTCCTGCTGACGCAAGGCAGTGCAGCAACTTAGGTGCAGCTTTGCCTTGCGTCAAAGAATAGTAAATCTGGTTCAAGGTGCTTCCCCCACCTCCAAATGAAGCAGGGCAACTGTGAGGTGGTGAGAATGGACATCTGTCAGATGCCCCGTACAGACCAGCTTTCAATAAGCTCCTTATTTGTGAAGTGGGCTTTAAACCCTGATACGATTAAGACATTGTTTTCATACTTCTGCTAAATGTTTTGTCTGGAAATTTGAGCATAATATTTTTCAAAGTACTTTTATTAAATGGCAAGTCTCTTTACTTGATGAATTCCCCTTCTCTTATGTCTGTTCCCACATTTTGCTGAGCTCCCCTCTTTGCAGGACAGCAGTTTCTACTGTTCAGCCGAGTGTGAGTCCGTCCTGGGATTTTATCCAGTGCTTGGCTCTGTTTTCTTTCAGCTCTAATGCTACTTTCATGAGGCTTTTACGGTTTTCAGAGAGAATCCACGTCTCTGTGTAAGAGAATATTCCATCTCCATTATCTTCGCTCAGTTAACTGGGTGGGAATGTTTATTTAAAACTATAAATTCCATCCTGGTTTCCTTCTAAAGCCGAGGGGAAATCTTATTTCCTTCCAAGTGCTTCTTGGGTTCGTGGCTGCCTCTCCTGAGCCCGCCTCAGCCAGGCTCGAAGGGATGCTGGGCACAGGCCTGGGGAAGCAATTCATCTTGGCACACTAGGATGGCACAGAGATGGAGAAGTGATTTTAAGACGTTGGTGTACATTATCTCGCCAGACACTGATTTTCGTTCTGCAGGCGAAAAAGAGTCTAGCACCACTTTCCATGTACATTTATATTTTGCAGACACCAAAAAACGAGAAGATTCATGAAAACCTCGGGGCATATTACCAACAAGTAGCGATATTTATTGCTAAATAGGCTTAGCAACGATTTTTTTTATCGCTGCCTATCGCTGGATATGTTAGCGCAGAAAACATGCTATTAGCAAAGTTTTTCTCCATTGTGCTAAAATATCCAGCGATAGCGACGAAATGCGTGAATATCGCTGAGAATACAGCGATATTCACGCATTAGCGACAAAATGCTCTTAGCCATGTTATCCACCTCCCATTGGATAACATGGCTAAGAACTGGTCTGGGCAGGCGTTAGTATTTGAAGATATTCGCGCTTAGCGCAAATATTTCCAACGCTACGCCTGCCTTGCTAATAGGCGATAGCGATGTTAGCGACTGCTTTCAGCCACTAACTGGTTGGGTACGCCCACTTTGCATGTCATTAGCGATAAACATCGCTGACATGCAAAGCGGGCCCCAAACCGCTCGCTATCGCCTAAAAGCTGTCGCTAACATCAGTTAGCGACAGCTTGCTAATAGGGCGATTGAATTATCGCCGCTTAGCGGCCGGCGATAATTACCTATCGCCCCCCTTGGTAATATGCCCCCTCGTTATTTGGTGCAGTCATGCCACACCTGGTTAGTAGGGGCCCGATTCACAGAACTAACTTAAGACAAAATCCTAAACTTACTAGTTTTGCTATTCACAGAAGTTAGGATTTTGTCTTAAATTTGTTTTAAGACAGATTTAAGACAGACAAATTAGGATTTTGTCTTAAATCTGCCTTAAGACAAACTTAAGACAAAATAATAACTTCTGTGAATACCAAAAGTAGTAAGTTTAGGATTTTGTCTTAAGTTAGTTCTGTGAATCGGGCCCTAGGTTCGTCAGAATGTGGAATAATGTTGTAATATTGCGTGTTTCGTGTAGTGGAAAAAGTAGAATGTGCAATATTTTCATAGCACGAATCCCGCTTTTTTTCTAGTGAAAATTCGACGAGGGGATGGCTTCGAGAGTGACATTCAGAATTCTGATTCTGGTGCAGTCACCTGTTTGTGGCCAGTGTGAGATTTTTCAGGGAGTTGGAGAGGCCCTAATTAACCATATATTTTTTCACCAAGCAATACTCTGTATTCAATACATTTTGAAAAGATAATTTGTGAAAATCACAGTTTCATTATTAACACCTGAGCCGATTACGATGTGGGTGGAAGGCTTTCCAACCGACACGGTCGATTTGCTGTCTAACTGCCGAACTACATTGTCGGCAGTCGGAGCGTAAACCGTAATCCCCTATGGACAGCATTTCCGCTGTTGCGATTACGATGTCGGTTTCCGACAGCCTTTCCGTGCTGGCCTTTCCGACACGGAAAGGCTGTCGGAGAGCGACTTTCGGGGCCCCTAGCGGGCCACCCTGCCTCCGCAGCCTATGGTTGGTGGCCAAGGAGGTACCTAGGGTGCCCCACTGTAAATTCCTGCACTGGTTGTAGGTTTTACACACACACCCATTTCTCTAGAGGAGCCTGTATTACAGTTGGCCATAACACAAGCTCCCATAGAGAAATGGGAGTATCCGACCAACCAGTCTGGACCGGAGGTCGGTCAGTCCCGAGACTGTGAAAGTGTTGGTCAGAAGCAACTCCAACCAACATCGTAAAAAGCCCCCTAGTCTTTCACTTCTGTGTAACAGACTTTACCGTTGAGATAGACCCCCATCTCCGCAACAACAAAGTGGAAATTTTTTTTTAAAAAATTCATGAATGTTCTCTTTTGAACCACGCATGGATGCTACAAAAGAGTTGACAATCTCAAGAACGCCATAAAACCTTTTAAAGAAATTGCAGTGGGGTTTGGCCATGATGGCGAGCGGGTAAGACGGGTTTGTCTCGTTTCCCTGCTCCTGATCGCCCAGTCCAGCCCACATAGAGTGATTGCCCCATAGAAGGGCAGTGTTTGGGGTGCACTCCGGTGTCCTGCTGTTACCCGGAATGACATGGAGTGGACAGAACCCGTTTACGAAGCAAATGGGCCCGTGATGGAGCAGCATACAGGCAGCTTTGCGGCCGGACCTGGTGTTGCAGCCTTAGACAGAGGCGGATATGCCGGCCCCGGGGGTTTGCTTCATAGAGAGTGGCCCAGGCGAGGACACCTTCAGTGCACCGAGGAGGCAGCGGGAAGTGCAGGGGTGCTGGTGGCGGTGTCGGGGGCCATGTGAGTGGGGATGTAACCATGGAGGCAGCCCAAAAGAGAAGCCGGTCTGGGCCACACCGAGCCCTACTGCGAGCGTGGCAGCCTCCACAGCAGAGGGCGTTAGCGGGGGCATCTACCGGCCCAGCAGTGTGCGGCCCGAACAAAGGCACCCCGAGCAACGAGGTGCCTGAGGGGAGCACAGGCGAGTTGGCGGTTCTGTCGGGGGCCGCGAGATAGAGGGGGCAACTCCAGGTGGCACAGCCAGGAGAGACCTGTCTGGTCTGCATCGAGCCCCACTACGAGCGCGGAGCACCTTCACAGCAGTGGGCGTCAGCGGAGGCACCAACTGGCACAGCTGCGTACAGCCCAACCACAGACACCCCCTGAGAGACGAGGAACCGCAGTGAGCACAGGGGAGCTGGCGGTGCTGTCGGCCCTAGAGAAGCCAGCTTGGGCCGCGTTTAGCCCTATTAGGAGTGCAGCATGTCATTAAGGCAGTGGGCATGGCCTGAAGTACCAGTGGGTCACAAGGCGCACAGACGGCTGGTGCCGGACCCCCCGCAGTTCAGAGTGAGGAGCCCGGTAAGAGAAAGGGGTTGCTGGCAGAGAGAGCGCTCTGCACCACATACACATCAACAAGAGGTAGAGCGGCAGCATGAGGGGGCAGTGGGTCCAGCGGCCATGAATAGAGTCCAGCAGGTGTCAGAGGTTAAGTGGGGTGTACCAGAGGACTGTGTAGCCTCGGAGTAAATTGCCATACTGCTCCACCAGCAGATAGAAGCCCGCGTATGCGGGAGAGAATTCAGGGCATCTTTTGCAGAGCAGAAGCAGACACCTGCGATAACGCCTAGGGGGCCGGCCGCCAGAGAGTCGGGGAGGGCCGCCATCGGAAGGCCCGTCCTCTGTAGACCCCCTAAAGTGACTGGCTCGGAAGGGAGACACGGCTGGGAACGGCCTGGTAGACCGGAGTACATGGGAAGGAGGAAGACCGGCGAGATACGCAGGAAGGTCGTGGGGCCTCCAGAGAAGATAAGAGCAACCCCGCCCTTTTTCTGGAGCCTGTGGCAGCATAGCTCAAGGGCCATCACTGAGAGAAAAGATGAGGGGAGTCACAGGGATTCAAACAGAGATACGCATCAGCTGAGAGCACTTGGTAGTGGGCTCGACGCTCCTCCAGAGACGGTGAAGAAGGGGTTCAGAGTGCTAATGCCCTGGTTGACGACTATTACCCGGGCCTACAATACATCACCCTGAGGCAAAGCCCGAATGAGCAATGGGCGTCATAGTGGTAATGTCTGCAGTCAGGAGCAAGAAAGAGCGTAACCTCAAAGAAATGTTGGCCAAGCTTCTCTCGACTGGATGTGGAGATCGGAATCTCTCCCCAACGGCCCAGGCAGGGCATGACACAGATTCCCACAAGGCTCCAGTCACACAGGCCTTTTCATTGAAGATCGGGAACAAGCCCGGGAGGAGGAAGTAGAACAATTGGAGTAGGAGATCCTCCGGCTCAAGGAACAGCAGATAGATCTTCAGGCGTACACAGAGGATCTAGAAAATCAAACGCGCTGGAACAACATTCGCGTTAAGGGAGTGTCATCTCATGAAGAAGGATCAAACATTACATAATACCAACGAGGCCTCTTCATGAATATACTGGAGGTCCCACCGGAATTTGACATTCAAATTGACAGAGCACACCCAGTGGGCCTCCTGCGGAGAGCACCAGCACCCCCACCGGGTATCCTGGCCTATATTCCAGACTTTCAACTTAAAGAGCGCATATTGCGAACCGCCAGGGATAAGCAACCCTTACGATACCAGGACCACTCCATCACCCTATATCAGGACCTAGCCTTCATAACCCTTCAAAAGTGAAAGGAGTTTCGAGTGGCAACTACACACCTCCACAATCAGGGAATATCATACACATGGGGACATCCATTTTGACAAATTTTCAGATGGCAAGGCAAGCTGTCATGGATGAAAGGAAAGACATGTCAGGTAAGAAAGGCAATCAGTGCTGGAGACGCTGTCAAGAGGGACATCCCCCCACAAAGACTCTCAGTATGATTGAGGGACAGATAAGTGGCATGTTCGGGCTGGAAGGGTGGCAAAGTCAACTGATGGTAGTGGGGAGGTGGGGATTCTGGCCACACAATGCTCTCAATCTTTTACAAACCATGGCCCAGCGGAAAGGTTTGGCGGACCCTGGACAGTATGGGACTCAATGGGGTTCACAGTTGGGGATAGGGAGGGGAGGGAGGGACACTTGTATGTGGGTTATTGACGCCGAGAGGTTGGGCCGGGGGCCAGGGAGGGGGGACACAGGAGGGGCAGGGGCGGGGAGGGAGGGAGGGCCACACGGAAGTAGCAACAGACCAGCGAAGATATACTCTCCGCAGCGTTACATGTCCCGGTCTGCAAGGAAAATATATAGCAGAGGGGACAAATCAGGATGCATGTTAGCAAGTAAACTTAGAGCTCGGAATCAACAGATGAGGGTGCAGACAATAGTGGACTACAGAGGAGTGGATCTAACAGAAGATGCGACATAGCGCAAGCATTTAGGAACTTTTATATGGACCAATATGCCGGGAGAGTAGGTTGGAGGGACTGCAGACATCCTACTTACAGGGGATACATACGGCTGCATTGTTCAGGAACAGGCAGAGTTGCTGGATGCTCCGATTCGGATTGAAGAGGTGATAGGGAGGATTTCATGCCTCAAATCCCCTGAATTGCAGATGGCTTCTCTGGGGGCTTTTACAAGCCCTTTTGCCATGTGCTGGCGCCAATCCTGACATGGTTCATTTGGGGGGCCAGGCTCGATCCCTGCTGACATGCTGGCAGCATCTATAGTGGTTCTCCCTAAGCCAGGGAAAGACAAGAAGAAATGCAGCTCTTACCGCCCGGTGTCCCTACTGAATGTAGATTTCAAATTGCTCACGGACATCCTAGCGGCGAGACTGGGTCCGATCATGCCTGTAACAATAGACCCGAATCAGGCAGGATTTATTCAGAATCGCCAACGGGGGAACAATACGAAACGAGTCCTCCACTTAATAAATAAGGCAAACCGCGCGAATATGAATTCACTCTTGTTGACAGTGGATGCAGAGAAAGCGTTCAATCGGGTAGACTGGGATTTCCTAGAGCGCACGTTGGCCCATTTCGGGCTAGCGGAACATTTTAGGGCGTAGATAGTGAGCTGCTATAGCTCCCCCACTGCCTCCATCAAGGTGAACAGGATCTCGTCTCGCACCTTCCCCATTCAACGTGGCACCAGACAGGGGTGCCCACTGTCACCCCTCCTGATTGCTTTATACATCGAGCTGATGGCACAAAGGGTCCGGGGCAATCCAGACATCAGGGGTATACCATTTGGCGGGGAAAGACATGCCATAAGCTTATATGCAGATGGCATCTTAGCCTCATTAGAGGCTCCAGAGAGTTTGGTTCCTGCATTCCTGAGGGACCTGAAGGTCTTTGGGGGAGGTATCTGGTTTTAAAGTTAGCAAAGGGAAATCGCAGATCCAACAGTTAGCAGAGGCAGATTTGGGATCAAGGTTCGCATGGATCCAAGTAACAAAATTGATACCCTACTTAGGGATTGGGTTAACTCTGATGGTTCAACAGACGGTCATCACAAATTATGATACACTCACTAGACAGGTCACAAAAGATTTACAGTCATGGCAGCGCCACTAGCTTTCACTAACGGGTCTGGTGGCCGCAATAAAGATGTCGGCCCTACCGAAGGCACTGTATTTATTTCAGACAATACCAGCTAAGCCACCAAGGGGACACTCAAGGCATTACAGAAAGAGATGCTTCACTTTCGGTGGGCAGGAGCGAGACCATGCATGCGTAAGGAACTGGGCTATCTGAGGGCGTAAGGGATCCTGAACCTAGAGGAATATTATTTGGCGACACAGCTGAGGTACTTGGTAGAATGGAGTCGGGAGGAATCCGAGAAGCGGTGGCTGCTCCAAGACAGGCCACTGGCACAGATTTCATTGTGGAAGATTCCCTTTTTGAAAAAGGTTGACAGGCCACAGGGGATACAGGGATCTCCAATTACAAGGGCGGTGAGGAGGTGGCCACGAGAAACAGCTCACGTCATTTCCCTCACCGATGACCCCCTGTTCAAGAATAGGGAATTCTCCCCGGTAATGGAGGTCATGGCTTTTCGAGCTTGGCATGCTACACCTTGTAAAGCAGCAGGCCACCTGCTTGATATAGATGGGATTATCCCTTTCACGCAATTGAAGCAGGATTACATATTGCCAGAGGCAGAACGGTATTGCTATATGCAGTTGAGACATTGGCTTCTACACCCTGACATACACCTCAACATAAACTGGAAGCTGACAAAATACGAAAAATGGCTGACGACAAAGACATCGGACAAAAAGTTGATCTCAGAGCTCTATGACATACTACGTAGGCCGGCCCCCGCGGAGCTTACCTCCAGTCAGAGGAAGTGGATGAAGGAACTAGGTAGGGACTGCTCTCTTGGTAAAAGCCTCAGGTTGCAGGTGACGAGAAGACTGAAAGAAGATAACAAAAAATAACTTTAAAAAATAAACTTTAAAATCACAATAAGGATTCCACAATTTAGCTAGGGTGATGGGAATGGAGAGAGTACTGTGTTACGTATGTAAATAATATAAACTGTATTTCTGTCTTTTATGATGTAGTGCTATTATATTTTTGACAGATTAGAGTGCTGTAATTCACTACTGAAGTGCGTACAGAAGCTGATGCCCATTTTACTGTGCTGGAACTAAGTATTGCACTAAGATGTACACTGTCCATCTACTTGAAATGGCTAGTGTACAGACAAATGTTGTAATAGGTTACTGCGCTAGAAATTAGTATTGCAATGAGATCAGTGGCGGCTGGTGACATTTGAAAGTGGTAGGGCGTAAAACAATTCCCGTACTGCACTGTGGCGAGCAAGGGTATACACCAAGAGTGTGCCAACAATGTTCTAATTTCGGCTGTTGTGTGGGAGCCTAGTTGGAGTGCAGAAGGCTGGGATTTATGCTCACAATAAAGTGCTGTTAAAATAGTCTTGCCAGTACGCGCGCTGTACCTGCAGTTTAGAAATTTGTTTGAAAAGAGTCCATGGTCCACCTTGTTTGAAGACTACGTATTTCAACGTAAATAATTCGTTTTTTAGTTTGTTTTTTTACAAATTTGGATTCAGGCCTATCACACTAATCCCCACAAGCTGCCCCGACGATATTTCAAAGTTTGCTGCAAAGTGGGAAAAGATGTGCTGAATTTAACTTTGTACACTTATTGATAGGGCACAAAAACCCCTTTATTTTTTATAGGCAGCAAAACTGGCACCGCACTGCAGTGTTTTCATTTTGCACCATGTAAATATGACTACAACGAGCGGGGGTGATTAGTTTTTAATTATGTTTTATTATTTTGTGTTTTCACTGCAGAGGGCACCTCATCTCCCTATACCAGATGCTTTGACAGAACACACAAACTGATGTTATTTCAGTGATTGTCATAGGAGAACGAGATTGGCACTGAGAAATCAAATTTCAAGGCTAAAATATAATGCACCGTGGTTGTGCATGGTGTGTAGTCTTCACAAAGTGCGGTGGTTGCACTTTCCAGTTAACATACGGAGGGGGGACACTTGTAGCTGTGCTGATAGTGCCATTGACAACGCTGCCAGGGGCAAACGGGTGAAGCTAGCTGCAGTGGCCTACTGACGAGTGCTTGCAACGTATTTTTGTTTTAATAAATTAAGCACTGCCCACGCAGCCCTTCATATCCCCTCCTGCCCCACAGCCAGCCCCACAGAGGCCCGTACTGCCCTTCCCTCACAGTGATTACTGCCAGTCTCACCAACGCCCGCACACACCTCTCCACTCAGGTCAGGCTAAGCACACAAACCTGGCATCAAGTTGGCGCCTTACTATATTCTGTCACCCCACACACCTCGACGGCACTAGATACACACAACCTGTGCTGGCCGGCTAAAGCAAAGCCATTTTGCAAAGTTTGTCTGACATTAAGGTTACATTTAAAATGAATTTAAATATAACAAACTTACCTTGGCTTCCCGACTCGAGTCCCGAGACTGCTCCCGCCGTCCTGCATTTGAATACCGCCGCTCTCCTCACGGAAGCCTGCAGGCAGCCTCCCTCCCCTCCATGGCAGCCAGCGCTGATTGGTTCGGCTGGCTGCCCTAAATACGTCATTTCTCCGAGTCTGCATCCTGCAGAACGGAGAATGGGAGGAGGCTTGGGGGAGTGGCTTGCCCACTGTTGCTAATACTGTCTGTTTGGACAGCCTCTCAGGCTGTCCAAACAGTCCGTATTCACAACATTGGGCAAGCCACTCCCCCAAGCCACTCCCCCCTGCCCTGAGGCTCGAGTTAGTAACCAGGAAGTTCGCTGATTTCTCGCCGTGCGAGAAGGGCAGGCAGAAACAAATGGTAGTTATAAATAAATAACTACCATTTGTTTCTGCCTTCTTCTCGCACGGCGAGAAATCAGGGGGGGCGGCGCCCAAACGCCCCAATGTAGAAACCGCCACTGAATGAGATGTACACTGTCCTACTACTTGAAATGTTAAAAAAAGAAATGAAAATAAATCCAGCTATATTCCACCACTTTATCATAAACAAAAGACTGGAACCAATGAGAAATGTATTATCCAGCGAACTACATCCTACTAACGATTAAGGCAAAATAATCACACTGAAAGCAGCCAAAGAGGCACCCTGCTACCCAACTACCTTTCGGACAAAAAAAGGAAAAGCAAAAATTACATTTACTAGGGACAACAATGGTCCAATTAAAAGAAGAAGGTATGCAGACGTTTTGACAGTGTTTCCAAATTTCTATAATGGATTACACTTCAATGAAAAGTGATCATCAGCTGCTGAAATGAACACATAGTTTGAGGTCATTCATCCCCAACCGTTTTCCAAAATAGAGCGAGCCTATTTGGATGAGGACATATGCCGGGAAGAAATAAATAGGGCAATACAAAAATTGAAAAAGGTCCTAGGGAGCCGGCTCCCTTTTGGGATTTGCTGGGCTGGAGTATCCCAAGAACCCAAAGCAAGTCCTGCTACATATACAAGCTGACCTGGATAACAGCAGATATAAGATGGCACTGCTATGGATCACTCTAATGGTCAATAAAAGAGACATCACCAAACACTGGAAGTACGAGACACCCCCCATTCTGGAAGACTGGAAAAAGGGCTTGAGTCCTGAATGAGTGTGGAGATACCAACTTACAAGGCCATAGGTTGTCTGCACAAACATACAAAGACTGGGCTCAATCCAGGGGAATCCTCCTTGCACCCAAGAAGGCTCGACAGGGATCTGTAGAGGACGACCTCCAGATCTTTTCTAACCCTGGTACAGGTAACGGATAGGGGTACTATGGGAGGGAGTAATGGGGTAATGGGGGGGGATTGAGGAGGCACTATTATTGCATTGGTACTGTATTGCAGAGTATTGAACTTGAGAATATCATTATGTTGCAACACTGGCTATGGAGAAAAACTCAATAAAATGTGTTCCTCAAAAAAATACCAACATAGCATATTGTAAATGCAAGGGGACCCAACAATTTTACTTATTTGAGTAGCCTTCTCAAGTCAAGGCCATCCATCTCTTTAACCCCTTCCACGCTCATGACGAGCTGGGCTCGTCATGGCGTAGCCTCCTCGCACGCTGATGACGAGCCCAGCTCGTCATGTAAAGTGCACTTCATAAAATCTAGGCATGCGAGCAGAATAACACTAGCGCGCATGAGGTTAAATCAACTGCAATCTAAAATAAAAACAAAACACTTTGATATGGTCAACTCTCATGGTGGGACAGACTTGAAAGTATTGAAAATCATGTTCACAGGCAAGATGCTATATCTCATCTCAATAATGCCACTTTCCTCTATTCCATCTTTTTTCAAAGAACTGCACAAAGCAATGAACAAAGTCCTGTGGGAACTAAAACACCAGAAGCTGTTTCTACTGAAATCCCAGTGAGACACTAACATGGAGTGGTTGATTTCACAAACAAACACGTATATCATGATGCTTTCAGAATGTCACAAGCACCTGTCAAGGCTTGGACACAATATATGTCTGCACAATGCCCTTTGAGGCAGGCCTATATGAAAATGTTACTTTTCAATGCACACACATTTATCAACATTGCTCTGTTGGAAAAACTGTTTGAAACATTATTTCCCCAAGTGGAAGTAATACTCTTGCTGAAGTTTAAACCTGGGGTGGCATGGTGAGCAAAAGAATGATGCATTTAACCCAGATCTCTTGACTGGGGGTGAATGTTTTGATTTGTTCTGCATTCCGTCCTTCAATTGTGTGTCTTTTGCTTTCTCGCCCTAAGTGCGCCAGGTATGCCCAGACGTGGGTCCTGGGCTCACTGTGCCACTGGAATCAAGCTATCCTGGCTGAAGAGGGTGTGCGGTAACACTTATGGTCTAGCAAACCACACCTGACCATAATCCATCCACTTCACACATAGGTCCTGACGAAAGCCAGCACACATAGCAGCCTGGCTGAAACATGTAGACGTGACCTTTTAAAATCAGGATATTGGAGACATAATTTTACCTCCTCATATGTCCACTATGTTGTTTTAAACACTGCCAAGGGCCCATCATTAAAACCCGTTAATCACAAGGGACACATTTTAATTCTCACTCATTCACATCACTTCCCTCTCACTACACAAAACCAGCTCCGCTGTAATCAGGCGTCGTAGCACACCCAGGGTGCACTCAGTGCCTTGGGTGGGACCCGATAATGAATCATGCCACCAGCTAGGTTGGTGGTGAGGGTCTTCATAAAAAACAAAAGGGCTTTCATTCAGACATGGACGCCTAGCTTCCACAAATAAGCTAGGTCCCATTTATTTAAATAAATGCCCATGACAGAATTCCAGCACAAAAGCTACAGACCACGTGGAAATTAAAAAATCCTCAAAGTATTGAACAAATTCAGTCTCCTTAAAATTGACCAACTAAATGTCCCCTTTGTCTAAGGATGTATGTTATCCTTCTCGGTCCTGATTTGAACCCAGATACTCTGTACACCTGGACATACCCTTTCTATATAGAAAGCCTTCATCCCCTGCATCTTTGAGATCCTTGATCCCCTCTAGACCACAAGTACCTTTGATCTGTATTCATTCATCTTTCTTTCTGTACATGGAGATTAAAACATTGGATGTAAAACAAAAGTGTTGATTGAGTACCTCCTCGTCTGTACCACATTTACCTTGAGACAGATTGAAACCTTATAAAAATGTTGCATTAGTCCATTAACAAGCAATACATTTGCCTTAGATAATCTGCCTCTCAAACAGTTTCTGATCTAACTTTGTGAAATGCAACACATATTTTTCCTTCTGTTGAATAGGTTAATACTCATGATTATAGCTCTTCTGAAAAAATGAAAAGTCCAATTAAGTTCACATTTAGAAATGTCCACGAGCAGCACCACGTAAATTATTGTCTTTCTTCCACCCCCTGCAGCTAGTGTCAGTCAGTCAGTCAAAATATCTTTATTCGATTTAGTTAAAAATCATACAAAGAGATAAAAACATTTCAGGCATTAAAAATATATAATATACAATTATTTACAAAACGTTTACAACAAACAAATTAGAGTATGCGTTGGATTGATAAAACGTAATTCATTTAGTAAAACACCAGAGTCTCACTTCTTAATTTACACTTTTTACAGGGGTCGTTAAACTAATAGATATGTTTCTTAATTCTTGTCGCAGCTACCAAGAAATTGGCCATACAAAAAGTGGTACGTGGGTTAGACAATAATTGTAGGTAGAGTAGGGCTGGTCTCACTTGGGTGAAACCAGCCTCCTTCAATACCGGTACCAGATATTTTTTCCTTGGTTCTGAGTAAAAACCACAAAACATGACAAAGTGCATGGTGTCTTGGGTAGAGAAGTGATCACAATTACAGGGAGGCGCTAATTCAGGTTTTTCCCATAATTTAAAATTCCCCAAATAAAAATGTAACAAATTAAACCTGAGCTCAGTTAAAAGGAACCTGTGAAAAGGAATAGTAACGAAACCAAGGTAAGGTGCTAAGGCAGGTGAATTAACGAGTAAGAAATGTCTCCTCACTGCTGGCTTCGCTAGTTCCCTTTCCTCTCGGCATGCTCTTGCCCTCTCCATAAAAAGCTTTTTAACAATGATGATATCCTGAATCCTAATATCTTCGGGGGAGGTAAAAAGCTCTGGTCGTCCTATATCTGCGAATGCCTTCATCAGATAGGCCAGCCAGGGAATCCTTTTAAAGTGGTCTAGGGCCAGAACATCAGCCATGATCTTGTGGTTGAGTGGCAGATCTACATTAAGCCAAGTCTTCAACCAGGAGATCAGGGGAGCCATGTTGAGCCCATCTGTGAGAAAGTCTAAACCCACTTCCATATGAATGGAATAAGTCGGAGTAGACTGTGGGACAGATAGTAGTGTCCGTATGAATCTATTCTCAGCCTTCTGGATTGGCTCCAGGTTTGCGTAACCCCAAAGGGGTGAGCCATATGAGGCCAGGGCAACTGGTTTACTTTTATAAATTTTCAGGAGCGCTTCCATGGGCCTGGCGCCTCACCTGCCCGCAAAGCCCATGATGGCTGCTGACGACCTAGTCACCCCCAACCTCTTTGCCCTCACTTGAGGTCCCCAGGATCCCTTCTGATCAAAAATGACCCCCAGGTAGGGAAAAGTTGAGACTCTAGAAACAATCTCACCCTTGCACTCAAATGTAATAGTTTTTCTCTTGCTGCTTTGTCGCCCCACGACCATAGTGTGTGATTTATTTGTATTAATTTTTAAATCTAGCTGGTCCATGAATGTCCCAAATGCGTTAAGTAGACGTTGAAGACAGACGCCAGTGCGTGCTATCAGCACGGCGTCGTCCGCGTACAGGAGCGCAGGTATCTCAACAGCTCCTGCACGCGGAACGTCTCCATCAACCTCCTCCAGGTGAGCACCCAGTCCATTAATGTAGATGGTAAAAAGCAGAGGGGCTAAAATACATCCCTGCCTAACCCCCCGCATGGACTTAAAAAGGGATGTACACCTTCCTTCGTTGGTGACCCTCACCGTGGCAAAAAGTTCCTGGTGCAGAGACGCCATGAATTTGACCAGTGCCTCATCTATCCCCATTTTTAGCAGGATCAGCCATAACTTAGACCTGTTGACCAGATCGAAGGCCGAGGAGAGGTCCATAAATGCCAAAAACAAGGACCCCTCCGTGGCCACCGTATACTTGGCGATCAACAGGTGTAAGTTAGAGCACTGCTCAATCGTTCCCTTCTTCTGTCTGAACCCATATTGGACCTCCGCCAACCCTCCACAGCTCTCCACAATATTCCTCAATTTAGACAGAAGGACTCTACCCAAGATCTTTACTGTAGAGTCCAAAAGGGATATGGGCCTATAACACCCAGGATCGTCCCGCTGGCCCTTTTTGAAAATGGGGACGATGTTAGAGATGGCCCAAGAGGAGGGTGTGGGGTTGCCGTTAACGGCAGAGAAAACATTGGCCAAAACCCCCGCCCATAACTTGGGAGAATGTATGAAGAAATCAGCCGGCACCCAATCAGGACCCGGAGCCTTGTGTTTAGTTGTAGCAAGGATAGCTTTCTCCACCTCTGAGCTATTAAAAAAGATTTGAGTATCGTTCAGGGTCACCAAAGGTACTACGGGGCCTGCATCATCGTTATCCCCATACACATTTTTAAAGTGGTCCAGCCATTTATTGTCTGGGATGACGCAGTCCATGGCCTCATTTTTTGGTCAGAGAAAAAAGGTTGTTTAACAGTTTCCCAGAATTTCCGGCTATCCTTCAGGACGGCCGCGGAAAGGAGGCTCTCCCACGCTTCCCGTTTAATCTTTTCTTGTCTGGTTTTTATAGCTAATTTATAATCTTTCCTCAATCTGACTATTTCCTCCCTAATCCTGGGTGTTTTCTTCAGGGCAGACATCAAGGACCTATGTGCATTTGAGCAGGCAGCGTCAAACCAACGATACTTAAGTGGTACTCCCTTTTTAGGTTTGACTAAAAGATCCCGTGACACCTGCCCACATATTGACTCAAAAGCCCCTATGATTTCACTATCCTGCGCATGTAGATCTAAACATACTGCCACCTGTGCCTCAATTTTCGGTAGGACTTCCGCATAGAAGTTCTCCGGGATCACCTTGGCCCATTTGAGTTTTCTGCCCTGATCTGAAGTGCGCAACGCACACTTCAGCCTGGCTGGCCCAGGGGTTGCCCCCATAAAGTCTCCCCAGGATACCTCAAGCAGAACAGGGTTGTGATCACTATAATGAGACGAGGTTGTACAATAAGAAATAACCCTATTTAGGATACCCGGTGTAACAAAGATGTAATCAGTTATGGTTCCAGGGTTAGTGCCTGTAAAGGTAGCTGTTCTTGGACATCCCTCTGGTTCATATAAATTAAAATTAGCCAAGAAGTCTTCCAGTTCTTCTCCTCGTGTGGTGTGTTCAAAGTGTGGACCTTCGGCTCCTTCACCCCCTTCCCTATGACTTATACCACACATTAACTGACAGGGGTGGATATTAAAATCGCCCAACAATATATACTCTGCATCGAAATTTGTATTCTGACTGACTAATGTTAAAACAGTATCTAGACTAGCGACATTATTGTCGCTATTGTCCCTGTTACAAGAATTATAGAAATTGATATATAGAGTCCTCCTAGAGGGGCTTATTTCCCTTTCTACGATCAAGATATTAGGTGATACAGTGTTGATCAGTCTAAGAGAACCCTTCAAATCTAGAGAAAATAAGGTTAACAGACCCCCCTTAGCTCTGCCCGCACAACTAGGGATGGCTGCTTTGGCGAAGCTGGTGAACCCATCCAGCCAGAAACTGGCAGATGGATCCCAAGTTTCCTGGAGGGCGATGATATTATGTCCCGTAACTAAACTTATCCATCCCTTATCATCACGTTTGGAGTTAAGTCCTGCCACATTCCAGCTTAGTATCTTACATGCATCACTTGTTCTGCTCCCAGCCTCTTCTGTCACACAGGTGGAGGCGCCCGATAGTCAATCTATATCCTCCAACCCTGCCAAGGGAGCAAAGCGGTTAACAATGGCCAAAGCGGGACCCTCATGAGCGTTCTGTTGAACACAGGGTTCGTTACTCAAAGGAATATTTGAAATATTTGGGGGACTCGTGGGTATATGTAATTTAGGCATGCCTTCACTCGGGGGTACGCGCCCTCCCCCCATGCTAACCCCGGGGCTTCTAGTGTGCAACATACGCCCTGGCGGTGGGTAAAAAAAGCCCAAAGGAACTGGTCTTAGTTTGTCCATTAGGGATATATCAGAACCATCCCAAAAGAGCCTATCCGCTAAATCAGCCCTGCTAAAGTTGACAACCACGCAGTCACCTTGGATGGATTTCCGTTGTTTGCCTATCCAACCCACCCTCCTAGAGAATATAATTTCATCAGAGATGTTCATGCCACAACATTTATCTGTACACCATTTTTTAGATTTGACCATAATATCCCTGGAGGATGGATTCTACCTCCCCTTCCCTTAGAGGAGGGACCCCAACAAATACAGCGACCAAAGGGGACGCTTCAGGTGGTAGATTAAACTTATATTTGCTGTAAGAGGGCCTTGCAGGGTCGGGGAAACATGGTAGGTGTCGTGTACGTGGCTGCCCCTCTGGCAACAAGGGTAACACCTCCAAGGCTGGGGGTAGAGTGTTAATAACCCCTCCACTAATCAGGTGAAGTGAACCCTCGCAAGGTGCCTGCGCCTGCACCAGCTCCACCGTGCCTACCTCCATCCTCTGAACCTCCCCCTCGTGGCACTTTGTGTTAGCATGGGGGACCTTGTTAGGAATAGTATTAGCTATAAGTCTGTCAATTAAAGTACATTTCTTAAGCAGGCCTTCTAAACAAGTGTTCAAAGTGTCCACAATGTCCTTTGCTATCCCAACCAATAGGGGTTCAATTCTGGAAACAAACAACTCCTCCAGTTTGTTACCCAATAAGTCATTTGTTATGTTTAGTAGACCTGGGCTTGTCACGTTGTTATCCCGTGCATCCTTAGTTATAGGTGTAGTAGTCTGCTGACTCATTTCAGGTAAGTTCACTGGAGGGGATTGGTTGGGAGCCTCAACTGTGGGGCATAAAGGTGGAAGGGAGGCAATAGTCACAATGGGATAGAGTGACGCCGGGGGGATACATGTCACAGGTGGATTGTCCGGTGCTGCGGGAGAAGGTACAACAGTGGGTGATAGGGGGGTGGCTGCCAACCCCAGCTCAAGTTCGGCATTGGCAATTTCCTTGGATAGTTCTCCCACCACTGATGTTAGGTAGGTCATAATTGATTTGGAATGTCTTGGGACCTTGGCCTTCTTCCCACCCTCCTCCATATTTGTAGCCTTCTTTCGCTTACCCATTGTTAGTAGCAGTTGTAAGTGGGGTGGCCCAGCCCGGCCTCCTTCAGCCCCGGACGGCCACAGACGGCCCCGCCCTTGTCCCGGGCTTCTCCCGGCGCTCACCCGCACGCGTCCCGCGGGACGGGGAACTGGCACTGCCTTTATGCGCCTCCTGGTGCTGGTGAGGGCGTCACTGGAGTGGGAGAGGCCCCGGCGGAGCCAAGCCCGGCCGGGAACCAGGCGGAGCAAAGCCCGGCCCTTTGTTGGTGGTGCTGCGGCGCTTCTGAAGCTGCGCCTGTCCGTTATGCTGCAGGTAGCGTCTGTGTCTCCCAAAGATTGTTGCAGCTGGCGCTGCCTTTATGCGCCTCCTGGCGCTGGTGAGGGCGTCACTGGAGTGGGAGGGGCCCCAGCGGAGCCAAGCCCGGCCGGGAACCTGGCGGAGCAAAGCCCGGCACTTTGTTGGTGGTGCTGCGGCGCTTCTGATGCTGCGCCCGTCCGTTATGCTGCAGGTAGCGTCTGTGTCCCCCAGCTAGTGTTTTAAGATTATTGTCCATGAACACAATTGAGTTTTTAGAAATAGTAGAGCGCCCTCATATAATCGTTCTACGATCTCATCCATTCAGACAGCGGAAAAACCCATAGACAGACCACACTAGTTTCAGGAGCAACATAACATTTGAATGAACAATTACATTTTACATTTATCCGGAAAACGAAGTTTAGAACTTTAGGCATTGATAACACAGAAAATGAAACCAGGCCACCATCACATGCTGGGAAGACCAGTAAAATATTTTCGCCACAGGTACAGGTTGGTGGGAGCACCTTACTTGAAAATGTGTCTCCTAAGGAGCCCAAATATCTAGATATGGCAGGAGGACAGCCGCTGCTCATTTGAGGATATATTTTTAATTCAATTTGGACATTGTCTTCTCAATATTAAAGCAGTAAAGTGATGAGCATGGATAAGTGCATTGTTTACGTTAACATTTCTGCTAAAGTATGATTTCAATTAAGTGGTGCATACACAATCTAGATCTCTTACAAAAGTATGCATTTACGAATTTCATATGCTCCTTGATGACAAGCGTATTTCAGGTAAAAGGTTTAAGATAAACAAGGCTTTGCTCCTTCATCGCTGAATATTGTGAGCACTTCCTTTTAAATGCTGTAATATTCGCATTGAAAGCCTCCTGCAAACTCCTGTTTTCGAGTTTACGACAAGGTTGCGTTTTAGTTTTCGTGCACAAAGGCATAGGAACAAATAGTGACAGCACGAACTACTGCAGAATTTATCAAATAAAACACATTCTTTCGATTTTTTTCTGTGTACTGTGTGTAATTCGGTGATTATTTTAATGCAAACTATTTGAATCTATAAAGAATGCATTTAGGATTTAGAAAGCAGAGTTGGGTAGAATCATAGATAAACCTTACTCTGATGACAGATATGTAGTTGCTGGAAAGTTAATAGATGCTGTAACCTTTCAGATAAGTAGCAATCTTTTAATTTTAATCAATGGAGTGTATAACCCCAATTAGCAGACTCTGGACCTCAGGCTGTGTCATGCCATAGGGCTCACCGTACGCCACGTGCACTGCACAGAGAGCAGACTGGAGATTAGCAGATTACCAGCCCAAATACGGTTCAAAGCATTTGCGCATTATTGATTTAAATGGGACGCTACCTAATTACGTGGCTATTTGTATAATTGACTGAGCTCTGAGCCCACTGCAGGCCTCCCTCTCTGCTCACTGTCAGGACTGCTTTGCTCGCTGATGGCTGGTGGCTACAAACCTCTCTCCTCTCTTACTTGGTCCAGGTAATAGCAAAGGATTTGAGCCACTTTATCAGGAGTGGCCCAGTTATTCTTTTTGGTCGAGTCTGGGCAGTACATGCGCAGGCATGCTGTATTGGAGTATTGACTTGAAGTTCCGTCCACTCTCCGGCCATGTTTTCCATTGGCTTGTGTCACTGTTCTTTGTAAATGCTGGCTTCTGATTCGTTAATAGGCATGTTAGTCCCTCCTTAGTATCGCCTTGTCTTCATTTGTAACCTCCCATGAGGACTGGCCCTTTTACTTCTGTTGTTACACTGTATGTTTATTTAGTCTGTAAACCCAATTTTATTTAATAAGTTTCTCCTACTGCAGGTATGACATGCTTTCATGCAACATTCAGAGCGCCATGCCTGCTTCCACTTTCAAGCAGCCTGGTACAATATCGGCCACTTCCTTGAAGTGAAATAGGCCTCACATTTACAAGAGTTTGAGCTATTAAACAATGCCTTTTTTTTATGTGTTAAATATCAAAGCAGATAAATAAAAGGCATTGCCATTTACAATGCCAATAGCTTAAACTCTCCATATGCGAGACCTATTGCGTTGCAAATGCTTGTTTCTTATACTTCCTAGTTCCTGGTAAAAGCCAGCAAATATTATTATCCTACAGTAACTGGCCATGGTGTTGCTAACTCTATCCACCCCTCACGAGTTCCGAGTCACCCAGAACCGAATAGGTAATTTGGCACTTTTCTTATAAAGGAAAACTGCCAGTCAATGGCCTAAACCTCACTGGCTGTTTTTACTTTAGACTACTTCTGGCAGTAAGAGGTCAGTGGCAGCTGGCATGTACTGAGGGGTGGTGGGTGGGAACACAAAAATAATAAAATACATAAACAAAATAGGATTACCTTCCTAACTTGCAGCACAACATCCTCCTCCCTCAGGTATCTTCTGGAAGCTCTAGACGCAGCAATCCTGGAGCTGCTCTCACAGCATGAGAGCAGAACTATGATTGGATAGAGCAGTCTTTTTCAGCTCTTCTAAGAGCACTGGAAGCCTGCTCTTTCTCTAAACCAGCTTTCCAAGACAGTTAGGTTAGAGAAGTTTAAAATGTGCATGTCTGGCTGATCATCCCAAAACGGCCCGCCAAAGAGACAAGAGCATTTTAAAGTGCACAGCTCCTTGTTGCTGCCACTTGGCAGCACTGGCCCCACCCCATCCTGACACTTAAGCCCTGATTACGAGCCTGGCGGTTCACAGACCGTCAGACTCACTGGGTGCTGTGGTGGCGGTCTCCTGACCGCCCTATTCAGAGCCAGGTGGTGGGGCTGCCACAGCCCCATCGCAGCCGCTAGAGAACCACCGTTCCCTGCCGGTGTTGCCGCGGCAGGAAGCATTTATATGCTAGCCGGGACTGCTGCGGTCCCTCCAAGCATGTTACAAGTTTACTCTTTGCCAGCGGTGTCATGGAGGTTCCTCCTCCATAAAGACAGTGGCGGAGAGGAAACAAAGGTGGTCCTGCAGGGCCCTTGGTGCCTCCTCCACATAGGGATGCACACAAGTGGGCACAACATGTGCCTCCCATGTGGATGCGTCCCAGTTCCTGCACGGCATGAACTTTTCAGTCCATGCTGTGCAGGAATTGTTACCGGTGTTCCTTTTGCGGTGCCCATTTTTTGGAGGCACTGCAGTGGAAACACCAAAAACCAGCCCGCCAGACAGGAGGAAACTCCTAATCTGGTGGGTGGTCTGACCACGGCTTTGGCAGTGCAGTGGCGGGGCGAACCCGGTGCCGCACTGCTAAAGTCGTAATCAGACCTTAAGTTAGGGATGGGTTGATGAAAAATAAAATGGTAATCAATAAACTTAATTACCATTTTATTTTTCAGCTCTGGGATTGTGGGGCAATGCTCCTCTGCTTAAATGGAGGAGCCGCCCCTGTAAGAGGTGCCGGGTACAAGTTATCTGCTTTGAAGCAGCTAAACTTATGTTGATTTTCCTAACCTGCACGCATAGAATGTTCATAATTTTATTGTTTTATGTGTGTCTGTTATTTATGTCTTATCTCTTTGAGACTTTCCTGAGTAGCTATTTGCAGTTTATTAAGCCAATAAGCTAAACTTCATTGGTGTATTAATCTTAATGGGAGAATTCTGGGATGCCTGATATGTGATTTACTGATTTAGCCAGAGCCCATCCAGTTTTTCAGAGACAGATGAATTTACGAAAATAGGAATGAATTTGAGCTTGGGGCATGCCGTCCCTCCCCGTCTCCCACATGCCCCTCAGTGACTTCACTGTCTGGCAACACCTGCTTGCTACAGTACATTCCCTCTTCCACACTCCAGAGTCTGGCTCCAGCCCCTGCTCAATGCTGTACTCTCAAGGCTTCTTCTGATCCACTGGAGAACTCGGGGATAAGAGTGGGTGGAGAAACATGATAAGGAAGAGGTCGTTTGAGGTGGGAGAATATAACTACACATCCATCTGAGCCATATTCATGTCTCAACGATTCCATGACAACACAACAAAAAACTATCAACACAGAAAAATATTGGCAAGAAATATCATTATTATAAATATTGTCTTCCAATTTGTATAATAGGAGTGAAAAAATATCAGAACAAAAACATTGTAGAAGGGAATTTTGTCAAAAACAAGGTAAGAATATTGATGTTTTTAAAGGATTTAAACTATGAAGTAATATTTTAAAAATATTATTACATTTAAACATAATAAAACACAAACGACATACTTTTAGCAGATCATTCGATATTGTACAATATTGGTTAATTTTGATAGAAGCTTAGACTAATTTTATTTATTTATCGTTTCTAAATTAATATCCTTGAATGCTTAAAGATTAATGAATTGTTGATCAGTAATTGATATCTTGAGCAGACTGTGAATCCACGAGGAGTGGGAATTCCTGTGGTGGAATTTAAGTTTTGTAAACTTTGCACATCACTTTAACCCCTTGCCGACCGCAGCACTATTTCCCCAGTGCTGCCGTTGGCCAATGGCCGACACGGCCCCGCCCGTTTTGCGGAAGAGCCGCACTTCTGCAAAATCGCGGCCGCAGTAAACGTGTTAATAGCAATGTCACTTTAAGAAAGTTATGAAAAAAACTTGGTATTTAAAAGCAACAAAAAAGCGTCTATTACCTGTTGTGAGAAAGGACACTTTGGTGGTTGAAACGCTCCACCATAGTTTGCCACAATAAACGTAAGCGTCTTGTGAACCCGAGCGTGCTGGAGCCTGTTTGTGGATTGGGTACAGGCGTTGTGGAATTTATTTTTAAATTGGCGGTGTTGGAGTCTTTCATTCTGGAGCACCGCAGTTGCTGGTGAAAAAAGAGGACTCTATGGTGAACACAACTGTGGAGCCTCCCCATCCTGAGAGTCATATAGTTGCTCAGCTGCCATTGCCCAAAGGTCAAGACGCCCAAGAGTACCGTAAGCTGCGCTGCATAAGGAAGAGGCAGTGGGGAGAGCAGCATTAAACTGCAGATCGGGACAGTGTGAAACACCAGTGTTTGTGGCAAAGAATGGTGAACATGGATTCGCTGAGAGCAAGGGAAATTGCGGCTGAAAAGCTTTTCAGCGATGCTGATGTAACTGAGGATTCTGATAACCCCGAAGTGCAGGGAAGGAGTGAACGTATGATGGAATGTAAGGAAGTAATGAAAGTACTAGAAAAACTACAAAAAGGGAAATTTCAAAATGGTGGGAGAGTAGGTCCCTCCAACGTTACCTGGAGGTGGAACGCATTTCAAGGGGCTTATAAATCCAAATTGCACCAACATATGAAAATCAAAATCCGAAATTGCACCGCAAGTGGGCAGAATAGTGCGGAATCATCCAAGCTTATGATAGCGATATTGATCAAATACGCTGATATTGACCGCAATGTGTTATTGAAAGAAATTGAAGGGCTCAAAGAGGAACTAAGGAAATAACCAGATCAAGTGTTAATCACTAAGCTTGAAGTTGATATGCAGGAGTGCTTGTCTAAATACAAAGAGGCTATCAAGGATCGTAAAGTGATAACATTCAAAAGGGTCCAGCTGGATTCCCAAAAGGTCCAATTATTCACATTTTCTAAAAGATCTGCTAATTTACGTTGACAGAAGATATCACAATGTCTACAAAGTAGTGTCCCTAAGAGGCATGATGAGACAAATTCTGAGCGGAGCTCTGAAGTTGAAACCGACATTGAAGAAAAAAGATAGAGTCAGACAGTACCATCTATTGAGGATGAGCAGCGTTTTTTTATGCAGAAACCCATGCAGAGGAGGCAGAGGAAGAGGAAAAGCTAGAGATGCGGAACCAAAAAGTGGGAAAACAGGCAATACTCAGAAGAAGAAAGAAATGAGAACAATATGACCAAAATAATCAATCTGTCAGGAATGGAACATAATATGGAAGAAATAAATATCTTAGCCCTTGGTTTATCGTACTGTACCCTAACTACTTTGGACCTTGTCTAAACAAGGATTAATTGTCTCTAATTCATCAGGAAGTTTAAGTTGTGCAAATCGCATAAAAGCAGGCAAATGGTCCGCAAGGAATAATGACACAGCAGAGAGATATGGGCAACCTTCAAATTTCTGATCTGGAACCACTAAGAGACATGGACAGTATGTCTAGAGGGAATGTATAAGAGGTTGCAGATGAAAGGCTCATAGAAGAAGAAAGGGTTGAATGTCATAAGTGACGCCATTCAAACCTAGATCTATTTTTTCCCCTTTAACTCCAAGTGATTCCATTAATATGTTTGTCTGAGCTAGTAATTCATCATTTAAACATTCTGCAATGTCAAGGCAACAAGTGCCAGGATGGAGAGCGAACTGGTCCTTTTCAATCAAATTACAATTGCCTACTCAAAAAGATCCACCAAAGAAAAGACATAGTGGTTCTACAGGTGGACAAATGTGGGAACATTGTATTATGGCCACTACATACGTACGGAAGAATCATTGGGCCAGCTGAGAGACTCTAAGTGCTATTATAAAACAGATAAAGGTGTGGCCCAAAACATTAAGATTGATTATCATGATGAACGAGCTCAGTGGAGAAGAGTAGGACTCATTACACAGGCAGAATATTTATTCTTGAAGACAGAATCATTGATTTAACCTATTTTATACCTCATACCGAAGGTCCACAAAAATCTGACCACAGCACCGTGAATTCCCATTATTTCAGTGACAGGGTGCCTGTTCGAGAATACATCAAAATATATAGATTTTTTTCTTCAGGGTTTTGTTAGAAACTTGTCCTGGTAGGGTCAGGTCATCAACGATTTTCTGAAAAAAGTCTATGACATCAACTGGGACGATCGATATGTTTTATTGACTATCGACGTATCATCGTTATATACTAGCATCTCCCATGAGGATGGAATAAGAGCCATTGAATATTTTCTTACTTCTAGACCAATGGCTTTCGCTGGTGCCTGCACAATAATATCTCCTGTTTGGACATGAGATTTACAGGCAGCTGAGGGGCACGACCATCGGTACCTGCTTCGCCACCAGTTATGCTAATTTGCATATGGGCTGGTGGGAAGTGCAGGTGCTGCCCCAAGAGTTTGCACAGGATTTGGCAGAAAATGTGATTTTATGGTTGCGTTATGTCGACAACTTGTTTGTCATACTGCGGGGCACGAAAGCTGCTGCTTAACAATTTGTAGACAGGATCAATATCAACGATCTTAACCTGCATTTTAGATCACAGATTAGCCAACGGGAAATACAATTTTTAGATCTTACAGTGTACATAGATCAAGGCAAGCTATACACTATGGTCCCTATTACAATGTCGGCAGAGTTTCCTCTACCCGACATTGTCCCCATCATGGGACCGACCAACACCCAGTCAGCGGTCTCAGCCGACTAATTAGGATACGACCAAGCACTCGCATTGGTCGCATTCTTATACTTTACAATAGGAACATGTATCCCGGCTGGAATACATGCTCCCATGTAAAATAGGAGGTGCATTTCATCCCTGCACCCTGTGGCAAGCAACACAAAGTGTCTGTCACGGGGTGCAGGGATCAACAAAGGTTAGAAGATGGGGTACCCGGTCACTGTTTAGTTCTGCCGCTTTTTTTATTTTGAGCAGAATATTTAAAAAAGCGGCAGAACTAATCAGTGACCGGGTCCCTCATTTTCTAAGTTCTAAGACATTGTCCTACCCGGCCACAGTGAAGGACATAACCCCACTTCTTGCATAGTGATCAACAGAGGGGCACCACAGGTACCTCCGCGGCCTCTAACTCGAGGGCCCCAAAGTTGAGTTCCCACAGTCTATCTGTGCCAGAAAGGCCAGCAGAGAAAGGCTGTAGAAATCGGACATCGTAATCCCTCGGGCAGAAATTGGGATTACTGAGAGCATTCCGACTGGCGGATGGGCTCTCCGAGCATGTCAGAAGCCAGTTGGAATGACCGGTCTGTCTCTATTGTAATGAGGGGTCAGAAAGGAATCCGCCCAGCACATTACGATGCTGTCAGAAAGGCTCTGACCGACAGTCTGAGCCTTTTCCGACAGTATCGTAATGGGCACCTAAGACTTATCGGAATTCCACTGCAGGCAACATGGTGCTACATGCCCGCAGTTTTAATCCAAAAAAACTGAAGTTCAGCCTTCCGTATGAGGAGAAACACAGCATGCGTAGGAGATGTAGTAGCATTGTACAACTGATTCCGTGCCCGAGGCTATAATCAAGAGGTA
This sequence comes from Lissotriton vulgaris, assembly GCF_964263255.1. Lineage (NCBI taxonomy): Eukaryota > Metazoa > Chordata > Amphibia > Caudata > Salamandridae > Lissotriton > Lissotriton vulgaris. The sequence continues at coordinate 133,595,099 of NC_141693.1, forward strand.
TTGCAAGTGGCCAGAGTCAAAGTAAATTTCAAGACTAGAGAAAGAGCTGCTCTTTTCTGAGTAAAACACAGTGCCTCAAAGTTGGCAGGAGATACAGTTAATCACAGTGTTTAGCACTAAGCATCAAAAGGTGAGGCAGATTTTACAGAAGCACTGGCACCTTCTTTGTAGTGAACTGGTAATAGGACCACAGGTACACCACTGGCCCCTTATTGCATTTCGCAGAAGAAATAGTAGAGAGCAGTCCAGAAATGGAAAGACAGGAGACCTGGCTTGCAGGAAGTGATGGATACAAAAAATGTCATAGGCACATGGTTTGCAACTATGGGGTCAACACCACGCAGGTCTGTTTACTTTTCTCTGATGGTACTCTAATGAATAAGAAATCACTGCATTGCCAGAGTGAATTTGCTGTATATGCACTAAGATGCATATGGCCTAATGTGTACATAGGCAAGACTACATCTCTACATTTTGCAGCATATTAGAGCATCTCAAACACAAAGATTAGTTCTACCCTGCAGCACACCATTTCTAAGAGGTTCATGAGAGCAGGATAGATGATCTTTCATACTTTGTGCTAAACTCTGTCCTCAGTAGAATTAGAGGTGGGAATAGTGAGTGATGTCTTTGACAACTTGAATCCAGGTACATCCTGAGGCTTAACACGAAAGCACCATATTCATAAAGAAATAAGAAGTGAAACTCTGGCCAGTCCATGTAGTTAAGATAGACATGTGAAGAATTTTATCTTCTGCGTCCGTTTCTTTCGAGCAGTTCGCTTCATGCGGGTGAACTCCCCATAAGGAATACTGGCTATCAGGGATTTTGGATGGAAACTTGTCCCATGTAATATACTGTGCATGGCAGTTTTTTTACGGAACAGAGTGAAATTAATCTGATCATCTTCAATATAAACTTTTGTATACCAAAACGTCTATTTCTTTCTTACTTGAGGTACATGTGAATGCAAAACGAGTGGTGGTGATATGAATATGGAATATTTGCAAACTACAGCACTCACAGCAGCAACCCCGTCATTGACCGTAGATACATTGGTAGCACAGAGAGACAAAGAGCAGCATGTGGTGGCCGTACAAATCCTTATTAGTTCCTCTGATGCAGATCCGACAGCGGGCGTTCCTGAGTTGGCTGTTGCTGGCAGTGTGCATGTTGCAGATGCTGATGGAGAGATACAAATACAGGGGCAAGATGCAGAATCTGGAAACTTTTTTTCTTTGTCTGAACAGTCCACATCATCATGCGAGGACTTAGCGATAAACTACTCCATGCAGATGAATGGGGTTGGTGGCAGCAACCACAGTAGCATCTGCTTGGAGAACTCAAGGACTTTATAGAAGGTAGTCCCCACACTGTTCGCAAGAGATTAGAGCATACGGCAGGCAGTGGTGATATTAAAAAGCATCAACAGAGTATTGGGCAGTCGCAACTGGCTCAGCCTGTGGAAGATTTTTCTCTGTCTCTAATCTACCAATATATTATGTCCCATCGGGAGGAGACAAGAGATAAAAGCCAGAGAGTGCAGAATCTGTGCCACAAATTGCAAAACTCGGTGCGACCCCTCGCAAAATCCTGTACTGACTTTACTTCTAGATTCAATGAAGCAGATTTTTATCGTGCCTTTCGTAATATGCTCAAATCGGAACTACTTAAGACTTTTCAACAGGCTTTTCAAGGTCATCCGCCTACTTCTTGGTCCTTGGCTACCATAGTATTAGAAAGGAAAAGATGGTACTGAATTAGGGTCATACAGGCCGATATCTCTTATAATGTCGGATAGTAAAATCTTTTCTAAGATCCTGGCCAGTAGATTAAATGATATAATGCCTAGTCTGGTTTCTAAGATCCTGCATGGTTTTATTATGAAAAGGGACACAACTGACCATATTAGACGGATTATCACTCTATTGGATTGGGCGCAGGCCACGGGATCCCCAGTCGGGGTTGCCCTGCTGGATGCAGAAAAAGCATTCGACAGGGTCGACTGGGGGTTCCTGTGGTCTGTGTTGGTATGGAAGAGGTTCCCTATAGAATATAGGGCATATTACCAAGCAATAGCGATAATTATCGCTATTGCTTGGTTAGAGACAAAAATGTACCGCAGCGCTGCGGCGATTTTTACCGCAAATAAACCTTGGTATTACCAAGGTTTAACGCAAATGCGGTAAAAATCGCTGCAAAGCATGAATATCGCTGAAAAGTCAGCGATATTCATGCTTTAGCGAGCTAATGCTCTTAGCCATGTTATCCACCTCCCATTGGATAACATGGCTAAGAACTGCTCAGGGCAGGTGTTAGCTTTTGGAGATATTCCCGCTTAGCACGAATATCTCCAAAAGTTGGTAATAGGAGATAGCGATGTTAGCGCCTGTTTTCAGTCTCTAACATCTTGGCACGCCCACTTTGCATCTCATTAGTGATAAATATCACTGACATGCAAAGTGGGGCCCAAGATGGTCGCTATTTCCTACTAGCTGTCGCTAACTGGTGTTAGCGGCAGCTAGGTAATAGGGAGATAATTTTATCTCCGCTTTCTTGGCTTTTAAAGCCAAAAAAGCGGAGATAAACCCCCTTGATAATATGCCCCATAGTCATGCTATTCAGGCGCTATATATTAATCCTAAAGCTACAATTCGGTTGGCCACTGAGACGTCCGAGCCTCTATTGATCACAAGGGGGACAAGGCAAGGGTGCCCCTGTTCGCCCCTGTTGTTTGCGCTATATATTGAGCCCTACCTGAACAGATTAATAAAATAAACTGGCATTCCTCCTGTTAAAATTCATCAAGAAGAGCATAAAGTCTTCGCATATGCGGACAATGTTGCGATCGTCACTTCTGATATTAATTCCTCTTTACCCAAAATCATAGAACTTGCTCAAGAGTTTAGTGAGTTCTCGGGATAGAAATTAAATATTCGAAAACTCAGTTAATTCATTCTGTTGAAGGCAGACCGGAAGGTGTTGCTTTTTCAAATACAGCTTCGTACCTTGGAATAACAATTTCTGCCAAAGTGGAGGATATTATAGGGCTCAATTCAGACCCTTTACTAACCTCTGTAAATAGAACGCTCGAAAAAGACTGAATAACCTACATTTATCCTTATATGGCCGCACTAATGTAGTTAAAATGATTATATTTCCCAAATTTCTTTACTTATTCCGTACTATACCGCTATTGTTCCCCTCGTTTTTGTTTTAATAAGTTAGATAGAATTATCTCTAGGTTTTTGTGGAGCTATCGGAGAGCAAGAAGATCTCTTAAATGGTGTACTTTACCCAAGTTAAGGGGAGGCTGGGGGATCCCGAATTTTCGATTATATTATTGGGCTATTTCATTAAAACTTATGGGTACTTTAATTTTTTCAGATTATGATATTGACGAATCAATCACGCCCTCAATTTACGAAATGGTTCTTGGAGCAGAAGCTCGACAATGTTTGGTGAGACTAATAAAACCAAGCTATTATAAAAAAACTAAATTTAAAATCATGGTATCAGCGCTGCAAGTCTGGAAGCAGTTTAAAAAGATATTTTGTTGTTGTATGGATCTGAACTACTATACGTCTCTTTGGAATAATCCTGTGCTCCCCGATATCTTCAGAGATACGGTTATGCAGAGATGGTATGATTTTAAGATCTGTTCACTAGGAGATTTATATCAGGATGCGCAGTTTGTCTCATATTCCTATCTGCAACAAAAATATAACCTCACTAGAAGAATTTATTTTAAGTATCTTCAAATCCGGAGTTTTTTGGAGGCAAGAAATTTAAAAATACCAGTACAATGGGTAAAGTTGATGTGTTAGAAAGCTGTAGGAAAAAACGTAGAATTGGTGTGATATACCAATTTATGCTAAACAGAATAAAAAACAATGTAGATGTATATATAGATAAGTGGCAAAGAAGCGTTGGAATTGAGAATGTCGATATATCTAGGTCTCTAGAAATGGCTAGTAAGGTTTTATATAATGGCCCATTTAAAAGCCAGCACTTCATGTCTATTTTTGATTTGTATTATACGCCAGCCAAACTGAAATGGAAAGCTAAAAAGGGTATTAAATGTAGCCGCTGTGGATATCTGGCTGCGGATTCAATCCATATGTTTTTTTGTTGTCCTAAATTAACCCAATTTATTATGGAAGTACAAGGTTTTTTAAATAATGTTTTAGAGAAATCAATTGTTCTATTTGCTGAATTGTTAATACTTGGAATTCAAACTGATCAAATTGGCATCCAAACGGTTGAAGAAGAAGGCTTTATATTTATATCTATGTCAGTATTTAGATATTGTATAACTTCCCGTTGGTTAGATGCCGACCCTCCGGTTTTTCACCACTGGCAATCGAAATATTAAATATTTATCAACTTGAAAATGCAGTTTATAAATTAAAGGGGCAGAAAAGAAAGATATTTGGTCAAAAACTTTGGTTTCCTATTTGTAATTGGATGTAATTCATTCCCTGTATTATAATTTCATAACTTCTCTGTTTCTTGAATACATTGTAATCCTCTTAATTTTTTTTTTAAATGCTGCTTTGCTGGATTTGTACTTTTCTTTTTTGTATTTAAAACTGGATGATATTATATGTAACTTCCTGCTGTTATAAAATCAATAAAAAAAAAAAAAGAAACAGAAGCTCGCATCTCTAATTTAGAAGATGAACTGGTTGCTCAGGAGGCACTATCTGAATCGTTACGCTCTATTAACCCTTTCGATGCTGATGACGAGCTCAGCTCGTCATCAGCCACGGGTGGCGTGTGCTGATGACGAGCTGAGCTCGTCATGTAAAGCGGGATAATGAAAAATGCAGCATAGCGCAAAAATCGCCGCAGCAGCGATGTGGTTAAAGAAGATACGCAGTGGAAATGGGCTGATATGGAAAACCGTGCACAAAGGACAAATTTAAGAGTTTTATAGATTCCGGAGAGACAGGAAGGACAAGAGCCTCGTAAATTTATAGTGGATTTGTTTACAAATGCCTTCCCTAAGCCAACTAGATGGTATTGGGATAGGGAGATTGGTCAGCACATAGGTTTCCATTTAATATCCGCATGAGACCAGGTCAAACAGATGAGAAATCAAGAGCTCTCTTAGTGTCATTTAATAGTTTCTTGGCTCGGGAGGAGGTTTTTCATCTCGCTCACACTGATAAGAAAAGAGCTGGGAAAGAATTAGAGGTTTTTTTAGGGCCGGATTTTCGTTGCTACACAGTAGAGAATCGTTGGCAATTACGTCAGTTAATTGCACAGTTCCAAGGTAAAGTGGTTCAAGCATTTTTTATGAATACGGCAAAGCTTAAAGTGACCTTTCAGGATCGTACGCGATTCTTCCCCAATGAAGTCTCTGCGAAGGAGCATTTACATTCTTTTTAGGGACCCGGGTCATGGGATAGGGGTATAATGGGTAAGAAGCTGACTCATGATATTGATATAAGAAGGTTAGTCCTTTTTCTGTTATTTGTATCAGTCTGTTTTTTTACCCCGCCTTGCTTTTCCCCCATTTTTTTTGTATGCTTCTTTTTCTTCTTAGGCGAGCGCTAGGATTATTGGTTGTTCTGCTCAGTCAGGGGGAGAAAGAAATCCCTCTTCTTTGACTGGGGGGTCAGTGAGCGATGGCAGGAGGTGTACGGGAAGCTTATCATCTACAGGACCATGGGTCCTAAAGCCTCGTTAAAGGGGGGGGTTGCTTTAGGGCAGTTTTGGGGATGTGGGGAGGTTGGGGGGAACTGGTGGTGGAGGAGTGGAGTTGTGGGCACCTTGGTGGGTAAAGGGGGAAAAAGCCACGGTATCAAAAAAGGAAATAAAATAATGATACAGTCCCGAAAATATTGCAAGATGTGTATAATTGTAGTAGTATCCGGAATGGGTATTGTTTTTGGTAGATGCTATCATGACTCACAGGGGGTTTCATAATGTGTGTAGCCTAAACAATTCCAATAAGAAAGAATGGGTGGCTGCAGACCTCTGTACAATCCAACCAGATTTGTTATGCTTCCAAGAGACGCATATATCCTGGGGCAAGCGCAATATGTTGGTGGATTTAGGGTTTTCACTATTAGTTGCCTCAGCAAACTGCAATGACACGTGGGGTGGCAATATTAGCTAAAGCTGCTATACGGATAACAGGCCATTGTTTAGCGGACAAAATGGGGCGCTGGGCTATTGCCGAATGTGTGATTGGTAGTAGTAAAGTCACAATATGTACTATTTATGGGTCCAATTTAGATGAGTCAGAAGTGTTGGATGAATTAAGCTTGGAGTTTGCATCCTGGCCGACTCCTCTAGTGGTATGTGGAGATCTTAATATTAACTTGGTAAATAAGGAATTGTATAGTGGGCCACAAGGATATAAGGGACGACTATTTCCCTCAGAGAAAAAATATTAACAGTAGCCCTTAAACTGAAATCTCTAAAACCTAGAGACTCTTCCTTTTCCTTTGAAATTAGATCAGACTTCTCACGCACCACTTTAGATAGACAGTGGGAACTGGGGAAAAGAATGGATGATTTTAGGAAGCTGGGGGCAACAGTCCAATTAAAATTTCCTACGCAACTAAAGATCATGTTTAACAATAAAATGTATTTCGTTAAAACAGTGCAAGAAGTGGATGAGCTCCTAGAGAACCTAAAAATTTAATCAATCAACCTAGTCTTTTGTACACAAGTCGGCTTGCTTTATTAAATAGATTTTGCCTTCCTTAGTACGTAATTGGGCGTGTAATTAGCGGTAGAAGTTTATAGATACAGCCTTAAAGTAGGTAGAAATAATTTTCAGAGCCGTTTAGAGCTTGCTAGCAGGCAGAATCTAGACTTGTCCAGGTAAATGGGGGCTGGGTTCTCCAGGGAGGGATGGGTGGGTATCAGGACAGGGGGGTGAGGGCACGGGTGTGGGGGCAGTGGGTACAAAATAAAAAAAATCATTTGCCTCTTACTTTAGCTGAAGTTCAAGGTTTCGTGTTTTTGGTTTGGTGCCAGCGCAGCGTCGGCTGGGGTAATTTGAAATCCCAGTGTTTTCATCCGCCGTGAAAACTTTGCATTGTCTGTCCTGTAATGTGATGGCCTGCGAGTCAAAATTACGAGGGAGAAAATCCTACAGTATTTAAGAGACTCACCTGCACAAGTAATTATTCTACAAGAAACTCACCTGTTGAAAAAAGAAATGAATGAGATCTGTGGAAAACTCAGGTGGGTGGAACATTGTGCCTGTTCAGGTCAGACGGCCAAAGTAAGGGGCGTAGCTATTTTAGTTTAAAAAAAAGCAAACACTACTCTACAAGAAGTAAGAACAGATTCAAGCGGAAGATGGGTGATAACTAAGATCTCTGTAGAGAACATCCCTGTTACAATTCTTAGGTATTATGGCCCTAACCAGGATGATCCATCAACTTTAAAGACCATCTTTTTGAATCTTTTGGAGTTTCCAGACTCAACTATCTTGGCAGGAGATTTCAATATAGTTCGGAATCCAAAATTGGACAAATAATCAAAAAGTAGAGGTACAGTCTCTTCTGGCACACAGTTGGGTGTATCATTTTATAATAAAAAATATAGACATAAATCATGAATAGACTACATCTTGATTAGTAATAACCTAAAATACAAAGAATATTGGGTATTTGACCCCCCATTTGTAGGACCATGCAGCATGCTGGATTGACCTGAATTTAGTAGGCAGTGAACAACAGAGGGTGTGGACTTTTGACCGCTCACTTCTCTTGGACGATACTGTAATTGATCATCTGTTCCAGGAGGTAAAAGCCTTTTTGGATATTAATATAGGATCAGCAGAAATCATGGTCGCGTGGGACACCCGGAAATCTTTCTTGAGAGGCCTGATTACGAATAAAACTGTTCATAAGAACAGACAGTACAGGAAGGAAATTACATCTGTGGAGCGCCAAATGAAAGTCCTGGAGGATGGGATTAATTGCGCATCCGATGAAGACCAAGAACCTAGAGAGACATTAGGGGCAGAATTAGATTCGTTAAAAGCCCTGTTGGAGAGTACAATTCAAACAAGAATCTCCAATAGGTGAGAGTCGAGCAAGCTCGCCCACTTTGAATATGGAGAGGGGGCAGGCAGGCTACCCGCCTGGAAGGCCAAAACGGATTGAGTCAGGAATCATATCAAAGAAATAGAGGATGTACACTCTAATTCACTAACAAGCAGGGAGGAGGAGATGGGGGAATCTTCCATGGTTATTTTAAGGAGTTACATCTATGCAAGATTGGTTAAATCTGATCCAGCTACCTTCTCTCGACACAACACATCAGGTAAACTTAGAGGCAGAAATAACGCATCAAGAAGTAAGGAAGGCTCTTTTGGATTGTAAAAAGGGCAAAGTTACAGGGTCAGATGGCCACCCTGTGGAAATGTATAAGAAATTAGGTGAAACAATTATCCCCTTCATAGCTGAGGTGTTTAATAAAATTCTGGTAGAGGGAGTACAATCACCCACCACATGGGGGGAAGCAAATATTATCCTAATTTTGAAACCAGGTAAACCCCCTACACAATGTGGGTCATACAGGCCAATATCTTTGTTGAATTCAGATTACAAGGTTTTCTCTAAGATATTGGCGGACAGATTAGGGGGCGTAGCAGGTGAGCTTTTGCACACTGATCAAAAGAGCTTTGTAAAGGGTAGACATCTTTTTGACCTTACTCATGATCTTATTGGGTGCAATACATTTTGCCTCCACTTTTTCTCTTCCTTTGGCGGCAATGACATTAGATGCAACTAAAGCATTCGATAGGGTGGATTGGTAATACCTCATAGCGGTTTTGGAGAAGCTGAACCTTGGGCCAAACTTTTGCCGCACCATCCACCTTCTATACAGCGAGCCCTCAGCTAGGCTGGTGGTAAATGGCGGAATGATTAGACCATTTAAAATCAAAAGGGGAACCAGACAGGGCTGCCCTCTCTCCCCTTTTCTTTTCGACTTATATATAGAGCCGTTTTCTCAGCGTCTTAGGGAAGAGCCAGCTATTACACCTTTCAAGAGCGGCTTATGAGAGAGGAAGGTAGCCCTGTATGCCGACGACATTCTTATTCTTTCATTAGATCTGGAATCCTCTTTCCCACGGGTGATCGAGCTAGCGAGAGACTTTGGCCGGTTTTCTGGCTATGATGTTAACGCAGACAAAACTAAGCTTAAGTCATGGAACCTACCGGAATGCTGATACCAAAACCAAAAAAGAGCTGCGCTACTTGGGGGTTAAAATTGTTCCGGAGATAGACAAAATTTCAAATATTAATCTTACTAATATTTTGAAGGAGTGTCAAGAACTTATGAAATCTTGGGTTCACCTCCCTTTGTCTATCTTGGACAGAGTAAATCTTATTAAAATGACAATTTTGCCAAAGGAAACATTTTTATTTAACACCCTTCCTTTGAATTTCGAGAAAGCATTATTGGATAAATTCCAGCAATCCAATAATTCTTTTGTTTGGGCCTGTAAAGCTGCTAGAATATCATGGAGGAAGCTATGACGTAGAAAGGAGAAAGGTGATCTGGCACTCCCTGATATCCAATATTATGCTTGGGCCTTCCAGCTAACGCACTCCAAAATGCTGCTAAAATCTCCAGACTCTTCAAGGAGAGGTAAAACGTTTTTAGCTATGTTGGGACAACTTGGGTTTCCTCATGAAGGCTTTCTGTTTAAGTATGGGGACAACATTTTTTTTAAAAAGGTCAGACTAAAAGTCCTAAGTGGCGCGGCTCAAATATGGGCTAGAATCAAAAAATTAACACGGCTCGAATATTACTCTAGGCTGGTGCCCATGTGGGATAGCCTAGGAACCCCCAGTTGTTTAAAAGATCTGCTGGCAGTTCCTCTTAAAACAGCTGGAGTATCAGTATGGGGGGATCTTGCGGTTGATGGATCACTCTTAACGGGGGCCACGTTAAATGATAAGCTGGAGGGGGGCATATCAAGGTTTAGATACTTGCAGTTATTAAGTTGGTCTCTGAATTTGAAGAGCTCGCTAGGTCGGGGGAATCCCCTGGAAGAACATCTGGTTCATACCGAGAGTCTTTTCATTTGATCGGAAGCTGTGTTTAGATGATAGTTTTAAAGACCATGGGGCCCATTACAATGTCGGGCAGTTTGCCCCAGCCAGGCTGGCGGTAGCCACCGCCAGCCTGGCGGGGGCAATCCGCCCGACATCCACATTCGTTTCCCCCTGCCATATTAGTATGGCGGGGGGACCTCGGTGAGCGGAAAGACCGTCTGCCGCTTTTCCGCCCAGTTGCCTTGCGGCCGGGGCGGAAAGGGAATAATATGGTAGTGGGGTCTATCAGACACCGCCAGCCATATTATGATGGCCCAATCTGATGCCTTTCCGTGGCGGCGATGCCGCCATGGAAAGGCATGCGGTCTTCACTCTGGGGACCCCCTGCGGGTCCCCAGAGTGAAGGAGGGGTAAGGGCTGCACACCGGGGGTACCTGTGGTACCCCCCAGCATTTGCATACATGAAGCAGCAGGCACCGCGCGTAGCCTGCCGCTTCGTGTATGCAAATGCATGCATGCATGTTTAACATTGTGGCGGGCGGTGCAGGGAGCACCGCCCGCCACAATGTTAAAAATGAGTGATGCTCCTGCCACTGTGGCGGGCGCATCCTAATTCCAACATCGGGACCCCCGCCATTAAGGCGGGCGGTCCCTCTTTCCGATGGGATGGCGGGCGGGCAAAGTCCGTCCGCCATCCTAATGAGGCCCCATATGTCTAGATGGATCAAGGAGTTTTTTGAAAATAATAGACAATCAGCTCATGTTGCAATTGTATGGGACACTTCTAAAGAGTGTTTTCGGGGGGGAAGTCGTGAGTTATGGTTTATATCATTTGAGGAAAACTAAATTAGAAATACAGGAATTGTACTCTAAGCTGCGAGTGGCAGAGGAGAAATTGAAGCAGAGTATTGCACAAAGAAATAGTTTAGGGGATTCTGAGGCTAATGTTGCTAGATGTCGGGCTAATATCAATAGTCTTTGGAATAGGGAAAGTGCGAGGAAATATCTGATTTATAAGAAACAATGCCATGAGTATGGGGAAGCTGTTGGGCTGTGCTTAGCATTACAGCTACGCATGAAGGAAGCCTCCCATCAAATTTTTGGCCTTAGAGATCGTCATGTGTATTGTGTCAAGATCCGCAAGGGATATTGGCAATTTTTCACCAGTTTTTCACAGAATTACATACACAAGAGGAAAAGGTAGATGTTAGTAATAACATATTTATGGAGAGTAATGCACCACAGATAGAGCCAGATGAGGTAGAGTTGCTAGATAGTCCAATCACTATGGAGGAACAGAGGCTGGGGTTAATAGTTTGGCAATGGGAAAAGACGCCGGTCTCGATAAGCTTCCGGGGGAGATCTATAACGTTTTTTCCACCAGATTAAGAATGAAATGTCGGCCACTATTAGGCTGCACAGAATGGGCGAGCTCCCAAATCGTGGGATGAGGCCACAATTGTGGACTTCAAGAAGAAGGAGAAATCACCGGAGTTGCCAGGATCTTATCGACCAATATCATTGGTTAATTGTGATGAAAAAATATATGGAAAAATATTGGCTAATTTGGCAAAGGTTATTTGCCCATTGGTGTCATTAAATCAGCATGGTGTTATACCGGTCCGTGGTACGGTTACTCATATTATTAAGGTGATTACGCTCTTTGACATAGCTCAGGCTGAAAAGCGGGAGTTGGGGTTAATATTGTTAGATGCTGAAAAAGCATTTGACCGCGTAGGATGGGATTATTTGTGGAATCTTATGTATCGGGCAGGATGTGGGAAGAGGTTTATGACAGCATTACAGGTGTCTCTGCTACCCGCTACTGTTTGCTTTATATATTAACACATTTGTAGATATGTTGGGAAACAGTTTGTTAGTTAAACCTTTTATTGTCCAGGAGATTCCGCATTCTGTTTTCGCCTATGCGGATGACATAGCTATTACCACAGTAGACCCAATGACTGCTCTTAAAGAGGTGGAGCTTTTAGCAAAAGAATTCGGTCTGGTTTCAGGCTATAAACTTAATGTAGCTAAAACCCAAATACTATGTACAGATAATATTGTCTTAAATGATCCGAGACTGGTGAAAGAGGTCACATATTTAGGCATCAAAATTAAACATCTATGAAAGACCTGGTTGAGTCTAACTGGGTGGATATATTGGTTAGAATAAAGGAGTCGCTTCAAAGATGGGGGTGACTACATTTTACATTGGTTGGGAGGGGCAACATTATAAAAATGAATATTATGCCCAGGGTGTTATATCTATTCAGATCTATTCCTCTAGAAATGATGCGAGACCAGCTTCAACAATTGCAATCTCTTTGTACTAAATTCCGCTAGGCCCCTGGTAGACTTAGACGTGCTATAAGGTATATGACCTTGCCAAGAGAAAGGGAGGGTGGCCGCTACCTGATTTTACACGATATTATTATGTTTGTTTTTTGTTAAAGATGCGAGTATTATTTACTGGGGAAGAGGCCAGTAATGCAGCAGAGGCTCCCTCTTGCTTTCAGCTGATGTGTGGTTCTTATGTAAAGAACTGTCTGTTTAAGGAAATTGATGGTAGTTATTTTAAAAGGACGCAGTTTAAAGTAATGGAATCCGCTTGCAAGGTGTGGAAAAATGTACAAAAGTTGCTTTTGTTGGAAGGGCTAACATACTATACCCCTACGACTGCTCTTAAGATCCTCCCTCCTATCTTTTGCGATCGGGTTGCATTAAGCTGGAGAAATAAAGGTATTCTGCAGATTTTTATGAGGCTGGAGGGCTTTTTTCTAACTATTTGGGTTTGGCTAAGCAATATAATCTACCTAAAATACACCTTTTTAAATTTTTGCAAGTTCGAGACTTTCTTGCTCGGAAAAACTTGGTGCTATCTCCGAATCAATGTATTGAAAGCATTAGGTGCCAGGAGAAAAAAGGGGTGCTATATAAGATTGTTGTTATCATTGAGGGCAGATGATCTGGAGAAACACAATATTCAATGGTCCAATGTGTTGGGGGAACATGACATCTCTAAAGGGAAAGATATCACAATGTCTATGGGAGCTTTATTATCTGCTAATTTGAGAACTCAGTTCTTTAAAACTGCTTTTAATCTATACTATACTCCAGCTCGGATGTCAAAATGGGGGGAGAGATATGAAGGCAAATGTTGGGGGGGATAGTACGGATAGCCTACATGACTTTTATAGCTGTAGTAAATTGTCTAGGTATGTGATGGATATTGAGACATTTTTGTCAGATATTACTGGGATACCCACCACAAATACTCCAGCTATAATGTTGCTAGGTACTGGTAAGGATTTAGAAAAAGTGCTGCCTATGTTTAAACATCGTTATTTGATTTTTATTGCAATGGTTGTTGCTCGGTTGTGTATCGCTCCTGATTGGCTTCAGCCTGAACCTCCCCTCTTTGAGCGATGGCGTGCTAAAATGTACACTTTATTTAATTTAGAATTCAGTTAATATTTGGCAAAAGGTGCACAGAAACGCAAGATCGGAATGTATATCTGGGGCATTCTATGATCATATGAATGTATAGAAATAATTGATGTATTATGTTGTTTTGAAACTGTGGTGCAATAAATAAAAAAATTAAAATTAAAAAAAACATAGCAACATTCTATGTAAATGTACATGTTGAAACTGTTCTAGAACCAAAATAATTACAAATTTTCTATATTAACATAAACATATAAAAAAAACTGTCATTTAACATTTTAAATGATATATAAATAAATAACCATAACACTGTAACATATATATGTCTATATAAATATACACAGCGCTCCAATTCCTCTTCATTTACAAAGAAGACAAAACAGCATTTGAAGGGTACATGTCAGCCACGCTAGATTTATTTCGCGGAAGGGGCTCACACAGACGCGTTTCGGCGTGCTGCCTTTGTCAGTGTGTGTTAAACAGTTACCATCACCGGCATATTAATAAAGTTTTCCAAAGATCATGAAAATTGACAAAGGACTAACATCACCTTGATCAAAGTGCGCGCCATCTTGGAATGACATAAGATATATCATATACCTCAACATTTAAATGAGTTTAGATGTTATACAGCCCACAAATGGGCAGAGGCACCTAGAAAAGGGTGATGTACATATTATTCAAATTGTTCATAACATAAACAAGAAATTAAGCCGTGGATCGGCTAATGTCCTCCATCATTTCATGTCAACACATTCATCTGTATTCAAAGATACATATCTATTTCATACTGGAGAAAGAAAATACATTCAGGTGCGTCATATTTTAGCAGCAAAAAAAACGTTACATTTACATTTCATAATTCAACTCTATGAATAAATCATAATGAGTTATATCTCTACTTGTTATCAAAAAACATTAGTTCATAAAAAGATCAAAAGATCAATGAACCTAGATAACCATTTCAGAGAAAAGACGTACGTCGACTAAGACAAATTCATATGTATGAGAGACATTCCAGATTTTTTGATCCATATACTGGTGACACAATTTGCATGTGCTAAGGTGTTCATCAAAAAATCCCAAGATTCCAAAGTTCATAATTCAAAAATCAGAAATTCATAAATTCAGTAATCAAATCAGATCTTTGGCAGCTCCCTCCAAGTCAGGTCTGACAGTAACTCTGCTCCGAGTGGGAGGGAGCAGGAAAACTTTTATCACAAAAAGGGAAAACAGACGTAAAAAACAATAGTAGAAAAAGCAAATCAGAGCAGAAAGTGCAACACAGAGGGGAAAAACAAGCAAAAAAGGCAAAACAGAGGGCAGAAAGATGGGTAGAAAAGGCAAAAGAGAGGGCAGAAAAAAAGCAGAAAAGGCAGAGCAGAAGAGGGCAAAACAGAGGGCAGAAAAGCAGAGCAGAAAAGGTGAAACAGAGGCAGAAAAGAAAAATGATTTGCCTTTCCTGCAAAACTGAGGGCAGAATAGGAAAAACTGAGGGTAGAAAAAGGCAAAAACAAGGTCAGAAAAACAGGCAGAAAAGGTAAAACAGAGGGCAGAAAACAAGCAGTGAAGGCAAAAAGGAGGGCAGGGGAATGAGCAGAAAAGGCAAAACCTAGGGCAGACAAATGAGTTGTCTGACAATACTGGCTACTTTTAACTAATTTTTACATGTAATTGTGTTGAATTATATTGTAATGTGTTTATGATTATCCTTTATATGCAAAACTTTTGCCTATACCATGCTATTTGATTACGTTTTTAATAAATATGATTTTAATGAAGATTATGTCTTTTTGAAATAATTGTGGGATATGTTAGTATATATACTATTGAGGTCAGAAACGTTTTGGTGTCTTACTCCATAAAGTATATTATGTTTTGATCTAGTAACCACAGAAAGGAACCAACCCCTTTTTTTGTTGTAATATTTCCCAGTCCTTTCTGGGTTTGTCAGGGAAAACTCTCTTTTTGTCTAGCTGTATTGCTTGTTGTCACACTGCTGCAGCCTCTGACCAATAACCTCTGCAAACTCTGCTTTGAAATGACACATTTCCATCCTGTTTTGCATACAATCTGTGTGGGAAAGAAATTCTGCAATCTCATACAAGAATCAATTTGTCACTCGGCTAAGTCAAAGAATGACCAGACTCCTTCCAAACTATTGATGTACTTCATTTAATTGTGTGCCACACATTGAAGCTGAGGACAGGGCTTTAAGTGGGATGAAAAAACTGGGGTGTTTCTCATAGGGGCGTGGTTGATGTAATTAAGGGCGTGGCTTAAAACATTTAAGCTAAAATTCTGTGCTTAGCATAGTGTGCCCCCGACAGGTATTTTGCTGCTTCTGTCCATTCATCCAGATATATAACACAACAAGTAACATTACACCTTCATCAAGCCAGGACTATTGGCTTTGTCCAATTTTAAATTGCATTAGATAAATAAGAAACACCTATTACTTCCTTGCATATAATATTGAAAATGCTTCCAATCTTGTAGGCGAGTTTGTGGCTAAGGCTAGAGCTACCGAGTACCGACTTTCGCGCAGAGAAGCTGGTTTAAGCCTCACGTCGGCTCAAACAACAACCTTTAATTGAAAACATGAAACTGTAACTGGTGTTCATGTTTTCTCCAAGTTCGCGCTATATAAAACTGAAAAGTGGGTCCCTTTGAAGTTACATCAAAAGCAGTGACAGATGCAGAGCAAAGCTTTTTTTTCCACCCCACCCTGAAGGTAAAAATTAAGATTGAGACCCATTTCCGCACCTGCTTAAAGTCCCGGCTGGATTTCTTTTGTTAAAAGAGTGCAGCACACAATCTGCCCCGCTCTGTTAACAAAAGAAATGCAGCAAGTTACAACCACGACGTATGGTTTCCGAATCACCTGAAAGCACACATAGTGCTTGTAGATTTGCTGCATTTCTTCTGTTAAAAGGGCGCAGCTGCAGGGCAGACTGCATGCTTTTGACAAAGTAATCATGTTACTTGCAGTGCATGATGTGCACTGAGATTAACATGAATACTTTCACAAAGGCATGCAATCTGCCCTGCCCATGTAACAAAAGAAATGCAGCAAGTACAGGAAGCACTTGCTGCTAAACTTACCTGTTGCTGTGTGGGCTTCGAACACCCCACTGTGCACTCTAAGTGAGACAGGTGCAAATGTGCACACACCTTACAGGGAACAGTGCTCACAACCCCATTTACAGACCCATACAGCCACTCACATACCTGCTGACAGACCTATACTGTCACTCACACACCCACTGACAGTTCTATACACCCACCCAGACATGCCCAGACAGCCACTCAGACACCTCCCACTCACACACTAATACAGACAGTCACACCGACACTCAGATGACACATGTTAGGAATAGTATCACTCATTAATAGTACAGAAAGAATAGTAATTAAGCTTATGCACCCAATCACAGGCCCCCTCTAACACACACACACCCACTCACAGATCTACTCAGACACTCTTTCACCAACTCACAGACCCACACAGACAGTCACACATCCACTCTCAGACCTACTCAAACACAATTACCCACTCACACACACACCCACTCACAGAACCACTCAGAAACTCACATACCTACTCACAGACACTCTCACACCCACTGACAGACCCACTCTGATACTCACACACCCACTCACAGACCCACTCAAACACTCACACCCACTCACAAACCCACTCAGACACTCTCACACCCACTCACGGACCCACACCCAGACCCACTCAGACACTCACTCTCACACCCACTGACAGCCCCACTCAGACACTCATAGACCCACTCACAGACCCATTCAGACACTCAAACACTCGCTCACAGACCCACTCAGACACTCACACATCCACTATCAGACCCACTCAAACACACATCTACTCATAGACCCTCTCAGGCACTTTTACACTCACTCACAGACCCACTCAGACACACTCACACCCACTGACAGACTCACTCAGACACTCACAGTCCCACTCAGACACTCTCACACCCACTGACAGGCCCACTGACAGACTCACTCAGAAACTCACAGACCCACTCAGATAATCTCACACCCACTCACAGATCTATTCTGATACTCACACACCTACTCATAGACTCACAACCCCACTGACAGTGCCATTCAGACACTGACACACCAACTCCCGTACCCATGCAGACTCACACACCCACTGACAGACCCACTCAGACATGTATACACCCACTCACAGACTTACTCAGACACTCAAACTCCCATTCACAAACCTACTCATATACTCACATACCCACTCACATGTGTAGTCAGACACTTACACACCTACTCACATACCCACTTGGACACTCTCACACCCACTCACAGACCCACTGAGACACTCACACACACCCTCACACACTCACTCAGACACTCTCCTGGCCACTCACAGAACCACTGAGATACTTACACACCCACCCACAGACCCATTTAGAAACTTACACACCCACTGACAGACCCACTCAGTCACACACCTGTTCTCAAACCCACTCGGAAACTCACACATTCATCACACACCCACTCACAGATCCTCTGAAACACTCACACACCCACTCACACACCCACTGACAGTCCTAATGTGGAACTCACACCCCCACTGACAGACCCAGTGAGACACTCTCATACCACTCACAGACCTACTCAGACACTCACATCAACTGACAGATCCCCTCAGATACTGACACACCCACTGACAGACCCACTCAAATGCTCTCACACCCAATCGCAGACCCACTAAGACACTTACACAGCCACTCACTGACCCACTCACACACCCACTCAGACACTCACACACCCACTCATAGACACAGTCAGGCACTCACAGACCTTTCCGACAACCGATCACAGGCCCATTCAGACACTGATACACCCAGTCACAGATCCAGTTAGACCCTCACAGACCCACTCACACACCTTCTCAGACACTCACACATCCACTCGCAGACCCATTCAGGCACTGAGACACCCAATCACAGACCCACACAGACAATCCTACACTCACTCACAGAACTACATAGACACTCACTCAGACCTAGACAGATACTCACACACTCACTCACAGGCCCAACACAGACACTCACACACCCAGCCACAGACCCACACAGATACTCAAACACACAATTACAGACTCACACAGACACTCACATACCCACTAACAGACCCTTGCGGACCCACAGAGACACTCATTCAAACAATGAAAATATAACCATAGCATGTGCCCCAGTTACATAACAACTTCTGTAAAGCACAAATGATCCTAACTCTATAGGCTTGGCAAAGGCAAAGCAAGTGTGTTTTTGGGGGAATTGCAACTTTAAAAACAATCTGAAATCCGTTTAAGCAGGTGAATGCATTGTAAATCTATCAGAGCACAATCTTTTCTGTACTCTCTTTGCCCGCTGGGATATTTCTACTTCTCTCCTATTGACATGAGAGTATTTGTTTTTTTTATTTAAATGACTATAATTAAATAAATGCAAAAATCAACTTGCAAGCTCCACAAACAAGCACTCACACAAATGAATGCACTCACAAGATCACTAACACATCCAAACACAAACCCATACAGCCACTCGCATACCCATTCACACATGCACAAAGCCTTTCATAAACCCAATCACAGACCCATACTGCTACTCACATACCCCTTTACACTCACCAATATTGCCACTCACACATCCAGTCACAAACCCACCGAAACACTACACACCCACTCATAGACCGATACTGCCAATCACACACCCACTCACACACTCATATATCCGTTCAGACCCACTCTATGACACATGCAGTCACTTACACACCCATCCTTTAAGGTTACTGGTTACAGTTACAATTTGGTTTTTTAAACTCAGTAATTCACTAAAAAAACAAAGCTTACAAGGACATTTTAGTTAGGAAATAACATTAAAAATCTAAGAAATTCATGAAAAAAAACAATGGTTGCAGAGACGTTATAGTTAGGAAATAGAATTTTAAAAATCCTTAGAAATTCACTGGAAAAAATCTAAAGTTACAGGGACATTATAGTTAGACTCAGATAGTACACACACAAAACCTTTCACAAACCCAATCACAGACCTATACTGTCACTCACATACCCCTTTACACTCACCAATATAGCCACTCATACACCCATTCACACACCCACTGAAATACTACACACCCACTCATAGACTCATACAGCCAATCACACACCTACTCACACACTCATATAGCCCCTCACACCCACTCTATGACACATGGGGGCCCATTAGGATCTTGGGCGGATCGCCACTGTCCGCATGGCGGTGGCAATCCACCCGAGATCCTTCCCAACCACCACCCAGTTCAGTTCAAAAGCTTTTATTCGATTTGTACATACAAATCATACAAGCAAAACACAATTGAAATATTAAAAATCACGAATAATCTTTCCTGAAAAAGGGGAAAAAGCTGAAGTGCAGCAAGTAGAAAATAAACATGCCTCTATAGGTCGACATGATCTTATAAAATACACGACATTCTTACATGGACTACCTAGGAGTCAGTAGAAATTACTTACTAGGCCTTTACTGGGAACTGTATATTAAAAATTGTTAAATATTCATTCAATACTGTGGAACACTGTATAAATACCTTAATACAGACATTGATATAAAATTCAAGGAGAAGTAAAACATATATATACAGACAGGGATAATAACATTAATTTCATCATAAATAAACCCTGGCAGCTGTATAGCACAAGTACAGACAGGTCAGTAAACAATTTTTTAAAATACAATACTTTTCCTGGCAGCTGTACATTTTAAAATAAAAGTAGCCAAGAAGAAACAAATCTCCTCATTCACTAGTAAGGATAAAATTATCAATGCTGTTTGTGTGGTACAGATGTTGTATTTGATAAAAATTGGTTTAAGGTATTTAAGCCTAAAATACTGGTAAAATTTACAAAAAAGTAAAAAATGGCAACTACTCTGACGCGAAGTACCGTCACACGGACAAGGTGTGTTTGAACTAGTCTTTGTGTTTGGAAAAGCAACCAAGTGGTGTACAATACCCAATCTGACCCGTGTTAAAACATACTGGTGAGAAGGGCGGGTCACAAACACAAGATAGGATTGCAATCCAGGAGCTAAATTTAAATCTTTGTAGAATTTCAAAGTAGCAAGATTTCCAACAGCTTTGTCTCGCTCAGCCTTACGAAATTTAAGGAACGTTATCTTAATTTCTTTTTTTGTAATAGATACAACCTTTTCCGGCTCACGGAACACATTAATGTTAAACAAAAGTAGATACCAATGGTGGATGTATCTTAACCATAATACCCGTGGGGAATGATCCAAACCTATACAATCAAGGATAATATCCTGAGTGAATCGAGTCTCCGACTTAGCCCAAATAGATCGCCACAATAAAAGTGGCCGAACTGCTGCTAAGTCAGAGATGTACTCGATCCCAACTTCGTCATGGATCAACTGTATGGAGGCGGAGGGAGGAACGCATAATAGCCTCCTTAAGAACTTGTTTTCCTCCTTCTGCAAGAGAATACCCTCACAGTGACCCCACACCCCTGCCCCATACAGAGCAGAGGAAACACAACATACATTATATATGTTCATCATATCATAGATACTTCGTGAGCCAAGTTTAGAGGCAAAACGAAAAATGCTACTGGTGGACCGTAACATTTTTATTTTTACGGCATCAAATTCCGCATTCCAGGACCCACTGTTACTATATGTTATTCCCAAATAACAAAAAGATTTAACAGAGGTCAGCTTTTCCTTATCTAGGAAGAAAGTATGTTTTACCTGCTTGGCTGCCTGACCACATGACATTACATATGTCTTAGTTTTATTCACACGAAGCTGCCTAGCTTGTATAAACTGCGTGAAATTATCAATAAGGCGCTGTAGGCCCAACTGTGTTCGAGATAAAAGAACAGCGTCATCCGCATAGAGTAACAGCGGAACAGGTTTACCGCCAATCAGGGGGGCATCTGCTAAAATGTTGGTCAGGGATCGGTCTACACCATTAATAAAAAGGGAAAATAAAAGCGGGGCTAAAACACAACCCTGACGAATGCCCCGAGACACTTTAAAAAACGGGGTACATTCGCCAAGGGTGCCATAGCGGACTTTACATGAGAGTTTTTCGTATAGTCTGGCTAAAAAATACACTATTTCCCTTGGTGCGCCTGCATCAAGCAGAACCTCCCAAAGAATACTATGGTTAACCAAATCAAATGCGCTGCTCAAATCAGCAAAACATAAAAAGAGGTTGCCACTTTTGGCCACAGTATATTTACTGATTAAAAGGTCCAGGTTTACGCATTGGTCCAGTGTACCCAGACCTTTGCGGAAACCATATTGGACTTTAGTTAAGATGTTAAAATCAGTTGCCCAGTCTTCTAGCCTCTTTAGCAAAATCCTACTCATCACCTTTACAGAGGCATCCAATAGTGAAATTGGGCGATAATTAGAGGCCTCTGACTTATCGCCCTTCTTATGTAAAGGGATGATAATCGATTGACCCCAGGTAGAAGGGAATTCATTTTCAGCCGCACAATTAAAAATCCTTGTCAAAATGGGAGCCCATAACGCTGTTTCATCTTTATATAAATCCAGCGGGACCCCATCGGGGCCAGGTGCCTTGCCTCCTTTACTCAAAGAAATTGCTTCCTGACATTCTTCCAATGTTATAGCCAACGAAAGGGGCAACCATGGATTTGTATCTGGTGGTGGTAACTCAGATGTTGGCCCTTCAGGGTTAAATATTTTCGAGAAATGATTAACCCAGTCGCTACATGCCACATATGAGGTCAGTTCTGGAACATTTTCTCTACTGAGAAACGGACTATTTATCGTTTCCCAATAGAGTTTGCTGTTTTTAGTCTCAGCAGCCTCCCTCAGCTTGTCCCACGCCTCAGACTGTAAAACCCTTTTCCTTTTATTAATGGCTAATTTATAACTAGCCCTGAGGTGTTGTATCACAGTCTTAACGCGTGGTTTGGTGCCTAGCGCTTTCTTTAGGTTGCGGAGGGCGACGATACATGTCTTGTCAAACCACCCCTGCTTTTGACTACTATTGGCTGACGGGGACTTAGTGAAGATACCCTCAATAATGATATTCAGAGATACAAAACATTCTATTAAATAGCCAGAATCACTGTCATCATCCAGACAATAACTAATTTGATTCTTGCATTGGGTGACAACCTCCTTCTGCTTAACTTTGGAATTTGTACTGGTCCATTTAACCCTAAGGCCCTTTGGTCTAGTAGGCACTATATCGGTTGTACATTTACCACCTGAAGCTGTTGAGGTGCCATGGCCCAAGAGGGTAACCCTTAAGCTGTTATGGTCACTGAGACTTTCCTCATTCACATATAAATCAGTGTAGTCTCCACTGCTAGACAACAAGATATGATCAATAAATGAACCTGCATCTCTGCCCGTGAATGTAGGACATGTTATTGCCCGGTTGTTGACATTGCAGTTTAACAGGGTCATATCTAGCATGGCTAGCATATTGTTTAGGGTGGAACCATAACTACAGTGTTGAAAATGAGGGGAATCCTCCTTCCCCCCCTGATCTCTCCAATGACTATTTAATGCTACATCAAAGCCACAGATATTCCCGTTAGATAAATGGCAAGGCTGCAAGTTAAAATCCCCAGCCCATACCACCTCAGCCTTTCTTTTCGAGATATCTAAAGCTTTAATGATTTCCTTTTCTAAAGGCAGTAAAATATCCCCCCTGGTGGCATCAAAAATGTTGTTATAAAAGTTAACAATAACTAAGTCAATGTTCTTTCTGCATTCCACCCTTATAACTTGGCTGTGTGTCCCCACGGTTGTACTATATTTAACCGTACAGTCACACAGCTTAGTTGACACTAACAATAAAAGGCCTCCCTTAGCCCTGCCCGAGCTGGATTTGGTTGCACTGAGACAAAAAGATACATACCCTTCAATATTAATAGGGTCTGGACACCAAGTTTCCTGTAGTAAAATTAAATCAAAACCCTCGCCCAAAAAGCTGGTCCAAAAGGGTGTACCCAATTTACTAGCAAGACCGGCAATATTCCAGGAAATAAGGGAGATTCCTGCTGGTTTCCCAGCATTACCAGCAACAGATAGCTCCTGCTGGTTTACTGGTGATAATGAAGCAGGACCCTCTTCCCGAAAGATGGTAACCGGACTTAGGCTGGGGCTAGCACTAGTTGTACATATATCCAGGCTACCCTGATTGCCTATGAGCTGGGAAGATCTTAATGAAGACAGTTCAATAGAATCGTAAGATGCGACTGGGGGCTTGGCAGAGGGAAAGGAATACTCCTTCTCAGAATTAGGGTTATTAAGATCCGATGCTTCTAGTGAGCTGAGTCAGTCTACCTCATCTAGCATGGCATATCTATTTGGGTGGGCGAATTGTGAGGACATGGGGTCTTGAGAGTGGGGCGGGTCCTGCCACGTTTGTTGCCAAGAATATTTATCCAATTGAGGTGGCTGAAAAGATTGCGGCCATTGGTAAACTGGCTGGGGTAAAGGTGGCGGGAAGTGAAAAGGGTGTTGCCAGTGTGCTTTTGCTTGATGCATAGGAAAAAGTGGGGCATTTGGGGGCTGCTGCTGTAAATTAACATGATGTGGAAAAAAAGGGGGCGGATAAGGTGGTTGCAACCAAGATTTAGCAGGTTGCTGTGGAAAATATCCAGGTCCACTATTGCTTTGAAAAGTGGGACAGGGGGTGTTAGGTCGTACGGGCTTTGATAGAAAATAAGACAGGGGAAGTGGGTTAATTTGGGTCGCAGGACCACTATTGGGTGCATTACACACGTAACTTGCTGCCCCTACATCCCTAAAATTAACAGTTATTACGTCCCCTACTATTGATTTCTTGCTTCTGCCCACCCAATCCCCTCTACGTACGGTAAGGATTTCACCGTTCATGTTGTTAGGTAGGGGTTTATGTAGATGGAGCCATTGAGCTCGGTAAACGATTCTTTTACTCCCTCCTTTAATGGGGGAACCGCCGTCAACACGACTACAAACGGGGAAACCTCTGGTGGTAAGTTTATGGACCTAAAACGTGTCTGCTTTGGTTTGGGCACTTCAGGTTTGTTTATAATAGGAGGTGCAGAAGTTGAGTTAGGTTTCCCTGCTACTTCTTTAGCTTGAATAGTGGGGGTAGCAGTATTAGTAACAACAGAAAGTTGGGTCGCCTGGACAGGAGTATTCCCTTTTGTAATGTGGACAGTCATTGGTTGAGCGGGAATATTCCCTGTTTGCGGCTTTGGGGGTATAACTGGGTTCCCCTGGACTGCAGTACCTTGAGCCGTATTTGATACACCTTTGGGGGCCTGAGTACTCGTTGGACATTCAGTGGTTGATTCCAGGGTCCCTTGTGACTGGACAGACACTTGTACCTGCTTTTTTTGTGGCCATTTAGATTGTATTAAAGAAGTAAGCCTATCCACTTTAGAAATTAGGGGCTTAATTTGAGCTGCTAAAGTGGCTTCTAGGTCTAGTTTTAAGTCTATTACCATGTTTTGCACCCAGCACGGGATGCCTGATGTCAATTGTGGGGTAGGGGAGATCAAATTATGATTCCTTGCTTTACTTTTACCCTTCAATGTGGCCTTATGGGGTTTAGGAGCCCTTCCCCGTGGAGCAATGGGTACAGAAACTGTATCCACAACCTTATGTCCACTCAGACTCGGCTCCACTTTGTCAGGTGACTGACAAGTTTCGAGATCTGGCGTAGCCTCCAGGTCTTCAAAAGACGGGTCCGAGTCTGATGGGGCAACCGATAGATCTACAGTATTCGGTACAGTCGAAACGTGATTAGTGGACAAAGTTATAGGTAATGAACAATTATTCACAATCTGCGGAACAGGAGATTTAGCCTTTGCCAAAGGGCCCAGGGATGAACGCCTAGCGTTAGCGAGGTCCATAGAGACTCTTTTTTCCAATAAAACAATACTTTGATCAATAGTCTCATGTACGCGTGAAATAAAAAGATCAATAGGACCAGTCACCTGGGCTACCGCCGTAGCTTTTTTCGCGCAACTTCGAGTTCTGTTGCGTATGGTCGACATCTTGGGTATTGATTTTCAGGGGTGAAGACGCAAGAGTTCTGGGCCAGGGCCGTCCTCTGCCGTCCTTGAACGGCCTTAAACGGCCCGCTCTTTGCCCGGTCTTCGCCCCGGTAGTCGCCCCGCGCGCGTCCCGCGTGCGCGTTGCTGCAGCAGAATATATGGGAGGGACAGGTGAAGAAGCGGGAAGAGGACCAGCTGCGGCCGATCAGCGCCGCGCTGCCTGCTGGTCCTCGCAGTCCCGCCTCACGCCCTCTGAAGCAGATGCCGGCTCTACAAAGCCGCGTTGGTGCTCCTATGCACTCGGGGGTTGGTCCAGCAACACAAGACTGCCAAATAGCCTGGCCTTCGAGCGGCACCCGCGGAGCGGGGGCCGCGAGGCGTGGGTCTCGGCAACAGAAAGATGAGGGTAAGGGAGCTGCACTCGCTGCACGTCAGCTGAAGGAGAGTCCCAGGCAACTCACTCGGCACGGTGGTTTTGACCGGTGGAGGGGCGGGAAGAGGACCAGCTGCGGCCGATCAGCGCCGCGCTGCCTGCTGGTCCTCGCAGTCCCGCCTCACGCCCTCTGAAGCAGATGCCGGCTCTACAAAGCCGCGTTGGTGCTCCTATGCACTCGAGGGTTGGTCCAGCAACACAAGACTGCCAAATAGCCTGGCCTTCGAGCGGCACCCGCGGAGCGGGGGCCGCGAGGCGTGGGTCTCGGCAACAGAAAGATGAGGGTAAGGGAGCTGCACTCGCTGCACTCGCTGCACGTCAGCTGAAGGAGAGTCCCAGGCAACTCACTCGGCACGGTGGTTTTGACCGGTGGAGGGGCGGGAAGAGGACCAGCTGCGGCCGATCAGCGCCGCGCTGCCTGCTGGTCCTCGCAGTCCCGCCTCACGCCCTCTGAAGCAGATGCCGGCTCTACAAAGCCGCGTTGGTGCTCCTATGCACTCGGGGGTTGGTCCAGCAACACAAGACTGCCAAATAGCCTGGCCTTCGAGCGGCACCCGCGGAGCGGGGGCCGCGAGGCGTGGGTCTCGGCAACAGAAAGATGAGGGTAAGGGAGCTGCACTCGCTGCACGTCAGCTGAAGGAGAGTCCCAGGCAACTCACTCGGCACGGTGGTTTTGACCGGTGGAGGGGCGGGAAGAGGACCAGCTGCGGCCGATCAGCGCCGCGCTGCCTGCTGGTCCTCGCAGTCCCGCCTCACGCCCTCTGAAGCAGATGCCGGCTCTACAAAGCCGCGTTGGTGCTCCTATGCACTCGGGGGTTGGTCCAGCAACACAAGACTGCCAAATAGCCTGGCCTTCGAGCGGCACCCGCGGAGCGGGGGCCGCGAGGCGTGGGTCTCGGCAACAGAAAGATGAGGGTAAGGGAGCTGCACTCGCTGCACGTCAGCTGAAGGAGAGTCCCAGGCAACTCACTCGGCACGGTGGTTTTGACCGGTGGAGGGGCGGGAAGAGGACCAGCTGCGGCCGATCAGCGCCGCGCTGCCTGCTGGTCCTCGCAGTCCCGCCTCACGCCCTCTGAAGCAGATGCCGGCTCTACAAAGCCGCGTTGGTGCTCCTATGCACTCGGGGTTGGTCCAGCAACACAAGACTGCCAAATAGCCTGGCCTTCGAGCGGCACCCGCGGAGCGGGGGCCGCGAGGCGTGGGTCTCGGCAACAGAAAGATGAGGGTAAGGGAGCTGCACTCGCTGCACGTCAGCTGAAGGAGAGTCCCAGGCAACTCACTCGGCACGGTGGTTTTGACCGGTGGAGGGGCGGGAAGAGGACCAGCTGCGGCCGATCAGCGCCGCGCTGCCTGCTGGTCCTCGCAGTCCCGCCTCACGCCCTCTGAAGCAGATGCCGGCTCTACAAAGCCGCGTTGGTGCTCCTATGCACTCGGGGGTTGGTCCAGCAACACAAGACTGCCAAATAGCCTGGCCTTCGAGCGGCTCCCGCGGAGCGGGGGCCGCGAGGCGTGGGTCTCGGCAACAGAAAGATGAGGGTAAGGGAGCTGCACTCGCTGCACGTCAGCTGAAGGAGAGTCCCAGGCAACTCACTCGGCACGGTGGTTTTGACCGGTGGAGGGGCGGGAAGAGGACCAGCTGCGGCCGATCAGCGCCGCGCTGCCTGCTGGTCCTCGCAGTCCCGCCTCACGCCCTCTGAAGCAGATGCCGGCTCTACAAAGCCGCGTTGGTGCTCCTATGCACTCGGGGGTTGGTCCAGCAACACAAGACTGCCAAATAGCCTGGCCTTCGAGCGGCACCCGCGGAGCGGGGGCGCGAGGCGTGGGTCTCGGCAACAGAAAGATGAGGGTAAGGGAGCTGCACTCGCTGCACGTCAGCTGAAGGAGAGTCCCACCACCCATTTCCCCCCTGCCATATTACTATAGTGGGGGGACTGCGGCGGACGGAAAGACCGTCCGCCGCTTTTCCGCCTGGTCTACGAGTTGACCAGGCGGTGAAGGGTTTAATATGATGGCGGTGTCTGTTAGATACTACCAGCCATATTACCATGGGTGCGGAAAAGCATGCGGGATAGACTGTGGGGGCCGTGCGGGCCCCCAGGGACTCTGGGGGGTGGGGGTAGACATAGGGGGTACCTATAGTACCCCCCTGCAGTTCCATGCACAACATGGCAGGCACTGCGTGGTGTCTGCCCTGCCATGTTGTGCATGGAAGTGCACGACATGCCTTCCTGGCATTGTGGCGGCCAGTGCTGAGTGCACCGCCCGCCACGATGACAGGAATGCAGGATGCACCCACCACTGTGGGGGGAGTATCCTAATGGCCTCCACGGTACCCCCCTTATAGTGGGCGGTCCCATTACCCAATAGGATGCCCGTCATCCTAATGACCCCCATAGAGTCACTCACACACCCATCCTCTAAGGTTACTGGTTACAGTTACAATTTGTTTGTTTTTTTACTCAGAAATTCACTAAAAAAACAAAGGTTACAGGGACATTATAGTTAGGAAATAACATTTCAAAACCTCCGAAATTCACGGAAAAACACAATGGTTACAGGGACGTTATAGTTAGGAAATATAATTTAAAAAATCCTTAGAAGTTCACTGGAATAATCTAAAGTTACAGGGACATTATAGTTAGGCTCAGATAGTACATGCACAAAACCATCGAAATTCATCAGTTATAGTTACCTGAGCTCAGCCGCTGCAGATAAGAGCGGTGGGGTTGTGAGGCTGCCTGGGAGGGATTTGAGAGACAACTATGAGGGGAAATTAATTATTTATTTAATTTTCCCTTGTGGTGATCTCTTGAAGTCCCCCCACACCGGGCCCCATCACCCCAACACTCGTACCTGCCTGAGCTAACTATAAATCACGCCCCTCAATGCACTACTTATATCCTCATCACTCATGACATGGTTAGTGCAATCACTGATGACATCTCAAATTATATGACTTTTGACCTCATGACCTGTGAGTTGTTTTCTAAATGTTTATGAGTGTTAAACATATATACTAAGCTACTACAAATGTATCACTCTGAATCTGCTCACTTCAAATGTCTGTATTTCTAGCAAGGTTTTTAAGCATAGGATTAACACAGTGCCAACCACGCCGAGCTAGAAAGGGACAAAATCTTTGGCCATTTTTACGGCAAAGTCTTTAAGAATAGAATTTACACAGTACCATCCATGCCGAGCTGTAAAATGACAAAACCCTTTTACCACTCCAGGCACTGTATTGCAGCTTTGGATTGGTACAATATCATCCAAGCCAAACTGGAATGATTAAAAGAAACACCTGACATGTGTTTTGCTATCATTATAGCTCTTCAGAGAGGTTTAGCTGTGTCCAGACACAAGGGAGCACCTAGTATAAGTCAAAACAATACCTTTTCGTCTTAATTTGCCGCACAAATTAGGCAAAAAAGAAGCAGAGAACTCTAGGTTGTTCCCAAATTTAGGTGGAGAGCAGCTCCTGTATTGAGCACCCTACAACAGCAACACTCTGAAAATGCTCACCCAAATGTCTGTTTTTGTAGGAAAGTTATCATATCTATCTATCTATCTATCTATCTATCTATCTATCTATCTATCTATCTATCTATCTATCTATCTATAGATATATACGTATAATTTATATATGTTGATATGCTGACCCCTTGATAAAGACAATAGGTTCATTTTTCATATATCAGGGCCATGGACGGCGGAGTAGGGCACTCTCAGGGGCTTGGGCTTGGGTGCAAGACCCCATGCTGCTCACGGCTATCAACATATTACTTTAAATGTATTAAAACCTTAGACATTCACTGAAAAAACTAAGATTTTAAAGGGAAGTTATATTTAGGTGAAAATGTCAGTTAAACCGTACTGTTTTAAACTTACAAAACCACTAAAATTCACCAGTTACATTTATCTCAAGTAATTATGACTCGTGCCCTAATGTAACTATAACCTGCACCCTCACCAGGCACTGCTAATTATCTCACATATTACATCACTCATGACATGTCCTATGACATCATTGATAACATCACTGTAACATCTTAAATGACATCATTGATGACAGCACTATGCATTGCTGGCGCTAGTTATAGTTACTTTAGGCCATAAGTCAAAGTTACTTGAGATAACTATAACTGATGCATTTTAGTGGTTTTGTCCCTTTAAAATGGTATGTTTTTACTGACATTCTCACCTAACTATAGCGGCCCATTTAACCTTTGATTTTGTCAGTGAATATATATGCAAAAAAGGATGAAGGGCACCCTGGGAGGTTCCAAACTTTTAGTTGGAGAAATGTTCCTTGATATAAATAACTTTATCATACAACCAACTGCTCTAAACTGATCTAAAACTCTTCACCTCAAAGTCTTTTTTACTAGCAGATTTTTTTAAGCATAGAATTATAGTGCCATCCACCCTGAGCTAGAATGGGCCAAAACCTTTTGCAACTGTTGCAGCAGTCTTTAAGCATAGGCTTAGCTAGTGCCATCCACAGAGACTTGAAAATGGCAAAAGTATTTTACCATTACAAATTTACAGCTTTAGAATGGTAAAATACCATCCAAGCCAACCTGAAATTAATAAATGAAGTCCCTGCCACATATGTTAAAGTTTTATAACAGCTCATCAGTGAGGTAAATATTTAGCCATTGACAAGGGAGCACGCAGTATAAGTCAAAGCAATACCCTTTCAGGCTTAGAGCACCACATACATTTTGCAAGAATGAAGTAGGTAGTTCTGGGAAGCTCCCACATTTTATGTGAATATACAAATATGCACTGAAAAAAAAACAATAATAGGTACATTATAGTTAGGGGTTGAAATGGGACATGCTAAAATTAAAAATTACGAAAACCACAGAAATACACCAGTTATAGTTTAGTGAACTAACTATAACTTGCACCTCCATCAGTCTCTGGATTGTTTTAACATAAGTTAAGGTTTGAGTGGCTTATTCATAAGCCCCTTGCACCACTGATGTGTCACTTTTAATATGGGAAAAAGTGACGTACTGACAGCGCAAAGGGCTTGTAAATATGCCCCTAAGTACCTAACCTGACTCTAATGTCACTTTAACCTTTGTTTTGTCAGTAAAAATATATGTTACTATTTTAAAGTTAGAGAGCTGTTAAACAGATGTGAAAAAGGATGCAGACGTCTGTCTCTTGAACTATTTTTAGACCCTTTAAAAATACATTATGCTGCAAATTACGAAAAACTCCATAACTCGCCTCACATTTTTAACCCACGGGATTCATGCCTGCATTAACATCTCAATGCTCATTTTCTTCAGCCTACTCCTCAGAGAATCTGTAGTTCTCTATTAGAAGTCTGTGGTGGCTCTATGATACCCCCAGGGCGTTATATAGACGCTACCATTGCTTTTATACAGTTCATAACATGGTCTGTTCATCTTTCAATCACGGGTGGATCTCTACAGATCTGCATATTCAGTCATAAACATGCAGAATCGACCAATAAATTAATAATATAAAATTCATGCACTCTATCTCTGCTACCCCTTCCTCGCATTACATGACTAGGCTCAGAAAAAAGGATAAGATAAGAGCACCACGTTTGTCACACACACACAACACCAAAATGCTTTCCTGTAGGACAACCTGAAATTTCAATACTCTTTTAGCCAAGCACTCATACACAGTGTGGCTTTCTACTGTCCGCTAATACATTTCAGCTCCTCATTGGGGAAATAAAGATTTATATAAATCCAACAATAACACACTACAACACAATTGCTATACAAGTGACCTGACTCCCTCAACTGAAGTCAAACCGCGAAAGCAGGCCAAAGCAAGAAAAAACTTTAGTTATCTCCAAGGTGGCTGCCATTTGTACTTTGCCGTTCTTGTCTCATATACAGTGTACGCACTTTGCCAAAAGACACAACCATGTTTGACCTGGTGCCTCGTATGATAAAATTAGCCTTAGTCTCAGCCCTTCTTTTTGTTGCTGACCTCTGTGTCTCACAGAGTTAGGCTGAATAGGCTGAAATGGTGTGCATACCAAACACCATCTAAAACGTACTCAATGCATTAGATGATGCCAATAACATATTGCCCTCAAGATCTTGTAGATTTGGTCGAAATCCCTTAGAAACAACAGACTGGACCAATCCATGCTGGTGATTATGCACCCGCATCTGTACTGTGAATGCCTTTAATATGTAGAAGTAAAAACATCAATGTTTCCTTCCCCACACAATTGTTATTTGTTACAACCTTTAAACAAGTCATAAATAAGGCTGCAAATGTTCACTCCTTGCTACTCGATAAAAACAGCTTTAGTGATAGATCACACACCTCGATGGTGATCAAAAACTATAAGACCCTTACACCAGCATCTTACCTCAACCATCACATTTTCGATACACCAAAAAAAAAAAACGAATTGCTAAAGTTACCCTCAATAGACGAGCAGGTGAGCTGGATGCATAAAAGGCGTACAGCATGCAGACTTTATGGCAGTAAAAAAAGAGGACCTCATTCATCTAATCTGTATATGCCCCAAACTTTATACAGCACGTGTCACTCTACTAAGAAAACCCCTGATGGTTAGAAGAATAAGGACATTTATAGTTGCTATAATACAAGGGCTAGGTCCGTCAGATCCCCAAATGAACTGCAAGTTGATACAATATATCAGAACTCATGATCAGGCTTTGAAAACCTCAGTCTAACAGGTTAATTATCTTCTTTTAAATGAAATGGCTTCACACTTTAGCACTAATGCCCAAGAACATAAAAAGCAAGACCTAAATGGTATACTGCACAGAGTATTAAAGCAAGCGGGCCACGTCTCTGCCACAAGAACTAATGAATTACTAATTCGCCCAATTTCTCCAACAAGCTTTTCTGCCATGAATTTTTCATTTTAGTAAGAAGAAGGTTGTATTTTAGGGTTTATTGTAGTGTTGTAGTGTTTGTGTTGTGTAGTGGTTTAGGGTAATGTTGTAGTGTTTGTGTAGTGTAGTGTTTAGGGTAGTGTTGTAGTGTTTGTGTTGTGTAGTGTTTTAGGGTTTAGGATAATGTTGTAGTGTTTGTGTAGTGTAGTGTTTTAGGGTTTAGTGTAGTGTTGTAGTGTTTGTGTAGTGTTGTGTTTAAGGTAGTGTTGTAGTATTTGTGTAGTGTCGTGTTTTAGGGTTTAGGGTAGTGTTGTAGTGTTTGTGTAGTGCAGTGTTTTAGGGTTTAGGGTAGTATAGTGTTCTAGGGTTTAGGGTAGTGTTGTAGTATTTGTGTGGTCTTTTAGGGTTTAGGGTAGTGTTGTGTAGTGTAGTGTTTTAGGGTTCAGGGTAGTGTTGTAGTGTTTGTGTAGTGTAGTGTTTTAGGGCTTAGGGTAGTGTTTGTGTAGTGTTTTAGGGTAGTGTTGCAGTGTTTCTGTAGTGTAGTGTTTTAGGACTTAGGGTAGTGTTTGTGTAGTGTAATGCATTAGGGTTTAGGGTAGTGTTGTAGTGTAGTGTTTTAGGGTAGTGTCGGGGGTTGTGCAGGGTAGTGTAGTGTTATTGTAGGGAGAGGACTGGGGTTCGGGGGAGGGTTGTGTAGGGGTAGGGTAGTCACTTACCTTTCAAAATTTAACCACGAGTATAGCTTTACCACGCATGCCTTTGCGTTTTAATGGCATGCGTGGTAAAGGCATAGTCGTGGTAAAAGTTTGCAATGTAATGGCATGTCCTTGTCATTGACATGGCGTAGTAATACCCGCGTTGTAATGGCATGCGTGGTATTAATATGCAATGTAATGACATACAATCACTTGTCCCTGTAGAAACCAAAGGTTGTCGAAGAGTTCTGCTGATTTTGCACGTCCAATTAATTTCAGAACAATTCACTACATCATTTCAGATTAAGAACCAAGGGCCATATTATCAAGAAAGGGCGATACATTATCGCCGCTTTTATTGGCAGAAAACTGCTGCTAAAGCGGCGATAATGGGCTTGATAATATGCCCTTGTGAATTCCCATAGAAGCCCAGGTTAACACCAGAACCTGGGCTCCTATGGAAGTCACAAGGGCATATTATCAAGCCCATTATCGCTCTTTAGCGTCAGTTTCCTGCCGATAAAAGCGGCGAAAATGTATCGCCCTTTCGTGATTGTATGCCCCCTAGTTTTGCTTGACTTCTACCTTTGACACCCTTGGATTCTATGAACTAAACTTATGAACATTACCGGATGTGTACGAACATTACCTACCATAAGGATCAAGTGTGCACAGCCTTAAATACGAAGCCCTATTATTAAACTATGAAAATATTTTATATTGTATTTCTTTTGGTTTATGCCAAAATTGTTATCGTTTTAACTAACTAAACAATAAATATACCTTTACCGTTATTTGCTCCCAGGAGAGTTGTGGAGCTTTTGATGTGCTGATGAAATGCTACAATAATTAGATAATTTTCTTGACCAGTATGCATATCAATATTCAAAGCATAAATGCTTAGTTGAACAGTTGGCAGTCCCCCCTCCCTTTTAGCCTGTGGCCAGGTCCCTACAGAAGGCTTGTACTGCCCCAAGAGATCATGATCCCTGTCAAGGAACAACCCATGGAGACCATCCTATTTAGCCAATATATTCCCATCAATTCTAGCCTTGTTGTTATCAGTGATGGATCTTGAGTCTTCTTCCAGGACATAATGGGATCCTTTGGTCAACAAATTATCTTATTATTTTATCACGTTCCAAGGAATGTCTGACATAATATCGACAGACAGAATATCGAACTACAAAAATATCGGAACAAAAATATCGACATCAAAAATATCGGAATCCTATCTTCATAAAGGTAAGTACAAAAATATCGAAAAAAAAATATCGTAGTACAAAAATATCGGAATTAAAAATATCGTTTTTTTAAATGTATTAATATTAATGTAAAAATAATTTAAAAATACATATAATTTTACAAATATTAAAACAAAATTAAAACTAATACATATACATTTAAAATAAATAAAACACTTAATAATTTAATGTAATTTTATTTTTTTTAATGTTATTTAATTGATTTCATGTAATATTTTTTTGTTTTTACCCTGTACACCTGTACCCCAAAAACCCAAAACTGACCCTGAACCCTAAAAATATCCCTGTACCCCAAAAACCCAAAACTGGCCCTGAACCCTAAAAATACCCCTTTACCCAAAAACTGAAAACTGACCCTGAACCCTAAAAATACCCCTTTACCCAAAAACTGAAAACTGACCCTGAACCCTAAAAATACCCCTTTACCCATGAACTGAAAACTGACCCTTATCCCTAAAAATACCCCTTTACCCAAAAACTGAAAACTGACCCTGAACCCTAAAAATACCCCTTTACCCAAAAACTGAAAACTGACCCTGAACCCTAAAAATACCCCTTCACCCAAGAACTGAAAACTGACCCTGAACCCTAAACATACCCCTTTACCCAAAAACTGAAAACTGACCCTGAACCCTAAAAATACCCCTTTACCCAAAAACTGACCCGGAACCCTAAAAATACTCCTTTACCCCAAATTAATTAATATTATTTAATTACCAATTAATTATTAATTAACAATAACAATAAAGTAAATATATTAGCACATTAGCTGTAATTAATTTAATTTAATAATTAATATTATTTTTCCCAATTAATTAATTAAGAATAACAAAAAATTATATATTAAAAAAATTACTATAATTAATGTAATTAACTAATTAATATTAATTAATTACCAACTAATTAATACTTAAAAATATGTACAAAATTATATTAATTAATTAACGAATTAATATAAATTAATTACCAATTAATTATTAATTCAAATATGTACAAACATATAATAATTAATTAATTATTATTAAATTACTTCCCACCCTATTCCCCTATAAACCCATAACCCGCTACAGAACATATTTATCAATTAATCAATTAATTAAAATTAATTAAAAATTATTTCTCAATTAATTAATTAATTAATAATTCCTACTAATTAATAATTAATTTAACATAATTAAATTACTTCCCACCCTATTCCCCTATAAACCCACAACCCGCTACAGTAGTAAAAGACAATATTTAATTAAATTACATTAAAAATAAATAATAGAACATAATAAATACAATATAATATACACTAAATTTATTTAAAAATTGATATTAGTAACATCGAAGTTATTTATTTCGATATTATTGACATCGATATTTAAAACTTCGATATTACTGATATCATACTAATATCGATATTAAGACTGTCGATATTACTTACCTTCGATATTTTGTCCCATCGATATTTAAACTTCGATATTATTGTATATCGATATTTAAAACTCAATATTTTGTCTGTGTACCCGTTCCAAGATCTTTCTATTTGCCCAAAGATATCTCTAGAATGCCAAGTGTGAAATGCCCGAACAAATCCACTTTAGTGATATTTGGGGTCAGGAACAATATCCACCGCTTTAAGAGTGTGCTACCTTGCCACAGAGGCCACTTCACAAATTGCCTTCAACTCAGCAAACTGACTGCTACAAGGTCTGAGATTATAATCAGAGGACTGGGCTAGGTACCCCTTTTTCTGTCTCCTTCCCAGTGCCAGGCAAAATCTCTGGTTCCCTTGGACATGATGCAATAACACCCAACTACATGCAGGGAAGGCATGTCTCCACTCCATCAGCAATGCATTCATGAGGCCATCAGCTTCATACTATTTGGGCAGGAGTGTGACCTGCAGTCATGGCGATAAGCTGCTGCATTTGTCTTCGATTTAATTGATTTCAATGGAAAGTGAATGGCAGCAATAATATTGCCTTAGCAGTAAAGGGGTTAACATATGTCAAGCCTCACACCAAGCAGCTCCCACGCTCTGCCTGTACATCGGAGCTACTCTGCAGTAGAAGACTCGAGTACTTCTGAAGCTCAGAGGAGCAGGCCTCTGTACTAGCCCAGCATATACAGGTGAGCCTGGCTGCAGATAATGAAAGAAACAACAGGCATTTACATTATGTTTTAAATGTATCAAAATACTGTATTATCTTGCCGGCTGGAAGGATGGGATTCCAGACATGGAGACACTCATAGTAAAGGACTGCTTTAGAAATGTTGGCTTTTTGAATTATGAGCAATCAAAAAGGTGGGAGTCTGAGCTCCAAAGGGTTTTGATGGCTCCTGAGATCGCGAGTTTGTAGGCGATAGAGGTTGAGCTGTTAGAGAGAAGTGCCATGTGCAAAATGAATGCTACTGTATGCATACTTCTTGTGTCGATGAAAAGCAAGCCAGGGTTGATTAGGATTGGAGAAAAAACATTAAGGGCCATATTATCAAGAACAGCGATAACATTATCGCCCCTAAAGCGGCGATAAGGGGCTTGATAATAGGCCCTTGTGAATTCCCATGGAAGCCCAGGTTCTGGTGTGAACCTGGGCTTCTATGGGAATTCTCAAGGGCATATTATCAAGCCCATTATCGCCGCTTTAGCGGCGGTTTCCTGCTGCTAAAGCGGCGATAATGTTATCGCCTTTCTTGATAATATGCCCTGACACATTTTTGTGCCAGAGGCCAGCCCAGACGTTGCATGTAATGACGTTTGAAGGGGCTAGATGTACTTAAGATATGTCTACAAGTAGTGAATCTCCAAAGTCCGTCCTTCACAGCATAAGAGCTTCCATTACATGTTTAAAATCAGTTTTCGCAATAAGGAATTTTCTATCTCTTAGAAGTAGGGGGCTGTAAGCAGCAGTACCAAAGGCCTATTTGATGCCATGATGTTAGGACAGAGGAGCAGATGTGAGCCAGAGGGGCATGTGGCACATCGGCATGAGGAAGGTGTAGAATTGCGGGGTGTGGACTTCGACAATAGCTGGAGGGGATGGGCTCTAGCAGCTCACCTGGTTTTTGACGCAGTTCTCAACAATGGCTCTGGTTCAGCTGTCCACGAGCCCCATTTGCATCTGCTGTGCACTCCAGCTCAGTGGCACCAAAGTACTCCGCAGCCGGCACACGGAACTCCAGGGACCATTCACAGTCAGCAGAAGTTGTGAGTGTCTGAGGTGGTGAGCGAATGTGCCAAGAATAGCAGTGAAATAGCAGGGCGGATAGGAACATTGTTAGAGCCGGCCATCTTAGATCTGGCCAAACTCCTCCTTCCACACTACTCATTTCCCATTGAGTTAGTGGTCTCTCGGTTTCTTGGTCAATGTTTCAAACATACTTGAGGTGTTCCTCTGTCAGAAGGGAATACATCAGTAAAGTCCTACCTTGGCCTTCGTAGACCTGCATAGACATCTAGTTAGTCGGTAAGCACCTGTGTGATGGAATACTGGATCACTGCACTCAGAGGTGAAATAACACAATTACTTTTCCACCCGTCCACTTTAAAATTGCTCATCTAATTTTGCATCAGTTGGGCAACATTGTCAATCAGCTGTTCTCATGCTCACGGCTTTGTACCAAATGACCCGACAGCGGGGGGGGTTGCTTCCATCTTGGATTGTTCCCGGGTCCATCCACCAAACCCCTTCTTCAGAACATGGCATTTGTGTGCATTCTTGGACTTCAAAGTCAAGGAAGTGGGTAGTGCATTGTACCCTTTACTGAGCATGGCAGAGTCCCAGACCAGCATCTCTTTCACCTGCCAGAGGTGGAGTGAGTTGTTTTGTTTGCTGTGAAAGTACTAAACTGTCTACTGCATTAAAGCTCTTGGTATTATTAGTATAGTACGGTACTAAGCACTCCAAGCTTTTTTGAATTGGAGATCTAAGGCATATCCTTCAACTAAATAACCAGATTAAGAACCCCTAGACTTCCCCTAAACCTGTATATCCAGCCTAACCATTCTGAGGACACTTCACGGATCTACTCGGCTTCCCACCAGCTTAGCACACATCTAGGCCTGTGTCCATACAGTCAAATTTAGCACACACCCCCCTCCCCACAAAAATAAATGCTTGAGTTCACTTATGTTTGTATAGGAAGTTCACACCATTTACAATTGCATTTTTTTAGATGCTACATTTTTGATCAGTTAAAATAATATTATGGCTTTAAACCCAAAGAAAGGCATTTACGAAAACAATAAGCAAGCAGAAATAACACATCGAAGTTTGCTAAGGCCAATAGATGAGAATGGTTTAAGTTGATCAGTTCAAAATTTACATTATGGCAGAACCTCCTCTTCGAGGCGGTATGAGCCAAAGGCCCCGATTATGAGTGGCATTTAAAATTCTGATATGTGCAAAAGTATTACACATATTGGACTTCCAAGCTGTGTGGTCATTATCTCACTGCTGCAATTTTTCCAAAGTGGATTTTAGCATGCTACACTTGCCAAAATCAACTGAGTGGAAATTTCCCATTAAATACAGATATGTGTAGAATTATGTGCTGTTAGCGCCTAATTCCACGTTTTACGCCAGTCTACAAAGTAAAACTCGGAAGAGAAAGTATATAATTACCGTACAAGGTAAATACCTTATCCTGCTGGAGCCGTGTACTCTCTTCAGATCGTTTACTGACTGGGTTCTTCATCAATGAGATGGAAATACTCCATTCCAGTGCCCCCTGTGCTAAAATGACCAGACAGTGGTCCAAACTTGATACTGTGAGTTGGATAGAAGCACTGTAGGCCTCAGCGTGCAATTAGAGCGGGGCTGTTATCTCCAACTATAGGTATTTGAGGAATGTATTGAGTCATCCTTAGAGATGCTGGTCCCAAGAAAAATACAAAAGGCCCCCCCCCCCCCCCCCCCCCCGCACCAGAACCAATGTTACATGGTTTACACCGGAGATTAGGGATATAAGAATAAATGCACGAGGGAGGAAAGGAAGTTAAGTGCATACTACAACAAAGAGAGGAAGAGCATCTATAAACAAGCATTGGCATAGCCAATAGGTCTCGCCTTTGGGGCCTTATAAGTGATTAGCGAGATTTATTGGCTTTGCCAATGTCTGTAAGTTTTGTCGTAGAGCCGCGTGGCTGCTGTGCAGCATGTTGAAAATTTGCCAAGTAGGCTCTTCTGGCAGGAAGAACTCCGCTGCCTAGGCAGGAAAGGCTCACTACCACCGCTCACAGCGGCGGTGATTCGGGCTATGAAGGGTGCCTTCCGGGGTCCACAGCAGACAGCGGAGCTTTGTCCAGTAAGGGTTGTGCTTATTAGACACAACAAAACTCCTGGCTAGGCCAAAATGGAACCTCACGGTTCCTAGCTAGGAATTGTTTCTACAGTGAGTTGCAGGAGTGTAACTTCTGGAAAAACCTTGCCACACAAATTAAACACAGTCCTTACTAAGAAGGCTCCCCTCACACTGCTCATAATGAGCACATTGGTGGATAATAATATATTTTAACAGCCTACTATTTTTCAGGAAGAGTTTTCTTAAACTGCCCAGGACTGGCACATTTGAGGTACCACATAAGTGGTGCTCCGCGATACCAAGTCATATTACAAACTTCCCAATGCCCAAAGGCAAAAACCCAGGTGGCCATGAGATAGGCCAGGTGACCCAAACTATGAGTCATTCCAAAAACATAGAAGTAGGACTACAATCTGAACGACCCAGGATTGAAGAACTTTAACTGACAGCATTGATTGATATTGAAAGCACAGATATTGCGGCATTAAAGGAAATTAAATGCTATTTTGAAACACAGTATTTTCTGTGTTAAGTAAATTGAGGTCTGTTTGGGACTGCTACGTAATTCTGCTCTAAAACATATTGAAACGTGTCTATCTCTTTGCCCCGTAAACCCTCTCTGAAAACAAATTTTCTGCTAAATGTAAAAAAAAAAAAATGGCAGCACAGATGATGAAAAAAACTGTAGTATAGGAGTGCATTGAGGGCCCTTGGGCACCCTACCACGGTGGGGTGGGAGGGTTCTAGCCTTCCTGCGCCTTACCTGGGAGTGCTGTTGCTGCAGAGTTTACCACATCGCTTTTTGCCGGCCACTACGCCACGCCTCGCGGTCCCCGCTTCGCGGGCACCGCTCGTGGATTCAAAAATTGACTGGGGATATTGCTGTTGGACCACGCCTGGTCATTGAAGGACCTACGACCTTGCTGCTAACCATCTGCCCCACAGACACGGTCAGAGGCGGGACTGAGAGGACCAGCCTGCTCAGCGGCGCTGAACGGCCGCAGCTGGTCCTCTTCCCGCCCCCTCCAACTGATAAGACCTTGTGGAGCGTGTGCTGACTGGGAGCCTTCCTGCGCCTTACCTGGGAGTGCTGTTGCTGCAGAGTTTGCCACATCGCTTTTTGCCGGCCACTACGCCACGCCTCGCGGTCCCCGCTTCGCGGGCACCGTTCGTGGATTCAAAAATTGACTGGGGATATTGCTTTTGGACCACGCCTGGCCATTGAAGGACCTACGACCTTGCTGCTAACCATCTGCCCCACAGACACGGTCAGAGGCGGGACTGCGAGGACCAGCCTGCTCAGCGGCGCTGATCGGCCGCAGCTGGTCCTCTTCCCGCCCCCTCCTGCTCCTCCCCTTGATAACGTGTAATAGCCACGCGCACGCGGGACGCGCGCGGGACTAAGGCCGGGGCGAAGACCGGGCAAAGAGTGGGCCGTTTGAGGCCGTTCGAGTACGTGAGAGCCCGGCCCGGCCCCCCCCCCCTTTTCATTGTCATATTCCGGACTCCCATTCTTCAGAACAATGAGCGCCAGAGAAACTATAAGCAAAACTTCCTTAGCTGCGGGTGCAGCTGTAAAGGGTCCCATTGATACATATTTCGCAAAAGCTGGATCCCTTCTGATTGAAGAAATTGAGGTGCTGGAGAGAAGAATCTCCCAGGAAATAGACTGGGTCAGGAGATCCTCAATGGGCCCAATGGCTCAAGCCAGAACCCCAGAAGGCAGAGCCGAAGGGTTAAACAGTGATAGGACCGATCCAGTATTGTGCCAACTCCCTAGTACTGCCACAACTGACCCCGACTTTACTATCGAAGCCCCGAGTGAATTTGAGGACATGAGCCTAATGGCCTTACCGAATACCCAACTGCCTCAAACTCCTATAGTAATCCCTCTAATAACATTAGATAATAACATAGAGGCAGTTAACGATAAAGAGCTTAGCTCAGAGAGAGACAGGGGGGTGAGGGAAGGGGCAATACAAAAAAAGAAGAGGGGGGCCCAAAACAAAGTAGATAATAGGATAAAGTCGCCAAAATCTAAACAGCCGAGAGGTAAAGGGGTGAAAGGAGCCAACCCTGCTACCATCCTAGCGAAGCCGGGTACAACAACTCCCCCCAGAATTCATAACACAACGCCATCGCCACCTCCTACTAACATCACTCTAGTGGAAAACCCCACTGATGATATCACACTGGAGGACATAGGCACACTTCTTAGGTCCCTACTGAGTCCCCTCGAAGCTAGACTGATTAAGATCGAAGCAAGACTAGTCATCATTGAGAAATCTACTGTACAACTCTCTGATTCGAGGAAACTTGATATCAGTGGAGTCAAAGCAGTAAAAGGGGGACCAGAACCAAAGTCTAAAAAGGGCAACGAACCCCCGACAGTTATTAATAACAAGCTACCTCCCACAAACCCCAAAACTCCTCAAGTCATTCCAAACAAGACCCTGCAACCCCCTAACGCCAACAAGGCCCCCACTACAACCCACCACACAGTAACTGCCACCCCAAAAACTACTCCCCTCCCCAAAGATACAGCTCTGGCCCCGACTAATACCAAGGATGCTCCACCACCTATGGGAGAGAAATCTAACCCCATTCGCAAACAAAAACCCGTTAACCTCCCCCCTGAAGCAGCCCCGTACACCTTAGTTCTGGCAGGGGTTCCGGAATTAAAACCGCTGACATTCGAATCAACAACATCACTAAGGAATAAAGTTATTAGCTGGCTCTCCACAAATAGACCACTCCCGAGAGGAATAACCAGTGATATCTCCATGGTTAGGCGGGCCACGTAGGTGGGCTACTCCAAAAAATCCATAAGGGGAGATTGCGCTCTGGTTACCTTCAGAGAGCAGAATACAGCTGCATATATTTGCGATTGGGCTTCTGATGATTTTGGCAGTAACATCCAACCACTGCCTCTCTCATTTTTCTATCCATCAACCCCGTATAATCTAGAGGACCAGAGATGGGGGCACCATCAACAACTGCTGGAAGATTGGTAAAGTTGTCGCAGGGAGAGAAATGTCCCTCCTCAACATATGGGTCGACCTATAGATCATTTCTTACCGTATGGGGAGGAGGCTGGCTGGGAAACAATCACAAGGAGGAGGGGTGGTGGGGGAGGATTCATGAGAGGAATTCCAGGGCCCCTTACAATACACTACCCAGCCCATTTCCCCAATTACAATAGATATAGTAGTTTGGAAATGGTTGACTGACAAAGGGACAAAGAGGGGGGAGAATTACCAACATCTCCTGGGACCGAGATTAGTGTACTCCCACTACCCCTCACACAAACAAGGTCAAAAAATATAGTGGAAACCAATCTAGCCCCAGAATTAAGCAGGGAGGATCTTATTGTGACCCCTACCAATATAATATCCGACATGAGCCATTCCTCCACAAGCCACTCGGCGTCCATGGTGGACAATGCTGACAATTCCTCCTTTACAGGACCAGCCACTACCAAA
Source organism: Lissotriton vulgaris (assembly GCF_964263255.1). Lineage (NCBI taxonomy): Eukaryota > Metazoa > Chordata > Amphibia > Caudata > Salamandridae > Lissotriton > Lissotriton vulgaris. The sequence goes on from NC_141693.1 coordinate 133,638,734, forward strand.
CTGCACCCTATAACTTTGATTTCATGGAATGTGGCCGGCCTAGCCAATAAAATCGATTCCACAGAGTGGGGCTTCTACATCAGCTCCAAAAATATATTACTTTTCCAGGAGACCTGGGCGCGTGAAGAATTATCATTCCAGGGTTACGCAGCCTTCTCTAAACCCGCTAAGTGGGGGGGAAGGGGCAGACCATCGGGAGGACTTGCGACATGGATAGCAACGGACCTAGGCTGCCATGCTACCAGCTTAGAGACCACCTCTGACGATATATTGGCTGTCCTATTAGAGTGGCCAAACTCCTCGAAGCTGATAGTTGTTAACATATATTCAAGGCCAGTACCCATGTCAAAGGAATCTAGTACCATAGAGGAACTCTCTGCGTTCCTTGAAGGGATCCCATGGGAATTTGCATGCCTGGTGGGAGGCGATTTAAATGCACAATACGAACCACTGCCAGGCCTTCGTGATGGCCCCTCTTTCGAGGAAGATTCATGTTGGCTTGTCCCAGAAACGGTGGCCCCTCCACCAAGGGCCTGGACCCCCCTGGCCCTGCAGATAAATGCCCTCACTCTAAACCAAGGCCTAAGGGCCTGCAATGGCCGTTGCAAATCGGACATTCCCAGTCTTCACACCTATAACAAACTGGGTAGTGAATCGAGACTGGATTACATCTTAGTTAAATTGTCCATGTGGCCACAAATAGTTGACTTTAAAGTCACCGAAAGAACGGATAGCGACCACAACGCCTTGGAACTGTCCTATTCCATACAGGGGCATGAGGCCACATCCTTTGGAATGGACAAAGCCAAGTCGGGACTCCTACTCGAAAATAATCGGAGAAAAGTCAGGTGGGAGAAATTGGCTAATAGCGCAGATAGAATACCAAAGCTATACGCAAGGATTACACCGCTCCTGGAGAGGGCTTTTCAGATAGGGAAGGAGGAGCAAGGTGCTGATAATATAGAAAAGCTTGCACAAATACATGCAGATTTGATTAGTACTCTAGAGCTGGATTTGTTCTCAACGCCAGGGAATAGAAAAGGCCCACCGGCCAAGACGACCTGGTATAACGCCACTTGTAGGGAATCTAAGGCCAAATTGCTACTTGCAATTAAAGGACGCCTTAGTAAGGAAGACATTCAAGCAAGGAGAAAATCTTAAAAATAGCTCCTGGAGAACGCGAGGGCTGAATGGGACCAAGGTTATTGGGAAAAACTCGTTAGATCACTATCCAACAGGGACTCGCGCAAATTTTGGCGCATAGTCTCTAATGGCACAGAGGACTTATCCTCAGCAATTGAGCCTAATATAGCCCCTAACATATGGCAGAGTCACTTTCAGGCGCTGTATTCTGAAGAAAAAGGGTATCCCCATATAGCATGCAGTACTACGGCCTCTGATCCACCTGGGGTTCCTTTTACGGTGAAAGAGGTGAGGGAGGCCATCACTGGTTTATCCGCAGGGAAAGCTCCTGGTCTCGACGGGGTACCGGGGGACCTGTTCAAGCAGGAACCAGAGATATGGGCCCCTTATCTCACATTGATATTTAATGCCATCCTGGGGGGAATGGAGGTTCCTGATACTTGGCTGGGAGCAGAGGTGGTCCCAATTTATAAAAAGGGGTCCCCCCTGCTCCCAGCCAATTACCGTCCAATCAGTCTTATTGATATATCCCAAAAGCTTTTTGGGAGATTGATTTTGGACCGGCTACAGGCCTGGATAGATGAGATGGGCATCCTGACCCCCTATCAGGCAGGGTTTAGACAGGGAGTATCGACAATAGATCACATTTTTAGGCTAAATCTCCTTTATTGGAAAACAGCTGCAATTGAGCGCGGCACCTTGTATACTGTCTTCGTAGACTTACGTGCTGCATTTGATTTGGTACCCAGAGCGAAATTGTGGAGAGTTATGGAGGAGCCGAACGTCCCTGGAGACATCTTGCCAATCCTGATGAGGCTACACCATAACAACTATGCCCGCGTGAGGTGTGGCAGAGGTGCCAAATTAACCGAAAGGTTCCCCGTTCGCAGAGGGGTAAGACAGGGTTGCGTGCTTGCACCGACCCTGTTTTGCCTCTTTGTGAACGCCCACCTGACCAGGATCGCCAACACTGATGCCCCAAAACTGACTGGCAGCAGGGTGCCTGCAATTATGTTTGCAGATGACACCCTGCAGCTGTCCAAATCCCCTATGGGCATTCAACGTGTCCTAGACGGATTTCTACAGTTCTGCTCAGAGCGGGGACTAGAAATTAACCCACAGAAACTAAGTAAACTAAGTACATGATTCTTAATCCCAACCCCCACAATCGTGCTCCACCTAGGCTAGGCACAGTCCAACTAGAACGTGTGCATACTATTGAATACTTGGGGATCACTCTCAACGAACATTTAACGTGGTTGTCTCACCAGTCAAAAGTGACCATCAAACTGGCTCAGTTGGCGGGTGGCACTATGAGACTGGTGAATAAATCCCCCTACCGGCCACTTACCCCCATTATTCATATTTACAAAGCACAAGCCCGGGCGGGTGTCACATACGGGGGTGAGCTGTGGGGTCATATTCAATCATCAAAATTACAATCAACGGAGAACAAATTCCTTAGACAGATTGTTGCCCTCCCACAGAGCACTCCATTACTTCCCCTTAGATTGGATTTGGGCATCAGACCAATATCGGAGGAGCTAGGTCTCAAACCTTTGACATTTTGGAGGCGTCTATGGTCTAGCCCAGACCTCACAAACTACAGGGCGGAGCTACAGGAATTCCTGCAGTTACCCAACGCCAGGAGAATTCCGTGGATGACTTACATTAAGGGAATGCTGGAGGATATTGGTTTCCTGGAACTATGGTTGGACCCTCTAAACACCTGTCCAAAGATCCCAAAAAAGGTACTTGTTAGAGCTTATCAAGAACTCAAGCTCACCAAAGCCATCGATGGTACAAGAGAAGAATCTTTGTCTTACCTGTTCACAAAAGCTAAAGACTCCTACCAACTTGAAAGTGCTTTAGATGCCATGTCTCCAGTACTAACTAGGAAATTATTTCTCCAATGGAGATATGGAACTCTTACCTTAGCATCATTCACTGCATCCTGGTCATGCCGCTCCTCCAACGAAACTTGTCCGGTATGTGCACATCCTAAGGAGAATGATGTTCATGTAGTCTTTTTCTGCAAGGGCTATGAAAGGAGCAGGAAATACTGGCTAGTCCCTCTGCTCAGGAATTTGGGATTTAGATCTTTCCAAACCGCCTATAGAGTTTTAAAGACAGATTTATCACCTATTGTAGTTTTTTCCCTGTCTAGATTTTTAACTTATATGTGGTATGCCCGAAGTCGATGGGTCAAAAGGCTTGTATAAAAAGACTTGACGATTAGAGACAGACTGAAATTGCGGCACTCTATTTTTTTTTATTTTTTACCAACTGGATCACTAATGCTGTTTAATACGTTTTTAAATTTTGTATGTAATGTTATGCATCTTTTATGATCTGTGATCGAAATAAAGATTTTTCGAATCGAATCGCTTAGTAGACACAACAAAACTCCTGGCTAGGCCAAAATGGAACCTCACGGTTCCTAGCTAGGAATTGTTTCTACAGTGAGCTGCAACAGTGTAATTTCTGGAAAAACCTTGCCACACAAATTAAACACAGTCCTTACTAAGAAGGCTCCCCTCACACTGCTCATAATGAGCATATTGGTTGATAATAATATATTTTAACAGCCTACTATTTTTCAGGAAGAGTTTTCTTAAGCTGACCAGGACTGGCACATTGAGGTACCACATAAGTGGTGCTCCGCGATACCAAGTCATATTACAAACTTCCCAATGCCCAAAGGCAAAAACCCATGTGGCCATGAGATAGGCCAGGTGACCCAAACTATGAGTCATTCCAAAAACATAGAAGTAGGACTACAATCTGAACGACCCAGGATTGAAGAACTTTAACTGACAGCATTAATTAATATTGAAAGCACAGATATTGTGGCACTAAAGGAAATTAAATGCTATGTTGAAACACAGTATTTTCTGTGTTAAGTAAATTGAGGTCTGTTTGGGACTGCTACGTAATTCTGCTCTAAAACATATTGGAACGTGTCTCCCTCTTTGCCCCGTAAACCCTCTCTGAAAACAAATTTACTGCTAAATGTAAAAAAAAAAAAAAATGGCAGCACAGATGATGAAAAAAACTGTAGTATAGGAGCACATTGAGGGCCCTTGGGCACCCTACCACGGTGGGGTGGGAGGGTTCTAGCCTCCCAAATTGCGCACACCCTTGCCAGAAATGCCGCCCAATAGCCCAGTGTTCACAGGCAGGCAAGAATGGTTCATTCCAGTCACACACAGCAGACACACTAGCGAATAATGTGGTTTCGATTTACTCCACGGCGACTTCAACTGGAAACTGGGGAGGAGGCACAAGTTTTTGGTTCCTTACAAAACCATAAACTGCATACAAGGCATTTCCATTAAACAAGGTCTTCCTAATGCATTTTTTAACAAAGAGTAAATGTGACCTACATTTCACTTGTGGAATAAGCCTTACAAAGCAAGTTGTCAGCCTCGGAAAGAGCACACACCGCAGTTCAACAAATGAGCACTTTTAAAATCAAGATATGCTAATTGCACTCTGGAACGAGCACTTCTGGCAAGATAGCACAATGCCAGACAAACTGGCAATAAGAAGTCTCCTACTGCAGTTCTTTCAACAGAGCTGATTTACTGATTGGCCCTGAGAACGCACCCCAAAGCAGGACTGTCTGCGACAGCGTGATGAGAGGAGGAACGTGTGCGACCTCCGGTGTTCCCCGTCTGTGGCCCCTTCTCTTGTGTGCACAAATCATCATGCACAGAAAAGTGAGAGGAGGAGGTATGAGGGAGGTGGTAAGAAAGCCAACGGGTGGGGGCGGGAGTAAAGGTAACACGACAAGGGTAGTAAACAAACAAAAAAGCCTCAAACTTTTGAAAAGGAAGAGGGAGGTGGAAAACATGGAATGGGCGGGGACTGGAGTAAAGGCAACACGACAAGAGTAGCGCTTACACTGGGACAGATCACAAAAATATGCGTAAACGGAATTAGAGATGCAGCGGGTAAGCGAGAAACTGCACTGGAACATTAAATGGCAAAAAAAAGAGCACGCCGAACAAAGGATACATTCCCTTCTGTTTTCACCTCTCTCATATTTTAACTCTCGGCCAACCTAAAAGAGCCTCTACGTGGTTCCGCAACACAAAAAATATTGCTCTTGAGACTCTATGTGATTCTGCTATGCGTTCACTTCCTAGTCTAGACCCCAATACGGATGTCAACGATCTCACTCCCCTTTGCCTCTCAATCCTTGCAGTTGAAATCAACAAGGTTGCTCCACTCCAAAGCAAAAGGAAAAGACCTACCCCGTCAGCTCCTTGGTTCAACAAAGCTCTCTATGACGAAAGGAGAAACCTTAGAATCTTGGAGAAGCATTGGAGACAATCTCCATCCACCCCCAACCTCTCTCTTTTACGTTCAGCAAGATCCAAATACCACAAGCACATCTTCCAGGAAAAAACATCTAATTTCAGATCCCTCCTCGATTCAGCTAAAAACAGATCCAAAAAACTTTTCGACCTCATCAAAAACCGAAATTGTTCTCCCCAAACCATCAAGCCTGAGGATGCTTCAAAGAAAGCAACTGAGTTCGCTATATTCTTCGATTACACTGTAAAATCTCTGGTGGAACAGGTCACCCAACCCACCGCCATCGAGGAGCAAAAATCCTTAGTCACCTGGCAGAACTTTGCTGCCATCTCGGAGGATGATCTCCTCAAATGCATCCGCGAAACCAAACCCTCCAACCATTCTTCTGACCCCATACCCAGTGGCATCGCCATTGATTTCTAAACTAACACTCTCTCCTACTGGAGCAGGCTAGTCAATCTCTTCCTCAGTAAAGGATGTAAAAATGTAAATGTAGTGCTTATATAGTGCACAAATCACCCCTGAAGGGGTCTCAAGGTGCTATACACATACTGCTGTGGAACCTTTCCTGGCCTTTCCCTGTGAAGTGCCCACTCCTGGGCACCCCCAAGGTGAAGCCAGGGAGCCTAGTGCTGTTGGGGCTGTTGTGGAGATTAAGCAAGCTATTGCCCAGAGTTGCAGAGTGGGACCCATGATTAGAATGGGCACGAGGCGAGAATTATCAGGTCCGGGGAAATTGAGCTCAAGACCAGCCGAGGCGGGAATTAAACCCTGGTCCGGGCCAGACCTCTGCATCAGGGTCTGCCGCTCCAACCATTGAGCCACACTCCCTCCCAGTTGTCCTCAAAACAGGACAGGTTACCCCCCTTCTAAAAAAAACCTTCTGCAGATGCAAATGACCTCAATAACTTCCGCCACATCACCAATCTCCCTTTTCTTTTAAAGATCACAGAAAAATGTGTTGGAAAACAACTGTCCCAAAACATTATGGACAATAATCTCCTCGACATGTTCCTGTCGGGCTTTATTCAAAATTGCAGCACTGAAACAGCCCGGCTGCAAGCGCTGCATGTTCTCGATTCGGGGGAATCGTGCCTTCTGATTCTTCTTGACCTCTCTGCAGCTTTTGACACTGTTATCAACAACACCCTCCTTAACATTCTTCAACAGAGAATGGGTGTGGAAGGCTCAGTACTCAGATGGTTTGCCTCTTTCCTCTCGGACAGATCCCAAATGATTACGATTGGGAACAGTCTCTCGTCTCCACTGATTGTTGGTCAAGGCGTCCCTCAAGGTTCTATCCTTGCTCCCACTCTGTTTAATCTTTACCTGGAACCATTAGGGAACCTCTTAAACTAATCTGGAATCCTCTACCATCTCTATGCGGATGACACCCAAATATACCTCAAGGTGTCTTCCCCTCATGATCTCTCACTACTAAGCTCTACTCTCAACGCTATTCACAACTGGATGTTAATGCACCAACTCATTCTCAATCCCTCCAAAACGGAATTCCTCCTCTTATCTAGCTCTCTCTCCCCGCCTCCTGTTCAATCCTGGATGGATCAGTTGAATCTACTCAACAGTAAACCCATCATTGTGGACTGCGCTAAATCCTTAGGTGTCATACTTGATAAAAGACTCAACCTAATCTCACACATCAATTCCATGGCCAAGAGCGCATGTTATCAGCAGCGGCTTTTATGGGGGATTCGTCGATTCTTCCCAGAGAATGACCTAAAAACCTTGGTCCAATCTCTAGTTCTCTCTAGATTGGACTATTGTAATTCTCTTCTGACTGGCCTTCCCAAATCTCACCTCTCTCCCCTCAAATCCGTCCTCCATTTAGCAGCTCTCTTCGTTTCAGGGTCCAAACGAAGTGACCACATCACTCTTATCCTGTCTTTTCTCTGATGGCTTCCGATCGAGGCTAGAGCTATCTACCAAACGGCGTGCATCACCCACAAAGCTTTGCACTCCCCTGGCTATCTGGCGAATAAACTGAAATTGTCTGGAGGATCAAGACCCTCTCGGAATGCGGAAAAGTTCCTTCTTGAGCCCCCCTCCTACAAAAGGGAAAAATGTATGGCACAATCGTTCTTAGGGAATGCGGTGAGAATCTGGAACTCGCTTCCTCCTTCGCTCCGTGCCATCACCTCCATCCAGAGCTTCAAAGCGGACCTCAAATCTCTTTTATTCCAAAGACACTTTCAGAACTAATTCCCTCCTTCTCAGACCCAGCCAGGAAGTTCTTTAGTCATTGTAAATTTGTCATATATATTTATATTTTTGTTTGTACATCCTGTGCTTGCTGCATTTGATATTGTGTTCCTTTTGCCTGCATTGTTTGATTCTATGGCCTGCTATTTTTCGCCAGGAAGTTCTTTAGTCATTGTAAAATTTGTCATATATATTCATATTTTTGCTTGTACAGTCTGTGCTTGCTGTGCTTGAGATTGTGTGCCTTATGTCTGCGTCGCTTTGATTCTATGGCATGCTATTTTTGTTTGTTCCATTCCTGTAACAGTTCTCTCATGTAACGTAACTGGTTCTATGGTACAGTGCTCTGACACCTTCGGGTAAAGTCTGCGCTTTATAAAAATGCATTAAATAAATAAATAAATAAACTCTGCAGTATGGATACACATAACATAGCCAGTCGCCACAAGAGTGAAAGCATGCCAAAAGGCGGGATAAAGAACAGCGTTTCACAAATGAATCGAAAGCAATTCTGAAGGGTACCAGACGCAACAAATGGAAAGTGGTGGGTGTGGCCTTTACACGCAGAGGGATTACACCATGCCTGGCTGAGATCAGCACATGCGTGCTGTCTCTAGGCTTGCCCTAAAAAGCACTGAAAGTATTTCAGCACGTAATCAGGATAGCCAGGCTAGCAGAATTTGCTCACAGAATTTCCAAGTCCTCACAAGCATTCAAAGAAATGTACTTGATTGTTAATTCATTCCTAAAGCCTAAAGTCTCTGGAGCAGGTCCCTCTCCCTCCAGGGAACGATGCGAGGAGCTCGCCAAGTTTTTCATCAGCAATGTCAATCTTATTAAGTCTCCCTGGGAGGTGGCTAGATCTGCATCCCGTTGTTAATGAGACTTCAGCAGCTACTTCAGCTCTCTCAAGTTCACCAGCGATGCCATTTGGAAAGCAGCTAATGCAATCAGATTTGGATTTCTTCTAGATCCTGCCCCCATTGATATTATGCTAAAAGGAAGAGACATCATCCTTCCAGTCCTTTCTACCCAATTTAACTTATCATTGGAAAAGAGACAAATACCAAATTGGTGGAAATATTCCATCATCAGCCCACTACTGATAAAGCCCTCCTTAGACCCCGATAAGGTACAGAGCTATAGACGTATATCTTCTGTTTCAAGGGCATTTGACCGACTTCCTGGAAACTCACAATTTACTACATCAGACCCAAACTGGTTTCAGACCCGGATACAGTACAGTGATGGTTTTATACTGGCCAGGAAGATCTCAGGAAAATGCTAGACCAAGGTTGGTCAGCTGTGCTCATTCTTCTCGATTTAAGTGTAGCCTTCGACAACCTCTCCCACTTGATCCTGAAACAAGGTTGGAGCCTTTAGGAATTACAGGCAATGTATTAACACGGTTGTGCTCCTTCTGGACAACAGAAGCTTTCGGGCCACGGAAGGGCCCTGCCTGTCAGAGTCCCATCAGCTCAAATGCAGAGTACCCCAGGGCTCATCTTTGAGCACCCTCTATTTAATGTATATGTGTGCCCTCTGCTTGAAGTTATTTGCACAGCGGGTTTCACAGTGGTGTCATACGCCGAAGACACCCCGATCGTTGTTTCTTTGGCACCTAACATCAGCCATCCTGTGGCATATCTGTCCACCTGCTTGGAGCAAGTCAACAAATGGATGACCAACAGTTGCATCACACTTAATAGCAATACGACAGAGATCATGGTGGTTGGGAACATCTCTTCCTTTTACGGGTGTCCCTACCTGTCCTTCGTGCATGGGTGACCGTCCTTTCCCGTGAATGGAAGCTAAGAGTCTAGGAGTTTTTTTGTACAACTTACTATGGCCTCACAGGCTAAGAAAGTGGCAGAAACGTGATTTGGTCTCCTAAGAGCCCTCAGGGACCAATAAAGGGCTCTTTGTGGAAACCCTAAGACTAGCAATAAAGGATCTTATCCGGTCCCCATTAGACTATGGCAACTCCCTGTACCTTGGCAGTCTTGCATATGTTACCAGGAAGCTGCAGGTTATTCAGAATGCTGCAGCGAGAGTTCTGATGACCCTCCCAAAACCGCAGGCCGCACGTCCAGCTCGGCCTGCTTTCATTAATCACCAGTAAAGAAAATAATAGATTTTAAAACACTGTGCATTGTACATAAAATAAAATATGCCAAGAGACCCCAAATTCTTAGTCATTTTATTGTTCCGCACAACAAAGAAGATATCTAAGGTTGAACAATCACTTTCTGCTGACTGCTCCCAAAATTAAAAGGATCAGAGGTGGTGGGTGCTCTTTTGCTTATTTGGCATCTAAGCTTTGGAATTCACTCCATATTCTCTTAAGAGCCAATGATAACTTGCTCAGCTTCAGAAAACAATTAAATATCGGTTTATACACATTAGAAGGGTACTACCTCCCTCATGATTTCTGTTGGCACTGGGAAGCCCTCTTCTAGGTTGCCATGCGCTTTATAAAAATCAGTAACATAACACTTGAAATCAGAACCAAAGTCTGTAAGTTCAGGGTTTACTACAACTATTAGGAGTGGATAATAAAGAATATTTTTCTCATGGTATGTGGGTCTTAACCCCTTTCATGGAACATCTCTGAATCACCATTTGAAAGAATGTGAAGGCTCTTGTGTGTTGTTTTGAACGCATTAGCTATGGAACTATCTCTGAGGCGTTCAAGCCCTCCTTGTCCTTGATAGCATTAATAAAAGATTTATTGATAGGACGAAATTGATCTCACAACCTAAAACCTTTTAGTTTCCATCTCCTTTTCTTGTAGGTACAAAATGTAACAAATTCCGACCAGTGACTTAGGAGCTGATCATGTGTGGCAGACAATGCCTCAAAACACAACATCACATGAACACAGTAGGGAATACATTAGGCAGGCGGATGATAGATCTGTATATTGTCTGTATAAATGTATAAATCTGTATATTGCCCCTCTTATTTTCTCTCTTCAACAGATGGAGGTCACCGTATTTAATTATGCGGATGACCTCCAGCTGGTCTTTAATCTCTCTTCTCCTTCTGCTACACTTAATTTTCAAACTGTTATGCTTCATATCAGGGACTGGATGAACCACAACCATCTCAAACTCAACCCCGATAAAACAGAACTGGTGTTGACGGGTGGCTCGTCCAGCCCCTGGTCCCCCCTCTTCTGGCCCCCTTCTCTCGGTCCTTCTCCTGTTCCCTCTCCCTCAGTCAAAACCTTGGGCATCAAACTTAATTCGCAACTCACCCTTCACTCCCAGGTTAGCTCTGTGGTTTCCTCTTCCTTTCTCTCACTGCGCACTATTCGCAGGGTGTCCCGATTCTTCACTTTCTCCGCACTGAAACTCATCATTCTGGCCATGGTGGTGTCCCGCCTGGACTACGGGAACGCCCTGTATGCTGGCATTCCCGCATACAGCTTACGCCGCCTTCAACAAATACAGAACCAGGCGGCCCGCCTGGCCTTCAATCTCCCCAAATTCCACCACTCTACCCCTCTTTTGAAATCACTGCACTGGCTCCCCGTGCGAGCTAGAATTCAATTCAAGCTCGCATGCATTACTTTCCTGGCCCGCTCCAGTTCGGCGCCAGCCTTCATCTCCTCTGAGATCGTCCCCTATGTCCCCACTAGGGCTCTACGATCCTCCACCCAGTCCCTCCTCACCATCCCACGCTTCCGGAGAAAGAAGTGGGGTGGATCTAAATTTTCTGTCCTTGCCCCTACCCTCTGGAATTCCCTTACCCTTGAACTTCGCTCCACCCCCCTCTATTCACAATTCCGTAAAAACCTTAAAACTTATCTTTTCACTAAATCCTTTGACTAATTGCCCGCTTTGACCTCCCTACCTCCACCCTCAGTCCCCGTTAGTTATAGCGCCAAGAAGCCGCTGGTATACGTGCGCTTAAGAAGTACTTTTAAACTCAAACTCAAACTCTAGATTGCCGGCAAAAAACCTTCAGATTCATTTTTAGAGAAAGATGTGTTCATTTGAATTTTCTACGGTAATTCTGTAGTCATTCATCTGCCCCTTCCTTTAGCTCGCCACCATATCCGTTCCTTGCTAGACCTGCTGTTTTCTCTTTGTGTCTTTGGGCAATTACATTCTGACGACCGATTGCGTTCATGGAATAAAGACCCCTTGAAAACTCCCAGAAAGTCCACAATTGCTGATTTATTTTTTATTGAGATCAAAATTAATGTTGAAAAGCCAAATCACCATGCCTATCTTCCTATGTGCAGAGCAGTCGGTCCGACTGTGGAGTCTCCGCAGTTGTGATCTTACTTTTAAGTAGGAGTTTGTGAATTACAAAACAAATGTAAACTTTCACCAAAGTGTAATTTTACCTTTGTGAATCAGGCCCTGAGTGTAAATCCTCAAATGTCATTCGAAAAACACTTTTCTGTCCATGTATTATCTTCAAACATCATCAAAGAATATACCATGTCAAGGTCAAAAAGCTAAATGAAGTCTACTCAATGTATGCACAAATGTTTAAAGCCGTACTCCTATGATCCCGCAAGATACTTTTTCTCCCTACTTCTCGAGGACATCACTAACTTCATTTGCAATGGTGCCTCTTCTGCAAACACTCTGATTACCCATGATTATATAGTGGTCCCATAGTAGAGCTGGTTGGGTGTGCTTCATCTGTAATGGTAGTACAGATCGAATTTGACTGTTTATTTAGTGCTTTCGTATACTTGTGCTACCTCTAAGCGGCTTCCATTCACAGTCAGGGTAAAGTGCAAGGTAGAATAAAGGGACCAAAGACGCTGCACAAGAGAAAGTGATCTTTGTAGGTCCATGCATGAGTAACTCGAACAGATTTGCCCTATCTGTTGCATCTGGTTGAGAGCTTGGATCTGCACACAATTATTATTATTATGTATCTTATAGACCGCGCGGCTACCCCCAACGGGAGTGACCCGGCGCTAAGCGAAGAAGATGGAGTAAGTGAATCAGCACTGTGGGGCCATCGAGAGTCTACGGGGAACTAAAGAGCCATGTTTTCAGTAACTTGCAAAAGCTAGGCTCCAATGGGACATTCCTGGTTTGTAGGAGGATGGCTGCTTTGACTGAGAATGAGCGTCCGCCCAGTCTGGCCTTGGCAAAATGGGAGGTGGCAAGAAGTTCTTGGTGATTTGACCGTAGATTTCTTGTGTGGTGTGATTTTTGAATTATTTTCCTTAGGTAATGGGTGCCGGTGCCATTTGCTGCTCTGTAAGCGAGGGTGAGTGCCTTGGATTCTGTTCTTTTTCTTACTGGTAGCCAATGAAGGCTGCGTAGATGAGATGAGATGTGAAGTACTAGGGGGATATTTCTTATAAGCCTTGCAGCTGCGTTCTGTATTGTTTGCAGCTTCTGAGAGATAGGCTGGTAGGCCCAAATATGGACTATTAGCTAATCTAGTTGGGATGTCACTAGTGCGTGAACAATAGTTTTTCTGCACTCCATAGGTAGTAGGTGGAGGAATTTACGCAGTGCCTTTAGTTTTCAGAAACATGTAGAGGAAACATGTCCTATCTGGGTTTTGCACAACAATGTATTGTCGATTTTAAATCCCAGATTCCTAGCTGATGAAACAGGGCAAGGGGGTGGATTGAGCACTGAAGGCCACCAAAGGTCAGTTCGAGGGGGTAATGGTTGTTTAAAAAACAATACTTCAGTTTTATCGGCGTTAAGCTGTAAGAAGTTCGTAGTCATCCAGGTGGAGATATCTGTCAGACAATGCTGAAATTTGGTGAAAGCTGCCTCTAAATGATCTGTAAAGGAGAACATCAGCTGTATGTCATCAGCATATGAAATTACATTGACGTCATGTTGCTCGATAAGTGGGGCCAGGGGGGCAAGGTAGATATTAAAAAGGGTGGGGCTGAGGGCCGAACCCTGGGGGACTCAGCATATCAAAGGACAGGGCGATGAAACGTAGGGTTGCAACCTTATTCTTTCGACTCGTCCCTCAAGGAAGGAGTGAAACCAAGCTAACACTGTCCCCAAAATCCCTAGTTGCCCGAGTCTGTTGAGAAGAATCTTATGGGACACCGTGTCAAATGCTACTGACAGGTCAAGCAGCAGCAGCATTGCACAGCAGCCTTTGTCCAGTGTTTCTCGGATAGTTTCCTTAGCTTCTAAAAGTGATGTCTCAGTGCTGTAACCAGCTCTGAATCCGGACTGCATATCATGCAGAAGCTTGTTGGTTTCCAGAAAGTTAGCTAGCCGTTTTTGTACCTCCTTCTCAAGAACCTTGGCCGAAGCTGGCAGAAGGGAAATGGGTCTAACATTTTTTAGAATGGCTGGATCTGCATTTTCTTTTTTGAGGATGAGAGTTGTTTTCCACACGGATAAATGCCGGTTTTCAATGAAGCATTCCATAGCACATTTAATGAAGGGTTAATCAGGTGGGCCAGTATTTTAAAGAATCTAGCCGGGAGGGGATCTAAGGGGGAGCTGGATTGAATTTTTTGCAGTAGATTAAGCGAGTTTTTGGGGCTGAATGGGATGAAATCCGACCAAGTTTCTATGTATGGGGACCGAGGTGTCATCGGGATCTCATTCTCAGTAAATGAGGTGTAGATATCTTCGATCTTTTCTTGAAAAAAGCTCGATAGGTTCTCACGAAGAGTTTCCGACGGGGTAATATTACTTTTCAAAGTCTCAGGTTTTATAAAGCTTTGGACAATTTTAAAAACTTCTTTAGTAGAGTTGTTTGAAGCTTTAGTTTGATTAGCTATATGATTTTATATAGCGGTATGTTTTAATTTATGGAATTGGTTCACTGCTTTCCTGTTTTTCGTTTCGATGCTGTAGGTTTTACGCCATGTCCGCTCGAGTCTTTTACAACGGCTTTTTTCGGTTTGTAGTTCCTGCGTGAACCAAGGTGTGGAGGGTTTATGCCTGGCTGATTTCATGGCTTTCAAAGGGGCAATAGTGTCCAAAGCATAGGTAACCCAATGATTGAAGGTCGCCACATCGCTGTTTGGTTCGCCCGTGAGTAATAGTGGCGTTTTATGTAGTGCAGGGCCAATGGTTTCAGGGGTGACTTTCCGTCAGTTTTGTCGGACCTCATGTTTATTATCCCTATTGCCTTCGTTTGTAGTGAAGTTAAAATTGAATGGAACCAAATGGTGATCGGACTATGACAGGGGGATTGACATCTCTGCCAAAAGGGTAGAGATGTTGGTGAAAATAAGATCTAGTATATGTCCTGCTATATGTGTGGGGGTCATGACCGTTTGGTCAAGAATTAAGCCTTTGAGGGAATCGACTACTTGGGAGGCTAGTGGGCATTGTGCATTGTCTATATGGGTGTTAAAATCCCCTAAGACCAGAAAGTTTGTCTATTTCAAAGAGTGGTCAGCTATCAGTTCTCATATATTCCATAACTCAATGGGTTTGGAGTCAGGTGGTTCCTGCAATAATTAGTATGGAGGAAATGGTAACTTTAAAAGACATAGGGCCATATGTATCAAGCCTTTAGCGAATCGCAGAGGCCAAAATTCGCAGAATTTCGGCTTTTGCGAATCGCAAAAGGCCTTTTTGCATGTTTTGGTATGTATGAAATATCTGCAAAATAAGGAATAGCAAAGATTTGCGATTCCTTATTTTGCCATAGCATTTAAGGAATCGCAATTTTGCGATTCCTTAAATGCTATGTATGTAGCATTTTTGGGCTGCGAATTATGGTTAAGAATTTGCAAATTACCACCAACTTGTAGTTGATGGTAACTTGAGAATTCTTCAAAAAATGCACAATTTGGCATTTTTGAAGATGGCATGTGATGCATGCCCATAGGGCATGTATGTGCGCCATATGCACACTCATGTACATTTCAGGGGAGCAGCAGGGTGTCTTTGAGACACCCCTGCACCCTTGAAATAATTCACAAATTGCGATTAGCAAATTGCGAATTCGCAATTTGAGAATTATTTCGCAATCATTCCTATGGGCCTCCTGGCCCATAGGAATTCATTGGAAATTATTCCTTAATTGCGAATTCGCAAAATGCGAATTCGCAAATAGGAAGATTAAGGAATCGCTAAAAAAAAGCGAATTTCTTCATACATACCATTTTGCTATTCCTAAATAGCGATTCCTTAAAAATCGCTATTTAGGAATCGCAAAACGGAACTATGATACATATGGCCCCCAGCTTCCAACAGATCTTTGGTCTCTATCCTTTTGTGTGATATTTACCAGTCCTTTTTAATGATAATAGCTAGTCCACCACCTAGCCTGTTGCCTTCTCTGTTTTAAGCAAAAATGTTATAGTCGTCAGGGATGGCCAGATGGACAGCTGGTGTGGTACTATCTCTTAGCCATGTTTCAGTTAGGAATACAATATCCCATATTTGGTTTCTAGAAGTAGCCAAATGCCGTCAACGTGCCTCTGGAGTGACCTGCAGTTTATCAGGCAGGCTCTAATAGATATATTAGTCAAGTTTCTGCTTGTTATTAAGTTTGAGGTAGCAATCATTTCCAGGGATTTACATCTTTTGCCTAAGCCATTGTTAAAAGTAAAAGTGCAGTCTTTACAGTGAAGGATCTGGCCACCAGAATTGTGAGCCAGTGTGGAGGGATTTATCCGAGTGGAGTTAGTACAGCCTTTAAACCTGTATGCCAGAATTTGCTCCCTCGTTAGGACTAGTCTTGAAGCTGGCTGCAGATGGACAGCATGGCTGGCACTGGATGCGGGCCGGACGCTGTCGGGCACAGACAAGCTTGCATTTGGGGAGCATTTGGCGGGCCAGCGGATCACCCGCTGGGCACACCCGCTGTGCAAGTCCGCTGCACGTCCGCGGGCCCATGTGCTAATGAAGAGGAGTCCGGAAGTGATTCCGCCCCTTCCGTAACCCAATGGTAGCAGTTGATTGAAGGAAGAATTTGGCCCCGCCCTCCACTCAAACGGTTCCTGCCACGGTGGACCAGGGCTGGGGGCAAAGTCCGAATGAGAGGAAGTGCAAATGAGCAGGTAGGGGAGTAGGGGGAGATTAAAAGGGTTTAAAAATCGAGCGCTATTAAAATACAATGAGGGACACAATGTATGCAGCGTTCAGCACGGGCGGCAATACAGTAACTGACCGCCTCTCCTCGCTCCGCTGCACGTCCACTGGCCAAGGTGCTAATGAAGAGGAGTCCGAAAGTGATTCCGTAACCCTTCCCCGTCCCAATGGTAGCAGCTGATAGAAGGGAGTATTTGGCCCCGCCCTCCACTCAAACGGCTCCTGCCGTGGTGGACCGGGGCTGGGGGCAAAGTACCAAAGTCACAATGCAGACATAAGCCATAATTTGTGAAGATCATGGGGCAGATTTGCAAGCCCCTTGCGGTACTTTGTACCGCCGGTGCGTCACTTTTTGTGAAGCAGCGGCAGCATAAACAATGTGCCACGTTGCGGCCCATTTACAACGTGACCCATCTTAGGAGATCCGTCACCTTGTAAAGCCCTGCACCACATTATACTTGTGTCAGGTCTAATGTATGTAGGATGGGCGTTTCCACGCAGGAATGCCTCGTAGAAGTGACGCAGTGAAATCAACAAGATTTTACTGCACCACTTCTAGGACGCCACCGCGTCAAAACCCTACACCTGCTTGGAGCAGTCATAAGGAGTGACGCAGTGTATTGGGAATAGGTCTCCTCGTGCATTGCTGGAGTTGTGTTGGGCTTGCAACATTACTCCAGCAATGCATGACTTCTGCACCAACAGATACGTCAGAATGTCTGATGCATCTGTCAATCATTGAAGCATGATGCGCTTTGTTATGAACATGGCGCATCCGTGGTGGCTTAAGGGTTTTGCATGGAAGTGCAGGGAAACTGACGCATCAGTACAGATGCGTAGGTCTCTTGTAAATCTGCCCCCATGAGTGTGCTTGGCTCTTGCCTGAACTTCATGAAGTCTTGATACATGTGGAAGCAGAGATTTTGGAGCTTCCATGGTGTGGAATACCATTCTCTTTTTTGGGGTCACCCTTATGCATTTGGTTGCTTGGAAAGGAAAGGAAAGCTTGATGACTTTAATAGTCAACATGCAGAACTCTTCCGCAGTAATTTGGCATGGACTAGTTTTGGGTCCAATGTAGATCTACTTCCCTGATTCAAAGCTTTATCCGTAATGACGATTTTGTTGACTTTACTTGACAAGATAGACATGAGTGACAGCGGGGGAATGTGAAAGCATGAGCTTATCCTGACAGTAGGGCACTAGCTGTTTTTTCTTACAGCCACAGAATCTTCTCTAAGCTTTTCTACACCTCATTGGAAAATTAGACAAATGATATAAGTTAACAAGCACTTTTCTCATGGAATTAGTGTTAAGCATGTTCTTTTTGTCTCTTCTGCTCTGTTTGCACAACAACATTTACTGACAAACCACAGTGGAACCTGATAGGCAAGACTCCACTCATGGAGAAACCCCAGGACCTTGCAGGAAAGTCACGTCGATTCTGAAAGACAATGGTAGAAACATACTACACAATCCAGAGTACCAATGTAGTCTTTTGTCAAATATGTCTTCTACCACACCACACGAGGCAGCAGCTGATGTCCTAAAGAAGCAATTTAATAGCTGGTATTATGTGGTACTACAGCTACCTTTCCCCTAAGTATGTGTGGCTTTACTTTAATTTCCAGATTTTTCTGTGAAGGGATTTCAAAACAAGAATTGGTTTGTAGCTCACACCAGATCAAAAGTGACTAAATGCAATGCATATGGAATGAAATGTAGCTCTAGGCACTTTATCAAAGTAAACTGCCTTCTACCTGTCAATTGCTGCAAATAAATAAGAATCTGTTCCTGGTGATGCTAGCATCCGGATTGAAGGATTTACAGACATGCTTTAGGTGAAGCCATATCCAGCCTACCAGTGTTTGCTGACCATATACTTCTCATGTAGAAGAAGCCATATGTGTCACTATAACTATTATTGAATGAAATGTAGGACATTTAAAAACGTCTTTAGCTATCATCTCAATAAGGAGAAATGCAATATCCTCAATATTTCGATATATAAACTCTTTGATGGGGCCCTTGAGTCTAGGTTATCATTTAGGTGGACCTTATTTATTTATTATTTTATTTATTTATTTATTTAGAAGTTTTCTATAGCGCTAACAAGACCCGAAGGTATCAGAGCGCTTCACAGTAGAGGACATGAGAAAGAGAACAACATGAAACAAACCCAATAAAAGCAATCGGCGAGAGACAATTTGGAAAGAAGAAAAGTTCGGACAGCAGGGCTTCTTGGTGCTGGATTCAACGTTACCGCATGGATTCTGAGACGTTTGCAGCTCCAAGTTATCCACAACCAAGGGAGCGGATAAGGCACAAGGATTTAAGTTGGCTCTTGAATTCTGCATAGGACGGTAGAGTTCTGATGTGCGGGGGGATGGCGTTCCATATTTTGGGGGCATTTCCTGAGAAAGAGCAGTCCGCAGTTCTCTTCCTTCTGGTTTTTGGTAGGATGAGCAGCAGGGAGTTAGAGCTTCTCAAATTTCTGGCTTGGCCTGCTTTTTTGAGCTTGTTAGCCAGGTATTCCGGTTTGCCGGTGTGGAGGGCCTTGTGGGTTAGGCAGGCCGTTCTGAAGGTACTTCGCATTTCCACAGGGAGCCATTCGAGTTCTTTGAGTGCCGGGGAGATGTGGTCATATTTTTTGCAGCCTGTGATCATTCTTGCTGCCGCGTGAAGTGTTGTTTTTAGTGGTGCCAGGTGCGATTTGGGGATGCCTGTTAGGATTGAGTTCCCATAGTCCAATCTTGATAAAACTAGAGATTGCGTGGCTAGTTTGAGGTCCTTGTTGCGAATGTAAGGTTTAATCTTGTTCAAAAGTCTGAGGTTGAAGAATGCGCTTTTCGCTGAGTTCTTGATGTGGTTTTTCAGGGTTAGTTTGGGGTCTAGTGTGAAGCCCAGGGATTTAACAGAGTCGGCTAGCGAGAGGTTACCTTTGAGAGCATCAATCGACTTTAGCCACTCGGTGATTTGAGGGTTATCTTCTTTGTTTGAGATGAGGAGTGTTTCTGTCTTATCGGGGTTGAGTTTCAGGGGATTCTTTGTCAGCCAGTCTTGCACTTCATTTAGGACATCATTGAGTCTGTGGATGTCTTTGAGAGAGGAGGTTTCCAGGTAAATCTGCGTGTCATCCGCGTAGAGGTGGAAGTGGATGTTGGCGTTCCTGAGTAACTTGGCGAGTGGTTCCATGTAGATGTTAAAGAGCTGGGGGGAGAGCACTGATCCTTGAGGGACACCCTTGTTGACTTGCTGGGTATCGGAGGTGAAGTTCTTGATTTTTATTAATTGCGAGCGGTTATGCAAAAAGGAGGAAAACCACTTGAGAACTACTTCGCCAAGGCCGGCTCTTTCTTGAAGAGTCATGAGGAGGAGCTTGTGGTCCACCGTGTCGAACGCTGCTGAGAGATCAAGGAGTATGAGGAGGCAGCACTTGTCAGCGTCAAGAGATCCATGGATGTCGTCTATGATGTTCAGCATCGCGGTTTCAGTGCTATGGCCTTGTCTGAAGCCAGATTGGAGGGGGTCCAGGAGATTGATGTTGTCCAGATGTTGCGTCAGTTGCAGGAGTACACAGCGTTCAAGTGTTTTCGAGAGTAGAGGGAGGTTGGATATCGGTCTGAAATTGTTCAAGTCAGTTGAGTCGAGACTGGGTTTTTTCAGAAGAGGAGTGACTTGTCCCATTTTTAGACAATCGGGGACCACACCGCTTTGTAAGGAGCTGTTTATGATTCTTCCCCAGATGGGCGCTAAGGTAAGCTTCATTTTTTTTATTAAAGATGGGGGAATGGGGTCTGAAATGTGTGCTGAAGGTTTGGAGGTCGAAATCATTGCGATTATCTCAGTTTCCTGGACGGGGCGCAAGCTTAGCCACGGGGAGGGAAAGGAGTCGGATGGGAGTGCCACTGGGGTGGCCGAGTAGCTCTTCTGGAGGTGTGGGTTGTTGATGTCTAGAGATAGTTCGATTTTTAGGACTTTATCATTGAAGAAGTTGGCAAAGTTGTCACAGAGTTCTTTGGAAGCCTGTAGGGTTGAGGGCAGGGGCTTTGTTGTTTGTTGTCTGATTATGTTGTAGAGTTCTTTGGGTCTATTTTTGGATTTGACCAATGCCTCGCGGAAGAAGCTGGATTTCTTGTTTTTGATATGGTTGTTGTACTTCCTACGGGCTGATTTTAGTTGAAGGAGGAGAATGGCGGTTGGATTGTTTCTCCACTTTCTTTCTTTGGTTCTCAGGTTTCTTCTTTCTGCGTTGAGGTCCGCAGTGAACCAGGTTCTGGATGGAGTGGCTCGGCTTCTTTTGAGCTTTAGAGGAGCTAGATTGTCAAGTATGGAGACTACCCCCGAGTTATAGTGGTCGACGAGGTCGTTGGTCGAGAGGTGCATTGTGTTATTTGGAAGAAGTGCGCTTAGTTGACCTTCCTTGAGATTTATCAAGCATCTCAGTGCCTGTCTGCATCCATAAACGGACCTCTACCGGATCAATGACCCAACTTTATTAAAAAAAGCCTGCAGAGACCTGAGGAAAAGGCAAATTATGTGTTGACGTGGCTTGGCAGGACAGCCATCTGCAAAATGAATCTGTTGCCAAAATTGATTGCACTTTGCCTAAGCTGCTCCCTTGGTTACCTACTGATATGTCCAAGCTTATGAGACAGAAGTCACACATTACATGTGAAAGAGTAAAATACACAATATGTGCTACAACCAACTGGCCTCGTCCATAAAAGAGAGGAACCTGGATGCCCCAAACTTTATATGTTAACATTATTGTGTCTCAAAACTTAAAAAGTGCCAGAGAGCAGCAGACCGAACACTGGGAAACAAAGGTGTCTCGTCCCATATAGTCTGTGGGATTTAGTAATATGGGATGTGCTTGGAAACCCAAGTGGAGAGAGACCAGAGCCGCTCTATATGCGCCTGGCAACATAGATACTACTAGACGTATTCAACAAAATCGAAGAATATAGGAAACTCATTATATCAAGTCCTTCTTCTTCCTCCCAATATTTAGAAACCCTAATTTCACATTGTACTTCTAGGTTGGAAGGTTAATGGCTTGGTAGGCTTTCGTTCAGGTAAATGACAGGGATTCAGGTAGGACAAAGTGAGACATTGGGGCATAAATTATCATTTTTTCATGCAGCGCAACGCAGCAAGCCACCATGCCTCAAGGTAAAACTTGGATATAAAAAAGATATTTACTGCACACTGTAAATACCTCATCCGGCAGGGGCTGTATTTTCTATTAGGAGTGGATAATAAAGAACATTTTTATTATGGTATTTGGGTTTTAATTTACCCTTTTATAGGACACCTGTGACTCACCATTCGAACAATGTCAAATGTGAAGGCCCATGCGTGTTGTTTTTAACGCATTAGCCATGCAATTATCTCTGAGGCTTTCAAGCACTCCTCGTCCTTAATAGCATTTATAAAAGATAAATTGACACGACAAAATTGATCTCGCAACCTAAAACCTTTTATTTTCCAATACACAAAATGTAACAAATTCCGACCAGTGGCTCAGGAGCTGGACATGTGTGGCAGACAATGCCTCAAAGCACAATATCACAGGAACACAGCAGGGAATGCATTAGGCAGAGTGATGATAGACAGCCGGAAAAAAACCTTCAGATGTATTTTTTTAGAAAAAATTGTTTATTTGATTTTTCTATGGTCATTTATCTGTCCCTTCCTTTAACTCGCCACCATATCTGTTCCTTGCTAGACCTGCTGGTTTCTCTTTGTATCTTTGGCCAAGTAAGAAGCGTAAGTTTACCTTTGTGAATCAGGCCGTCAGATCCCCAGCGTTTGCTGACGATATACTTCTCATGTAGAAGAAGCTATAATAACCATTATTGGAGAAACATCCTCAATATTTTTGTACACAAACTCTTTGATGGGGTCCTTGAGTCTAGGTTATAATTTAAGTGGGCCTTGAGATTTATCATGCATCTCAGTGTCTGTCTGGCATCCATAAAAGGACCTCTACTGGAGCAATGATCCATCGTTATTCAAAAAGCATGCAGAGACTTGAGGAAAAGGCTTAATGATTTGTTGACGTGGCTTGGCAGGACAGCCCTCTGCAAAATGAATCTGTTGCCGAGATTGCTTTACCTTTGCCAATGCTGCTGCCTTCTGTACCTATTGATGTGCCCAAGGTAATGAGACAGAAGTCACACATATAAAGTAAGAAGCACCCAGGCCCTCTCTTTTATGGGTGAGGCCAGTTGCTTGAACCACATATGGTGTATTTTAATCTTTCACATGTGATGTGTGCCATATGAATGAGTAAAATACACCATTTGTCCTTCAACCAACTGTCCTTAACCATAAAAGAGAAAGGCTTGGATGCTCCTAGCTTTATATGCTATCATTTGTGTGCCTCCAGACTTAAATTAGGCATGAGCGGGAAATCCGTTACGCTCGCGGATTTTGCGGATTTTTGGGAAATCCGCAATCCGCGAATTTTGCAGATTTCCCGCAAAATCCGCAAAAAAAATCCGCGAGCGTAACGGGTTCAAAAGTTGAACCCCCACTCATGCTACTATTTTACAATGGCGCCAGCAAGCTGCCTGCGCCGTTGTAAAATAGTTACAAAGTTAGCTTGCACAGGAACCACTAGATAAAACGAAGCAGGTGCTTCCTGTGCAAGCTAACTTTGTAACTATTTTACAACAGCGCTGGCAGCTTGCTGGCGCCATTGTAAAATAGTTACAGCCTTACACAGGTCACTCAAGGGACCCCTGCGCCCTTCAGGGCGATTGCATAGTAACACACACATGGTCACTCGAACTAGTTGATGCTCAAATTCAGTGACTCATTCATTAGCCCAAAAACAATCATGAGCGTCTTCGAGGCTGGACAGGTGTGCCTCTTCCCAAATCTACCGTGGAAAATCAGCTGTGATGCTGGGTAGAGGCCTTTGCATCCTTGACTTTCATGAGCGCAATCCCCGTGCTGTTCCTGTGACTAAGAGCTTCTTTCTCTTCATATAGTTGTGTTCGCACGGGTTGCTGCAAGTTCGCACGCGTTTTGTACAATGTCGCAATTTGCGAAATTGTACAAAGCCCTCGCGAACTTGCAGAAACCCGTGCGAACATAAAAAAAAAAAATCCGAGCGGATTCGCGGATTTTGCGGATTTTGGCAATCCGCAAATTCGCAAATCCGCAAATTCGCGGATTGCCAATCCGCAAAATCCGCTCATGCCTAACTTAAATATGTGGCTGAGGGGAACAGAACGAACACTGGGAAAAAATGGTGTCTCGTCCTATATAGTCTGGGGGATTTAATAGCAATGAAGTAATGGATGTGCTTGGAAACCCAAGTGGAGAAAGAACTAATAGTCATGTCAATCAATGAATCAGGGTTTTGTAGAGCGCAACTACTCACCCGTAATGATCTCAGGTGCTGTGGGAATGAGGAGTATTGGGGGGTGGGTCTGCTGTTCAGTTGAAAAGCCAGGTCTTGAGGTCCTCCCTGAACTGAGGCAGAGATGATGATTGCCTGAAATGCTGATGAAGGAGTTCTAGGTCCTTGCAGCAAAGTAGGAGAAGTATCTTCCTCCAGCGGTGGTCCTGCAAATCCATGAGATGGTGGCCAAGGCCTGAGGGGCAGAGCCGAGATGTCTGATGGGGGTGTAGAAGGAGAGGCAGTGGTTGAGATATGCGGGTCCTGTGTTGTGGAGATGTTGGCAGGCGTAGGTGAGGAGCTTTTAGGTCATCCCTTTGATGACTGGCAGCCAGTGGAGGGCTCTCAGGTGGTAGTGTTGTGGCTGCGGTGAGGGATGGTCAGGATGAGTCTGAAGGAGGCATTTTGGATGTTTGCAGTTTCTTTTGGAGTTTTTTTGTGGTGCCGGTGTAGAGTGCACTGCTGTAGTTGAGTCTGCTGCTTATGAGTGCGTGGGTGATTGTTTTCCTTGTCTGAGTGGGGATCCGCTTGAAGATCTTTTGGAGCATGTGTAGGCAGGAGGATGAGACAGCGTTGATCTGGTGGTTCATGGAGAGTGAGGCATTCAGGATGATGCAGAGGTTTCATGCTTGGTCCGTGGTGTGTGTGTGTGTGGGGGGGGGGGGGGGGTTCAGAGTGCTGAGGGCTACCAGGAGCCCTCCCAGGTGGAGGGGTTGGGGCCCAGTGTGAGGACTTCGATCTTGCCTGAGTTGAGATTGAGGCAGCTGTCTTTCATCCAGGTGGCTACTGCCTTCATTCTACTACGCAAGTTGTTCCTGGGAGCTTTGGGTTCATCAGAGAGGGTGAGGATCAGATGGGTGTTGTCAGCATAGGAGGCTATGTTGAGTCCATAGTTTCTGACGATGGTTGCAAGCAGGGTCATGTAGATGTTGAAAAGGGTGGGGATCAGGAAGGAGCCCTGCGGCACTCTGCAGATGATTTCTGTGGGTTCTGAGAAAAAAGGTGGACGTCTGACTCGCTGTGTTCGGTCTGTGAGGAAGAAGTGGATCCAGTCAAGGGCTTTGTCGCGGATTCAGGAGTCGTGAAGTCTAGCGCAGAAGGTTTCATGGGAGACTGTGTCGAGAGCAGCCGAGAGGCCCAGGAGATTGAGGGCCGAGGATTAGCCTCTGTTCAGGAGGATGCGGATGCCATCGGTGGCGGCGAGGAGAGCGGTCTCGGTGCTGTGGTTGCTTCTGAATCCTAATTGGGAGAGGTCTAGAATGTTGTTCGATTCGATGAACTCGAAGAGTTGGGTGTTGATTGCCTTCTCAATTACTTTGACTGGAAGAGGAGCAGGGAGATGGGTCTGTACTTCTTGAGGTCCGTCGGAACAGCAGATGGCTTCTTCAGTAGGGGGTTGCATGTTTCCAGTCTTCAGGAATGGTGGCAGATTCTTTGATTGTGGGGCAGAGTATAGGTGCAATGGAGGCACTGGCTCTGTTGAATATGTGGGTAGGGCAGGGATCCAAGTGGGGTCCTGATTGAATGCTCTTCATGAGCTTGAGAGTATCCTCAGAAGGGAGGGAGGTCCAGTTGAGTAGGGTCTGCTGATGTCTGGGTCCATTGGGTGCGGGGGTTTTGCTTGAGGTCGTGGGTTTTGTTTAGTGAACCTGTCGTAGATCGCCTTGTTCTTGCGGTGCAAGAAGGTGGCAACGTTTTCGCAGAGGTCTTGGGAGGGGGAATGTCTGTCGTCTCCATGCCGGTTTTGGAGAACTCTATGACCATGGTGAAGAGTAGTTTTCTGTTGTGTGCATTGGCATTGAGCAATTCTTATGTTCTTGTTAGGTCGAGCTCTCTCGACCTATTGTCAGCAAATTGCTCCTCAAGGGAGGTCAACTGGTGCACGAGCGCGGATTGCTCCTCGTGGACGCGCATGCCCAGCCTCCCGGAGCCGTGCACATCTCCAGAAGCCGATTGCCAGGGTCAGCCATGCCTCTCCAGTCACACGCGCACACACACTGCATACACGCACGCGCACACACACACACTGCATACACACACGCTCACACACAGGTGCCGAGCCCCCCAAGCCCCACTTACCGCCTCAGCTGCCTCTCCTGACTTCTGCTGCCATCCACTTTGTGAGAGTGGGCGCGGGCTTCTCCAAAAGACGGAAGTCCCGCCCCACGACTGCCGTGAGCGTGCACATCCCGAGACCGGAAGTTCGGGAGAGTGCACGCTCACGGCTTGTTGGTATTGTTAGTGCTGTTTGTGAAATTTTGTTTTGCTCGTGTAATTTACTGTCTTTTTTTTTTGTTACATCTGAATGACTTTTGGCGCTTATGAAAAGTTCTGGTTATAAGTAATGTTAGTTGAAATACTGTTATTAATCCAAAGACCAGAGAAAATCAAAGCAATGAAAGTTCTCTATTGCCTTTTCTCTGTCCAAGTACCAACTCTGCCTTGATTGGATCACTTCTCCGGAGTGAGAACAGTCGTAATTCACTTTCAGTTTATTGTCATTCTAAGTCAGAACGTTGGCTTTCTTTTTTTACGTAAGGTAACTATATCTTTGTACAAGTAGCACACTTGACTATCTCCTTTTAGAGTGCTCCTGTTTTAATTAATAATGAATGCACTTGGAAACAAAGATATTTGCTAAGGATAACAGTCTGCTGTGGTGGACTAGATGGACTGAAACTTAAGTCTTGTTCTTCTGATGCTAGGCCATGTACCCGTCTAACTGGAATATGTACTTATAGAAAATGTACTAAAACGTCCTGAGGATTTAATCTGGCATCTGGTGACCCAAATTTTCTCACGTAGCATCGCACTCCAGAGAGCGTCATTGTTTAGGCCTCGACCAGTATAAGATGAATCCTAACTCATTTGAAACCACTCCTCCAGCTGAAGAATCCAAAAGATTGACATTTTTGGCAAAAATGTTTTCTTCTGACAGTTCAGCATTGCATTCTATAGACGCAATCTGTATGTTGAACTGATAACACACATGCCCTTTGGTACATGGCCTGCTTGATAAATTTAAGGAAAAGCTGGAGGCGTGGTTGCTTATCTAGGCAAACATTCACAAGCTCATAATTATGGGGATGGTAAGAGACACAGTAAAACCCTCTCCTGGTTGCTGTGATGAGCCCAACCAAGGGCGGTGATTTGTTTGCTAAGGTCACGCCCAGAAAAGTAACCTATACACCAATAGCTGTAACGGATATAAAACCAGCAATAGATCGCTTCGCCAGGGGAAAGTCTCCTGGCTCAGGCGGTATGATGATTGAATTCTTTAAGGGATTTGTGGAACTCCAGACTCTTAGATTGCTGTAACTTTACCAGGAAGCTGTGTCTGCTGGGACCAAATATCCATAATTATTAAAGGCCACATAGACTCTTCCTGATTATATAGGCCACCTTCACTGATGAATGCAGATAATAAAATCCCGGGCGTGTTCTTACCAATAGGCTAAATCCTTCATTGACAAAGCTAGTGCTACCATACCAATCCGTTTTTTTACTAGGCATATTCCCGTGTAATAATTTGTGTCAATGATCCTTCGTATTTGGTTGTAAATTTAGACTGTTTCGGTATTCTGGATGCCGAGAAAACCTTCGACCCTCTTCAGTGGCCCTTCCTGTTTGCTGTTTTTAGGTCGAGCAGACGTACTCTCAATGCGTGAGCATTGAGAGTGTCTGCTACAGACCTAATGTGGCCCGTATTTAGGAAAGTGGACACGACTCAGACGCGCGCTTTTGCAGTCTCAGTTTTGACCGCGGGAGCGCGCGTCTGAGCCGCGCTTGCGCAGAGTAAAACCTAATGTGGTCCGTATTTAGGAAAGTGGACACGACTCAGACGCGCACTTTTGCAGTCTCAGTTTTGACCGCAGGAGCGCGCGTCTGAGCCGCGCTTGCGCAGAGTAACTCACAGCCCCTGCTCACACACAGACACAGCCAGCCCCCACCCCTCTGCATGCACGCACACACACACAGGCGCGCGCGCACACACACACACACATACACACGCTGCCGTCCCCCACCCACCCACCAACCCCCCTGCATACACACAGACACGCAAGCACGGAGCCCCACTCACCCAGACTTCTACTCGTCCCGCTCCGGGCTGCTCACTCCGACGTCAACGGGCACAGGGACACCGGCACTCCGCTCCTTGGCTTCCCGGGCAGACGCCGGCTGCACGCAGGGCTCTCCTCTCTCTGCACCGGAGCCATGCGCCAGCCACTGCAGCCTGCCTCCTGGGAAGCTCCGGTCGCGTGTCCGGCCCCGCCCCCGTCCCAACAAAGGTTGCCTGGCTTCCTGGTATCGTAACGCTGTTTATATCTTTGACAGGTCAGTCACATGACCCAGCTAACCTATCCAATTCTGGGAGCATCCACGTGACTAAGATAATCTCAAGATAATTGTTACGATCATTGAGTTATTTAATAGATATCGACCACTTGACGGGTTGCCTTCACAATAACTATTGTTTGTCGAAAACCCGATAGGCTTAGAAATACCCAATCTTTGTCGACTTTTGTTTCGACGTTACACCCAAGATGACGCTACTCACATTCACTGGAAGGTCACATGACGTAGCCAACCAATCCGAAGATGTGACATTGTTTAAAAGAGCACTTCGATGTAGGTTAATTTGATTGCATCTCCGTGACTTTGTCGGCTGAAGCATGCCTTTTTCGATTTTGAGAAACAGACTAATTAGTAAGTACTTGTATCTAGCCATTACCGGCATGTTATCTTCATTCTCGCCTGCCGACATAAATCTGTCTTTACATTTGGGCGGCGGCTTAGATTTGCTGATATAGCAACCGCGCATCTGACATGCTCTGTGCTTACTAATGCTGGCGTTTTTATTCAACGCTATTACACTGAGCTGCTCTCTGAAACCGAATAATCTCGCGAAAAATCTAGCTAGTTCCGGCATGTTATTTTCACTCTCGCCTGCCGGCAGAAGCTTGGTTTTACATTTGGGCTGAATAACCGCGTATCTGACATGCTCTGTGCTTACTAATGTTGACGGTTTATTCTTAAGCTCAATGTCGTAAGAAACACTATTACACAGAGTAGCTCTTTGAAACTGTAAAATCTTGTGCAGTACCAGCGGTATTGTTTCGCACTGTTATGCATAATATCAAATTAGCAGTGTGATTCATATTCACTATATGTCCATGTTACTAGTCAACGAGTGGAGTTTATATGGCTTAAACAACCATTGATTCGCTATGAAACAATGTGAACACTGAAGTCCTACCATTGTTCCTAAAAGGTTGGGTGCCTTAACGCATAACTTACTCTCATTTGACACCGACTTTTTATATAGTATTTGTACTGACTGGTTGTTTAAATGTAAATCATTCCATATCAAGCCGTGTGCTTCCAGCCTGCAGGCGGCTGCACCGCTCTGCGACCAGGCGTTTGAAGCCCATGTTTTGGGCCAAGCAGTACCCTGTCACATATAAACACAGCCACGTGTATTGGAAATAGATAAAACAACAGAATGCATCTTGTGACCCTAGAACTGGATGTACAGACGACTCAAGGGCTTCCAAGGGGTTTATAATCCTGCAGTGCCGGTCTAAATCTAGCTGCTATGAAGTGCAGGTGCGTCATTCATGCTGAAGTAACCAGGGCCTTCCACACATTGGGCACTGCGCTGCCTCACACACACTGCGCTGCCTCACACACACTGCGCTGCCTCACACACACTGCGCTGCCTCACACACACTGCGCTGCCTCACACACACTGCGCTGCCTCACACACACTGTGCTGCCTCACACACACTGCGCTGCCTCACACTCACTGCGCTGCCTCACACTCACTGCGCTGCCTCACATACACACTGCCCTCCCTCACACACACTGCGCTGCCTCACACACACACTGCGCTGCCTCACACACACACTGCGTTGCCTCACACACACACTGCGCTGCCTCACACACATACTGCACTGCCTCGCACACACACTGCGCTGCCTCACACACACACACACACACACTGCGCTGCCTCACAAACACAGTACGTAGTCACACACTGCTATGTGTAACTCACACTGTCCTATCACACACACTGCGCTGTTACACACACACTGCCCTGTGACACACACACTGCACTGCCTCACACACACTGCGCTGCATCACGCACACACTGCCCTGCTACACACTGCGCTGCCTCAACACACTGCGCTGCCTCAACACACTGCGCTGCCTCACAGACACTGCGCTGCCTCACAGACACTGCGCTGCCTCACAGACACTGCGCTGCCTCACACACACTGCGCTGCCTCACACACACACACACTGCGCTGCCTCACAAACACAGTACGTAGTCACACACTGCTGTGTGTCACTCACACTGTCCTATCACACACACTGCGCTGTTACACACACACTGCGCTGTTACACACACACTGCGCTGTTACACACACACTGCCCTGTGACACACACACTGCACTGCCTCACACACACTGTGCTGCATCACGCACACACTGCCCTGCTACACACTGCGCTGCCTCACACACACTGCACTGCCTCAACACACTGCGCTGCCTCAACACACTGCGCTGCCTCACAGACACTGCGATGCCTCACAGACACTGCGCTGCCTCACAGACACTGTGCTGCCTCACAGACACTGCGCTGCCTCACAGACACTGCGCTGCCTCACAGACACTTCGCTGCCTCACAGACACTGCGCTGCCTCACACACACTGTGCTGCCTCACACACACTGCGCTGCCTCACACACACTGCGCTGCCTCACACACTGCGCTGCCTCACACACACACAAACACTACGTAGTCACACTGCTGTGTGTCACTCACCCTGTCCTATCACACACACTGCACTGTTACACACAAACTGCACTGTGAGTCACATACTGCACTGCCTCTTACACACACTGCCCTGCTACACACTACACTGCCCTGCTACACACTACACGGCCTCACACACACACTGTGCTGCCTCACACATGAACTGCACTGCCTCACACACGCACTGCCTCACACACTGTGCTGCCACTCACACACTGCGCTGCCACACACAAGCTGCCTCACACACACACACACACGCTGCCTCACACACACACACTGCCTCACACACACACACTGCCTCACACACACACAATGTGCTGCCTCTCACACACACACACACACACACACACACTGCGCTGCCTCACACACACACTGCGCTGCCTCACACACTGCCCTGCCTCACACACTGCCCTGCCTCACACACACTGCACTGCCACATAATTACACAGCTCTCAATGCAACATACACTCCCAATACCACTCAGTGCCACATAATTATATGCCACATAATTACACTGCACTCAATGCAACATACACTCCAAACAATACGACTCAGTGCCACAAAATTACATGCTATATAATTACACTGCACTCAATGCAACATACACTCCAAATACCACTCAGTGCCACATAATTACACGCTGCATAATTACACAGCACTCAATGCAACATACACTCCAAACAATACGACTCAGTGCCACAAAATTACACACAACACAATTACACTCTACTGAATACAACATACACTCCACACAATACCACTCAATGCCACATAATTACAGTCTACATAATTACACTGCACTCAATGCAACATACACTCCAAATACCACTCAGTGCCACATAATTACACACCACATATTTACACTGCACTCCATGCAACATACACTCCAAATACTACTGAGTGCCACATAATTACACACCACATAATTACACTGCACTCAATGCAACATTCACTCCAAATCCCACTCAGTGCCACATAAGTACACTCTACTGAACGCAACGCACACTCCACACAATACCACTCAGTGCCACATAATATGCTGCATAATTACACTGCACTCAATGCAACATACACTCCAAATACCACTCAGTGCCACATAATTACTCTACTGAATACAACATATATTCCCCATATTACCACTCAGTGCCACATAATTACACCCCATATAATTACTCTTCTCAATGCAATGTAAATACACTCCACATATTACCACTCAGTGCCGTATAATTACACACCTCATACTTACACTACTCAATGCAACATAAATACACTCTATCTATCTATCACACTCACTCTATCGCCATCACTCTATCTATCGCCCTCACTCTATCTATCTATTGCTTCGCCACAGCATCACTCAGCACCACCACAGCATCACTCATGGGAAATACAACTCACTAGGTGCTACCACAGCATCAATGAACGCCACAGCATCACTCCTCGCCAACACAACATCACTCGTCGCCACCACAACATCACTCAGCACCAACACAGCATCAATCTGTGCAACCATTCAACAACTGGTTCAAATATGTTCTCTCAATGTTTCAAGCTTTATTACAAATGTCACAAAAAGATGTTAATATTTCACTTCTGTTCTTGGATTTTCGTCACAATAAAATACAATTAACATTCTTCACAATTTTTTTTTACAAAAGTTTAAGCTACTGCTATTATAAATTACAATAACTTTTATTTCAGTATTATTAAAAACTGTAAAAGCCATTGTTATTTGAAATATCAATACATCTAAGTCACGTAAATACAACACATATTGCATTACAAATGCTATAGGTGTCACATTTGCAAAAGCTAAAACTATTGGCATTGTAAATGACAAAGCTATTAATTTCGCTATTTTCAAAACCAAAACATAAATAAAAAATTTGTCATTTACAGTACCAATAGCTCAAACTTTCCTAATGCGAGACCTATTGCATTGCAAATGCTTGTTTTTTTAGTTGATTTGATGAGGAGTTGGTGTTCAGTGACTGTATGGTCTGCCAAGGCCTTGCAGCATCTCCATCTTTCTTTGAGCCATCTGGACTCTTGGAGGGGAGAGAGAACCAGCTGCCTTTCTTGGAGGATTGCTTGCCTTAGGGTTTCCAGAGGGGGGGCAGTGTGTTGGTGCAGTTGGAGATCCATGAGTTGGGGTTGCATGCAGAGGTGTTTGTGTCCATGGATATCAGCATTGGGGTTGCAGTGAGGGTGTTTGCGACACGACTCCTGCAATGCTTGATTTTTGCCCCAACAGATGCTTCAGACTTTCTTATGCATCTGTCAATCCCTGGGAGTAATTACTTGCTTCATACAGTTTACCCTGTCCTAGGAATTAAACTATTTACTGTTCAGGGGTCCTTGTTTTCCTAACACATCTGTCAATCCCTGCGCCATGGTGCGACGTATTGTAAATACGGCGCATCCATGGTGGCAACAGGGTTTCTCAGGGTGGTGCAGGGAAAGGGACGCATCTCTACAGATGCGTCACTTTCTTGTACATCTGCCGCACTGTATCTTTGGGAAAGTACATTTTGAGAACCGATTGCGCTCATGGAATAAAGACCCTTTGAAAACTCACAGAAAGTCGACAATTGCTCTTTCATTTCTATCGAGATCAAAATTAATGTGGAAAAGCCAAACCACCATATTTTCAGGCGACACCTATGGAATTGCCATATTAGTACAAGATATGGACTGAGGGCCTGATTTTTAAAGGTAATCTTACACATTTGTGTGAGTTTATGTTTGTTTTGGAATTAAAAAACTCCCTTTTTATAGTAAGTTTATGAGTGCGGCGACTCCACAGTCGGGGCAGAGAACTTGTGAATGAAAAAAGATACGACATGCCTATCTTTCAATGTGCAGGAGTCTCTGCAGTCATAAGTTCAGTTCAATTTTAATAAAGTTTGGACACTTGTCTTTAAAACATACATTTAAAGCAGATTAAAACATTAATTTAAACACCCCCGCCTCTCCCCTCTCCATGCTACTGACCCGGCTCTAACCCAAATACACCAAACTTTAATAAATAAAATCTCCGTTACCCAGCACCCCAATTCCAGAGTAACTAAATAATACTCTTAGCCAAGCCTCTTAAATCACTAATCCAAATATATTTTTTAATTTTTTCCATGGCACATGAAACATCTAAAAACTCCGGGGCAGATTTATTAAGGCCTTGCGCCGCCGGTGCGTCATTTTTAACATGGGAAAAAGTGACGCACCAGCGGCGCAAGTCCTTCATAAATCTGCCCCTCCATGTTCAACAAAAGTGCAAGTGCTTCATTGTGATGATTTATATTGTATTTCATAAAAAGCGGCTTTAAAATCGAACGGTGAAACCTATTAAAATGGCAACAGTCAATTATAAAATGATCATTGAAATGTTGGGACTGCAAACCACACGTGCAATTATTATCTGCATCTAAAAGGTCTTCACATTTTTCAGCCCCTCTATATTGAACATTTAAGGCTACCCTAATTTTTAAAATAACTAAATATAGCGGGGCGTCAGGAAATGCCCTCCTATTTTCCCTAGGTTCTACCCTATACTTTGCAGAGGGACTATTCCCTACCTTCTCCATATTAGCTAATCTGGATATTCTTCTACTGGCCATTTTTAATTCAGCCTTGGAAAGGTGGGAGGGCTCTGTTATCTTAAATTCCATTCTTAAAGCTCGTGTAATGGCAACTTTTTATGAACTTCAATGCCCACATTAATTCACTCTAATACCTTCTGTACCTCCAAAACCCTAACTCTTTCCCAAAATCCCAGGGTTGCTCATAGGTTAGGAATTTCCAAGTCTGCAAGTTCCCTTCCAGTCTTATTGCCTCACTCATTGCACTTTTAGAGAGAGCTAACAGTTTTTTCAAGCATTTGTTCTCACAACTCTCCCAACTTCCCTCTATACATTGGGACAATATATTGGCCCCATAATGACATTGAGTAGGGCTCATTTCATTGTAGGCTATCAAGAGAGGAGACAAGGAAGGGCCACCAAAGGTATCCTTAAAAAGGACGAGGCCCCCTATCCTTGCTGCTGCCTGCATCTCCACCAATTCTTTATGCAGGGCCCTGCTCAGCTGTCTAAAGAACGTCATAACAGGTACGGATAGGACGATACTACCTCAACCTTACATTTAATGTCTTCAACCATCATCTGTGAAATAGACCAAATCAAGA
Source organism: Lissotriton vulgaris (assembly GCF_964263255.1). Taxonomy (NCBI): domain Eukaryota; kingdom Metazoa; phylum Chordata; class Amphibia; order Caudata; family Salamandridae; genus Lissotriton; species Lissotriton vulgaris. Next base: position 133,673,848 of record NC_141693.1, read on the forward strand.
TCAGAAAACTAAATCAAGCCTGCTCAATATATGTGCATATGTTTAATGCCTTACTCCTAGGGTCTCGCAAGATAAGCTTTCTCCCTACTTCTCGAGCAATTCACTGCCTTCATTTACAATGGTGCCACTTCTGCATGCACTCTTATTATCCATTATCTAGTGGTCACCAAGGAGGGCTGCTTGGGTGTGCTTGACCTGTAATGGGGGTACAGATGGAATTTGACTGTTTATGCATTGCTCTCATTTTATACTTATGCTCTCTCCAAGCAGCTTCTATGCACAGTAAAGGGAGAGTTTGGGCATTTAGGTAGAATGGAGAGACCAGAGAGGCAGCACAAGAGCAAGTGATCATTGTTGGTCCATGCATGAGTAACGTGAGCAGATTTGTCCTATCTGCTGCATCTGGCTGAAAGCTTCGCTCTGCACACAATACCGTCGCGAGCCATAATTTGTGCAGAGCATGAGTGTGCTTGGCACTTGCCAGAAGTTCATGAAGTTTTGATACATGTGGAAGCAGAGATTTTTGAGCTTCCATAGGGTGGGATACCTTTCTCTTTTTTGGGGTCACCCGTATCCATCTGGTCTGCTGAAAAAGGAAGAAAAGCTTGGTCTCTTAGGTAGTCAACATGCAGAACTCCTCCATGGTAATTTGGCATGCACTATCTTCGGGCATTACCCTGATGCAAAGCCTTATCCATTATTACGATTTGGTCAAGTTTAGTTGAAAAGATAGACAGCAGAGACAGAGGGGCAATGTGCACGTATGAGCTTAGCCTGACAGCAGGGCACCAGCGGCTCTTTTTACATCCAGAGAATCTTATCTAAACTGTCCTACACCTCATCAGAAAATTAGGCATATGTTATAAGTTAACAAGCACTTCACCCATGGAATTAGTGGGAAGCATGTTCTTTTTGTTCCTTCTACTCTGGGCACGATTCACAGAACTAACTTAAGACAAAATCCTAAACTTACTACCATTTTGGTATTCACAGACGGCACTTACTCCTTTTGGTATTCACAGAAGGCAATTACTCATTGCGGTATTCACAGAAGTTAGGAGTCCTAACTTTAGAACTCCTAAATGCCTTCTGTGAATACCAAAAGTCAGAGGGACCGATTCACAGAACTAACTTAAGACAAAATCCTAAACTTACTACCATTTTGGCATTCACAGAAGGCACTTACTCATTTCGGTATTCACAGAAGTTAGGAGTCCTAACTTTAGGACTCCTAAACTGAGAAAAATCCTAACTTTATGACTTTTGGTATTCACAGAAGGCATTTAGGAGTCCTAAATTTAGGACTCCTAACTTCTGTGAATACCGAAATGAGTAAGTGCCTTCTGTGAATACCAACATGAGTAAGTGCCATCTGTGAATGCCAAAATGGTAGTAAGTTTAGGATTTTGTCTTAAGTTAGTTCTGTGAATCGGTCCCTCTGTTTTCAAAAAACCTGCTTCCTCCTCATTTTACTGAGAAATCACAGTGGCACCGGATAGGCAAGTCTCTATTCATGGAGAAACCCCCAGGACCAAGGTCACGACGATTCCAAAAGACAATGGTAGGAACACACACTACACAATTCAGAGTAAACACCTAATCTGTTGCCAGTTATGTCTTCTATCACAACACATGAAGCATCAGCTGATGTCCTGAAAAAGCAATGTATTAGCTGGGATTATATGGTACTGCAACTACTTTGTTCCCTGAGTATGTGTGGATTTGCTACAATTTCCAAATATTCAGCTTTCCTCTGAACAGATTTCAAAACAAGAATTTGTTTGTGGATCAAATCTGATCAAAAGTGACTAAATGCAATGCATATGGAATGAAATGCAGCTCTTGGCACTTTACGAAAGTAAACTGCCTTCCACCTGTCAATAGCTTCAAGGAGGTTAGTATTTGATCCTGGTGGTGCTAGTAGTCCTAATTGATGGATTTAAAGAAATGCTTTTTTCTACAACAGGAACCCCAACATAAGTAAATATATATTTTATAATAGGTGAAGACTGCAATACACTTTTCATGTAGAAGAAGCCATCTGAGTAACTATAACTATTATTGGAGAAATGTGTAATATGGGCAGATACAAAATCCTCAATATTTCTGTACGCAAACTCTTTGATGGGGCCCTTGAGTTTCGGGTATTATTTAAGTGGGCCTTGAGATTTATCAAGTATCTCAGTGCTTGTCTGGCATCCATAAAAGGACCTCTGCCAGATCAATGACCCAACATTATTAAAAAAAGCATGCAGAGACTTGAGGAAAAGGCTGAGGGCCATATTATCAAGAACGGCGATAACATTATTACTGCTTTAGCGACAGGAAACTGCGGCGATAAGGGGCTTGAAGCCCAGGTTTGATGTCTTTCACACCAGAACCTGGGCTTCTATGGGAATTGCATATTATCAAGCCCCTTATCGCCACTTTAGCGGCAGGTTCCTGCCGCTAATGCAACAATAATGTTATCGCCGTTCTTGATAATATGGCCCTAAATGTTTTGTTGACGTGGCTTGACAGGACAGCAATTTACAAAATTAATCTGTTACCAACATTTCTTTACCTTTGCCAATGCTGCTGCCTTGGGTACTTGCTAATGTGCCCAAGCGTATGTGGCATAAGTCACACATGACGTGTAAAAGACTAAAATACTCCATATGTTTTTCAACCTGCTGGTCTCCCCCATAAATGATAGAGGCCTGGTTGAACCTAACTTTATATGCTATCATTGTTGTGCCTTCAAACTTAAATATGTGGCAGAGGTGAGCAGACCAAACACTTAGGGACTTTGGGCCAGATGCACGACCCATTTTTGCGGCCGTAAACGGGAGATCCTCCTGTTTGTAACCCCAAAAAAGGGTAATGGCATGGACAAATGCTATTTTGCAAGTCACTGACTCCCAAAAAAGCATTTGCGAATCTCGCTATTAGGAAGGGGAGTACCTTCCTAATAGCGAGTCACCATGCCATGTACTATTGTTTTGCAACCGCATTTGCAGCGTAAAACACTTGCAGTTTACCACCTACTTCAAGTAAATCACAAATGGGAAGGAGTCCCCAGGAGACCTCTTTCCCTTTGTGAGTATATGAGAAAATATTTTTGGAGAGCAGGCAGTGGTCCAAGGGACCACTGCCTGCCCTTAAAAAAATTAAACTGAAAAGTTTCATTTTTCTTTTTTAAATGCAGACCGTTTTCCTGTAAGGATACTGCATGCATATTAATGAGGCATGCAATTTGCAAACTCCATTGGGAATCGCAAACAGTGTCTGAGACACTTGTGTACATTCACATTTGCAAGTCACAAATTGCAAGTCGCAATTTGATGCAATTTGCGACTCACAAATGTGAATGTTTGTACATCTGGCCCATTATCCGATGTTGGTGGGCCGCCACCGACAGGCTGTTGATGGTGAGCCCAACATCTACAATGAGCGGTCCAGCCACTGGATTCTGATCTGGCAGTTGGAGGCATTGGGCGGAGGCACCGACCTCTGCTTTTACAACAGGCTCAAAGAGCCCATCAGTGCAGCGGGCGAACAGTAATCCCTACAATAGGGGCAGTGCCTGCTCAGGCACCACTGTAGACATTACAATGCCCGTTTCCCTCTGCCTTTTCATGGCGGTCAAACTGTGTTGTAGGCAGGATTGTTTTTGAGAAGGAAGGTGTCCCTGAGAGCAATTTTCCTCTTCCTATGTGTGCTGCAGAATACAGCACACATAGCAAAAGGAAACAAGCATTTGCAATGCAATAGGTCTCGTATTTACGCAAGTTTGAGCTATTGACATTGTAAATAACAATGCCTTTTATTTTTGTTTTAGTTTTAAAAACATAACTACAAGGCATTGTCCTTTACAATGCCAATAGCTTAAACTCGTGTAACTGCAAGACTTATTGCATTGCAAATGCTTGTTTTAAAAATGCGCTCCAATTTTAAATGCCGGTGACTGCCATGTTCGGCTTACATCCACTAGGAGAAATACAGATTGAGCTTTGTCTCTTCAGCTTGTGAACAAGTAAGCTTATTATTTTCTGAAATGCCTGATGGCTTGCTCCTCGAATAAAATATCTAGCAATTTGAATTCTTCACATATTTGTGTTTTAGTCACGTGGAGATGTCGTGCTAAACCTATATCCTTTAGTAAACGTTGGGTATACCGATGCACCAGAGGACAGGAGAAAAGATTAATTGCTCCTGCAGGGACACGTTTAAACTTGTACGCGCGCCTGCCAATTGTTTTTAAACTATTCCCTTATTGAAGAAGCCATACGCTTTTCCTTATCTTTTATAGACGTGATTAATCGCCAGCGACCCATCTTGCTCAATTCTAAAGCTACAACATAGGAAAGAAGATGCCATGAAAAGCTGTGCACTTGACTATTGGAAGGTATGCGCTTGATAAAGTATGCAAGCTGACAGAAAAAAGATTAACTGTTTCTGCAGGCACGCGTAGTATCCTTCACTCGCGCTTGTCATTAGATCTCATAAATTACACATAACTGAATTGGTGTACGCGCTTGTTATTACTTTTCAGAGATGCGATTAGCAGCAATCTCTTGTGCAATCCTAAAACGAAAATTGAAAACGAAGATAACGAAAAGTTTAACCTTTGACAGGCCAGCATTTTTTTAAAGTATGCCCTCAATAAATTATTCGCTTTTTCGAATAGTGGTTCCCCAGTAGTATACAAGCTAATATAAATGTGTCTGCTTTTATTTTTTAACTTTCAGACGTGACTAATTCCCTCAGCAAAACATATTGTTTTAAGGATTTCATAGATAAACAAGCTGGCTCCGTGGAGCCGACGGGGGGAGGGAAAGTGAAAGTGCGCATTGCGCTCGCTGTGTAACGCCAGCCTAGGGGGACAGGAGATGTGCACGGGTATGGAGTACACATCTCCTGTACGTACGCGTGCACATCTTCTGTCCGCGTGTGCCATCTCCTGCCTCCCTTCAGCACTGAAAGCGGCAACAATAGAGTCTGGCAAGCCGAAGCAACGCATTCATGTGCTGCGTTCGCTAGCGAGACCTAAAAATAAGGAGAAATAAAGATATTTCTTTTTGTTATGGCTCACCTCTGAGGTGTAGCATTTTGATGCATTCCCAGGTCTACCACGGATGGTAGTGCGGTGCCTTGCTTTGCCCTACATTGCTCAAGCTATGCAGGGCCACGTAAGGTGGCCATGCATGGCTTAATAAATCTAACTTAGGTTTTGCATTGCTCTTGTGCCCTTTGCATGGCCAAGGGCGACGCGAAACCTTGATCAATCTAACCCTGGGTGTTTAACAAAACAGGGTGTATGTGGGAAACACAAGCACACGCATCATTCAAAGTTGGATAGAGGGTACAGAAGGGACTGACTACGAGTCTGGCAGTCCACGGACCACCAGATTCCTGGGAGCGAAGTGGCGGTCTCCCGGCCGCCCTATCATGATTAGGGTATTTGGACTCCCATTGCCCCAACGCAGCAGCCAGGAACCGACCGTTCACTCGCGGTGTTGCTGCAATCAGGAGGCATCAATATGTTTGGCAGGACCGCCGTGGTACCACTAAGCATGTTAGACATTTTGTCTCTGCCATGGTTTTCATAGCGGTACCTCCTCCATGAAAAACACTTATGCTCTCTTGTGCCTCTGTGCCCTGGAGTGCATGCACCCCTGTTCCTGCTCAGCATAGACTTTTCAGTCCATGCCGCGCCAGAACTGTTTTTGCCGTTCCTATTGCTGTACCAATTTTCAGGGCACAGCCGTGTGAACGTAAAATATAAAGTCCGCCTGACAGGAGGAAAATCCAAATATGGCGGGCAGCACGACTACGGGCTTGGCGGTGTGGCAAGGCGGACCCCACATCATACTGCCAAACTCATTATAAAGCCTATATCTTGCAAACATCTGAATAACCAAACAGTTCAAAGTACGATAGAACTTGTTGAAACAAATGAACATTCATTTGATGGAAGAAGGTTAGAATGTGCTCTTAGCAAGGATAACCTTTCTCATACGAGTGTGCAGGGGATAAGCTCGCTATGTAATATTTGGTGTTTGAACAAAATATTGAGTTTTAGATATCGAGATACAGATATATCGGAAAGAAATGTTGACAAGAATATTGATTTTCTTAGGTAAGTAATATAATTTTCAAGAATATCTGTGTTGTTAATACCGTTTTCAATACTATAGTTGTAAAGAATATTGCTTTTTAATTACCTTTAAGTGTTTTAGTTCATGAGTTAAATATTTTTTGTATAATTGTTGACAATATTTTTACATATAATGTGCAATTTTAAATGTTTTATCATTTTTTACGTAATTGCTAATAGTAATGTATAGTGTTGTAGCAGGTTGTGAGTTTTTCAGGTGTATTTATCTAATTGTGTATTAATTATGTAAATTGTGAAGTTACTTTTTTAAAATATATTAATGGTGGGTTGCTGGGTTTGCAGAGGTACAGTAATAATACATTAATTATTAATCAATAATTCATTGTTCATTACTTTATTGATTATTATGTATGTAAATTGTGTAGTAATATTTTTTGTTATAGAGTAGCTGCGGGCTGCTGGTTTGATGAGGTATAGACTGGTAAGTCAACTGATAACTAATTAACAATTATTTATTAATGTATTATGAATTATTTAATTGATTATTAATTATGTAAATTGTATAACAATTATGTTTGTTAAATGATATATTCGTTGCAGGCTGTTGTGTTTGTAGGGACATAGGGTGGAAAGTTAATTAAGTAAAACATCATTTATCATTAACTATTCGTTTATTAATAAATATTTAATTTTTATATATATATATATGTTAATTATGTTATATTTATTTATTTAGTTCTATTTTAAGTGTGGCGTGCTAGGTCTTTGTTACATGGAACGTTTATTAAATAATAAATGAATAGCATGTTTTTAATTCTTAATTAATTATTAGATGTTTTAATAATCTTTTATATTGTTTCATTGGTTTTTTTTATATATTTAATTCTCCTAATAAGAGTTTTATATTTCTGGTAAACTAATAAGGTTATTAAAATATGTTTTGCAAAGACTGGAGTGGGAATAGTAAATTTAACCTCTCCGAAATCCAACACTTCCTGTACTGCTGCATAGACTGAAGTGGGAATAGTAAATGTAACCCCTCCGAAGTCCTACTGTTGCACAGAGTAGAGTGGGAATAGTAAATATTACCCCTCTGGAGACCAACACTGTCCCTATTGTCGCACAGTCTAGAGTGGAAATAGTCAATTTAACCCACCGAATTCCAACGCTTTCCCAACTGTTGCATAGATTGGAGTGGGAACAGTAAATGTGAACCCTTCAAATTCCAACTGTTATCCTACTGTTGCATAGACTAGAGTGTGGTACAGAAAATGTTCCCCCTCTGAATTCCAACGCTTTCCCTACTGTTGCACAGACTGAAATGGGAAGAGCGCATTTTACCCCTCCAAATGTCAACACTTTCCCTACTGTTGCACCAAATGAAGTGGGAATATAAAATTGTACCTCACTGAAGTCCAACCCTTTCCTTACTGCTGCACAGACTGGTTTGGGAATAGTACATTTTATACCTCCAAATTCCAACACTTTTCCAATGTTATGAAGACTGGAGTGAGAATAGTAAATTTGACATCTCCGAAGTCCAATGTTTTCCTTACTGTTGCACAGATTGGAGTGACAATAGTCAATTTTGCCCCTCCGAAGTCAAATTCTTTCACTGCTGTTGCACAGACTGGAGTGGGAATAGTACATTTTATAACTCCAAATTCCAACACTTTTCCCACTGTTATACAGACTAGGATGGAAATACTGCATTTAACCCCTCTGAAGTCTAAAGATGTCCCTACAGTTGCAAAGACTGGAGAGGGAATAGTGCATTTTACTCCTTAGAAGTCTAACGCTTTCACTCCTGCTATATATATTATTGTTTGTTTCATTTTATATTATTCTTTTATATATAGATTTTTTTTTATTGAAATATTTTTATTTCATATTTATTTAATTTATAATGTTTATATTTAATTAATTAGGTAAGTTATTTTCATGTTTTGTGCTTCTGTTTCATTTTTATGTTTCATTTAAAAATATATATACATTTGTATATATTATTGTTTTTTATAGGAGAGAATTAGAAAAATAATTTTAAACATTCATATAAATGTAAATAAATATTTTTATTAATAGTGTTGCATCAAGTATTTTTATGTAAATATAAACTATATGGGGCAGATTTATGAGGTCGTTGCGCCTCTTTGCGCCGCAATTGCGTCACTTTATTTGATGCAACTGCGGCGCAAACAATGCGCCCTATTTACAACGTGACGCATCTAGGAGATGCGTCACGTTGTAAAGCACTGCGCCATAAGGAGGCGTTCCTGTGCAGGAACGCCTCCTGAAAGTGGCTGAGTGAAATCTATGAGATTTCACTCAGTCACTTTCAGGGCAATGCTGCGTCAAAACCCTGCATCTGCTTGAAGCAGGCGTAGGTCTTGACGCAGCATTGTGCAGATGGTGTACCCCCGAGCCTTGCTGGAGCTGCGTCGCGCCTGCGACGCAACGCCAGCAATGCACCACATTTCCGGCACAGATGCGTCATGCATCTGTGCCGTTTTTGCACCATGGTGCGCCACATTATAAATGTGGCGCACCATGGGTGGCGGAGCTGTGGCGCACTGTGGCGCACGTTAACTGGCGCATCCCTGGGGATGCGCCAGTTAACATAAATCTGCCCCAATATATTTATGTGTGTGTTTTTATGCGAATATTTTCATGTTCATGTTTAAATATTTTAAATTATTTAATTTACATTATATTAAGTTGTGTATGTTAAAATATTTAAGATCTACTATTCTATACTATATATCTATATGCATATAAATAAAAATGTAACTATTCGTTTGTTAAAAATCTCAAATCTCCGAAAGTTCTTCACCGATTGCTTTGAAATTTTGACCCAACGTTGCATTCGAATACACGCATGTTTTTATATACAAAACGTTGGATTCGAATACGCCCGTGTCGAATACGCGTGGGTTTTTAATCGAAAGCACAGACACATAAAAATGTCAATGTGCGTTTGATAAAACTCTTAAATATAGGAAAGTTTTTCAACGATTGATTTGAAATTTTGACACAACGTTGACTTTGAATAAGCGCGTGTTTATATATACACATCGTTGGATTCGAATACGCGCGTGTCAAATACGCGTGTGTTTTTAACCTAAAGGACGAACAGACCCTATTGATTGGGTTGCTGCGCAACAACTACAATAGACGCATAGAGACAATAGTGTACATATATTAGGATGGAAAGTTGGTGTCAGGATGGCAGACCGGGAAGTGGGTGGAGGGAGGGGGGAGGAGTTGGTTCACTTGGCAATATTAAGAAAGTACGCATAGAGACAATAGTCTACATATATTAGGATGGACAGTTGGTGTCAGGATGGCAGACCGGGAAGTGTGTGGACGGAGGGGGGAGGAGTTGGTTCACTTTGCAACATTAGCGCGTGTTTATATATACACAACTTTGGATTCGAATACACGTGTGTCAAATACGCTCCTGTTTTTAATCAAAAGGCTGGACAGACCCTATCGATTTGGTTGCTGCACAACAAATACAAGGGGCGCATATAGACAATACTCTACATATATTAGGTTGGACCGTCGGTGTCAGAATGGCAGACCGGGAAGTGGGTGGAGGGAGGGGGGAGGAGTTGGTTCACATTGCAACCCGAACAGACCCTATCGATTTGGTTGCTGCACAACAAATACAAGGGACGCATACAGAGAATAGTCTACATATATTTGGATGGACAGTTGGTGTCAGGTTGGCAGACCAGGAAGTGGGTGGAGGGAGAAGGCAGGAGTTGGTTCACTTTGCAACATTAAGATAAGACGCATAGAGACAATAGTCTAAATAGATTAGGATGGACAGTTGGTGTCAGGATGGCAGACCAGGAAGTGGGTGGAGGGAGGGGGGAGGAGTTGGTTCACTTTGCAACATTAGCACGTCAGACCGGGAAGTGGGTGGAGGGAGGGGGGAGGAGTTGAACAAAAACATATTGTATACCCACAAGCATTGTGAAATTAAACATATTAGAAATGTGCGCTTACTCTTTTCTTTCTCTTCCATTTAACCAGACGGAGCCACAGCAAAGCGTGACCGGGAACAGCTAGTCTAAAATTAAAATAGACATTTTTGTTTTCTTTTTGACGATATTAGTGTGAAACGATTTTTTTTCTCCAATATGTTTGTACTTACCATTATAAGAATAGGGAAACAATATTTTTGTCAGCAATATTTTTGCCACAACATTTCTGTATCAAAATATTGTTGTGATCGATATTCTGTTAGCTATCCGTAATATTCGATCCATTGGTGTTACGTGACATGAGAAAATTGACGGTACAAACATAAGCGCTTGCTGAAAGGGATGCCAGTTGTTGGGGATTTCCAATGGCTCTGTCGGGAAACAATCTCTTTCATAAACCTTCTATATAGATAAATCACATAATTTGCATTGTTATTAGACACATTATTTTCTCTACTGCTACCAATACATTGGAAAAAGGAAGAAGGGTAGACACCCTGTAGAAGTAACCACACACACCTCTTCTCAAGGATTGTATCAAATTTTATCCTATTTTTTAAATTTTTAACCTTGAAATATCATATACACACATATATACAATGGCCGTCCTAAACACAGTTGACCTAACAATATATCCGTGCAAAATTGTGTTTCAGTGCAATAGTGACAAGTGATTAGGTTGTGAATTGATATATATACAAAAAAGAAACAGTGTGGCAGTCCCAAACTTAAGACAATAGTTTCAATAGATACAATTTTCTTCTTTGTATTGAAACTTAGATAGGGACTGATCCATATTTTAACGTCGACGTTTCGACCCTAGACATTGGTGCTCGTTTTATCGCAAACTGGGCGGGTCTTCATCAGGACTATAATACAGTTGGACAACCTATAAGAGAATAGGAATAACTTTTAGCTTCTGTGTGTGTGGGATTGCTAAGGCAAAAGGCAGTTGGGCATTGCCAGACTGGACCGCTCACATGTTATTTTAGAAGAAAGCCTACGTGTATCTCTCATTGACAGCAGGGCAGAAACAGTATGTCAGCCGGCACTATCTGACACCATATGGTCAATCCTGGTATCTAGAAATGAAGTGATCATATCACTACACTTGCACCACCAAGTAGGCAAAAGTAACTACAACTAAATTACTCTAATTCATACATACCTTACTCGTTCTCAGTTTATCCACCAGCCGGTGGGAAATTCTGGATATCTCTTTATAGTAGTGCCGTAATTGCGATCACCTATATAATGAAAATTGAGAACATACTCATATTTTCTATCCAAAACATTACTCTACTATTATTCTACTATTTGAAGGTTGCCTAGCGATTATCTAGCGCTTATCCAGACAGCTCGCGCCTGAATCTCAACCTTACACAGCACTTTCATATCAATTCAAAAATTCTGTGTATCACACTTTGTATCTGTATATATGAATATGCCCGCTAACTTGCAGTTCACCAATTTCTTCCGTTCTAAAACATTGATTAATCCGGTTGTCAAACTCAGCGCAGCCAGCATGATTTTTCAGGCGGGCCGCTCCCGAGGTTTGAGGACATTATGCCGAGTTACATCTACCTAGCGGCTGTTGCGTTACCCCATGTATACACTCCCCTTCGTCTTGTTGTTTATGCTAACGAGGGTGACCCGACCTCCGCGTGTGATTGCACACCTCTCTATATTATTAGGAGAGATCCTCCCGCGCGGCGCCCCTCGACTTGTAGAAACAATTTCCATTACGTTTCGAAAATGCGTAAACGTGCATGCAATGTGAACCATTTCCAACAACAACTTACTTACTATTCTGGTTAAACCCAAAGCTGTATTACTCTTGCTTTCGGACGGTCGATACTCGAAGTGCCCCAAACGCTGATCTGTTAAATGCAAACAGCCGTTCTATGCGTGCCGACGATTTTACGTTACACTCTCTTATTGGACCACTGATAAACTCAGGAATGGATTAGTGGAATTTCAAAGCATAAACTAGGAGCCAATACATACGGACCTTATTTTGATTCATGCTAACCTGTGATTTTCTTGTCGTTCCCTGATTAACAGATCATTTGAAACGTTTGGTATTGCATAACATTTTGTAACATGTCCTTACATTAGCATTTTTAACAGTTTTACGGTGATTCCAAAGGAATTTTGTAAATGTACTGTTAACATAACAGAAATCATGACTGTGCCAACTATAGCAATTACAAGCAATTATAACGTTTCTCAAACATTTTGGTTTGTCATTTCATAACCTAACACAAACTTAATTACTTAGGCGATCTCACTGGTCACATATATTAATTAATAATACATATGAAATACATTTTATATAGTGAAATTAAGCAATCATTATTATACATTAAGTGCATGTCATCATTGTCAGCCAACCACAATACAACCAGTATGTTTTAGATTGATTTGCGAGGTGCATTAATGTGCTAAGTATACCCAGTGACCAACATATCCTAATATACTCCCAGTACACCTCACTCTTCTAGGTTCAGTTGTCATCATAGTTTTCTCATTTGTAAACATGTCTCCTCATGTTGATTTAGCCCTTATGCAACTGAGTTAAGGGTGTGAATCCAGAGGCACTCCTTATAGTTCAAACTTGATGCCATGTTTCCACCTCTTTGATGTAGTTCAACCTTTTCAATAACCCACCATTCTAGTTCTTCGTGGGTATGTGCGGCTGTGTTATAGTGTTCAACCAGGGGTGCCCCTGATGTTTTGCATCGGATTCTACTTTGGTGCTGGAGTATCCGATTTTTTACTTTTTGTGTGGTCTGTCCCACATACAGCTGTTGGCATGGGCATTTAATTGCGTAAATTAAATTTTGACTGTTACAATTGGTGAATTTCGTCAAGTTATATTGTTTTGACTTATGTACAAATGTATTTCCTGTTTTGGCATATTTCCACACTTTGCAGTTTCCACATCTTCGATGGCCTGTTATAGGTTGAAGACCCAATTTTGTCCTAATGTTTTCTGGTTCAGGGATTTCCAAGTATGAAGATACCACAAAGTCTTTCACATTTTTAGCCCTCTTGAACGAACACATCGGGGCTTCCAATATTCCAGTTTCTGAGCCTACTAGATTCCAATATTTCTTTATTATTTTTGTGATTTCGTGGCTCCTCGTGTTAAATGTGGTTACACATATTAGTTTTTCAAATTCTTCACATCCTCTTTCTTGGACTTCCAGTAATGTCTCCCGGGGCCGATACCAGGCACGCTTTCGAGCTCTATTCAGTAAGCCTTTGGGATATCCTCTTTCTCTCAGTTTAGTTATCAGCAAATCTGTCTCTTTGAAGTAGTCTCCACGTTTTGAACAATTTCTACGGAGGCGTAAAAATTGCCCATACGGTAGGTTGTCTCTTAATGTTTTTATAACAATTGACTGGTTGGCCTTTAAGTCTTGTAGCGCTTGGGGGCGTGGCCGACCGAGCAGCGAGATGGCCGCTCTGTGAGCGAGCTCCGCGGCTGCACACAATAATCCTAAATAATCCTGCACCGCAGCTTCGGAGGGACCTGCTCCGCGGGTGACTCGGCAGCGGACACCCAGCCAAGCACTCGACTGAATCCTGGCATGAACCGGAGGCCGGAGTACTGAGATACGGCCCCCGACGCCTTGGTCGCGCTGGGCGGAGCTGTGAAGCCCTGACCGGGGGAATTGCTCAACTACAGTCTGTGGATTGTCAGGCCTGCGGCGGACGAATACAACATACAATCCCGCCGCCTAAGAGGACCGGGCCGACGATAGCTGCGGCACCGACTGGGAGATCCTACCATCAGCGGACACCAGCCAAGTGAGTGGCGGAGCGCTGAGCTCCCGAGAGCGTTCATCGCGGAGGCGCCCCGGCACGGCCGCCATTTTATCTTGAAGCCGAGGAGCTGGGTGGGAGTCGGACTGTTCCACGGGCTCATTGCTGGATTATACTGCCGAAATATATACTTGTGAGGTCTCCATGGCAATCTAGCCCTGTCAAGGCAAACTGACTCCTGCCATTTTCTCGTATGCTGGGGTGCTGAGACTGACCCTGGCACTGCACACTATCGCAACATACAGCGGCATCTGCCACCATCGGTAGTGTTCCCTGGCGCTGACAGACACCTGCCATAGACCGCAGCCCAGCCATACGTATAGCACACTCCTGCACACACTGAGGCCGAGCAGCGCTGGTGCGCCTGATGGCTGGCGGAGCCCGCCCTTTTTTGTCTAATCTGCCCTAGGAGCTGAGCCAATTTTTTGCTGCAATTCGACATCCCCGGACAACCTCGGACGTTCCACAAAAATGCGAAAGGGCGCTAGGCTCGCATACATATACGACCCCTGAACGTCGCAGAGATCTCCGCGAAGCGGCTTGCACGGTGCACCCCATTGTGAGGCCCTCCCCCAAATCCAAGATGGGAGGGAAGAACGACGCAGACAGCCCAGGCTAAACTTTGAACAAAAGCAGAAAGCCAAGCAAAGCACGTCGGAGCTGGAGATGGAGGCGCCCCCCTCACAGGGGCCCGCTGCATACATAGACTTCGGGGCACTGATAATGGAGGTCAGGTCGAGCCTGAAAAGAATAGACTCCAAACTAGACGCCATGTCCTCGCAGCTAGAGTCTGTCAAAACCAAGGTGGACGCGCATGAAACTAGGCTGGACTGCCTAGAGAACAGGAACACTGAGTGCTGTGAGTTCCAACTACACACCAAACAGCATATCCCCAACATCGAGAGGGAACTGGAATCCCTACGCGCCAAGGCGGATGATTTGGAGGCGCGGTCCCGGAGATCTAACATTCAAATCACGGGAATTCCGGAAACGGCGAACACCGGCAAAATGGAGGTATTTGTGGCGGACCTCCTACATGAACTCTTTGACCCAGACCTCTCCCAAGTTTTCACGGTCGAAAGGGCACACAGAGCACTTGGTAAGAAACCACCACCCGGCGCAACGCCTCGCCCTATACTTGCCAAATTGCTGAACTTCCAGGACAGGGACCTCATCCTGCGACTCGCCAGAGAGAAGGGTAAGATCACCCACAAAGGTAATCCCATCTCCTTTTACCCTGACTTTACCCCCCTTGTTCAAGCGGCCAGAAAAGAATTTATGCCGGCCAAGAAACTGCTAATGCAAGCCGGGGTCCAGTACTCGCTCCTGTACCCGGCGAAACTTAAGGTGATACATGAGCAAGCAGCACACTTTTTCACGGATGCGCAATCAGCAATGAAATTTGCTAAGCACATTTGCGGTCCTGGGGCGAGACGGAAATCGCCGAGACTTGGAGATGACTCCTGTCAACTCAGCGATAATGACTGAGCAAACTGTAGCTGCCGGAAATACGATGTCATCTGGTCGGGCCTGTATCATTTAGCCCATGTGAACTGCCTGAACCTGACCTTCCAAGTGATTTGTCTATCCGGATTTAGTCTAATTGTGGGCACTAAGGGTGGGCACCATATTGTATGCTATGCTACTGATTCGTGGTACTTTCCTTATCTATAGCGGGGACGCCTGTGGTCGCCCCGCGGAGCGGAACACCCTTCGAGCTGTGGAAGTTTACTTTATGTGCAGCCACCCTGTGCAAACAGGGGTGTAAGCTGGGAGCACCACGCCCCCATGGGGTATCTCCCACTGTTTCTGTTTCTTGTTTGCCAGAGCGTTACACAGAGCTCTGGTATGGGTCAATCACAACCTGATTGGGGGTTGGTGAGGGCGGGGGAGGAGAGGGGGGTTGGGCTGTTTGTTAGTTGTTATGAAATGGTGCGATAGAGGGTGTAATAGGTCATGTTCAATGCACAGGGCACTGCTGTGCGCACTTACGGTTGAAATGGTGATGAATACGAAAGGAGGCCCGGGGCGGGACAAGATAGCTCTGCAAGATTTCCGAAATGGGGGGAGTTAAATTGTGGACCTGAAACATTCGGGGCCTAGGGGACTACAAAAAGCTAGGCTGATGCATGGGATGCTTGCCAGACACAATGTGGACATATGCTTTATACAGGAGACACACATCAACACCACCCCCTCGCCCAGGTTGAAGCACTGTCGTTGGTCACATGTGTACTCTGCTATCTACTCTAACTACGCTAGAGGTGTAGCGATACTTATACAGAGGGGTTTGGATTGGCGGGAACACGCCTGCATGCTAGATAAGGAGGGGAGGTATGTCATTGTGCACGGCTCATTGCAGGGGAGACCGTTGGTGTTAGCAGCCATTTACGGCCCGAATGTAGATGATCCAGACTTCTTTCGAAATGTTTGGGCTCAGGTCATGTTGTTGGATTGCCCACAAATTGTTTTGGGGGCGACTTCAATGTTGTGCTGAATGATGAACTAGACCGCAGAGGCGTAGGGAGACCCACTCATGCTAAAGCGCGCCAGGCAATTCTGGATGTGATGGACGAAGGCCTGCTGTCTGATGTGTGGAGATCTAGGCACCCCGAAGATAAGATAGGAACATGTATAACATGCCACCATGCGACCTGGTCCCGCCTGGACTATTGGCTGGTGTCTCCTGCTATAGCGACTTGGGCAGTGGAAATAGATATACAAGCTAGATCGCTCTCAGACCACACCCCCTGCATGCTGGAACTGCGTGTACCCAATGCTCCTAGGAAGGCGTTTTCGTGGCACCTGCCCCCACACGCACTCACAGACTCAGCTTTCACTGAAGACATCAGGGCAGATATTGTAAAGTACTTTGAGGAGAATGAGGGCTCAGCATCATCAGAAGCCATAGTGTGGGACGCATTTAAGGCGGTGATTCGAGGTCAATGTATTGCGAGACAAGCCGGGGTGCTGCGGGCTATTCGTCACACACTAACCCAGCTTGAGCGAGAATTAAAAGAACTAGACCTGGCCTTCTGCCACAACCCTACACTGGAGTTAGCAGGGCAGATGAAGTCCAAACTGCTTGCATTCAATGAGGAAGCTCAAAGGGAGGTGAAATTCTTGGGTAAGCAAGCGGAGGCCCGCAGATATGGAGAAGGGGACAGGCCGAGTAGAACCCTGGCACGACTGGTATCACCTCGCTCACAAGCACATTACATACACGCCATTCAAAATAGTGCGGGATCCCTGGTTGTTGGTCAGGAGACAGTGCTGGACGCATTCACCGAGTTCTACGCATCTCTATACACTACTAGACAGCCCACGACCCCAGCCTCTCTAGACAGCTTCCTAGATTCCATTGCTCTAGTGTGGTTTAATGACCTTCACCGTCAGTACATGGATATCCCGGTCACAGTCCAGGATATAACTCAGGTAATTAAGAGCATGCCCGCGAATAAAGCCCCGGGCCCAGATGGCCTGACGACGGCCTTCTATAAAGCGTACGCTGAGGAGTTGGCCCTGAAACTGCATTCTGTATTTGCAGAAGCCCTAGAGTTGGAATCCCTTCCGGACTCGATGCGCGAGGCCTTAATTATAACCTTATTGAAACCAGACAAAGACAGCCAGATCCTCGACTCATATCGCCCCCTTTCCCTCATAAATGTTGACGTAAAAATTGATGCTAAGATCATCGCGGATAGACTTCAGCCCCTGCTACCGTTGGTGGCACTGCCTGATCAATCGGGGTTTGTTCCTGGACGTGCCACCTCCCACAACCTCAGAACGATATTTTCCATCTTACATTACCTTCATCCCTCTATTCAGGCAGCAGTAATTTTTCTAGACGCCACTAAAGCGTT